>NC_133521.1:36137500-36850000 GCF_049354715.1 Callithrix jacchus | reverse complement strand
AGCAGCCGCTGGGATTTTTTTTATTTCCATTTTGCAAGAGCCGGGAGATGAGTGGTGTGGCTTTCCCACAGCATGGAGGTGCAGCAAAGTTTTCTCAATTTGCTCTTAGGGTTTTGTTTAAGAGGAGCCTTTGGCATCACAGGCCTGGCTGGGAGGGAGATATGCTAATGACCGCCTCGTAATTTATGGAGGAAGTTTAGTACAGGGAGCACAATTCTAAACAACTCGACATCCGCTCCCTCTGGGTGAGGACTGGGATATTGTTTCACGACAGAGTCTGTATTAAAGTGGAAGCATTTTGCCTTTTGACAGGTGTTATGAGCCTCCTTTAAATATGAAATATTTGTCCAGATAAAATATTCGCGCTCTGTAATGCGAGGCGAGGCACCAAAATCTAGGGCAAAACAGTTTACATATAAAACCCAACTTGAATATGAAAACGTAAGTTCTCACTAAGGTTGCTCACCGTGTTGCAGAAAAGAAGTGAGGTATGAGAAAAGCTGAGCTTCTGGAGAGGTGAAGGCGGGGAGACCAGAGAGAACTGCAAACCTGGCAAAATGGTAACCTTAAGTGAATCTTCTACAAATAGCCAATAACGGCAATTATATAACAAGGCGCTTGTGAGCAGCTGGTCATTGCTCAAGGCGTCAGCCAAATGAGGCCAGTCTCCGAATTAACAGGGAAGCTCCCCACCATTGCATCCTCATCCCTTCAGCCTCAGTTTCTCCTATATCATGGCTTATTGACGGATACCCCTGTATCCAAGGCTTAGATGGAACACAGACTTTGCACCACTAAAGCCTTTTGTTCCCTTTCACTTCTCACGTCTCTCTGTACCTGGACTCCTTCATATCACTCAGGTTGCATTTAAAAATTTCCGGTTACTGTTTGCATTATGTTACTTCCGTAAGTGGCCCATTGCCCCGGTAGGGACCAAGCTCTCTAAAGGCAGGACTCCTGTATGCTCCCATCTCCTGAATCCCCACTTCTGGGCCTTAGGAAAGCAGCTTGGACCATGGAAAGAACGCAGGTTCCAGAGTCAGGAACGTGGCTTTGCTAGGTTTGCCACGTTCTAGCTCTGCAAGTGAGGGAGAGTTGATGCTGGCTGTCAGTCTTAAACTCATAGCATTATTTGGGGGATTAAAGGGTATGCTTGCCAAAGCCAGGCATCTATCAATACATTTCCAGGCAACTGCTAATAGGGCTTCAGTATCTTGAGATGTTGACGGGCAAGATGCTTTTGCATCTTGAAGAAATTCCTATACAGGAAAAATTCCTATACAGAATAGGAGAAAATTCCTGTACAGAATAAAGCATACTTTATGATCCCAGGCTTTCGCTAGCCTTTCAACACCTGATCTCATTGGCTGGTCCCTGCTATTCCATGGGCCAAATACCTTTTCACCCCCATTTTCCTGATAAGTAAACAGAGGCTCAGAGATGTTATTTAGTCTGAATGCAGCCTCACAGGCTGTCAAATGAGCGAGGTGTCTCCAAGAGGCCAAAGTCTTTACCATCTAAAGGCCTCTCTGAAGTTCAGAGGACTTTGTAAGTTAACACCTTACCTTCTTAAAAGGTTGGCCCCTCATTTAACTGGGGCCTTAGTGACCAAAGTCCCTGAACCATGGCCCAGCTGATCTGATCATTCCAGGTGTCTTAAATGATCAATGTGTACCCGTGTTGGGTCAATTCAGCTGCAGTGATCAGTATTGATCGTCTAGACAGCTCCATCGATCGGGTCAGCAGGGCTCTGGGTCTTCAGGGACATCGTAGATGTGACACAATCTGACCCTTCCTGGGGCTCTGTCAGATATTATCACCACTGTCATTAAAACAAGGGAAACTGAGGCACCGGCAGGTGGTCTCATGGCAGATGGATGAATTTAGAGGACAAGGAGATAGTTCCGTTTTTGTAAATTCCAATCCAATATTTATGACTGTCAAAGACGAGTGAGTCAAAGGGTGGGCTGTAGAGGAGCTGGTTCCTGGGCCTGTCGGGATTTTAGGAATGGCTCTCTGTAAAATTCAGTTTGTTTGCTGTTGGCTTATGATTTGGCGACCACAGTGACTGTCATTCTAGCACAATCCAGGGCCTAATTATTTCATATTCTCCTCGTATGAGGACTACTTGAAGACTTCATTCCAGAAAAACAGGTATGGGGAGAGGGGAGAGTCTAATTTAGTCTAACTGGTTTTCTTGCACATTAGTCCATTTTGTGGCTATATATATATTTTTTCTGTTTAAACATTTGCTAGACAGAATTGTTAATACCATTTTTTTTCTTTAGTAAAGGGTAGCACTGACCTCTACTATCTCCTCATGTTATGGCCCATCATTTTGGGTGGATGTGATTGGATGTGTGAGCGTGGATTTCCTCACTTCTGGTTTCCAGCAGGCACAGGTATTGCAAGTGTCCCGCAATCACGCAGAAAGGTGCTGATGCACTGCCTCTAGCCAGGCTCCAAAGCCGAAGTCCAGCCCGTGTGCTCACGCTCAGGGACCCAGGCTGCGTCTCCCACTGAATATGGGGACCAACCACTTCTGGGACCCCCAAAGCCCTTCTTTCCATGCCAGGGCAGGGGAGAAACCCCTGCTCTGCCAGTTCCTAGGGCGATGAGTTCATGGCAGCAGCTTGCGATAGGCAGGCCCTGTGGTCAGCTCGTCTGAGGTCAGAGCCACCCAAGCCTCAGCCACAGAACCGTCTGTAGTCACCAGATTCACCTCAGACCTTCTGTCTGTGATTTATGAGGGTTTCATTTCAGCATGGACTGGGGAGATTTAGTTTCCTTGATTCTCAAGTGGAAAAACAAGGCCAGGTTTTTAGAGTCTGTTTTGCAAACAGACTCTTCGGATGGCAGGAATGGGATTTGAGTGATGTGCAGAGGTCAGGAAATACCAGTGACAACAGAGAAGACAGGACATTGTACATATGGCATGCTCGTGATGTTCCCAGTACAGTCCAAGTGCTTTTTCATAAAATAGCCAATTTAGTCCTCAAAACAACCCTGCAGCATACCTACTGTTATCATCTGCATTTTAGAAAGGAGGAAGTCAAGGCACAGAAATGTGAAGTAGCTTGCCCAGGGCCACACAGCTGACGAATGGCAGATAGTCCGCATCTAGTCCAATATCACTACTTTATGTTGAGGAGTGATGCTATCTATGAGGATTGACCAGGCCAGGATACAAATGAAAGTGACGGCGGTGGTGATGACGACCCTGCTGGCAATCACGTGAGCAGTTAACATCTACTGAGCACTTAGAGCGTGAGCACAGCTCAGCTGATGGCTTTCCCCCTAGTATTTCCAGAAACCAGAGATAGATTTCCTTTCCTTCCTCTCCTTTATCCCACACATCCAATTCATCTGCAGGTCTTATTAAATTTCATAATACCTTGTAAAGCACCCACTTCTATTCCTCTCTACCAGGAGCCCAAATGATGCTCCATGGATCAGGGGCTCGCCCTGGTGAGTGTATCCTTAAAAGCCTGTACTAAACCTTACACATTGTAGGCACTGCATGCATGTGTGTGGAATGAATGAATGAATGGCCTGGTTTCATCATCCATTACAGCCTGTGAAGGTGGTACTGTTGCTGTCTCCATTTTGCCATGAGAAAAAGAGATTTAGAATGAGAAAGTGGCCACAGGCATCACACAGGGATTACAAGACAGGACACGTTGAGCAGATATCTGACACTTTGGGGCAGTACTAGATCCTATAGCCTGTCTCACTGAAGGGGAATTTATCATCTTATGAATGCATAGGAGGCAGAGACTCCCTTTCCAATATTGGAGCCCCAAAAGGCCAATATTACCTTTTCCAGCCTCCCTTGGAAGCTAGTGGGCACATGACTTGGTCTCAGTCAATTAAATAAGATACAAGAACCCTAGACTTCAAATGTTACCGGTGAAGCCAAAAAATGACAAGAGGGGCAGGCAGAGCTTGGAGTGCCAGTCCTGGAGCCCAGCATCTAATCCAAGCTGGATCTTGGGTAGCAGAAAAGCATGCTGTGGTCCCAAATAATGCAAATGCGGTGGCTGTGAAGGCTGCAGCTACAGCACTGGTCTGGCAACGTGATTCTTCTTTCTGTCTTGTGTCCCTATTTTGCAAGCCTCATCATCCAGCTCTCCTCTGAGTCCCCCATTGCCCTTTCAGTAAATTCCCCTCTCTGCTTAAATCTTCCAGAGTCAATTTCTATTGCTGGCAACCAGAACCTGTCTATTACAGCTCAGATTCAATTTCATGTCTTGTATCCAATTTCTCTATTATCTCTCTGGTACACAAGGAGGGTCTAAACTCCCCAATCCTAGTGCAGCTCCTCCCCATGACCATGGGAGGTCTCACAGCCTCCTTTCCCATCCGCCTTGCAGACCCTCAGCTGTGAGCCACAGAGAATACCAGGGGCATCTCTGAGAAAGGTGCACTCCTCAGTCTCATTCCTCACAAGCCCAAGGGAGGAAAAGCATCCGGTACTTTGCTCCCTGTCTGTTCCAACAGCAGATGGAGGCTGGAAGTAGGTTGAGACTGGAGCAGCAGGATCTCACCTCTGCAGTCCTGGCACTACTGTGCAGAGCAGGAGCGGCTGGGTAGCCAACATGCTCGGTAACCGAGCAACTGCAGCTTCGCCGCCTGGTCCTGGTGGGAATGTCAGGGCCTTATTCATCGCTGAGCCCGAGTCATAGAAACAGTTTACCTGCCCCAGCTGACTCTCCCTTCCCCTGCAATGCTCCCTGGGGCCAGCCCCCAGCCTGTTGGTGTGACCTTGTTTCTTTGGACGTTCTAATACAAGCCGAAATGGATATTGGCTGTAATTACTCATTCCACACGATCCTGTAGGCCCCTCTTTGTACCAGAGTTGAGAACCTTCATTGTCCACACTGCTTAAATTACTGAACATTGTGCCATCCATTCTGAATTAGTGCTCACTAATGAGCTGGTGGTTCTAGAAACTCCCCATTTATTATTCAGATGCCAAATATAATCCAAGCAGCTGCATTGCAACACCACTCATGTGACTTTTGATCTGCCGTGGAAGGAAATGAAAAAACACACACACAACTCCCACTTACTAACTTTTTTGTTTTTGTGACCAAAGGTGTAATGGACGCAGCAATAATCATTTGGTCCCTGATGGCCCCTAGCTTACAAATGGTGCTTTTTCTCTGAAACAAAATATGTATGATTGAGAAGGGAGTGTCTTTTTTAGGGTCTGGTTTTCTGGCTTGATGTTTTTTAAGAATCCCCATCACCATCTTTCATAACCTTCATACAGAAAACACCTTTCTTTTTATCAGTCTCAGTGACTTAACATTTGTTCCTTTTGTCCCCAACTTAGGGAATCAAAAAGGCTAGTTCTGTGAGCCCAGACCCACAAAAAAAGATAAAACAAACCTTCATGGCAAAACAAACTATCAAAAAAGAAGTCAAAATTCTATTTTTTTTTTTTTTTTTTTACAAAAAAAAGGACTCCGGAACAAGAAGATGAAAAACCGGAGTCCACATTTCCTTTCTGCATGTTATTACACAGTAATACGATACAGTATCACCCAGCGTCCAAGCGGTATAACTGCATCATTAGCCCGTGTTACAGGCTCAGCATTTCTCACTGGAGGGCTGCTTGCCTGGAAAGGGGGAGGGAGCGATGCTTGCCGGGCTGACATTGATGTCTCTGCAAGGACATTCTGCCAGGGTGCGACAGGTCACAACCAAATGGATTGCTCCCCAGTGGGCTGGACTCCAGTCACATTGTCAGGTAAACACAGAAATATTCTGTCTTCGCCTGCCAAGCCTTGTCAAGTATCTGTATTTGTTATTGCATCTTGGGTCCCACAAGGTTCCCACCCATATTTCTTTATAGAGGAAATGCAAACCATATGCTTTTGCCTTATTTCCACTGAATGTATCCAAACGGTGTTTGGAGCCAGGCATATTCTTTTGCAATGAGTCTTTTGACCGAAGTGCATCAACCCTTAACCTCCCTCTCTTTTTTTTTCCCCTCTCTACGTTTTGACGTGGCTTAAGAGGATTTGACTTTCTGGTATAAATGCAGGAGTCTTTGATAGATCATAAACATGAAGGGAGTTCTGACGGTCCTAACTTGTTTTTTCTTTGCTTGTTTGTTTTAATAAACATTGGCTTGTGGCAACAGATAAGCAATATCATGGTTTGATAACCATTTATAGCACTCATTCTTACGGGTGGGCCTCAGAACCCTTCTCAACACTGTGCTTCTGATAGTCTGTAGGAATTAATAGGCATCATTATTTGCCGTGCCGGTGGGAGGCACATTTTTAAAGCCACCAGTAAGCATTGGGTTAGGCCAACAGCCTTTGGAAGAGGGCATATTTCTCCAGGTATCAGAAGCCCTGAGAAACAAAAGCGTGAGACACCACCTAAGGTCAAAGGCAAGAGAGAAGCTGGCCTCAGCAGGGAGCGTTCTTGAAGAATTGCTGCCTGGGTGATATTTAGAGCCCTGTGCTTCCCAAATTGCACACTCTTTGAAGAAATAGGCAGTGCCTTTAACTTCCCGCTGTAATCCCATGCCAGGCTCTGAAGCTATCTTAAGCCCTGCTATTTATCCGCCTGGTGAGGCACAACACTTACTTATTAAAAACATATCTATCATGGTTAATGACTTGATTTTTCCCCTTTAATGCAGTACAATGACAGGTGTGAAAGGAAGATGAGAGTCAGATGCTTCCGCAATATGCTTCCAGCTCGAAGATGTCTAGAACATCAGCCTTCCTCCATGGTGCTGGGAGGGGAGACGCCTCCCACCCCTTCTCTCCTAATACACACACACACACGCACACACAGACACACACACACAGGCACAGAGATTACACGCTTGTGTTGGATGGAAAATCGTGCCATTTGCAGTTTCAGATAAAAGCATGTTTGAGTGCATATGGAAGGTACCATTAGAAGCAACTCCGCAGTGCCGAGTAAAATGGGTCATTAGGCTTTTGTTTGTTGGAGAGCGTCTCCCATCTGACAGTGCCGAATGGTACCACTTTTAGCAGCTTATGTTCCCAGTTACATTAAACAGACAAACAGATTGACTATTTTGCATTTCTCATTTGACAACAGCTTGTCTTCATTTGCTGCACACTGGTGGCAAAGCTGAAAGCATGGTGGATGGCTGTAGCCAAGGTCCTGGTTTTGAATAACAGCAGATGCCAACATTTAACTTCAAAATCAATCAATTCTTTTTCCTGAGTACGGATAAAAGGTCTTCTAGAGCGCCTGCAGGGGGATTTCTGCTGTTTACAGCTGAAAACATAGAAGCCACATTCATTACCAAACTTTCTGCAAGAATTAACAAATGTGGGTGTTTTTATGAAAGGAGGTGTTTGGGAGAAGCGTTTTCCTGGAACGGGGAATGGTTGTGCTGCCTGCAACCAGGCAACTTGATATGATGGTGAACTCTGGAGCTTCCGTTGATTAAGGCGTTGGCCATATCATTGGATCTGATTGTGGTACAAGGTATTAATATGCAGAGGCAGGAAAGAGTCGTTTTCACATTGACCACTTTTCTTGGTAGCCTGTAGCGCCGGTGAGTTAATTAAAAGCTTTCTTGCTTTCTCTGAGAGACAGAGAGACAGACCATTCATAGCTCATGAGAAATTAGAGAGCCAAGAGCCTGGTTTAAAGTCAACCAGCATGGAATCCAGCATCTTTGCATCTCCAACTCACTTGGCTCAGATTCTGAGGCTCTTAGAGAATGGAGTCCCAAGTCATTCCAAGCAGTGAGCTTTCCACACTTTATGTGGCTACCAAGCCTGGATCCCAGTCCTCGCCCGGCACCATCGCTGAGATACCAGGTGTAGTACAGCATGTCCTCGTGGCCCTGGAGGGATGCAGGTGAGAGTTAGGCCCCCTGTGGAAGTCCATCTGGCTGGCCTAGGTCACGCCTGTCTGTGAGAGGCAGTGATCTTACTGATTACAGTCACAGGATACACCATTTTGCAGTTCTTGGCATTGTGCTCCAAAGGCTTGAGACCTTCTGAAAGTCACCTGACTTCTCCAAGCCACTGTCCCCACCAGTAACATAGGGATGATAGCCCAGTTTCCATTTCACAGGGTTATCCTGGGGATTACACAAGATCAAGTGTGCAAAGCGCATAGCATCATACCCAGAACACAGTGGGTGCTCAATAATGGCTACATATGTGTCTGTGTAAATTTATATGCACTTTCTCATATATGTGTGCTTTACACACACATAACATATATGACAAAATATGTTGCATGCATATGTGTCTATATACACACATAGATGACATATAAAATGCATATAAATGAAATTAATAAATGCATTTAAATGTAAAAAATTAAAATATATGCATAGTAACTATATGAGTGCATAACTATGTAACCGCATATAAAACATCCTCACGTGGTCTCATCCCTGAATCCTACCCAAGAGTCAGGACTGGGACAGTCTCCCCTTGGCCTCCTCCAGCTTTGTCATAGAAAGACTCGTTCCCTCAAATAGGGAAAAAAATGCACTTCCTTAAGTTTTATAACAAGGGCAGCTACTAACTGAGCTTGGAGGCCTACTTAAAATTCACAAAAGCAGCTTGAAGTGGGTATTAGTGTCCAGAAGTGGCCTCACCCAGCGTCTTGCTGGTCAGCAGGCTAGTAGACATTCAAACCCCAAATGCTTCCCACTGCCCTGCCTTCCCCAGAACCATGGGGTGTCCTTCATGCAGTTAGGAAAACAAATCAGACACCTGCGGGCCACCTCTCCTAAGGTCCCAACTCGCTTCTTGGGTAGCAAGAGAACCTGGGCCTTCTTTTCTTCCCTGCATGGCCAGCTCTTTGTCAAGCCTCTGCTTGGTTTTTGATTTTGTGTGTGTTTTTTTTTCTGGGGACCTATTTTGTGCATGACTCTCCCCTCCCTTTCCTCTCTTTTATTCCCCTCTCCTTCCCCTTCTGCCCCTCTGCTGTCCTCTCCTTTCCTCTCCTCTTCTCCTCTTGTGGGTTGATCAGAAACCCAAATCCAAGCACTTCCATTTTTATGAAAACATGCAGTAGACCCTTTCCTTTGTAGTAAACCTTTTATTGACATTAATACAATGAACTTCTGAATAATCTCTTAAGAGCCATAAAAACTAAACACTAATCATTGCTCATATCTACTACATACACACATAGATAGCATATAATAAAAACGTATATAAGTTAAATGAATTTTTTTTGTCTCTCCAAAAAAGAAAAGAAATTGGGTTTTGTTGTTGTTCTCATTGATTTGGTTTTTATTTTCAGGATTTTTGGGAACTTACAAAAACCCTAGTATAATGTTGAGATTTGAGATAAGGGTTTCTAAGGGTTAAGTCGTTAACACACAAGTGGTCAGAAGTCAGTAAATGTGGTCTGTTTATAATTTTCTATTCCATACACCCGTCTAGCTTAGAGACAATCATTAGCCATTATGCCCAGCATGGTATCAATAATAGCCAACCTATATTAATATTTGAACCTCCCATGACC
The DNA here is from genome assembly GCF_049354715.1 of Callithrix jacchus. NCBI lineage: Eukaryota > Metazoa > Chordata > Mammalia > Primates > Cebidae > Callithrix > Callithrix jacchus. The sequence continues at coordinate 36,840,502 of NC_133521.1, read as the reverse complement.
AAGTGTTTCTGGAGCATGTGCTTTAAGCCATGACCTATCCTGGGTGCTGCAGAAGAAGCGCCAGGTGGGATCCATCCATGTGGCAGGCTCCCTGCCCAGCACCATCGCTGATATTCTCAAGGAAGTCATAAGAGATGGACACACCCAGCCCAAGGGACAGCAGGTCAGAAAACCCTGTTTGCCACGGGTTTGAATTTTTAGGGTGAAAGAGGTGACTCTGCGCCAGAGTGGCTTAGCATAAAGCAAAAGGATAAAGCCCTTTAAATCATCATATTCGACATCAACAAAGGTGAGGGAAAGTAAGAAAGGGAGGGAGAAACTGTGGACATGTGATTGGAACACACTGGCGTCCACCTGGAGCTGGGAGCAAAAAGCATTGCATTAGAACAGTCAGAAGGCCGCCCAATTCATGAATCGTTCATTCCTCCATTAAACTTCGTTAAATGTAATTCGGCTGAAGTTTTTCTTTCATCATTCCCTTGGTGTACAAACAGTTCCAAAGACATTGAAAACGCAGCAAGGAGGCTGGGCGTGGTGGCTCACGCCTGTAATCCCAGCACTTTGGGAGGCCGTGGAGGGTGGATCATCTGAGGTCAGGAGTTCAAAACCAGCCTGGCCAACATGGTGAAACCCAGTCTGTACTAAAAATATAAAAATTACCTGGGAGTGGTGGCAGGCGCCTGTAATTCCAGCTACTCAGGAGGCTGAGCCAGGAGAATCGCTTAAACCCGGTAGGCAGAGGTTGTAGTGAGCCAAGATTGTGCCATTGCACTCCAGCCTTGGGGACAAGAGTAAAACTTCATGGAATAGGAAAAAAAAAAAAAAAAAACAGCCAAGGTCAAGGTGTCTATGGATTGCCTTGTTGCCTTGTTGCCTTGCAGGACAGCGGTATCAAATTGGGTCCTCCAAGCTCTCACTTTTTATGCCTGGAATGCTCAGAGGAACAAAACTTGTTGAGGGGTGGGGCAGACCTACCGGAAATAACTGAAAACAAGTAACCATCAGTGGAGCTTTCCTCTCTCCCTTGACCCCTTCCTCCTCCGGCCACCCGCTTCTCTGCACAGTTGTGCTCAGGCCTGCCGTTTAGGACCTTTTGTTGTCTTAATAGAGACTGAAACCCACTTTGGGCCTGGACTTTGCTGTTTTAATTCAACGGTGGAAGGTTGGGTTTTTTTTTTCTTTTTCTTTGTTTGTTTTTCTTTTCCATTTTCTGTTTCTAAGCCGGGCGGACAATGCGTGTGCAGAGCAGAAGCTGTGTGCTAGGCATTCCTGGGATCCAGAACAAAACCCTCATTAATGGGAGGTGGGATTTCCTGGTCACAGCTTTTAGCCAAAGGGCAAAGGTCGCCCATTAACCAGCATCCAGTTTAAACAGCACTGTGTAAAATGACAGGGAGGGAAAGGGTGGGGGTGCGAGTCAAATGTTTGCTCTTAATTCTCAAGTTAGCAGCTGGGGCATGCTGTCACTGAGCACGGGCGCCCATCAGCACCACATGGTACCCAAGGAAGGATTCCCTGGAAGGGGCCACTGCACCAGGAGCGAGCATTAGTGGGCCAGGAAGGCACATGGAGGGCTGAGAGCATGCTTCCCAGCCTGCCTTAGCCCTGGGGCCCTCTGTACTAGAACCTGCTGAATGATGGTGTAGTTTGCATTTGCTCCCCTGCCTAACATCTCTGAGGGGCCCCCTGGAAGCCCTCAAGCCTTCAAGGTCCTGCCTGGTGTCTGCACCAGCTTCTGTCATATCCGCTCTGCCCTGGCTTAACCCATCTTCAGCCCCCATGACCTTCTCCTCCCTGTGTCACGCCCAGCACCATGCGACCTCAGGGTCTTGGCACTTGCTCCTTCCCATGACGAGCGAGGTCTTTGCATGCTGGCTTCTGCTTAGTCCCTACTCCCTTGCATTTTGGTCCACCACGTCCTAGCGCAGCTGGAAGAGAGGCCCATCACTGGCACTCTTCAAACTTCAGCTAGGAATGACCCTCTCTTCCCCTCCCCGTTTGGAGCTGGTTGTCAAAGGAAATCGATGGTTGTGATATGCGTCAGATGGGCCAAGGGAGCTTGCAGAATCCCAGCATTACGTAAAGGTAACCCCCAGGGAAGGAAGTGCTAGACCATTCAAGCCTTGCAAACGGGAGGTACCTTTGTCAAACTTAGGAAAGAGACGGGAATGGAGCAAACACACCTGCTTTGCACAGGCAGGCTGATTCCTAGAACTGAGGGGGGCTGTTCCTTTCCCCGCATTTACTCACCAGGGATACCACATCTACTTCCCTGGGATGCAAGTCTCCATGGGCAGAGACAGGCTGGAATGTTCTGCAAACACCAGGCTTCTCAAGCTCTGCCTGAGCCGGCTTCATGAGGGTGCTGTCTTGCAGGGGCCCCGGCCCTCGGTTTAATGCTCTACTCTCATTGACTGACATTCTTAATAATTTCAGACAAGCGGCCCTGCACTTTCATTCTGCGCTGGACCCTGCAAATTATATAGCTGGCCACAACCTCGGCAGCACATTAGATCACCTGTGAAGGTTTTTACAAATATTAACTCCTGGTTCCCATCCAAGAGGTTGGGATTTAATTGGGTGGGGCCCGCCAGGTGACTCAAGTGTGCAGCCTGGGTGTGGGCACCCCGCTCTATGGAAAAACCCTGCAGATGGAAGGAAATTGGAGGTTGGGGGATCCAAGTTCTCCTCACCACTCCCTCACATAGAGAAGCCAGTGGCACACAGCCAAACATTTCTAGAGAATTCCCTGTGTACCTGTGATAGCACTGAGACCACTTTACTATCATAATGTGAAGAATGATAATGGTAGTGTTTATTGAGAGCTCAGTATGGACCAGGCGCTTTTCTAAGTGCTGTTCTGTGTCATCTCATTGGATTCTCAGAAAATCTATAGGGAGACTTGTGACCTTCATTTATAGCCAGGGAAAGGGAAGTTCTAAGCAGTTCAGTAGTTTGCCCAAGGAACCACAACTACCAAGTATGGTCAACTTGGGGTGCTACTTCCTCATTCACGGTCTGACTTTCTTACAAAATTGTGCCCCCCTCCAAAGCACGGGCAATTCCTTATCCATTCCTGTTTTCCTAGCATCATGCCCTGCCCACATTCACAGTAGATATTCGTTAGATGCTAAATCAATTCTTCAATGAAAGCATCTGCCACTGTTTTTGCTATTTTCTTTGGGTGGAAAGCTTTACATTGCCTTCAGTGCTATCAAGAGTCATTGCCAAGAAAAACCCTTCTAAAGCACTTTTTCATGTTGTCTCATTGGATCCCCTTTGCTACCCCATAATATTCTGATGGCCTTGCGTTAAACGATGGAGCAGGACCTTATAACACGAAGTTAGCATGATTCAGACCGCGTCCTCACAGATAGTTTCCTGGAATAGTGACCAGTCAGGAGTAAGAAGTGGCTGTTTAAAAGCAGGGCCCTCAGGCAGACACAAGGGACGTGGCCCTGGAGCAGCAAAGACACGGTGCAGAATGTACGTTCCCTGCCATTGAGGAGCAAATCTATTCCCCAGGCTTTTGCTTTTTCCAGAAAGCAAAGCTATGTGCCGCACAGAGGAGAGTCCACTCAGCAAGGCATTGAGAGCATATGAACTACAAGCTCAGAAAAACACACAGAGAAAACTAAACTTGCTCGGTGGCCTTGAACTGCAGAGGGAAATACTAGGTGTCTGGAAGAGAAAAGAGCCGGTGTGTTTCCCATTCATCTCTGTTTGCTGGGCCATCTCTGGGTCTTGAGGTTTCTGTTTCCCTTAACCCTAAAGCAGGCGAGGAACTAGATCAAGACTCTACTGTGGTCTAATGCAGTCAAAAAGCTTAAAGATCCATGAAGTTAAAAAAAAAATCATAAATCTTTGAACTACAGAGTAAATATACTGTAACTAGGAAGCTGCCGAAATGTCTATTTATGAAGCTGATTTTTATTCTTTTTTTAAGTTTTACTCTGTTTTAAGTTCTAGGATACATGTGCAGGAGGTGCAGGTTCGTTACATAAGTAAACATGTGCCATGGTGATTTACTGCACTTATCAGCCCCTCACTTAGATATTACCGCCGCACGCATTAGCTATTTATCCTGATGCTCTCTCCCCATACCCAGCCCCACAACAGGCCCCAGTATGTGTTGTTCCCCTCCCTGTGTCCATGTGTTCTCATTGTTCAGAGCTGATTTTTTTTTTTTTTAAGACTCAGTGTTGCTCCTGTCTGCCAGGCTTGATGCAATGGCATGATCTCGGCTCACTGCAACCTCCGCCTCCTGGATTCAAGTGATTCTCCTGTCTCAGCCTCCCGAGTAGCTAGGATTGCAGGCACCTACCACCACACCTGGCTACTTTTTGTATTTTTAGTATATAGATGAGGTTTTACCATGTTAACCAGGCTGGTCTCTAACTCCTGACCTCAGGTGATCCGCCCACCTCGGCCTCCCAAACTGCTGGGATTACAGGCATGAGCCACACCACCGGCTGGAGCTGATTGTTTTGAAAGATTAATTCTTCTAACCTGTATAGGTCTTTTAAGCTTTCACCATGCCCTTGGACTCTTCCTGAACAGATCTGTAAAATTAACTTTATTTACTAGGTACTTGCTTTGTATATAATAACTTACTTAGTCCCACAGTGATCTATGTGGAAGAATGTACTGTCATTCCATTTTACAGATAGGGCTAAGAAAGATCAAGTTACATGGTGCTGGAATCAGCTCGAGACTGTCACCATTCCATAGCCATCAGCCCACATGGAAGGCCGATTCAGCCAGTGGAGGGACAGGCATGGGTTCCCCAACCATGGGTATTTTAAAGAGTGTCTGGCTTACAGAGCGCAGAAGGTGAGGTATTGGCTTTAGGAGGGCACAGAGCAAAGAGCATGACAGCAGTATGCAAACCTTGCTGATTATGGTCCTAAATGCCTTGGGCAAGGAACATGGCTTCAGTTTCTCATCTGTGAAATGGGAATACCAGCAGCCTCTACCTTAGAAGTCACTGGAGAATTAAAACAGGGAAAAGGTCATGTGGACCACTTAGCACTGAGCCTGACACACAGGAAGCCCCCAGTCAAGGGTCTCTGCCATTGCCTAGTGGAGACCCTGCTCTGTGACACCTTCCCCGACAGGAATGTCTTGGGGCCCATTTGCATGAAAACTAGTGCTACTAAATCAACAAACATAGCCTAAAAGCTGCCTCACTTCATAATTTAAGTTTGACCTAAAGGATTTTCTGTACATCGTGAACTGTAGCAAGTGGAGGTAGAAACAGACCGCAGCCCATACCTGTGCCAATCACTGAGTTTTGGCCAGTCAAGTGTGCCAGCTGTTCAGACCGTGTTCAGATAAGGCAAGCACGGAGCTGTAACCAGTTTAGCAGTCTCCGGCCTCACTTCCATTTTTTGCAATCACTTTCTTTATTCTCTCCATAAATCTTCTACCACGTGGCTGTGCTGAAGTTTCTGAGCCTCCCCTGGCTCAGAGGGCCGCCCAATTCATGAATCATCCAATCCTCCATTAAACTTCTTTAAATGTAATTCAGCTGAAGTTTTTCTTTTATCATTCCCCTGGTGTATAAACAGCTCCAAAGACTTTGGTTGAAAATACAGCAAGGAGGCTGGGCGTGGTGGCTCACACCTATAATCCCAGCACCTTGGGAGGCTGAGACGGGTGGATCACCTGAGATCAGGAGTTCAAGACTAGCCTGGCTAACATGGTAAAACCCTGTTCCTACTAAAAATAGAAAAAATTAGCCAAGCCTGTATAATCCCAGCTACTCGGGAGGCTGAAGTGGGAGAATCACTTGAATCAGGGAGACGGAGGTTACAGTGAGTGGAGATTGTGCCATTGCACTCCAGCTTGGGCCACAAGAGTGAAACTCTGTCTCAAAAGCAAAACAACAACAATAACAACAACAAAACGCAGCGAGGAGAGTGGCCTGCAGCTCTTGAGGACTTCGATAGCTTCCAGTATCTAGCCCAGTGATTTCATTTGTCTTATTCATAGACAGCCACCCTGCCCCCCGCAAAAAATATGTTTAGAGAGAATTACTTTTGCTGCATTCGCTACTAGCATTATTAACAACCTTCCTCTTGGAACTTGCTCTAGAGGGAAGTAGAATGTTTTTAAGGGGAGAACGATGCCTGTCTTTGCGGAACTGTGGCAACTGATGGAAGCGTGCGAAATCCTCCTCCTTTGTCCCTTGTTCCATGTGTGGAATGCCAGCTGAGCAGTTCGGTTGACTTTTTCAAGCTGAGCTGATGCCATGTTGCTGTAGTTTGGTTGTGGTTTGGTCCCCTACTCAGTTGGGGTTGCTCAGTGCTGGGTAGAGAGTTGGCCCTGTGCAACCAGGGTAGACATTGGAGCCAGATAAACCTGCCCTTGACTCCTCCTTTGCCCAATATCTGGTATGATAGTGGTGAGTTCCTTCAGCTCTCTGAGGCTAATTTCCTTTGTAAACTTTTTTTTTTTTGAGACGGAGTTTCGCTCTTGTTACCCAGGCTGGAGTGCAATGGCGCGATCTCGGCTCACCGCAACCTCCGCCTCCTGGGTTCAGGCAATTCTCCTGCCTCAGTCTCCTGAGTAGCTGGGATTACAGGCACGCGCCACCATACCCAGCTAATTTTTTTTTTTTTTTTGTATTTTTAGTAGAGACGGGGTTTCATCATGTTGACCAGGATGGTCTCGATCTCTTGACCTCATGATCCGCCCGCCTTGACGTCCCAAAGTGCTGGGATTACAGGCGTGAGCCACTGTGCTCGGCCTCCTCTGTAAACTGTTAAGAACATTTACCTAAAAGCTTCTGAGTCAGGGATCAAATAAGACACTACTTCCGGATAATAGTACTCCTAACCTAAATATTTCCCAGGGATTACAGTAAGGTAATGATTGATTCCAAGACACCTTCAAATTCTATAAATGGCATGAACGAGGGAGCACCTGAGCCAGCTTCCTACCTTGGCAGCCGGAGGCAGTGACTGGCCCAAGGCAGCCCACACTCACTCTTGATCACACATAGCCAAGAGCTTGTCCTGCAGGAGAGGATTTGCAAACAAGCCCAGTTGATCAAAGAAACAGTCTTTTATAGGCAGTTTAACTCTAATGGCAGTGATTCTCATAGTTGCCCAGTTCTATTCTTTGCCCAAGGAAAAGGACAGGTATACAAGAGTCTAAGAGGAAGGATATCAAGAACAGTTCATGCCAAGGACTGCATGACTCAGGAGCTCTTGATGTTCAGAGAATTACCCTGATATTATCTCCAAAGAAGCTGAGATGTGGCTTTGTCCCTGAATTCAAGTCCCTTCAGAATTACCTGAGAACACTCATGCAGAAGGTTCTGTAGATTCCCAGGTAGATTGTGAAGGAATCTCAATTACCCTGGGGGCCGCTACCTCTTGCACAGTCCTGGTATCTTACCTTATTACAGAAAATCTGTGGGGAAAATCTCTCCACTGGGCCCCATCCAGGCAGTGACCTACCAGCTGTGGAGGACATAGGACTGAAATTGTCTGATCACATTCTCAGATAAAGACAAACTCTACTTTTCCTCTCTCTCTTTTTTTCCCCTCTTTCTCTCTTTCTTTTCATTGAGAAGTCAGAGAGATATTACAGTCTGGCATGGGAAAAGATGGTTCTTGTTTCTAGCATCCAACAATGGGATGCTCTGATAAAGCTGCCTTTTCCCTCCCCAGACACATTACTATGCACAATTTCTACTAGCTGAACAGCAACCAAGACTGGTACAAGAGCTGGGAGAAAAACAGTGGTCATGTGAGTCCTGGAACAGCAGGCCAGGGTTGCAGAGAACGTAGGTCAGGGGGGCTGACCTCACTGAGCCATTTCCTAGCTCTGTGATGTAGGTATCTAACATCAAGCATTTGACACCTGTGGATCAATGCATATACCTCCAAGTTTCCTATAAGGAAAGAGCAGTATGTTACATATTATGAGCAGAAATGAAATGTATAGAGAATGTATATTACAGAGTAGGCAATTTTTTAAAAATTAGAATTCGATTTTGTTTTCTCCCGTTTCCAGAAAATAACGCCATTTGTTTCAAGAATATTTGTAGACCTAGCTTTGCCATGTGAGTGAGGCCCCTGAATCCACCCTCTGTAGACTGTGTTTTGGGCACCCCTATTGATAGGAGTCATATTGGGGTGTCTCAGCATCAGGTCTGGGACACCCCAGGAGTTGGTATTGTTACCAGAAAGCAGTCCTGATCCAGACCCCAAAAAAAGGGTTCTAGGCCCTCACGCAAGAAAATTTAGTGCCACTCCATAGAGTGAAGGGAAAGCAGGTTTATTAAAAAGGGAAGGAATAAAAGAATGGCTGCTCCATAGGCAGAGCCGTGGCGTGGACTACTCAATTGAGTATATTTATAATTATTTTTTGATTATATGCTAAACAAGGAGTGGATTATTCATGAGTTTTCTGGCAAAGGAGTGAGCAACTCCTGGAACTGAGGGTTCCTACCCTTTTAGACCATTATAGGTTCACTTTTTGATGTTGCCATGGCATTTGGAAACTGTCATGGTGCTGGTGGGCATGTCTTTTGGCATGCTAATGCATTATGATTGGCGTGTAATGAGCAGTGAGGACGACCAGAAATCAGTCTCATCGCCATCTTGGTTTTGGCGGGTTTTGCTGTCTTCTTGCCTACATCCTGCTTTATCAGCAAGGTCTCTGTGACCTGTATCTTGTGCTAACCTCATGTCTCCTCCTGTGACTCAGAACGCCTAATCTCCTGGGAATGCAGCCCCACAGGTCGCAGCCTCATTGTACCCAGCCCCTCTTCAAGATGGAGTTGCTCTGGTTCAAATGCCTCTGACGGTATAGGTCATACATACTTCTGAGTTCTTTCTGTCTACCTGTGTGAGTTTCCCAGGACGGCCACAACCAAGTACCACAACGGAGTGACTTACAACAGAAATGTACTCTTTCACAGTTCTGGAGGCCAGAAGTTGAATAGTAAGGTGTTGGCAGGGCCGCCGCCTCTGCAGGCTCTCAGGGAAGAATGTCTTTGCCTTTAACTAGCTTCTGGTGGTTGCCATCAGCTTCCTGGCGTGCAGCTATATCACCCCAATCTCTTCCTCTATTATTACATGGCCTTCTCCCTGTACATTTGTGTCTGTGTAATCACTGGAAATTGGGCTCACCCTAATCCAGTGTGTCTTCTTTGTATTTCAATCACATCAGCAAAGACACTATTTCCAAGTAAGATCCCAGGCAAAGGTACCGAGAGTTATGACTTCAACATGTCTTTTTAGAGAGGCCGTTCAACCCACAATATTCCCTATAGTTTCTCCCTGGAAAACCTTGTCCCAGGACCTTCTTTTTAAGGATGAGCATGTTCTAGGGTATATATGCCTTTAAGGTGTCATCTTTCTCATTCTGAGCTTCAGTTTCTTCATCTGTTTGGAAGAGGGGCAATGCCACTTGCTGAATGGAGCCAGGCCCTGCTGTTGAACCCTCCTTAGAAATATCCAGTTCTCTGCAGTGACCCACACATCACACCTGCTATCCTCTATGCAAGGTGAGCCTTCCCCAGTAGAGGTGATGCCATGTGAGGGCTGGGACCACTACCTCTTGCCCCCACCGTATCTTTAATTTCTAGCTCAGTGCCTAGCATCTAGTAGCTACTCAATCTATACTTTTGAATGAGTAAATACTATATCTGAAGCTTTTAGCACCATACTTGGCCCACCAGAGGCACCCAATAACTTACGGCTGGCTAGCTAGTCATTGGTATGACATGACTTTTACTGTATTTCTTCCTGCATAGGTCACAGTAGCTTCAGGAAAACAGAACTCACCCCCAGAAAGTTTAAGAGGCAGAAACGTAATATGAGAAACCAATTCCAAAGGTCTTAGGAGTGCTTAAAAAGGAAAAGGTAAGGAGGCTCAGAAACAAGGAAATTCAAGAAGCCACCACTGCTGGAGAGTGTCTCTCTGTAGACCCAGACCCCAGAAGCAGGAGCCCTGGGCAGGTGGCCATGAAGGGCAGGCTGTGCAATGGAAACTGACACGTGCCAGGTGACGTCACACCTGAAGGTGAGGGGAGAAGTTCCCTGGCTTCCCCCTTCCTCTCACTCCCCCAGCACCTCTCGCCAGCACTTCCCATTGTCCAAACCAATCAGGAAGCCAGTTGGCAAGGGATTTGGGGAAGCCAGGAAATGTCATTCCCAGCAGCCAGCTCCCTGACCTCCACTCCTGTGCTCTGCAGGGCAGGGAAGAGATCTTTGAGCAAACCAGCAGATGACTGCCCCATTTCCTATGTGCAGGTGCAGCCAGGAGCAGGACTTCTGTTATTTTTAATAGATACTATGGGAGATGGGGAAAAAAGCAAAAAGCAGTCTCTGCGTTGACCTGACTACCCTCGAGAATTCATAATGGGGCAATTAGTGTTTCTTCCCCTGGTCCTCAATTGCCATTGGAGGTAAGCATCACATCTTGGAGGAAGCAGGTAAAATCCAAATTTCCAGACCCCATCCACAGAAAATCTGAGTGAGGCCATTGTGGGAGTAGAGACTGGGAATCTGCATTTTTAACAGAGGCTGCTCTCTCATGGAGGACCAGCCTCAGTGACTCTAATGCAGTTAGTTCAAGGTCAATAATTTGAGAAACACTGAATTAGCCCCAGGAGATGGAGGATATTCTAGATTCCAAAAGAAAAAAATGAGGCATCATTGGAAGCTGTTGCACAGAACAGATAGATCACACAGCGCCTCAAAGCACACCTATTTTATGTGTGAGAGCAACAGGATGATCTGTTCCACAGAGCCAAGCCCTGAGCCCAAATCTTGTGAATTCTACTCTATTTAACTCTGGATTAGAAATTGTATATACACATGGCATCATGGTTAAGCACACAAGCTCTTGGGGCAGCTGTGCCTGGATTAAACCTCAGTTCCCCATGGTGAAACTCTCTAAAAAGATGATTCTGACTTTCAGACCTCTGTGACCTTTTTGAACCCAAAGGGTATTCAGAAAGAAAAGTCTTCTCCACCTTGGGCACTGACATAACCAGTCCTGGGGAAAGATAATTTGCAACTGAGCCCGTATGATTTATGGGAAATTAATATGAAAAGGCTGGCTGTATCTCTCATCAGATAAAAGCAGGGTATTGCCCACATCCTCTGCCCTCTGTTCTAAGCCTCCCAGGAGAAAACTCTTTTATCTGATTGGAAGTACTTCCCTTCCATGGGGTTCTGAACTTGAGATTTTAAGTAGATATACAGGCCGAGTACAGTGGCTCACGCCTGTAATCCCAGCGCTTTGGGAGGCAGAAGTGGGCCGATTACAAGGTCAAGAGATTGAGACCATCCTGGCCAACATGGTGAAACCTCGTCTTTACTAAAAATACAAAAATTAGCTGGGCGTGGTGGCGCGCACCTGTAGTCTCAGCTACTTGGGGAGGCTGAGGCAGGAGAATCGCATGAACCCAGGAGGTAGAGGTTGCAGTGAGCTGATATCACAGCACTGCACTCCAGCCTGGAGACAGAGTGAGACTCTGGCTCAAAAAAAAGAAGATATACAAACAAGCATCCTGCCTTTTACTTATCCCTGAGGGGCAGCCTGCCTAAGAGACCAAACTGTGGACTCTGACTCCTTCGCCTGCTTCCCTACCTCTGTTTTCTCATGAGTTGTGATACCTTGGAAGAATCATTTGACTTCTCTAAGCTTCACTTTTCACATCCCTAAAATGGGCAGCAAGAACCCCATTCAGACTACTTTGCAAAGCTGTTATGAAAGCCATATGGTCACAATGGAGGGTCCTGTCTGATGGTCACAGCGATGACACACTCATCCGCCTCCTAGTATGAGGCTCAGGTGCCAGAATAGCCTAGAAATGTTCTTTGAATTAACCAACCACTCTCAGCTTCTCCTTCCAACTCCAAAAACCTCCTTCCTGTGCCTTCGCTCACAGTGGGTAACCAAACAGTCCCCCGTCTTAGGTGAGACATCTAGATGTCACCCTTCACAATTCCATCTTTTCCCCAGTGCCTATCCAGGCCTTCCCTGAGACCCACCAATTTAACCTCATATGACTTCCTTTCCCTCTTTGTCTCCCAGGGTACCAGGGACACTGCCCTCACCTGCCCCAGTCTCCCATCACCTCCTCGCTAGGCTCCCGCCACTCTGCTGCCAGAGAACGTTTGAACCACCAGACCCACCCTGCCACTCCCTGCTTGAAATTCCTGCAGTGCTCCTCCACAGTCTTGAGAATTGAGCAACATTTTTCTAGTATGGAATACAAGTCCTCGCTTGGCCTCTTCCTACCTCATACTTCTCTAAGACCAAACCACTCAGAGATCTAAGCAGATATATGTGCTTCTCTCTCTCCTTTAAAAAAACTAACTGGCTGGGCATGGTGGCTCACACCGGTAATCCCAGCACTTTTGGAGGCCAATCACCTGAGGGCAGGAGTTCGAGACCAGCCTGGGCAACATGGTGCAACCCCATCTGTACTAAAAGTACAGAATTAGCTGGGCATGATGGTGCGTGCCTGTGATCCCAGCTACTCGGGAGGCTGAGGAAGGAGAATCGCTTGAACCCGAGGGCGGAGGTTGCAGTGAGCTGAGATCGCACCATTGCACTCCAGCCTGAGCAACAGAGCAAGACTCTGTCTCAAAAAACAAACAAACAATACACTGTTTATTCTCTTCCACCTGGAATGTCATTTCTTTCCTCACCTTTACCTAATTCACTCACCTGTAAGATTACAGAGTCAATAAGCTTGCTCTCTATTTCTGTGTAACAACACCTCCCCAAAACTAAATGGTTTACAATTATGGATTATTACTGTATCTTGAAATTTCACGTGTCAGGAATTCACACAGGGTTCTGCAGAGGTGACTTTGCTTTGCTCAGTGTTGTTTGAAGCTAAACTGTGATGACTACAAGGGCTGGGGGCTGAAGAGATAGCTCACTCTCTGTCCACATGGCCTCTCCACATGGTGACTTGTGCCTCCTTATAGCATGGCAGCCTCAGGCTTCTTATGTAACCAGCTTAGGATGTAGCAGCTCAGGTCTCCAAAAGAGAGGAAATAGAAACTACCTTGACATATCAGAAATGACAACGGTACCAGTTTCACTGTACACTATTAGTCAAAGCCCGTCAGTCTGGGCTCAAGGGGAGGGGATTACACACCCCATCTCTTGATGGCAGAAGCATCAAAGAACTTGTGAGCATCACTAATCCATCACTGTCATCTCCTGGAAGAAGCCTGGAGTCCGCTGCTCCCTTCCTGTCTGTTTTCTGATAAAAACAGAATAACAAACAGTGAAAAATATCCCCAAGGAAGTGCGAGTGGTTTTGTTAAGTAAAGTGTGCTGGAGTTCATTGGTATGGCATGTGCTATTTGGCACATAATAGGTTCTCAGTAAATCGCAGCTATGATGAGGGCTAGCTCACATTATTAAAATTAAAATGTGCCTTGTCTGTGTGGTGACTACCTAGCACAGGGAAGTGAACCCATCGGAGGTTTTTCCAAAGTGATGAATACATGAATGAATGAGCGAGGGAATGAAAGAATGAGTCAAGGGAAGGAATAAATGAACAAATAAATGGCTCAGACAAGTGGATGTTTCTGCACACAGTCTGATTCGTGATGTGAAGGGATCCAGACAAACCAAAAAATAACATCTGATTTCCGGCCTGCGTAGACACTTCAGCTTTAATTACACATGGGTCATGGCAGGACTCGGGGTTTGGGGGTTCGGGGGAAAACACTTGGCCTCCTGCCACAACCCTCACAATGGAGTAAGGTCTTTATCGCCAGCTGCTGGTCCTCAAGCTTCCAGTGTGGACTTAAATCAGCTGTGCCTCCCCCGCCGGCCCCCGCCTCACCGGGAAGGGGCTGGTTTGCAGAATGAGACCCTCTCAAGGCCGAGGGCCCGGGAGTGCTTCCTCTCTGCCCCTAGCTGAACAGCAGCTGGGGTCCCAGCGTGGCAGGTGTCTGACAGCCTGCCGCAATCCTGCATAACAGGAAGTGAAAGAGAACACCATATCCAATTGAAACTGCAGCGGAATATGGGCTGCAATGCTTAATTAACCACCCTCAGTCATTTCACAGATTTCTGTTGTTGCCGAAGGAAAAAGAAAAAAAAAGGAAGGCAGAGTACGTGGAGGACAACAAAGCTGATTCTGGAATGTTCATTTGTGTTCATGCCCCCTGCTCCCACAGTTAGCAGCCTGCTGACATAATGCAAAGGGGATGCCCACTTCTGGCTTCAGTTTTTAATGGGTTTCCAAAGGGTGTGTGTGTGTGTGTGTGTGTGTGTGTGTGTGTGTGTGTGTTTGCCAGAGTCAGGTCTGTGCCATACTCCAAGAACTGCTGCGTGCATTTGTGTGGGAGGAGGCAGGGGAAGGGGCGTGCTGAGTACACTTGTGCAGTTGCGTCTGTACGAGGGAGTTTGTGCAGAGGCATGCAAAACTGTGTCCTGGGTTGTGTGGGAGCCGGTGGATACGGCCACGTGAGAATAAGTGGGTGTGTGGGCATTTGCCCGTGTATGGGTTGTTTCACCTGTTAAAGATGCATGGGAATGTCTGTGGGTAGCTATGAGCACATTGTGGATCTTAGTGAAGCACCAGTATGTATGCCTGGATAGATGTTTCAATAGATGTGTCTTTGCCTGTATTGCTATAGGTGGATATATTTCAGTGAGTGGAAGAAGTATTATTGTTCAAGTGTGTGTGTGTGTGTGTGTGTGTGTGTGCACACGCATGGACAGACATAGGCACACGTACATGTAAGGATAATGGCATGGCAAATAAATTTGTGAGTCAAGATGAGAAACAGTACTGCCAAATATATCAAGGACCCACTGAGTAGGTGACAGTGAATTTATGCTGTGAAACTGTCTGCTACTCAATGGTGGGACTGGGTTTTCAGTACCGGGTGACCTCCGCTTCCTTCTCTCCCGGAGGAGAGCACAGAGGACTCTTCTAAGAAGGTTCCATGGTTTCTCGAGGTTTTACTTTCCATTAGCACCTTGTTATTCCCATCAAACTTGCCTGTTTATGTCGACAGACTTTCTAGGGAGGGTCTTTGGAATGCTATAAAATCCAAAGGATTTTTTAAAATAAAAAAAAAGAGTTTAAAAAGTATTAAAAAAAAATAACCAGCTACTGCTTATTAAGGGCTTACGAGTTGGCCCGTATCACCCCAGATGCCTGGCAATATTGTTCTCATTTGATCTCTCCGTAAACTTATTGGGTAGGAACTCTTATCATCTCCTCTGTAAACTGAAGTAGCCAGTGGGAGGTAGGGCCAGGGTTTGAATACACACTGTTGAGCTGTAGAACCCAAATTCTACCGAGTCATTGTCCCTAACTACAGGGGCAGAGATGGTGCGCCTTTGACTCAGGCAGTTGTGCACTGGGAATCATCTGTCGCATTGGTATTAGGAACAGCGGTCTCTTCTGTGAGCGTCAGGACTGCTCCTGGAAAGAATCCCAGTGCGGACCTCAGTGTGCGTTGGTTAGTTTGGGGAGGTTACCTCCCACCTTCCTGCAGGATGTCGGTGCTCTCACCTGGTGGTGAGTCCCACAGTGCCCTCTGGCCTTGCAGAATCCAGCTCCTGAGCTGGATTTTCAGGATTTCAGGGTGGTTTCGTAGTAATGGATCCCCATCCCTGGAGGCCACCAGAGACACACCAGTGAACTTACAAAAGCAACATCCGGAATCCCACTCCCAGAAATTCGGATTTGATGGTTCTAGAGAGGAGTCAGGAGCTTGCATTTTACATAAACCTCCCCTGCTCCCCACACCAAGGGGACTCTGATGGAGGTGTCCAAGGCGAGACTTTCAGGAAAACTGCTGTCCGTATTTTCCAGCTGCACAGCTTAGGTATTCTCTTCCCTGAACCTAAAGGAGCTAACAAGAAGGAAGCCGTAATTCTAGGTCCAAGGCCACTCGTGGCTAAACAGTGCCCAGAGTGGACCTAAAGAAAGTGGGGCCACTATATTTCTCCAGAGTTCAGTCTGCACTGACAAGCAGTATTTCTTTAAAAGCTGCTGGGGAGAGGTGCAGACAAATGCCCATGTGAAGCCAGGCATCCCTCAAGGAATTTAAATGGGTCAGGAACTCTTAAAGAATTTAAATGAGCATGAAACAGGTATGGAAGGTTTTCTGGGCCAATATGCAAGCCAAATAGTAAATAACTATTTTCAGCTCCGAGTTTGGTTGGCAAATTTGCATATACATGTGATGCCGTACATTTCTATTTTTACCATGTAAATCTGCAGTCTGTAAAGAGAGCTGTGTGCCTTCGTGGAAATCTGGGCTTGGACTGTTGGCTGGGGAGGAGCTGATTTTCAGTCTGGCTGGACCCAGAGTTCTATATTTTTAACAAGTCCAGGTGAGAGCTGAGAGACGAGCGGAAAAGAGGCAGGGGGCACACTTGAAGTTTGTTCTCAAGTTGAGCCCTCATAATGCCAAGATTTCCCCCAAAGCAAAGCATTCGTGCCTGAAAAACGGAAGTTAAAGTGGAAAGTTTGACATTTTCCTATGACACCAGCCTCGCACGGTTGGAAACAGCTTCCCAACCTTTCGTACAGGTTTTATGACTAACATTATTCTTATTGATGATCATATCGTTGGAAGGATTATGATGATTGTCAAAATGTGAGAAAAGCATTGGCGGACACCTACAGAACTAGAAATACCCCTGCTTTTTTCCTGGTGCCCTTTGATGTTTAGGCAATGAACTAGATGTCCACAATGAGCTAGATGCAAAGGTTTGGGATACACTTTTGGGTGCTTTACTTTAGATCCAGCATATAGTTGCCACTTAGGTGTTTTTGTAATTACCTGGTGCAACCCGCGAAGGGGTGATGTTGCCGAGTGAATCGGGCGTTTGCCTTTCGATCATATGGAAGCAGTACCCATCCTTCACCTTTTCTTGCTGCAAGAATGCATACAGCGAAAAGAAGGAACCACATCATCTTTCGTACCAAGATCTTCCTGCCAAAGGGAGTTCTGCTGGGGTAGGAGGGAGACGGATGCGGTTTGCTATAGCTCATTTGCTTTAAGTTCCTGGGCTCAAAGCTTGTGGAAGGGTCAGTGGTGTTCTGCTAAGTCGTGACTTAATACCAGCAATTTCTAGCACAAAATATCAGGAGATTAACTTCGTTAAAATACCTCATAGTTGAGGAGCATGGTAAGTGTACATTTGTGCTCAAAGGACCGTTGCGCTGCCATCATTACTATGGGGCATTCTTTTTGAGGAGTAAGAGATGCAGGGGGTAGATTATGGTTTCACTTAAATGGCAGGTGAGCGAAGCAGAAGAGCTCCCCAGCCACCCCGTGCAGGAGAGACTGGCACTTCTGTTTGAGGATGGGCCAAGCAGCTTGGTGAAAGTTCAGGTGCATCTGCCCAAGGTCGCTAGCGGTAGTGCCCGTGCCAAAGCAGTCTGCAGGTTCCGTGTGGCCTGTGCTTGGTTCTCAGACACTTTCGTTTTCAGAAGCTGAGTTCCTTTGTCAGAGCTAACCCGGAGTCTGCAATGATTGCTGAGCAATTGGGTATGGCGACACTACCATATTTGGACAATTTTCAGAAACTACCTAAGATTTTTGTGACAGCTTCGAAGACATGCAAAATGTTTTTTAAGAGATCTTTTCTAACAGTTGTTTAAAAGTTTGTGATTCTCTTTCTTTTAGTCATCAGAAAACAATATAGGTGACCTAAAGGCAACAGAGGTAGAACTTTGGAACCATAAATTACGTTTTTGGGGATCTTTTAAAAATCCAATGATTTATGCTTATGCTGCTCTAGAGTAAGGAGAAATTTTTACCTATTTTAAAAAGCTCTTAAAAAGAATATATTGTAAATTCCATCCCAACTTTCTGGTATGTACTTAATGTGAACTGTAAAGAAGTTTCAAGTGTCTCATGCAACACAACATGCTTTTCTAGAAAGATTGTTTTCTTTGCTCTTTGAATTTAAAAATTCTTATCTTCCACAAACCCCATCCATCCATCCGTCCATCCACTGACTCCATAAACATAAACAGTCGCAGTCCCTGGTACTATGCTGGTGACAGTTACCAGAGATACAAAGAGGAATCAGAAACATTCCCTATTCCCCACCCTCAAGGAGCTCAGAATCTGGTTCAATAGACCCTCGGCAGGTGCAGGTTTAACATTTGTGGTTTTGACTCTTCATGAGTGACCCAAAGCTTTGTGACTTCATAACTTGTCATTTTTGCTGCTTCAGGGATTTGAAAGATGCCTTCAATGAAACTCATAAGCAAGAAGGACCCTCTGGATTAATGAATGGGTTCAGCTGACAGCCCATGGTCCACCCTGAGATCAGCTTTGTAATTCTGCACCCGAAATCTTTCTCATCTCTAATAAAATCCTGTTTAACGGGTTTAATAAATGCCCAAATGAAACGACCTGCCAATGCTATTTATTGAACTAAGAGAAAGTAAAGAGATCTACTTCCAATTTTGGTGGGAGACACCATATGACAAACTGATACTGAGTAACTTGAGAATTTGCACACAAGCACCTCACTGACATCAAAGGTCTGCTTTGGCTGAACAGAGTTGAGTTCATTCTGTTACCATAGTCTCTGGGGAAGTGATGACTTTGGGGCTGATTATCAATATTCCTGGGACTTTAAGTTGCAGGATCTCTCTCACTTAAAGACTCAGGTCACCTTAAAGATTCAGCCTCCCACTCTTTGGCGATACCATTGGTATCTTGCTTTTAGAGGAGAGATACCCTAGTGCCCACTTCACTGACACTCCCTCCATGGTTAGCCCAGTTCTGCTGTTGTTATGGTCACAAAGTTAAAAGAGAAATTGATCTGCCCACCTCCTAACAGTTTTCTCATCTCCTCTCCCAAGGAACTTCCCCAATGACTGGGTCATGGATATTTACAAAATAGCACTCGGAGTCTCCATTCCACTTTGAAACCACTGGTGTCCCCAGGTTAGACAGACGACTTTTTGCTTCCTCATTGGCATTTCTAGAACTCGAGAGTAGGATTTGTCCTGCTATACTGTTGGAATATTTTCATTCCAGTATGCCAAGCAGTAAGTGTATGATATCTTTTTTTTTTTTAATCTTTTTACCTTCGGGCCCCAGACACCAGGACTCTGTGGGATTGTTCCATATCAAAGTATCGTGTGGTAAGACTGCACACCAGTATCCTCAGTGTGGCCCTTACTAGCCACACACAAAAATGCAAGGTTCTACGATTCATACCTGAGTTTAGGGGAGAGAGTGTGCTGGAGGTGTAAAAGATTGTAATGGATTTTTTCAAAAGCACTTTGGGAGGCCAAGGCAGGCAGATCACGAGGTCAAGAGATTGAGTCCATCCTGGCCAACATGGTGAAGCCCTGTCTCTACTAAAAATACAAAAATTAGCTGGGCATGGTGGTGCATGCCTGTAGTCCCAGCCACTCGGGAGGCTGAGGCGGGAAAATCGCTTGAACCCAGGAGGCAGAGGTTGCAGTGAGCCAAGATCATGCCACTGCACTCCAGTCTGGCAACAGAGTGAGACCCCATCTCAAAAACAAAAAAAAAATAGTTTAAAAGAATGAGCTCTCTCAATGTGCTTGAGATGGGATCTCCTATACAAACAACTGAATGACAAACCTCTTTTCAAGAACGCAGCTCACTTGCTTAAAGCCAGGTTCACCTTAAATATTGGGTATTAAGTGCCCTATGGCTCTGCTTTTTATTCGTTACACCTCTGACCTCTTTTATTAAATTGTAGATTGTATTTCCTCTCTTGAGGGGCTTCCTTTCATCTTTCACAATCATCCCTCTGGACTTTGCCATTAGCTGCAACATTTACCTACTACCCTTTGCTCATTAGCCTCCGTGTCCCTCTTCTTTTTTCTTTTTACATATTGAAATTATTCACTAAATGTATGTGCAAAAATGAGAAAAGGTATGTGCACATCTCCGTCCAGCCTCCTATCTTCCACTTCTTCCCTGTAGTAACCTCTGGATAATCATTCATCCTCTATTTGTCTTCGTCTCTTCTTCCTCTCTGCTCTTTCTTATTTTCTTTCTTTCCTTTTTTTTTTTTTTTTTACAATTTTTTTCTTTTAATAAAGATGCAGTTTCACCATGTTGGTCAGGCTGGTCTTGAACTCCTGACCTCAGGTGATCCGCCCGCTTTGGCCTCCAAAGTGCTTGGATTACAGGCGTGAGCCACCACACCCGGCCTGCTCTTTCTTTTTCTGTCTCTTTTTCTCCCTGTCTCTTGCTGCTTTTTGATCTGCCTTTATCCTAGTTGCTTCCCCTCCCATTCTAATCTGGGAGGCACTCCTTTCTCAGGGTAGGGAGTGGTAATCACTAGACTGCTTTGACACTGGATCAAGGAAGAGGGAAATTAAATGTTCAGAGTCAATTCATACTCAGTAAAGAATCTGCAGCAGAGTCCTTGAAAACACTCCCAGGCTATCTTAGGTGCGGTACCTTAGGATTAGAATGTGAGATGGTGATTCCTGGTGAGCAGTGCAGTGACGGGGGTGGGGGGGGTGAGGGGGGTGGGGGGGGAATAGGAGCTCATGGTGCAGGGGCTGGACAAGACAGTGGATACAGATGTGGGTTCAGCTGACGTCGAGTCTCAGCCTGAGCCCACAGGGGCCCTGAATAGCACTGCAGTACCCCAGAGACAAGAAATCTCTATTTTAAGCCTCCCAGTTCTTGTCCCTTGGTTCAAACAGCCCTAGGACAGTACTAAGACATATTTGCAAGAGATCCCCCATGGTGGGACAGTGAGTTTGGGTGGTAGCCACCCCCAGGCTGGCCTGTGCATACAGGTTGTGTTGCAGAATCAGAAGGGTTGTAATACTTCTAAATATATATTTTTTTTTTTTGAGACGGAGTTTCACTCTCATTACCCAGGCTGGAGTGCAATGGCGCGATCTCGGCTCACTGCAACCTCCAACTCCTGGGTTCAGGCAGTTCTCCTGCCTCAGCCTCCTGAGTAGCTGGGATTACAGGCACGCGCCACCATGCCCAGCTAATTTTTTGTATTTTTAGTAGAGACGGAGTTTCACCTCGTTGACCAGGATGATCTCGATCTCTTGACCTCGTGATCCACCCGCCTCAGCCTCCCAAAGTGCTGTGATTACAGGCTTGAGTCACCGCGCCCGGCCAATACTTCTAAATTTTGACCAGGCCTTCAAATAATTGTGAGCATGTATTTGCTAAAAGAGGAGGATCGAGGTTATGTTTTAACAGTTCCTTAGTTGGATTTGCACTTTTCAGAACTTAGACTCCAGCTATAGTCTTGATCCAGTCCCCACAAATGTTGAGGTGAGTCTGCCCCAGACCCCTCTTCTCCTGGCATTTACACAAAACTGGGTTTATCAAAAAAGTCCCAATTATAAAGTGACTTCTGCTGCAAACCCGCTTAAGCAACATGTGCAGCTGGCTTAACCTTTTCTGGATTTTCCTAAATGTAATTTTTTCCCTTCTCAAAGATAGCTGAAAATCACTTCTGGTTAGTAGAGCAGCTTATCGGGCTGATGGTCTTCCTGTTTCCTTACCTGCTGTGGCCTCACGTCCTCATCAGAAGAACCACTCTGCTGTGGAGCCTGTGACAGGGGCAGCAGAAAACATGCTTCAGATCAAAGCATCAAGAACACATCCATTGCCCGCAAGCTGTGTCCCGGACGAGCCCCCTATTTATAACATTTTCCAAATCAGTGTAATTGAGATGGCTTTTTATGAAGAACAGGCTGGAATTTCCCCTAATTGTCAAGTGCTCTGCCACAGCTCTGGGACAGTTATTTTAAAAACAATAAGCAGGTTGTTAAAAAAAGATGAAGTTCTATTTGAACGAAGCTCAGACTTCAAGGTCAAGGTATAAGAGAAACCCTGTAGGCACCATACTATTAGGAGAGGCGCTAGCCACCGTCCTTGCCCTCCAAGGGGTCACTCTTTAGTACAGTCAGATCTGAACCACTTGCAGGGGTGAGGGGTCTGCGCTTGAATGTCCCTCTCTCCAGCTTTGTCACCCTGCAGCCCAGGACCCACCTGCAGTGGGCATCTCTGTTCTCCCCTGGCCTGTGCTCCCCTCTTCAGCCTCTTCTCCAGAACCCATTCCCCACAGCTACTCAGAAAGCAAGTCCATGGAGTGTGCATTCATGGGACAGAATGCAAGTCAGAGCCACTAACTTTACGTGTCTGTTAATAGAAGTGAAACCTCCTTGTAACTTTCTGCCCCATTTCCTCTTCACCCTAGGCTGGTATTACTCTTATTCCCACTTCCCAAAAGAGGACAGTGAGGCTCAAGGAGGCCACAGTGACCCCGCCATAAACAATGGAGAGGTGACTAGGACCCCAGGTGCATGGATCGGGGTGAGAATGAGGGAGTGGAAAGGGAAGACGCAGCGTTCTTCCATTTTCTATGTGCGTGACCCTACAGAAGTCATCTGACCCTGCCAAGCCACTGGTTCCTGTCTGTAAAATGATGACAGGGCTCTATCCGGAGCAGTTGGAGGTGAGAATTGAATGATAAAATATATCCAGAATGTTCAGCATATTCTCCCAGAAAATAGGAAGCATGCTGTATCCTATATATGTATATTTGAGGGGTACAGCAAGATTCCAAACTCTGAATTCCTCCTCCTCCAGCTCACAGCTTCTCCACGGCCCCATTCCCCGGGAACCTGGTGTACCACCTACTTCCACATTCATAGATACTGTCAGTAGGCTGTGCCTTTGCCCCGAAGATTGAGTGTCAGGCAAAGGGACAGACACATAGGGGCCGGCAGGCAGGAAGGCAGGGAGCCGTCTCCTGTCCCCCTGTCAGGGTGGGTCCTTGTTTGGGTGGCTCGACAGGCTTCCTGACTACGCAAATCACACCGAGAGCAAGGCTTGGTTTCTGAAACTACTGGTGCCTTCTACCCACGAAACCCCAAACCCGGCGCTCAGGGAGGCTAGAAACAGCTCTTGTGCTTTCAGACACAGAAAAAGCAATACCTCAAAGAGGCGTCTTACTTCCAAAAGCGCACTTTGAAAGTCAAGGGCCTCTCCGTTCTGAACACAAGAAAGAAAATGGTGCTTAGGTTGGAGAATGACTTGATGGAGAAGCAAGCCGCAGGCTTTGCAGGAGGGAAAACAGACATCTTGGAAAGAGATTGTGTTTGTTTCTTTTTCCTCTCTGTCCTGGCAAGGCACAGGGATTTCACTTCCGGAAGAAAGATGGCACTGATTTTTTAAATCTGCAGTTTTTAAGCATGGTGTTTATTTTCATCCAAGTAACAGAAAAGTCATGAAGACGCAACTAGAGATTGCTAAAGGTTCACTGTCCCCCTGAAAGGCTGCCATCTAACCTGCCCATCTTGGGTGAAGAATGGCTGTCAGCTGGTGTCCCGGGTCTCAAGACTGTCTCTGAACTTGCAGAGAGCAGCACCTGGATGACTCAGTCTAGTCTTAATTAGACAGTTGTGTCCTGTTGAAAGGAAAGAAGGAAACTTTCATTCACTTAGTACAGTTTTATAGTGTTTGCAATCCCAGGCATTGCCACAGGGGCACTGATTAAAATGCAGTTTTCCAGGCCTTCCCTTATAGAGATTTCAAATTAGTGGCATTAGGCAGAGCCTAGGAACCTGCATTTTTAACAGATGCCACCCACTTCAACTCCCAGGCAATTCCCAAGTGTGGTGTTCCCCAGACTACACTTTAGGGGGCACAGATACAGTGCCCCCTAAATACCAGACACCCAAGGAGATGCTTCTCCTCACTTGCAGATTCTTGGCTTGGGCAACTGTTGTATTTATACATGTAAGTCTTATTACAGAAAAGTGGTCTCAAATTTTATAGATGGAGACAAAGAAGCTCGGGGGGATTCGGTAACTCCCTCCAGGTCACATAGAGAGAAAGGGGTAGTTTGACTAGTATCTGTACAATTCCTAAAGCCGCTCGCTATTTCATCTCCCTGACAAATGTAGGTGGCTCCCTTTCCTCCTCTGTTGGCACATACAATGGTAATAGAATGAATCTCAGAGGATTAAACGAGATAATGTGAAGTTTAGCATATGACAGTGCTGATATTCAACAATTTATAACCTACAAATGCAGCAATTCCATATAGGTTGTCCTCAGCATTGAAAGCGTATGCTATAGCCCTGGGACAAGGTCATAGCTCCGTGTCAGACATGATTGGAAACTATTGTGGGTAGAATGGGCACCCCCTCAAAAAAAAACCATACTGATATCCTAACTCCTGGTTCCCAGGTATGTGAATTTTCTTGGAAATGGGGTCTTTGCAGGTGTGATCAGGTGAAGATGAGGTTACAGTGAATTGCAGGGTTCCTAGATTCAATGACGGATGCCTGTCTAAGGAGCATTTTGGGAGGCTGAAGCAGGAGGATCACCTTGACCAAGCAGGTTGAGGTTACAGTGAGCCATGATTGCCCTGCTACTCTCCAGCCTGGGTGACCGAGCGAGACTGGACTCAAAAAAGTAATAAAAATTAAAATTAAAAAAAGAGAGATTTAGATACACAGACACACAGAAGAGAGAACACCATGAGACATCAGAACAGAGATTGGAGTGATACAGCCAGAAGCCTGGGTACGTCAAGGATTGCCTGCCAACACCAGATGTGGGAAGAGGCAGAGAAGGATCCTCCCCTGGCCCCATGAAGGAAGCACAGCCCTGCGGACGCCTTGATGTTAGACTTCTGGCCTCTAGATCCGTGGAGAGAATGAATTTCTGTGGTTCTAGGCCACAGTTTCTGATGATTTGTTAGGCACTCCCAGGAAACGAACACAGAAGCTTTATCCCTTTCATCGTCAATGTCAGCATCACCGTCACCACCGTCACCACCCTTTCGCAGAGTGTAAGATACGGCTTCTGCACTCCCATCCCATACAGTGACCTTGGACCGGTGCTGACGGTGATGTCGAAGTCGCTCAGTCCCGACCCAGTCCTTCACTTACAATACCCAATTCAGACTGGTTTGGTTTCCACCCAAATGTTAAGTTTCTTTTATGTTTCACACACATTTGTGCCTCTGATGCTTTCCCAAGTTCCTTCCAGCTTGTGTAATGGAGCCGTCTACCCAGGGAAATGTTTCAAGAGACAGAAAGACAGAAAAATGGTGGCCGCAGAATGCTGGGTACACATCAGCTCCTTCCATAACCTTCCTTTCTTGGATGGCAGATCTGTGGCGGGGGCCCCAAGTCCCAAGGAGGCCTGCTGCAAACATTTACGTGGACTAGTCTAAAGGGTCAGGGACCTGCTGTATAAAAAGTCCCAAAATGCATACTGTTCGGATAAGACTTGCAGGCTAGCACAAAACCTTCGGGGTGGAGTCTGTGGCCTGTTCCAAACCTATTTTCAATCAATACCAGGTTTTCCATGACCTCTCTTTCAATTTCCGTACAGAAGAGATACTTCACTGTGGTTGTCCTCATGGCTTTCCTCTCGTCAAAAATGGAAGTAAAGCATCATGAGGCTGTAGCTTTTGTTCATTCATTAACCATATTTTCCAAATAAAAAAGTAGCATGTATTGCATATTAAATAGTAGCTGTGGTCAGGCATGTTGGCTCACGCCTGTAATCTCAGCACTTTGGGATGCCAACGTGGGTGGATCACCTGAGATCAGGAGTTCAAGATCAGCCTGACCAACATGACAAAACCCCATCTTTAATAAAAATACAAAAATTAGCCAGGCATGGTGGCACATGCCTGTAATCCCAGCTACTTGGGAGGCGGAGGCAGGAGAATCACTTGAACCCAGGAGGTGGAGGTTGCAGTGAGCTGAGATCGTGCCATTGCATTCCAGCCTGGGCGACAGAGCAAGACTCTGTGTCCAAAAAAAAAAAAAAGCAGACATGAAGTACTTGGAAATCCAGCTGGATTCTACACACCTCCAGGTATGGCAAAGAGAATACTCATCCCTCAAAGATATCAATGTCCTAATCCCTAGAACCTGTGAATATGCTATATTACATGGGAATTGCAAGGGGAAATTCAAGCTACAGATGGAATTAAGGTTGCTAATCAGCCAAAGTGAAAATAAAGACATTACCTTCGATTATCTGGGTGGTCATAATATAATCACAAGAGTTCTTTACAGTGGGGGAAGAAGGGAGAGGAGGTCAGAGTGAAACAGCGTGAGAAGAGCTTCACCTGCTGTTCCCGGCTTTGAAGACAGAGGAAGGAGCCAAAAGCCAAGGAATGCTACAGCCTCTAGAAGCTGGAAAAGGCAAGAAAACAGATTCTCCCTCAGCCTCTAGAAGGAACACAGCCCTGCAGACACTTGGATTTTTTAGCCCAGTGAGACATTTGTGCGTCTGACTTCTAGAACTGAAACCCAAATTTGTGTTGATTTAAGCCACCAAGTTTGGGTCATTCATTACAGCAGCAAGTGGGACTTTAACACAGCAGGGTAAAATGGAGCATGGGTTCACGTGGCAGCAATGAAAAGCCTAACATCCACTTTAAATGTGCTTTTCACGTCATAGAACTTCTCTTTCCCAACACTTTCTCAGCCCAGAGATTAGATAAATGCTCTTAACTCTGCAGAAGCTGGTGGGTCGCATTGTGCCTTAACTGGGGTGAGGGACAGAGGAGGTTCCCTAGGGTTCAAAAGTAGGGATCGGGAAGCAGAGAGTCATGGGGGATTCCCTGAGGGTCTGCCTAAATGTATCTTAGGCCCCCCAGCAAAACAATGACATCATAAAACAAAACAAGAATTCCAACTTGGGTGAATTTCTCCACATTGTATTATCAATATCTTCAGCAGGATGTTATTTTAACATACTTCTTCCGTATTTTATTATTTAGAATTTAGATACCTTTTGGATTACATGAAATGCAGAAGAGGAGGGACAAAATAAACTCTTCTAAGTTTAGCATCTTGGCTCAGGCTTTGGCAAGGGGTCAGTCAAGCAAAAGCCAATTATCAGGAGTTGGCAAACAGGTGCCAAGACCAAAGGAACCAGATCAAAGTGCAGGGCAGCAGGAAAAATATTGGGTGCTCCTCTCTTTACCGACTTGTGGGCGGTGGGTAGGGAGAAGTTGTGTTGGGGTATTTAAAAACACATGGTTGGAAGGAAAGAATGAATGGATAAATGAATGAATGAATGGCTTTAACTCAGAGTATTGGCTCTTGGTGTGTTTTGGGGTCTTCTCTGAAGGTTATAACCCTTCCCAGGTTTACGCCAAACCTGAGGAAGTTCAGAGATGGGTGGGGCCGCGTGGTCACGAATGAAAGTTGTCCTACTTTGGGCATCCGCATGGAGCGGCGCTGTGGTCTAGTTCTGAGCAAGTCGGTGTGCAGAGATGAAAGCTCCCGCCGCCCCTCCACTGATGTCTTTGGCCGTGGAGTCACACGCATGGGGGCCTCCAGGGGGCTGGTAGCCCAGGAGCAGGAGACCCGCCCCGGCCTGAGCCTGTTACTCTTGGGCCGGTACTAAAGGGGGCTTAGGTTTCTGCACTTTTCATGTGGTGACTTTCAAAATCGGAATCCACTTGAAGTGGTTTGGGTTTTTCTCTTCTCTGCCTGGTGTTTGCTGTAGAGAAACACCTTCAAACACAGAGAGCGCTGCTCAACGCCTCTGTCTCCAAGCGCGTTCAGAGGAACCAGAGACGCCACATCAAGCTGAACGTTTTCATCACAGACACCCTGGTGGAGGCCCCCGCCTTCTGCCCACTAGGCAAAGGTTTTCTTTTACCCCCATTTACGTCCCCCCTGACCCAGTATTGGCTCACATGTGCCGGTCACTAGGAGAACAAACTACCCTTGTTTGTCTGAACGGACCTCCTTAAACAATTTGGAAGCCTTAGCAGGTGGAAAAATCCCTCCTTGATCCCATATCCTGTGTGGACCCCTGTTTTGCTGTTGGAATCTGCGGGGGAGCCAGAGGGGTGGGGGAGATTCTCACTCCTTGTGCTACTACTGCAGGTAGCACCTTCTTCCTCATCACCTCCCTCATGGTGCCACCAAGCTCCACATTCTCCCTTTTATATGGTATTTGAAAGAAAGCACTGACTAAGCAAGAAAGAAACCTGGAGAAATGTCTCAACTCACATCCCACGGAGACATCCCATCATGCTCTAAATCTTGTTTAGAACAACTTACCCCTTCCTTAGCAATAGAGATGGATATTGATAGTCCATCATCAATTTCAAGTCTTTGTCAATATCAACAGACTTGCAGGTGAGAGAGAAAATAAGCAATTGAGGGGTCGTGGATATTATTTTAATGCTTGGATTACCCAGAGGCTGTGACAGTCTACTCATGCGTACTTACAAAGGACAGAGAAATTTTAGAGAGTGGGTATTTCAGCCTCCTTATTTTACAGCTAAATGAATTCCATGCAGAAAGTTTTACATGACTTGCTCAAGGTTACTGCACATTTGTGCAGCTGCACCCAATGGCCTTATTTGTATTATGAGATTTAAGGGTATTTACATACATTGGGAGACCAGGAAATTTTATTTTGTAGTAACCCATAGAGGATATGGGCCTTGTGAGGTCTACTGTCTCCTGTCTGTAAAAGGGGAAGAGGGATCTAGGGCCATAGCAGGTAAAAACAAAACAAAAAAAACTTTGATCATGTTTGGCTGAGTGCGGTGGCTCACAGCTGTAATCCCAGCACTTTGGGAGGTCAAGGCAGGGGGATCATGACGTCAGGAGTTTGAGACCAGCCTGACCAACATGGTGAAACCCTGTCTCTACTAAAAATACAAAAATTAGCTGGGCGTGGTGGTATGCACCTCTAATCCCAGCTACTCAGGAGGCTGAGGCAGGAGAATCACTTGAACCTGGAAGGTAGAGGTTGCAGTGAGCTGAGATCACCCCACTGCACCCCAGCCTGGGTGACAGAGCAAGACTCTGTGTAAAAAAAAAAATAAAATTTGGCCATGTCTTTGTACTCACAAATTAGAGAGAGAAAGTCTGTGTGTGTGTCTGTCTATGTATAGGGTACTGGTCAGAGCATGGTGACCTCCCAAGCCATGCTGCTTAGATGCACTCAGTGAATACAAGAAGAAGAAAGAGAGCTCTTTCCAAGCCTGGGCTTCAGCCCCCACACGTCAGAGCCAGTGGGAGCTGACTCCATCCTCCTCCTTCCTACTGTCACCAGTGTTTTTACTTCCTGAGAGATGGTTGGGCTGGAAAGTCACTGCATTTAGATTTGGGATTATTAATGGAAACAAGCCAGCCCTTCCTAAGGCAATGGTGGGGCTAAGACCAAATCTTTCCCTTGGTAGCTTGCCTATAAATCAGAGGAGCAGAGAGATGAAGGATGCCAGCCCCTTGCTTTCAGATGGGGAAACTAAGCTGTAGAGACTGGGTTAAGTGCTTCAAGGTCTCATAGGCTCAGATCGGGAGACAGGATTCCCAGCTTTGCATCTGCTCTCCTTCCTCCATGCCACACATGCTCCTCTGCCCTTGGCCACTTTTTCTTGACTGCAAGTCTTACTCTTTTACTTTGGGTTCTCAAGAAATATATCACACACAGCCACCCACTCTCTCAAGCCAGCCAAGAGAAAGCCCTCTGCAGCCCTCAGTCCGGCACACAATAGAACTTATATACTAGGATGCTTTTTTAAAGGGGTACCCTCTGTGGGAGCTGGCTGCAGAAGGGATCTCCTCTTCATGGGCTTCCTCTGTCTCTTCTGTCCCAAAGCTGCATGATCCCTGATCTTCTAGGCCCTTCACCTTCTTCCACCCACCCTGATAAGAAGTAGCTTGGAAACTTGAACTCCCATAAGCATGCAGGATGAAAATAACAGGATTGCAGAAAAACCCATAAACCTTTCAGAGCCGTGGTCTTCTCTGGAATGAAACCAATGCATTCATTTCTCAGGCTTTGGGATTTTATGGAAGCATGCAAGATCTTGCTTAGGTGGCGATGGAGCTAAGGCCAAGGTGGCGATGGAGCTAAGGCCAAGTTGGCGATGGAGCTACATGCCTCTCTCTTAGAGGCAAGTCTATAAAATAGAAAGTAGGTCCAGGGAGGTTGGAGTTCGTTACATCCCTCTGCTTCCTTTTCTGGTGTTGCTACACTTCACCCGTCACTCAGTGTGATTTGCATGAAAGGAAGTCTAAGAGGCAGGGACAGCCCCCGACCTTGAAGTCACAGGCCACAGAGAAGGAAGATGAGCCAAAACCAGAATAATTATCATTCTGCTCCTGCCCTTGAAGTTCACCGGAGTTTCAGATCAGCCATATTCTTCACCATGACCTTATTTCTGCATGGGGAACCTCAAGATGCCATTAATCACAACTTAGATTTTTTTTTTTTTAAGCTTGGTGACAAAACAGGGGTATTAGCTCATTTGGGATGGGAGCTGTGGTTCAAGTCTCTGTCCACCCCCATGCACACCTCCAATCGCCAGAGAGAGAGAAAGAGGTGTAAAATCTTATTCCTGACTGAGAAGGGTTCTGTGGCCATGGCGACATCTGTAAACCTAGAGGCTGGAGGTGCAACCATGTGTGAGCCATTAGGGCCACTGAGCGAGAAGAGGAAGCTGTAACTCCCTCGGGTTCCCAGAGCAGCACATCACCACCATTGGAGGTCACTGTCTTGCTAAACAGTCCCTAGATCGCATCCAGCTTCCGTTCTACACTGGACTCCGATTTCAGTTCTCTAAGGCCAACACCGAGACATCTTGGGTGCTAAACAGTCTCAGTAAGCGCTGAGACTAAGTGACCAACACAGAGACAGATCCCAGGGTTACAAGACATTAAAGTTTCTTTCCATGAAGATTTGGGCATAAAGAAAAGGTAGAAATATTGGGAACTAGCAAATGTCAAACACCTACTATGAGCGAGCCAGTGCTCAGTAGCTTTTATCCCTTAAATTCTCACACTCCTAAGAGGTCCTCATTATTACTGCCATTCATCAGGCAAAGAAAGAGAGGTTCAAAAGAGTGAAATGGCTTGCCCAGGGTTATACCACTGGTAAGTCACAGGGAAGAATTCCAAACGGGCGTCTGACAACGTGGCTTTTGTGCATAATGTTGGCTGCCCCAGGTGGCCGGCGGCATGGTGGGAATTTATTTCTCGGGACTGGGGTCCTCAGTTGAAATTGACGCATGGAGTTGGTGTGCTCCTTGTTGTAATGGCTCTTGGGTAGTTTGGTTTCTTTCAGCTGAGAGGTTTGGCGAATTTGTTCTTCCAGTTCTTTTCATTTAGCTGAGCAATGCCGTTATTCCTTCCTTGATCTGTAAACAACTCTATGTCTGTCGTAGCAAAACCTACGTTGTCCTAGTTTGACTATAGAAATGTGGCTCCTGAGGGAAAAGGTGATCATGATTGCTAATGTATATTATGTTCCAGCCTTGTGCGCTTACTATGCACTGTCTGAATTCACTTTCACAATAATTCTAACAGGCTAGTACCATCATTCTTATTCCCATTTGACAGATGAGGAAATTGAGGTTTAGAGAGGTGAAGTGACTTACTCAAAATCCTGCAGCCAAGGGCAAAAGATGCAGCATATGAACACAGGTTTCCTACACGCCCACAACCGTAATCCTCAGGCTGAGATGACTACATTTTTCTTCAATGGGTTGGGTACAGTTATGCACAATTCCAGTGTTTGCTGGGGAGAAGGGGTGGCTGATTTCTCCCCCAGGGCTGGGAAGCTCATGTTTACACCCCATGGTCATGGAGGGTATAACAGATGCAACAAGGTGGCTCTGCTGGCCGTGGTGTTTTCCTTGGGATTTATTGTTTGGGTCAAAACAGCAAAGATGTTCAGTGAGAGTTCAGAGACCCAGATCCCCTAGAGGGAAGGATGTGACTCAGTGCCACCTGGACAGCTCTGCCAGTAACTGAGATGTGATTAAGTCCCACAAGCCAGAGAACCAGGGGAAAGGCGTGCCCCCGCCCACACTCCCAGGGACCTGAGAACAGGCCAGGTGTATTCCCCACCCCACCCATCCTCACTCCCACCTCCTCGTCTTAGTGGAAAGAAATAATCTGTCACTTAGGAAGCTCCCTCCAGACCCTTGTCCCCTGGCCTCATCATGAACATCTACTGGGCACATGCATGCTGCACTCCGTGTGCAGTACCCTTAGCCTTGACAACACAATTGAAGCAGGTGCTCACCTTAATCCCATTTCATAGAAGAGGAGGTAGAGGCTCACAAAGATTCAGTGGCTTGCCCAAAAGACTGAAGAAGTCTCTCCATATCATACCACCTGGTTCATCCCAGGGTAGTGCCTCCGCACTGTCCCCCACCATACACGCCATCTGACTGGCCACAAGCCATTCTGCCCACTTGTCCATCTGGGTATCATCACACTTGGTACTTGGCCCTAGAACAATAGACCCACAGCAGCATGCAAAGGGGATTCCTCTAATCCACCGGCCCGTTCACCCCTTTCCCCTACCACACACATACACGTGCACCCCTAAAACAATCTGCAGAGCTCGCACTTTCTGTGTATCTCCTCTCTTCCTTGTTCTGGATCATAAGTCCTGAGCAGAAACAATGCGAACCACTTTCAGCTGGCAGATCGCACTACAGGTGCTAGCTGGACCCTCTACAGAGTGATTTTCATAATGGGCACAATACCCCGCTACATCCATGATGGCATCTGTTTCATCAGTGTGCGTCTGTCTTCACGGGCAGAACTTCCACATTGATCCATGGTGACCTGTAACTTCAGCAAAATTGACCTTTGTTGTTTTAAGCTTCTGAGATGTTGGGGGTCTCTTGGCCTCTCCTGACTCTACGTTGTGTGACATGGATAAGCGATTATGACTTAGGAGGGATTCACAGCCTGGTAGTGAAGACAGAGGGTAAATAACTATGGTAACTCATTCATTCAACAAGCATTTATTGAGAGTCGCCATGTGCTCCACGCTGTGCTTGAATCCAGAAAGGTGCGAGTTTTCCTGTATTCAAAGGAAAGACACGTGTCCCTACCATGATACACTGTGGACATTTCTGCCTCCTCACCTCCTCTTCATGAGCATTACTGGTTGGTGCCTTTCCCTGACAAGACAGGCAGCAGGATCTTGTTCAGATCAAGCCCAGCATACTGAGTCTCACATAGTAGTTGCTCAGAACATGTTTATGACATGAACAAATTATAAATAAATCCACCCAGCCCAATCCATCACCCTACCCCACTCTCCCTCATGTCTCAAGATGAAGAAGCTGGTTGAAGCTTAGAAGCTTCTTTCTTTCTTTTTTTTTTTCTTTGGAGAAAGTCTTGCTCCGTCACCCAGTCTGGAGTGAAGTGGTGAGATCTCAGCTCACTGCAACCTCCACCTCCCGGGTTCAAGCGATTCTCCTGCCTCAGCCTCCCTAAGTAGCTGGGATTACAGGTGTGCCCCACCACACCCAGCTTTGTTTTGTTTTGTTTTTTAGTAGAGACAGGGTTTCACTATGTTGGTCAGACTGTTCTGAAACTCCTGACCTCGTGACCCACCCGCCTAGGCCTCCCACAGTGCTAGGATTACAGGATTGAGCCACCGCGCCCGGCCCAATTCTTACGTAAGTAATAAAAGTGCAGCATCAGAGGTGAGGGAAGAAGCTCTTGATATCGTGCATATAGCTATTTCCAGAAAGACGATGCCAGTCCAAGTGTTGCATGCACTACCATGTTGGTTTTTTTCTCTGTTATCAATTTCTTTATTTCCACTTCTCTGACTTTGTGCCCAGAGAATGCTGTTACTGCCTCCTTCGGGACCCACCCCTTTGCTCTGGGAGTCTTCAGAATCCTCCTCCCCCTTTAAAACCTTGGATTCAAGGCATATTACAGTAGTTCCCCCTTTTCCACCGTTTTCCTCTCCAGGGTTTCTGTCACCTGTGGTCAACCATGGGCTGAACCTATTAAATGGAAAATTTTAGACATAAACAATTCATAAGTTTTAAATTGTGTGCCATTCTGAGTAGTGTCATCAAATGTTGCTCCTTCTAGCTTTGGCCCTGTCCTTCAAGACATGAATTGTGGCCGGGTGTGGTGGCTCACACCTGTAATCCAACTATTGGAGGTTGAGCCAGGGGAATCGCTTGAGCTCAGGACCAGCCTGGGCAACTAGTGAAGAAAGAAAAGAAAAAGAGAGGAGAAGAGGGAAGGAAAGGGAAGAAAAAGAAAGGAGAAAAGAAAAGGTGAATTCTCCCCATGTTCAGCATATCCCCGCTGTAGACACTTGCCACCTGTGAGTCACTTAGCCACCTTGGTGATCAGCTCGGCTGCTGCATCTCACAGTGCTTGTGTTCAAGTGACCCTTACTTCATTTGGTAATAGCCCCAAAGCACTAGAGTTGTGATGCTGGAGATCCAGATGTGCCAAAGAGACAGCATCAAGTCCTTCCTTCAGGGGAAAAGATGAAAGTTCTGGACTTAACAAGGATAGGAAAAAAATGGTATGCTGAGATTGCTAAGATCTATAGTGACAGTGAATCTTCTGTTTATGAAATTATGAATAGTATATTGTTCTAATTGTTCTGTTACTATTAGTTATTAGTGTTAATCTCTTATTGTGACTAATTTATAAATCAATCTTTTCATAGGTATGTATGTCTAGGGAAAAACATACTGTATATAGCATTCAGAACTATCCATCGTATCAGGCGTCCACTAGAGGCTTGTAGCATATCGTACTTGGATAAGGGGGAACTGCTGTTCTCACTTCTCCCTTAGAGTCACTGACTGAGGACCCAAGTGAAAGAGGTGAGGGAGAGGAGGCTGGCAGGTCAGTCACTGCCACAACCGAGTGCTGGGGAGTGAGACTCAAGTGAAAACTCTAAAAGAATTCAGAGAGAGGGCCGATTTATGTGCATAAGAATGATACTCAGGATTAAAATACCGACTTTACACCATGACTTTTTGCCCACCATCTTACACTTGATGAATTTAAATTAAACAGGGGGAATACATCCTTAGCCAACTGACCAATGAAGTTAATGGGTCTTGGAAATAATAATAATAATGACTTCCATTTATGCAATATCCATGTGTGCCTAGGTGCTTTGAATATGTTACCTCCCATGGCAGATGAGGAAATTCGTAGAGATAAAAAAAAAATTACTTGACTTAAAATCAGTTGATTTTTTTCGAAGAGCTTCCTGAAGAGTTGATTTCAGTGAAAGACCAGGATTAGTCACGGCGATTTCTGGTTCCCACAGCTTCCCTTTCTCAGTCGTTCCCCTTTGACTTCTGCGAGTCTTTGAATGTCTCCTGAGAGTTTGGTCCTGAATTAACATTTGGGAAGTATGGGGTGGAGGGAACTGGTACTCGAAAGCGTGGGGAAGGCAGGAATCGCTGTCTTCAAGACATGGAGCTTCAGATCCATGGGAAACTGGTGGGCAGGGTGGCTGCTGAGTAAGTTTCCTAGAGGTTAGATATTTGTATTTGGGAGACGTGCTGGTTGCAGCTTGGAACATTGAGGGAGGTCTTCCCGGAGGAAGACATCTCCCAGAAGATGACTAGGTCTTTAGAGCAAAACCATAATTCTTCTGTCTGACTCAGCGGAAACAGCATTAGAGCTTAACTTTTGGGGTTCAAATCTTGGCTCAGCTTTGCCATAATCTCCCATCCAAGTACTATCCAAGCCTGACCCTGCTTAGCTTCACAAGATCAGAAGAGACAGGGAATATTCAGGGTGGTATGGCCATAGACTCTGCTGTGTTCTCAGTGCAAAGCTTTGTGCAAGTTATTCAACCTAATTGATGACTTGGCCATTGATTAAAATGCTTAGTTACAATACGGATTGGATAAAAGAACACATGCAATGTGTTTAGCACAGTCTCTGGGGCCATGGGGATTTCCAAGGGCAAGCAGTTCTTTCCAGTTCCCTTTCCACTGTCCAAATCTGAGTTTTTCAGGAGATTTGGACAGTGGAAAGGGAACTAGAAAGAACTCTATTTTTGCCCCCTCTGAACTGCGACAGAAGATCTGTTTTCAAGTCCCAGCTCTTCTTACAGTGTGATCTTACAATGTGATCTCACCTCTCAAAGCTTCCACTTCCTTTTCTGCCTCATGAGCAGGAGGGATTTCAAGCTTCCTGGGACCTTTTCCCATTCCCCTGGGGTCTTCTCCATTTACAGACACAGCAGATGCATCTGCTGTGAACACTGGCTGTCTTGGGGCTCTTTTGCCACGGAAAGCTTACATCCAGACTTTTCCCTCTAGGCTAAAATAAACATCTAGCCACCAAAACCAGTCTTTCAGGAGACCAAAGGGATCAAGGGGTCTGGGACCACCTAGACAGGGCAGTTGTGGACCCAGTGCCACCATCAAAGTGAAATTGCTTGATGCTTGTTCGGCAGCTCAAGAGCTGAGCTCTTGGAAATTACCTCTTGCCAGACAGAAGACCAGTCACAAAAGTGAAGTTGACTGGCAGTGAACTCCATGAATCTCCCAGCTAATTACCAGGGAATAGTAAGGTCGAGGAGGCACCCTCCTCCCCCACTCCACATGCAAACACAGAATGACAGGTTTAAAACCCTGTGGTTTCAAAATTAGCAAAGACACTTTGACTAAGATTGGCATGAGGAAGAGAGAAAACGGAAGAAGGGGAAAGAGATCCCGAGCCCCACAAGGGCAAATGCATTAGCATGAAGAAGTTAAGTTAACTTTCAGAACTTTGCTGCCTGAGCACTACCTCTTTAGGACAAATAGTTTAGGTCTAAATAAAAATGCAAATACTCTTGGATCTTTATGGGAAAACATGAACAAAGATAGTGTGTTCTCTTAGGACACTTCCCAAATCATTTCGTCCTGAGTACCGTGTTCATATTTGTGACTGTACATAGCCATTCCCCACCTCTGTCTTCACTTCACTTACAAAAGTTTCCCCAGTTTGAAGACTAAGGTGAGAAAGTTTCGGTGACTCGGTCCAAGCTCTTGGATGCGATTATGTGTTCAGTTATCCATTTCCCAGCCTCCGTAGCTATACCAGGGTGATAAGCTCAATGAGAGACCATGTCTGCCTAGTTCTCTGCCTAGTCCCAGTTCCTGCAAGCAGTAAAAACTCGCTAAAAGAGTGTCGATGACTTGCATTAACACTGGGCCACACCGTGTGAGTATGGAAAATATCAGTCACAACCTACGGGTGAAATGACTGTCTCCGAATTCCTGCTCCTTTTCTTTGACACGAGCTATGGGATAAATGTGAATCTGATTGTCCCACTCATTACTCTGCTGAGAAACATACATTATGAGAGCAAGATGCCACTTTTAAGCTTTTCAAAAAATGCCACGGTTATTTCCACATCCCTTCAATACTGTTCACCCACCAGCTTCTAGATAACTCTTTAATATGTTCGAGAATGTCTCCCATTTAGATCCAGGCTTGGGGCTGAGTCTCATTAACATCCAAGGAGCCCTGGATGATGCAGGCATTGACTCCTTCCCTAGGGATTCAGGAGAGCTCTGGGCTCAGAGCAGATTCTGGTCTTACAGAAGGAAGTGCAAGACTGTAAGAACCCAGCAGCTCAGCTCATCCCTCTGGGCATATCCACCACCCCCTCATTTCCACACTGTGAACTGATTGCCATTCTCACACCTCCATGCCTCTGCCTGTGCTGTACCCTCTGCCTAGAACCCCCTTCCCTATGGGTTGTATCAACAGATAAGGCATTTGCCCGAGGCCCTTGACCTAACAGATTTTTGTCTTAAGGCTTTCTCCCCAGGTCCAGAGCATCTAGCCACAAAAACATCCCAAAATAGTTCTGTCACAAGTCTCATGTCCTTGGTCTACATTTTCTATTGCTTTAGGCACAGAGCCCAGAGGTCTATTTTGGATAGAGTGTAAGGCTGTGAGTATTAGGGAGAACAGGAGTTTTAGAATGCAGAAGAGCCCGGTTCGAATTCCAGTGATGATACCTATTGCCATTCTGGCCCTAGCCAAGGAGCTCCATCTTCCAAACCCCTGATGCCTCATCTGCAAAAAATACCCATCCTGCACAATTGTCACGGCAGTGGCATCAGACACCATACGTAAAGTTCTTGCTATGGTGAGTGGTACCCAGAAGGGACTCTCCAAGTGTCAGCCCCCTCTCTGGCCATTCTGCCCTGAATGTGACTGCCTGGGGGGGCGTGGGGACTGTCTTTGTCCTTCCTGGAATGAGGAGCACTGCCACCTAGGTCTGTGCAGGATGTTTTCTGCAGCCAATTTGGACTGACTCATGAAAAGTCCATATGGAGTCTAACGGAGTCCCTCTCTAGCCCTCTCCACTGTCAGAAGGACTGACTTAGATGAGCATTCTGGCCCCTGTCTTCCACTACCCTCCACCGCCCCACCCCCGCAGCCCACCTCCCCCCACCAGGACTCAGTGGTAAAGGCAATCAGTGGGCGTATCAAAGCAGTTGTCTTTCAGGCCAGGCCCTGCCCTCATCATTTCCCACCTGCTGCAGGAACTTCTCATTCTTTGAACCTGTTATTCTGCTAAGCAGCAAAGGCTGGCCAGAAGAGGGCTCCCCTGCCGCCAGCCTGACAGGCAGAGCAGCTCATCCCTCTGTCATGCCCCTGGCCTCCTTCTAATTGTCTCCTCTATAGAAGCATCTTCCCCCCAGAGAAAGGCATGAGAAGTCCCTAGGATGCTGTGAATGAAGAGACTCACAGTTACTCATTCATCCGCTCATTCGTTAACTATTTACTGAGTACCTACCATGTACAAGGTCCAGTGCTAAGTCTTAAAAGAAGACAGGGCAGGGCACGGTGGCTCAAGCCTGTAATCCCAGCACTTTGGGAGGCCGAGGCGGGTGGATCACTTGAGGTTGGGAGTTCAAGACAAGCCTGGCCAACATGGTGAAACCCTGTTTTGTATCTCTCCTGAAAATACAAAAATTAGTGAGGCATGGTGTCAGAAGCCTGTAATCCCAGCTACTAGGGAGGCTGAAGCAGGAGAATCACTTGAAACTGGGAGGCAGAGGTTGCAATGAGCTGAGATCGCACCACTGCACTCCAGCCTGGGTGGCAAGCATGAGACTCCATCTCAAAAATAAATAAATAAATAAGATAGACCCATGGGAGCCATGATACCTCCTGGACCACCCTGCCAGCTTCCTCACCTGTTCCAGGTCCAGGTCCTTCACCCCACTGCTCCTCACCTGCACCCCCAGTCCTTAGCTCAAACCTCATTTCCTCTCCCTTGGACCAATGGAGCTGCCTCCTCTCCTGTCCCCTGACCTGCACCTCAGGCTATTGCCTGAGCCGTGTTTCTAGAATGTCAGTTTGGTTGTGTCAGTCTTGAGTGTGCTCTTTTCCAGCTGGATTTTGGACTTTGCTATACAAACAGTTTTCTTGAAAAGAACGCCACGCTTTTTTTTTTTTTTTTTAATTTGGCTTTACTCTAAGCAATAACATTCATGAAGTCACAGAGTTAGTTTTTAAAAATCTCTGTGAAAATGAAGAACATTTATTCATATGATACCTAAGACTATCAGCACCTATGCTTCTGCCTGCTGATCACTCGCTGTCCGTGCTGAAGAGCTGCAGACTTATGGACTCAAGAGCTCTTTGTTGAGCAATTACTGTGTTGGGAATACAATTTTAAAATGGTGAAATCCCTGCCCTCACAGTATTTCTATCCCGGTGGTAAAACAGACAATTGAAAATATATATATAAGAACCAGGCTTGGTGGCTCACATCTGTGATCCCAGACCTTTAGGAGGTCGAGGCAGGAGAATCACTGGAGTCCAGGATTTCATGACCAGCCTGTGCAACACAGTGGGATTCCATCTCTACAAAAACTTTTTAAAAATTAACCAGGTGTGGTGGTGCACACCTCTCATCCCAGCTGCTCAGGAGGCTTAGGCAAGAGGATCACTTGAGCCCAGGAGTTTGAGGCTGCAGTAAGCCATGATTGCACCACTGCATTCCAGACTGGGCAACAGAGCAAGACCCTGTCTCAAGACAAACAAACAAACAGCAAGCAAAATAAGATAAGTGAGTAAAGTGTATTGAGCTGCTGGTTGATGGCTTGCATTAAAGAGAAAAGGAAGCAAGGAAAAAAGATCTCAGCCTCTGCCTTCTTTTCCAGCCAGCTGCCCTCTCTCTTAGCTCAGGCTCACTGCAGGTAGTCCTACTATGCACCACACTGTGTCACGCTTCCCTACCCTTCCCACATATGCCTCATGCCACATCCTCTTCAGTTTTCCAAGTCCATCTGGACATCATCAGCCCTGGACCCCCCCTCCCACAAACCCCATTAGAATTAATTCAGACCCACCCTCCTCTAGGTACCTTGGGCCATTCCTGCAGTTGCCCTTCTCGGCCTCTGTTGTCCGTTTTTTGTGTCATGTCTGTCCCTCCCACTGGGCTCTGGTAGGCTGGGATGATGACCAGCACCCCTGCCCCTGCCCCTTAAGTTACCAGCAGAGTCTTCTTCTCTGGGGAAGCAAATTTTTATATGCAACCAAGAGCCTGTGTTCTATCAAGTAAAAGCCTCGTGCTTTCATCCTTTTATCACCCGGCAATGATTTACTGAGCATCTCCTATGCGCCCTGCATGTTCTTAGCACTGGGGGGATGTGTGGATGCCAAGGACAAGCACTTAGTGTCATGGAGCCACCTCCTAGTGGTGGGGGAGTAGATAATAATCAAATAAAGATATAAAGGAATTATCTATTGTGACCAGTGCTCTGAAGAAAGTAACTGGGGGTGACTTCGCAGGAACTCAGCGAGTTCTGAGTTGATAAACCCTGATCCATCCTATAGAGTGGTGGCTAGTGGGTGGTGGACGGGAAGGAGGTCAGTTTTCCAAGCATGGGGAAAAGCATGTGCAAAGTCTCTGAGTGGGGAAGTCTGGGCATCCCAGGAGCAGAAAGGAGGCCCAGAGGACTGAGCAGAGCCAGGAAGGGAGAGAGCAAGTCATGGAGGGCTGGAGCCCGCAGGCCTGGTGAGGAACTGGCTTTTGTTTCAAGTGCCATGGAAAGCCGTCAGTGAGTTCTACTTGAGGTTTCACAAGCAGACACTCCCTCTGGAGTTTAGGGGATGGTTGTCAGGATATAGAAGGAGGAGAATTTTTAACCTCCCAAAATGTAATCTGGGGTGACGGAGATTTCCCTCCTTTCAGACTGAATGTGGTAGGCCCTGGGACCCTCCAAGAAATGGGGTCAGAGGCAGCTTGAGCCTGGGTCTCATCTTCTCTCCCTCCCTCCCTCAGTCACATAGCAGTAGGCAGTCTGACATCTGGGTCTCTTCCTGAATGAGAACCAGCAGGGCAGAGAGTCCTTGGGGCTGGGCTGGGGCTTCGCGAGCATAATCCTCACCAGTAGGGTTGGGGCATGCTCTTGAAGGGAGAGGGGATGTCTATTTAGATCACAGAAGTTCAAGTTTGCTGTGTGCCTAATTGACTACTGCAGCTCTGCTGGGCCTGATCCCTAAATCCCACAGGCAGGTGGCTCCTTGTTCCTTCCCCAAAGCCTGCTGAGGGCCAGCACCCTGGAGGAGGGAGAGATAAGTGGCTTGAGTGCCCACAAGTGCCCATCAGAGACCTTCAGCAGAACAAACAGGCTGGAGGAGAGAAGCCTAGCCACTGCAGGCTGGCCCCATTTCAGGAGAAAAGAGGAAAATTTGGAAGCAAAGAAAATGGGCTCAGACCCCACAAGGCTTCCCTGGAACCATGAGGATGCAGCTGCATTTGTCAGCCCACGTCCCTTTAGAGACTCCTGTCTGGGGCTGGGATTGGGAGTGTGAAGGTTGGAGCAGGCCCTGGTCCCCATGGAGCAGGTGACTGAACCCTCTGCTGGGCTGGCTCCTGAACCCTGCACGCTCTGCAGTGCGGCACATGTTTTACGAGCATGTACTTCCAGACCCCGGCACTCATGACCAGCCCTGATATTAACAAGAGCACATAACCATGCACCCCAGAGGCGTCTGGCTCCTTCTCCTTCCTTAGGGAAATGCAGCATCCCAGAGACAGATTCAGTGGCTTTCAGGCAGCACAGAAATAACAGAAAGGGGTGGGGTTAAACACACAAAGCAGCTGAGAGGTGATGTTATCTGGCCATTCGTATTTAACAGAGTCGCATTTTATTTTCATTTTAAAATTCGACATACCAGTGCTGATCGAGTTTGTTTTTAGAAACTGTAGCAGAGCTTAGAGAGGATGAGAAAAATGCACCACCTTCTGAAAACATCTGAGCAAACTTTTCTAGCCACTGTTTTGCCCATCTCTATACCTTTCAAAAATAGCATCAATAGTGTAAGTATAGTTTTATTGTCTCCAAATTTCACTAACGGCAACATTTTCTCGTGTTTTCTAGTGTTCCTTTGAAACATGATTCTAGCACACACTTACTGAGACACATACATGGTGCCAGATTCTATCCGGCACACAAATTACATGTGCAGACTGGACAGAAAAATGGGATGAGGTAGATGTTATTATGTTACATTCATTTTATAGATGAGATGCCCAAGGCACACAGACATGAAGCAGCTCGCCAGAGGCTGAGCAAATAAAGCAGTACCAGGTCGCCCAGGCAAGCCGACCCTCACTTGCCATGACCCACTGCCCTCACCTACCATGCAGCCATGCGAGAGTGTACTTTGAAACCTCCTATGGTGGACACGATGGCCTTCTGTGTGCATCTTTATTTCCTTAAGATAATTTTTCTGGAAGAACAGAGTAAAGTAGGGGACTTGGACTTTTAACATTTTTGTATTTTGAAATAATTTTAGAGTTACAAGGAGTAGCAAAACTAGTAGAGAAAGGCCTTAGCTCCCTATAATGATAATACCTTGTTTAACCGCAGGACACTAACAAGACCAGGAAATTGACATTGGTACAATACCGTATTAGCTGAACATACACCTCATTCAGATTTCACCAGCTTTTACATGCACTCTTCTTTTTTTGCGGGGGGGGGGGTGGGTGGGTGTAGTTCTATAACATTTTATCCCATGCCTAGACTAATGGGGAGATTTTTAAATGTATTGTCTTAGGAGGCCAAGGCAGGCGGATCATGAGGGCAAGAGATTGAGACCATCCTGGCCAATATGGTGAAACCCTGTCACTACTAAAAATACAAAAAATTAGCTGGGTGTGGTGGTGCACACCTGTAGAGAATTGCTTGAACACAGGAGGCAGAGGTTGCAGTGAGTTGAGATGGTGCCATTGTACTCCAGCCCGGCAACAAAGCGAGCCTCCATCTCAAAAAAAAAAAAAAAAATGTATTGTCAAAATTTCTGCATGACAGGTCGCTAAGCATCATGCATCTTACAGTTATACTCACTGAGTATTGGTGAACAGACATGGAAGGCGGTGTCTGGAACTCAGAAAGGATGGTCAGGGTTTATGGGAAGACCTGGCTGTGTTAGTCCAAACATCTATGTCCATGGCTGACACCTCATGCTGGGGACATCTCATCAGTCATCTCACTGTCAACTCAGGTACCCTCCTAGTGTGTCCTTGTCTGTAGTCACCTGAATTTTTTGGCAGTCAGTGCAGGATAGCAGAGAGAATGCCAATTCCTGGATCAGGGAGGTTGAGTATGAGTCCTGAATATGCCATTAGGTACTAAGCCACTAACCCATCTGAAATACTTTCTCCTCACCTGTAAAATATAGGCAGAAAAATGGATGCTGGTACTGTGGGGTGAGAGATCTACCTGCACGATTTATCCCTCTCCTGGTCACTGCAATTCATTAAGATATCTCTCTAGCTAACAATAATAACTTTCAGTGTGGATCATTTCTCATGCCAGGTACCACGAAAAGGGCTTGAAAAACATTTCTCCTTTTCCAGGCAAGGTCATAGGGAAGCTGTTAGTATCCACACTCACAGATGAGGAAACTGAGCCTTAAGGAAATCAAGGGAATTGCCACCATCTCCCAGGTCATCAGTGACAGTCAGTGAGCCAAGCGTCCACCTCTGATGGCCAGGCAGGTGTGTCTTCCTTCACTCTCTTCCAAATCTGTACAGACAGTTGAAGACAATGTTTTCCTCAGACCAAGAGTTTAGAATGGGTTGTCTGGGACCCTCCCCAGCTAAAGTCTCCAACAAGCCCTCAAGATGAGCTCCAAGGCCCCTTCCGGTAGTGAAACAAATGTGATATTGCTGTGAGGTGAATGCTGCCTACATATAGAAGCATGGAGATCGTTTCCAAATGGATTTTCTAGATGGATCAGGTTTTTATTCATTCTGAAAAGAAGGCAGGTAGTGAATTTCACTTCTGTCACTTGACACAGGAGGTAGCTGTCTTCCAAAAGGAGCAGGGAGCTCTTCCTAGTCATTTCTGATTTTCATTTCCACCTACACCTTAGACTGTAGACTGGCCTCACAGAGAGACCATGACAGGTTGAGCCCGCCATTGGGAGTGATTTCACAGAAAAGGCAAAAGATAACCGTTCTTGGAGTGCAGTTAACCAAAGCTTTTTCAGAAGTCAGTCGAATGTGTGTGTCAGCGAGGGTGCATTCGAGGAGGGTGTATATGCATCGGTTACCCGATTGGATCCAGGAAGCCGGGAGACAATTTAGCCCTTGGTGTGTTTAGTAAGACATTTTCGGGAGACATAAAACTGCACCAGTGAACAGTGGTAGGCAAGGAGCCAGAGTGATTGCTTGCTCTCCCGAAGGGTTTAGCAGTGAAATATTACAGCTTTACTTTGCACCATCATGAATACACTGATCTGGGGATTCAACTCCTGAAAGTTTTCTTAAAACAAAGAAGTTCGGCTTTGCTATATATCGGAGACAAATTGACGAACTCAGAAAGGTCAGGCAAAATGATTGGTGATTGAGCTGGTATTTATGTTCTGAAACAAAAGGCTGGTGCGT
Source organism: Callithrix jacchus (assembly GCF_049354715.1). Classification (NCBI taxonomy): domain Eukaryota; kingdom Metazoa; phylum Chordata; class Mammalia; order Primates; family Cebidae; genus Callithrix; species Callithrix jacchus. The sequence continues at coordinate 36,795,821 of NC_133521.1, read as the reverse complement.
ATAGTTGATCTGGTGCCATTTGCAGCCAAGTGCCCTAAAGCAAGGGGAAGGGCATGGTTTGGTGTAAAGGTGACAAACTGAGTGGAGAGTTTCTGGAGGATGATTCTCTCTGGGAGAGTAATCCAGGAACCAAGATTTCAGTTAGAAGAAGCAGAAAGTCAATAGTAGCAGCTTTATCACGTAACACAGGCTCTGGCAGTGCCTTTCTCTTAAAGAATATATAACTATCTCTAAGATGTTCCTGAAGTCATTCCACCTGTAGCAATCAACCATAAATACGTAATTTAAGACATAATAAAAATCATCTATGCATAAAGATGCTGCTTGGAGTATTATTTATAATGGTAAAAATTGAAAACAAATGTTCGATACATTGGAAATGATCAAATAAAACGTCAGATGACCCTTGGTTGGAATATTATGAAGTCGTAGAGTGATGTTCACTAGGAGAGTAATAACAAATATATTGATGCTACTGTGTTAAATAACTATATCAGCATACACTACTGCATATATATATATATATATATATAGAGAGAGAGAGAGAGAGAGAGAGAGAGAGAGGCAGAGAGAGAATGATCTAATCACAGGAATATGTCAATGTTTCCGTAGAAAATTCTTCCAAACTGTTGAATAATAATATGCTTGATTGTTTTTCTCTGTGTTCAATTTCTATTCAGTTTTGATAAGGTATATGAATTACTTTTACAAAGTAAATGCACACGATGCACTTTATTTTTAAACAATAAGAAAAATAAAATGTAAAGGGTTAAAAAAAAAAAAGATTTGCTGAGGCATTTGACGGATGCCCCAGCAACATCAGGAAGTGACTGTGATTGAGGACAGCTGCATGGCATGCATTCAGATCCCACAAAGCCAGCCCTTTAGCAACTAATTTAGGTAGGGCCTGGAGGAGAAAATAAGGAAGGAAAAGAACCCCTAGGATTCTTGAGGTGATTGCTATACAAAGAGATCCAAGATAACTCAAAGGACCCTCAGAGCAGGAGGTGTGATCGCCCAAATCCCAGACCTTGCAAACAGGGAGGAGCTAGAGGCCATCAGGCCAGAAATGTCCCCCGAGGAATAGCAGGTGTTCCACGTTTCAAAGCAAGGCGAAGAAACGCCAGGAAATGAGAAAGCTCAGTGGAGTCAAAGACGAAAGAAGTAGCAGAAAATTGTTATCAGCTATGAGTGTGACCACTCCCCACCCTCCCCCTTGCACACACACCTGCCCAGGGGGCCCACAGGGAAGAGAGGCCACGTGCTTGCTTCTTCGGCAACACGTACACTAAAGTTGGAGAAGAGAGGCCACAGGAACTGCCTAAGATATTACGTAAAAATCACACTGCTCCAATGGGGAACATAAGGGAGGAGTTGGAGGTATAACTGATAAGGTTATTTAAGCTCATATCTTTGGAAAAAGTTGCAGAAGAAAAGCAAACAACACTTTAGCCCAGGGAAAAGGCCCAGGAGCTCAGCCAGTAACGGGCGATGGCGCTGGGGTGGAGGTGAGGGGCCGAGGGAAAAGGCGTATATGTGTGAGTTTGATGCATGCTGATTCTAGGTCAGTTCATTCTGCCAAAACAGGCCCAGGATCCAAGTTCTAAGGGTCATTGCTTCAGAGCTGGGCCTTGCAACGGTCACAGCTATTTGAAAGTCAAAAAGGGCAGGACACTGGTTTCCGTGAGCACCGAATAATTGTAGCTGAGGGTGACTACCATGTGCTGAGAGATTTTAGTGTTTTATCTCATTGAATCCGCACAACAAACTTGGGGAGAAGATTTTATTTAAGTGTGAATTTCTTTCTTCTTAAACAGACTTTATGTTTTAGAGAAGTTTTATGTTCACAGAAAAACAGAGAGGAAAGTGTAGAGTTCCCATATATCCCTGAGGCTTACAGAGTTTACTTTTATACCCCTTTCACAACTAGGAAACTGAGGCTTGAGGGCTTAAATAACTTTCCCACAAATGTGCAGATAGTAACTCATGGGGCAAAAATAGAAACCAAGGCCAGGCATGGTGGCTCACACCTGTAATCTCAGCAATTTGGGAGTCCCAAGCAGGCATATCACCTGAGGTCAGGAGTTCGAGACCAGCCTGGCCAACATGGTGAAATCCCATCTTCACTAAAAATACAAAATTTGGCCAGGTATAGTAGCGTGAGCCTGAAATGCTGGCTACCTGGGAGTCAGGAGAATTGCTTGAACCCGGGAAGCGGAGGCTGCAGTGGGTTGAGATGGCACCACTGCACTCCAACTTGGGTGACAAAGCGAGACTCCATCTCAAAAAAAGAAAATGAAAACCAGGCTCCTGACACATCTTTATAGCAGGGATCAACAAATGACAGCTGATGGGCCAGACTGAGCCTGTTTTTATATACTCACCAGCTAAGCATCATTTTTGCATTTTGGGGGGGGGAGAGAATATTTTCTGACACACAAAAACTATGTGAAAATTCAAAGTTGTGTCTATAAATGTTTTTTTGTTTGTTTGTTTTTGTTTTTTGAGACGGAGTTTCGCTCTTGTTACCCAGGCTGGAGTGCAATGGCGCGATCTCAGCTCACCGCAACCTCCGCCTCCTGGGTTCAAGCAATTCTTCTGCCTCAGCCTCCCGAGTAGCTGGGATTACAGGTACGCGCCACCATGCCCAGCTAATTTTTGTATTTTTAGTAGAGATGGGGTTTCACCATGTTGACCAGGATGGTCTCGATCTCTTGACCTTGTGATCCACCCGCCTCGGCTAAAGTTTTATTGGAACATGGCCACATCCATTCTTTCACATTTGTCCATGGCTGCTTTCGTGCTGGGAGGGCACAACTGAGTAGCTGCGACATTGATCATACGACCCACCAAGCCTACGACGTGTATAACTCAGCCTTGACGGGTCAAGTTTGCCAATCCTGCCTCATAGAACCATAGTTATCACACTGACTGAATGTTTCTTTCTGATATTGTTAGGTTTCTGCCGGTAGGGATGGCATAGACCAGTGGGTTTTCAAAGGATGCTATTTGGAAGATTCATGGTTCTCCCTTACACCGAAACAACTCATTTTAAAGGTTTTATGAATTAGGCATTTGTGGAACATTTTATTTGAATAAAGGGTTCCACGGATAACCAAACACACACGTACACAGAAGTTCAAATGGCAAGGCTTTTCTTATAGAAAAATAAAAGCGTTCTCATGAGGAAGATTATGTCTAAACCCAGGCAAATTGGAAAATAGATACTTGCTCACCTGGCTAGTTAGGGGCGGACCCAGCCCAGGCCCCCAGCGTTAGCTCTTTCTACACTAACTTGAACCCGGGGACTGCATTGAGGGACAACTCAGAGCTTGATATGGCTTATTGACATGGGTTTATTTGATTTATTTTCACTTCAGTAAATATTACTAAATGTTCCTCTAAAGATGAAGACTTAAAAAGAAATAATAACCAGGCTGGGCGTGGTGGCTCACGCCTGTAATCCCAGCACTTTGGGAGGCCGAGGTGGATGGATCACGAGGTCAAGAGATCGAGACCATCCTGGTCAACATGGTGAAACCCCGTCTCTACTAAAAATACAAAAAATTAGCTGGGCCTGGTGGCACACGCCTATAATCCCAGCTACTCAGGAGGCTGAGGCAGGAGAATTGCCTGAACCCAGGAGGCGGAGGTTGCGGTGAGTCAAGATCATGCCATTGCACTCCAGCCTGGGCAACAAGAGCGAAACTCCGTCTCAAAAAAAAAAAAAAAAGAAAAGAAAAGAAAAAAGAAATAATAACCATAACAACATTAGCACACCTAGAAAGCAGTTAACAAGAAGTCCTTGATGTCATCAGATACCCAATCAGTGGCCAAATTTCCAATGTTGACACAGGGTTTAAGTTCGGGTTGGTCACATTTGTAATCCTAAGTATGCTTCTTATTAGCCAAGAGTCTTTGAAATAAGCACATAACCTTTCTGAGAGTCCATTTCCATCTGTGAAATGGGGGGAATCTAGTAACATCAGGGTTGCTCTGAAGGTCAGATGGTACTAGTCAAGTCCTAATACAGTGTAGCAGGTGCTAAGAACTTGGTAAGTCCCCGTTAACAATGAGGCTGCTCATGATGGCTGTTGCTATTGTAATCGACATTATTAGAGATAAATAAACGAATAGTCACCAGCTGTGCAGTTTGCTTGGGTCTGTCTCGTTTTAACAGTGAAAGTCCCAACTTCTGGGACATCCCCTCGGTCCCAGGCAAACTGGAAAGGTTGATTACCCTAGTATAGCCAGGCCACACTAGCAAGCTGGTAACCCAAGCTCATGGAATCAATGCGTAACGGATTTCTCCAACGAATTTATTATTTGGTTGATGCAATCGGCAGGCCTGCTGGATAGAATCCCAGATTCTCTATAAATAGACAGGAAATGTTCAGGAGCCTCAGACCTGGTGCTCATTACCTTTGAATTATCTGCTTTTGCTGCTCCCACTGCTCAGAAGTAGAGCCTCTCCCAGGCACCAGAGCAAGGACTGATTCTTACCTGGGAAAGAAATGCTGTCCCTCCATATAATGGAAGTCATTGCAAAATGCTAGAGCAAAAGAAACTATAGAGTTTATTTACTCAAATCCTCTCATTCTGGCAATTAAAGAGCCAAGTGCCAAAAAAAAAGGTGAGATGACCTCTCCACAGTCTCTTGGGGAATTGGAGACAGCTGAGTTGCGGAGAGGTCAATCTGACCCTCGTGCTCTCTGCAGATTGCCTTAAATTCGCAGGCTTGAAAATCACAATGGCGAATCTCACCAGAAGTGCTCTCTAGTTTGGATGGCCTCCTTCACAAGGATAACACAGCCCAGAGAAGTGTTTGTTCGAAGTGCCAGGCACAAGAGCCAGAATGCAAGGGAGGAGGGACCCAGGATCCCTGGATTGGTGGAGTCCTTCTCCTGGGAGGAAGTATTTGTGGACACATCTGGCCAGAGAGGTGAGAACAATGTCTTCTAAAATGACAACAATATAGCAGTCATAATTCAACTCAGATTCAAAATAAAATGATGAGATCATGCTGGTAACTGGCTAATTCAGTTATTGTAGGAGGCTAGGCCAGAGAATTGAGAAAAACTACCCCTTCTAAGGACCTGTATTTTTTAACTAATTTACTGTACATTTATTAAGCACCTACCTGCTTTGTATCAGACACCGGGCTAGGTGCAGCGAGCGTTATGACCACTACGTTACAGACTCATGGAATATGAAAATAGTGGCAGAGACGGACCAAACAACAGAAAAAGCAACTGCGAGTTGTAAATTAGCTCCAAGAAGCAGGGAGGAAGGAAGGGAGGGAGGGAAGGAGGAACAGCCGAGAGGGTATCTCTGAAGAGGAGGTTTTCTTTGTTTTCTAGGGTGTTGTTTTTTTTTTCTTTTTTCTTTTTTTTGAGACGGAGTGTTGCTCTGTTGCCCAGGCTGGATGGGGTGCAGTGGTGCAACCTTGGCTCACTGCAACCTCCGGCTCCTGGGTTCAAACCATTCTCCTGCCTCAGCCTCCCGAGCAGTTAGGACTACGGGTGCGCGCCACCACCCTGGGCTAATTTTCATATTTTTAATAGAGACGGGGTTTCACCATACTGGCCAGGCTGGTCTCAAACTCCTGACCTCATGATCCACCTGCCTTGGCCTCCCAAAGTGCTGGGGTTACAGGTGTGAGCCACGGTGCCCAGCTGAAGAGGAGGTTTTTAAGCTAAGTTCTAAGGAATGCCAGAGATTTGATTATCTAAAGAGGGGAGTTGTCTTCGTTTGTTCAGACTGCTAGAACAAATTTACCTTCAACTGCGTACTTTATAAACAATAGAAATGTGTTTCCTGCAGTACTGGAGGCTGGGATCCCTACGCCGGGAATCGGTGGCAGCAGATTTGGTGTATGGTGAGGGCGTATTCTCCATACAGGGAACTTACTGTGCCTCACGTGGTGGAAGGGGCATGGCGGCGCTCTTCAGCCTCTTTTATAAGGGACCTAAAGGATGGCTTACCAAATCCTTGATCTCACGATACTATTGCATTGGGTGTTACGTTTCAACATAGAAATTTTTTGGGGGGGAGGGGGCCGAGGAGACACAAACATTTAAACCACAGCAGGGGTTAAATGCATTCTGTAGATTTTAAAAATATATTTTTAAATGTTCTTACCCAACTCAGTGCCTTATGTACTTAATGATAAATGGCTGATAGAATGGATTCCTTTGGACAAAATCGTGTTAAATTGACTAACCGAGTGACTTGACTTAATAGAGATATTCAGCTCACTAAGCTGAATTTTTTTATATAAATTTTGGACACATTGCGTTAATTTCCAACAATCTAGGCATCATCTGGAATTCAAGGGAGAAACACTTGGCAGCATGAAACCGTGTTCCCAGGGCTAAAAATCCCTATCTTCAGAAAACAGTGCAAGATACCCTACTGAATAAAATCAGAATATTTTTTAAGTGAAAATGAGATGAAAAGAGTTGAGAAGGAGCCAAGCGATAGTTAAGTTAATCTTCAGGGGAGGGAAAACACGTCAGAAAATGTAAACCAGATCAGTCCAACCCATGTTACAATTCTGCAGAGGGAATTAAATTCCTGCAGAAAAACACGTCTCTGATTATGAAAGGATTTGACTGTATAGAAGAATCCGGAACATCAGTCTATTAAAAATACTTGTAAATCCAGGGGCATCATGTATGAAATTAGAGAGCTAAAGAAGTGGGAGAACTTCAGTTTTCTGAAATATTATTGCAGACACTGTATCCTATTAGTAAGACTGCGACGAAGAGAAAATTGCTTTATTCCAAAAAGCAAAATTTATCAGATAGCATCATTTAATTCTAAGTAGCTCTCTTAACCCTTTATATATAACTCTGCTTGGCTTAATCACGAGTAGTTAATTTAAAAAAAAAAAGTAATTCCAGTGTGTCTAACATGTGGTGTACTTGTTTTATGATCCAAAGAAAATGAATCCATTGGAAAATTACTCCAGGCACGAGGGTGAACCTTCTTTGAGGTTTATTAAGGACAAATAAAAAGATTGTTATGTGTTAGGAGACACTGGGTTTAATACAATTCTGTCCACAACTTGGTGGGTCAAGTAGGAAGTACTGGGAGAAGATGTCCTTACCTAAAATTATAAGCAGATTTAGAAGGAAACCAGATAAAAAGTTTTCATTCATTCCAGAGTCTTACAGGCAATGGCTGTTTTCTAATGTAATTGTTTTAGCAAATAAATGTGTGATTTGCATGTGCTGTCACAGCCTCTCCCATATTTCATTACATATTTCTGATGCACACACAAATGGGAGTTAGTTAAAGCGTGTCCAAAGAAAACCACTTTTATTTTTTTTCCACCAACAAAGGCTTCCAGGAAGGTGCCTTTGTTCTGGCTGCAGCTAATGAGGATGGGTTGACAGTGGTTAGACCCGCTAAGCAGTTTGCAAATAGCCACCCATTACTTCCAGCCGGGAAGAGGTGCCTCGGGAAATGTTTGCACAGAATGTTTTGGGCTGTTCCAGGGAAAACCGTCTTCCCTCCTCCCTAATGCCAATTTACCAAGTGCCTAATTTCACAAAGCTCAGCAAAGAGGAGTCGGTTACTGAATCAGACTGGTTTCAACAGGGTGAGCTGGTTGGAGGGAAGCAGGTTTACAGTGAGGCACACACAAAGCGGTTGGGTCGCCAAGAAGTTAGGCGTGACTTCGAGGTAGATACGGGACTGACTTCCAGTATCAAAAGATAGCAAACCCATATTTCTTTTCTTTCTCGATTGATATGCCAGTGATTTCAAGATGCCTTTTCTTCTTAAACTATTCTCCTTTGACTCACTTGCTGAATCCTGAACCAGGCCAGTCTCATTCTTGCCTCTGGGCTCTCACCCTGGCTATTTACTCACTAGGCAGGACTTGAATTTATTCTTTTTCTTCTCAGCTTGGCTGAAATGTCGGCACCTCTGGGAGACCTTCCCTGACCACCTGCTTTCATGCCCTTGCCCCACACTTCCCCGTTATACTCGGTCACAGCCCTGGGGTTTAGTTTCCTCATAGCACTTAGCACTAGCTGATGTTCTTGTTTATTGATTGATTTTTTGTTTGTTTCATTGGTTGTTTACTCTGTCTCCTGTCTATGGAGTTCCATTAGAACAGGAACCCGAAAAGAGTTCTGGCACAGAGTCAGCCGTCAAAATTATTGAAAGGTAGATGGAAAATTATTGAAAAGATGGATGGATGGATGGATGGGTGGATGGATGGACAGATAGACACAGAATTTCCAATGGAAGTGACCTCGCTCTTGGGCATTTTTCTTGGGTGAAGTTCCGATGTTGAGTTTTTAGACTCAATTCCACCTGCCAGGTTATTTACCACATATCAATGGCTTGACTGATGTGCCAAGACACCTATTGAAATCCACTGAAAAAATAACATGTTTGCTGTTGGAAATGTGACTCTTTATCCCATTTCCCAGTTTTCTACTCCTTTTTCTCTTTTCTCATTAATAGTAAACTGAAAATTATATTTAAATACAACCCCCACAAACACACACCAAAAAAAAAAAAACCTAAAAACAATAACCCGGTAAAACATATCAAACATCAAAGGGAACTGAAATTGTGTTTTACAGGGTTATTTTAATGGGTATCTATGTGAGGAGATCCTTGTGTTTTCAGAATCAAGGCCCATGAAATAAGAAAGATGGCCAGATGGTGCCTGGTAACATTTGTGGGGTGAGATATTTTCAAGCAATCAGATTCAAACGGGTAAATGAGAGAGAAATTCTTTTCAAACGGATAAACTCTTTTTCTAAATTTAGATAGTCCAAAGTAGTCATTAACACATCAAGTGTAAAATGGTTATATAGGTGTGCCCCTTGCTTGCTGGTAAATGGAGAGAAAAGGTTTCTCATTCTGGTAGAAGAGGGGGAAGATGATGTTGGCTAGAGAGGCCCTGAGTGCAAGTTAAAGTCTTCGAGGGCCTCAGAGTGGGATGAGGATGTTAGTTAAAATGGCACCAGGCATACAGAAGGAAGAAAGGGCAATCGGGCATTTTTTTTTTTTTTTTTTTTGAGAGGGAGTTTCACTCTTGTTACCCAGGCTGGAGTGCAATGGTGCAATCTCGGCTCACCGCAACCTCCGCCTCCTGGGTTCAGGCAATTCTCCTGCCTCAGCCTCCTGAGTAGCTGGGATTACAGGCACGCGCCATCATGCCCAGATAATTTTGTTGTATTTTGAGTAGAGACGGGGTTTCACTATGTTGACCAGGATGGTCTCGATCTCTTGACCTCGTGATCCACCCGCCTCAGCCTCCCAAAGTGCTGGGATTATCGGGCATATTTTGACAACACGGAACGTGTGTGACCAGGAAAACCATGTCTTCCCATTTTTTTTCATTCAAAAACATAAGACTGCTGGATCTGAACATCTTTGGGCCTGAATGTCAATGCAGTCTTCCCAAGTTAATTTTCACAAAGTTGTTCCCCACTTACACCCACCCTGTGGGACCTTCAACCCCCAGTGCCATCTGGGCCCTATCACTTTTGCATTGCTCACCCCTGTGATGTTCTTTTAAAGCAAAAAGAAGGGAAGCCCTGTGGCCATCTTGATAACCCATTTAAAGTAATAATTTGGGTAAACCATTTGTGAAGTCTTCCTGGGCATGGCTACACATGCCCCCTGGATCTCTCCGTAAAACAGATAGCTGCCGCGATCTGTTTTAAACATCCATCTTTCTAACAGGCTTCTAAAGTCAAGGGCTGCACTGCTCCCTCCCACTCCCAGTGCCTTATCTCTGCCATGGCTGGGCACTGAATCATCTATTTCCTCAGTCAGTAGATATTTTGGGAGCAGCTGCAATGTGCCTGGTCTATTCTGATTTCTGGGGATTTCAGCAATAAACAAAACAGACAAGGCAATGGCCCTCACAGAGGTTTCCAGCTATTGAGAGGGACAAAAAATAAATACAATTCCCAGGTGTGAGACATGCTAGGGAAGAAACCATTGTGTCAAAGGGTTGGGACTAGGTAGACAGAATGGTCCAGAAAGGCCTCTCTGTGAAGGTGATGGTTAACCTGGCCATCTGTGGAAAGTCCAGAACTCACTTTTATCCATCCAACCCAGTGTGAGTAAGAACCCTATCCTTCAGTGGGTTGGAATTTGAATTTTGGAGGTTTGTTCCCTGCAAACCATCTCCCAGAGAGCTCCACCAACAGCCTCAAGTTGGATAATCAGCTCATCCCAACTTGCCCGGGACTTTACCAGTTTCAGCATGGACAGTCCCAAGGCCCAGGAAACTCTTCAGTCCTGAGCAAACCAGGATGGTCAGTGATACATACTACTTAAGAGTGACAGACGTCTGTCAATCACTACATGTGAACTAGGAGCTTAGGGCACCCATGCAAATGTTCCAGCTCGGCAGAATTTGGGATCCAGTGAAGAGAGACTGACAAAACCGGGAGTTACAAAATCAGGAGCTGCAAACGTAGTTAGCCGGGCTGTTCACTTTTCTGTAGGACAGTAGCTACGGACAAAACTTGGCCAGAGCTGCAAACTACAACAGTGGGAGTAGCTATGGGAACCAGATCTAGAAAGGTGTTCAGACCTCCCCAGCTTGTAGCCAGCACCCGAGGACAAGATGTGACAGGATGAGAGTGTGTCTCCACTGGGTTTCCCTGAGTCCTCACTTCCGCTGGTGGTCACCCCACCATGTCCTCACAGCAAACAAGGTCAGGTCAAGATGGAGTGGGATGAGATCAAGTTCAGATCCTATATTCTCCAAGAAAAAGAGATCCTACCTGCTTAGGTGGCCAGATTTAGCAATTAAAAATAGAGGCCACCCATTTAAATTTAAATTTCAAACAAATGACTGATTTTTTTCAGCAGAAGCATATCCCATACTGGATGTATGGGATATATTTACACTTTAAAACTTTGTTTTATCTAAAATTCAAATTAAACTGAATGCCCTGCTTGGAGACACACACACACACACACACACACACACACACACACACACACACACAAAGTTCTGGGGTACATGTGTAGAACGTGCAGGTTTGTTACTTAGGTATACACGTGCCATGGTGATTTGTTGCACCCATCAACCCGTCATCTACATTAGGTACTTCTCCTGATGATATCCCTCTCCTAGTCCCCAACTCCCCAGACAGACCCTAGTGTGTGATGTTTTCCTCCCTGTGTCCATGTGTTCTCATTGTTCAGCTCCCACTTATAGGTGAGAACATGTCATGCCCGGTTTTCTGTTCTTGTGTTTGCTGAGAATGGTTTCCAGCTTCATTCATGTCCTTCAAAAGACATGAACTCAACCTTTTTATGGCTGTATGGTATTCCACAGTGTATATGTGCCACATTTTCTTGATCCAGTCTATCCTTGATGGACATTTGGGTTCATTCCAAGTCTTTGCTATTGTGAACAGTGCCGCAATAAACATACATATGCATGTGTCTTTATAGTAGAATGATTTATAATCCTTTGGGTATATACCCGGTAATGGGTATATACTCAGGATTGATGGGTCAAATGGTATTTCTAGTTATAGACTGTTGAGGGATTGACATACTATCTTCCACAATGGTTGAACTAACTTAGACTCACACCAACAGTGTAAAAGCATTCCTATTTCTCCACATCCTTTCCAGCATCTGTTGTTTCCTGACTTTTAAATGTTTGCCATTCTAGCCTCTGTCAGTGTGGTTTTGATTTGCTTTTCTATAATGATGGTGAGCTTTTTTAAAAATATGTTGTTAGCTGCATAAATGTCGCCTTTTGAAAAGTGTCTGGTTATATACTTTGCTCACTTTTCAATGGGGTGGGTTGTTTGTTTTCTTATAAATTTCCTTAAGTTCTCTGTAGATTTTGGCTATCAGCCATTTGTCAGATGGATAGAGTACAAACATTTTCTCCAATTCTGTAGGTTGCCTCTTCACTCTGATGATAGTTTCTTTCACTGTGTAGAAGTTCTTTAGTTTAATTAGATCCCATTTGTCTATTTTGGCTTTTGTTGCCATTGCTTTTGGTTTTTTAGTCATGAAGTTTTTGCCCATGCCTGTCTCCTGAATGATACTGCCTAGGTTTTCTTCTAGGGTTTTTATGCTTTTAGGTCTCATGTTTAAGTTTTAATACCATCTTCATTTAATTTTTGTGTAAGGTCTAAGGAAAGGATCCAGTTTCAGCTTTCTGCATATGGCTAGCCTGTTTTCCCAACACCATTTGTTAAATAAGGAATCCTTTCCCCATTGCTTGTTTTTGTCAGGTTTGTAAAAGATCAGATGGTTGTAGATGTGTGGTGTTATTTCTGAGGCCTCTGTTCTGTTCCACAGGTCAATATATCTGTGTTGGTACCATTACCATGCTGTTCTTATAGTACAGTTTGAAGTCAGGTAGCATGATGCCTTCACCTTTGTTCTTTTTGCTTAGTATTGCCTTGGCTATACAGGCTTTTTTGGGTTTCATATGAAATTTAAAGTTGTTTTTTTTTTTTTCTAATTCTGTGAAGAAAGTCAGTGGTAGCCTGATGGGGATAGGATTGAATCTATAAATTACTTCAGGCGGTATGGCCATTTTCACAATACTGATTCTTCCTGTCCACAAGCATGGAATTTTTTTCCATTTGTTTGCGTCCTCTCTTATTTCCTTGAGCAGTGGTTTGTAGTTCTCCTTGAAGAGTCCTTCACACATCCATTGTAAGTCATATTCCCAGGTACTATATTCTTTTTGTAGCCATTGTGAACGGGAGTTCACTCGTGATTTGGATCTTTGTCTGTCTGTTATTGGTGTATGGGAATGCTTGTAAATTTTGCACATTGCTTTTTGTATCCTAAGACTTTGCTAAAGATGCTTATCAGCTTAAGGAGATTTTAGGCTGAGATGATGGGGTTTTCTAAATATACAGTCATGTCATCTGCAAACAGAGATAATTTGACTTCCTCTTTTTCTAGTTGAATACCCTTTATTTCTTTCTTTATCTTGCATAATGCCCTGGCCAGAACTTCACTACTATGTTGAATAGGAGTGGTGAAAGAAGGCTTCCTTGTCTTGTGCTGGTTTTCAAAGGGAATGCTTCCAGTTTTTGCCCATTCAGTATGATACTGACTGTGGGTTTGTCATGAATAGCTCTTATTATTTTTAGATAGATTCCATCAATACCTAGTTTATTGAGAGTTTTTAGCATGAAGGGATGTTGAATTTTGCTGAATGGCCTTTTCTGTATCTGTTGTGATAATCATGTGGTTTTCGTTGCTGGTTCTGTTGATGTGACGAATTACGTTTATTGATTTGCATATATTGAACTAGCCTTGCATCCCAGCAGTGAAGCCAACTTGATTGTGGTGCATAAGCTTTTTGATGTGCTGCTGGATTCAGTTTGCCGGTATTGAGGATTTTTGCATCAATGTTCATCAGAGATATTCGCCTGAAATTGTCTTTATTTGTTGTGTCTCTGTGTGGTGTTGGTATCAAGAGGTATTGGTTTCATATAATGAGTTTGGAAGGATTCTATCTTTTGATACTGTTTGGAATAGTTTCAGAAGGAAGAGTACCCACTCCTCTTTGTGCCTCTGGTAAAATTCAGCTGTGATTTCATCTGGTCCAGGACTTTTTTTGGTTGGTAGGTTGTTAATTACTGCCTCAATTTCAGAACTTGTTATTGGTCTATTCAGGGTTTCCACTTCTATTTAGTTTAGTCTTGGCAGGTGTATGTGCCCAGGAATTTATCTATTTCTTCTAGATTTTTCCAGTTATTTGTGTACAGGTGTTTATAGTATTTCTGATGGTAGTTTATGTTTCCATGGGATTGGTGGTGATATTTCCTTTATCATATTATACTGTGTCTATTTAATTCTTCACTCTTTTCTTCTTTGTTAGCCTGGCTAGTAGTCTATTTTGTTGGTCTTAAAAAAAAAAGGCTGCTGGATTCACTGATTTTTTTTTTTTTTGAGATGTTTTTTGTGTATCCATCTCCTTCAGTTCTGCTCTAATCTTATTTCTTGTCTTCTGCTAGCTTTTGAATTTGTTTGCTCTTTCTTCTCTAGTTCTTTTAATTGTGGTGTTAGGGTGTAGATTTTAGATCTTTCCTGCTTTCTCTTGTGGGCATTTAGTGCTATAAATTTCTCTCTACACTGCTTTAAATGGGTCCCAGAGATTCTGGTACATTGTGTCTTTGTTCTCATTGGTTTCAAATAACATCTTTATGTCTTCCTCAATTTCATTATTTACCTCATAGTCATTCAGGAGCAGATTGTTCAGTTTCCATGTAGTTGTGCAGTTTTGAGTGAGTTTCTTACTCCTGATTCTAATTTGATTGCACTGTAGTCTGAGAGACTGTTTGTTATGTTTTCTGTTCTTTTGCATTTGCTGAGGAGTATTTTATATCCAACTGTGTGGTCAATTTTAGAATAAGTGCAATGCGTACTGTGAAGAATGTATATTTTGTTGATTTGGAGTGGAGAGTTCTGTAGATGTCTATTAGGTCCCCTTGGTCTAGAGCTGAGATCAAATCCTGGATATCCTTGTTAATTTTCTGTCTCATTGATCTAATATTGACAGTGGGGTGTTAAAGTCTCCCACTACTATTGTGTGGGAGTCTAAGTCTGTTTGTAGGTCTCTAAGAACTTGCTTTATGAATCTGGGTACTCCTGTATTGGGTGCATATATATTTAGGACAGTTAACTCTGCTTGTTGCACTGATACCTTTACCATTATGCCGTGCCATTTTTTGTCTCTTTTGATCTTTGTTGGTTTAACGTCTGTTTTATCAGAGACTAGGATTGCAACCCCTGTTTTGCTTTTTTCTTTCCATTTGCTTAGTAAATCGTCCTCCATCCCTTTATTTTGAGCCTACGTGTGTCTTTGCACATGAGATGGTTCTCCTGAATACAGCATACAAATGGATCTTGACTCTTTAGCCAATTTGCTAGTCATTGTCTTTGAACTGGGGCATTGAGCCTGTTGTAAGGCAGGCTGCTGGTGACAAAAATCTCTATTTCCTTGTCTGTAAAGGATTTTATTTCTCCTTTGCTTATGAAGTTTAGTTTGGCTGGATATGAAATTTGGGGTTGAAAACTCTTTTTAAAGAATGTTGAATATTGACGCCCACTCTGTTTGGCCTTGTAGGGTTTCTGCTGAGAGATCCAGTGTTAGTCTGATGGGCTTCCCTTTGTGGGTAGCTCAACCTTTCTCCCTGGCTTCCCTTAACATTTTTTTCTCCATTTCAACCTTGGTGAATCTAAGGATTATGTGTCTTAGGGTTGCTCTTCTCAATGAGTATCTTTGTGGTGGTCTCTGTATTTCCTGAATTTGAATATTGACTTTCTTTGCTAGGTTGGGGAAGTTCTCCTGGATAATATCTTGAAGAGTATTTTCCAACTTGGTTGCATTCTCCCTGTCACTTTTAGGTACACCAGTCAAATGTAGATTTGGTCTTTTCACATAGTCTCATATTTCTGGGAGGCTTTGTTCATTTCTCTTCACTCTTTTTTTCTCTCATCTTGTCTTCTTGCTTTATTTCATTGAGTTGGTCTTCAGTCTCTAATAACCTTTCTTCTGCTTGATTGATTCAGCTATTGATACTCGTGTATGCTTCACTTAGTTCTAGTTCTGTGCTTTTCAGCTCTATCAGGTCATTTATTTTCTTCTCCACTAGTTATTCTAGTTAGCAATTCCTCTAACCATTTTTCAAGGTTCTTAGCTCCTTTGTATTGGGGTAAAACGTGCTCCTTTAGCTTGGAGGGATGTGTTGTTACCCACCTTCTGAAGCCTACTTCTGTCAGTTTGTCAAACTCATTTTCTGTCCCGTTTTGTTTCCTTGCTGGCAAGGAGTTGTGATCCTCTGGAAGAGAAGAGGCATTTTGGTTTTTGGAATTTTCAGCCTTTTTGCACTGGTTTCTCCCCATCTTTGTGGATTTATCTACCTTCGGTCTTTGATGTTGGTGACTTTCAGATGGAATCTCTGAGTGGACATCCTTTTTGTAGATGTTGATATTATTCCTTTGTGTTTTTTAGTTTTCCTTCTAACAGTCAGGCCCCTCCTTTGCATGTCTGCTGGAGTTTGCTGGAGGTCCACTCCAGACCCTGTTTGCCTGGGTATCACCAGCGGAGGCTGCAGAACAGTAAAGATTGCTGCCTGTTCCTTCCTCTGGAAGCTTCATCCCAGAGGAGCACCTGCTAGATGCCAGCCACAGCTCTCCCGTATGAGGTGTCTGTCAGTGCCTGCTGGGAGGTGTCTCCCTGTCAGGATACATGGGAGTCAGGGACCCGCTTGAGGAGGAAGTCTGTCCCTTATGAGAGCGCAAATGCTATGCTAGGAGAACTGCTGCTCCAGTCAGAGCTATCAGGCAGGGACATTTAAGTGTTGATACTGCACCCACAGCCACCCCTTCCTCCAAGTGCTCTGTCCCAGGGAGATGAGGTTTTCATCTATAAGTTCCTGACTGGGGCTGTTGCCTTCTTTTTAGAGATGCCCTGCCCAGAAAGGAATAATCTAGATAGGCATCCTGCCACAGTGGCCTTGCTGAGCTGTGGCGGGCTCCTCCCAGTACAGAGTTACCAGAGACTTTGTTTATGCAGTGAGGAGACAACCACGTACTCAAGCCTCAGCAATGGTGGATGCCCCTCCCCCCACCAAGCTTGAGTGTCCCAGGTGACCTCAGACTGCTGTGCTGGCAAGGAGAATTTCAAGCCAGTGGATCTTAGCTTGCTGGGCTCTGTTGGGGTGGAACCTGCCAAGCCAGACCACTTGGCTTCCTGGCTTCAGTCCCCTTTCCAGGGGAGTGAAGAGTTCTGTCTCATTGGCATTCTAGGTGCCACTGGAGTATGGGGGAAAAAAAAACTCCTGGAGCTAGCTCAGTGTCTGCCCAAATGGCCACCCAGTTTTGTGCTGGAAACCCAGGGTCCTGGTGGCATTGGCACCAGAAGGAATTTCCTGGTCTGCCTGTTGTGAAGACTGTGGGGAAAGTGCAGTATTTGACAAGGTCAAAGATGACACAAGCCAGGAAGTAGAGAAGCAAGTCAGGAGGAAGGTTCCTGTCCAAGAAGAGGTGCTGGCCTGTCACGATGTACCATGATGGGATGCTGAGCCCGCTATGTGCCATGAGGGGATGCTGAGCCCGCGATGTACCATGACGGGATGCTGAGCCCGCGATGTACCATGATGGGATGCTGAGCCCGCGATGTACCATGATGGGATGCTGAGCCCGCGATGTACCATGATGGGATGCTGAGCCCGCATGACCCGGGTACCTCTGGCTAGACCAGGGGTTCCTCACTGGGGGTGACGGTGCCCCCCCCATGGGACATTTGTCAGTGTCTAGAAATATTTTGGATTGTCAAAACAGGGTGCACTGTCACTGCTAGCCACTGGTAGACCAAGGGCAGAAATGACAGTAAACATCCTGCAAATAAACACGACAGCTGCCTACAACAGAGTGAACCGGCCCCAAACGTCAACAGTGCAGAAGCGGAGAAACTCTACGAGAGATCAGAGTTTAAGCAGCACAGCACGCTTTCCCACGAGTGTCCTCTGAGGTGGTACTCACCTACTCAGAATTTCTGGGTCTCTATACACCTGAAAGGCCAGGAGATGTGTGAACGCGAACCACCCTCTAAGCCAGAAGAACCACGGGAAGTGAGAAAGAATTTGGGGGAGAAATCCTCCAACCAGCCATCCCCAGTGGTTATTTGCCCAAGTGTGTGCCTATTAGCCAATTACAGAGCGATTTACCGAGTGGAATTACATGTTCATTTAAGTAGGTCCAGAACCCTTCCCTCCCAAGCCACCAGCAAACTCCAGGAGGCTTTAATGTGACCAAAGACAAAGTCAGCTAATAGAGCCTGAGTGTTAATGGTGCCCGGGATTTATACTTTGTTTCTGAGGCTCCCTGTCTCGGGGAGGTATTTGTCTTGGTGTGTTGACACCAACCGTGTGCCGTAACATTACACACAGGATTATAAGGGTTTTCTTAAATTATTATTTCTTCTGTAATTATACGCCAGACCGGTTTATTATTTAGAAATCTATTTGAAAACATTTTAATTGAAGTGGCCACTGGCCTTTAACTGACCCTGTCTCATGCTACACTCTGGCAATCCAAGTGTGTGCAGCTATTGGGTTAATAAGGAGACTCGCTGTTCTAAACCAGCTCATAAGCATTATTTAAAATTTGGGATTTGAATTTTTTTTTCAAGATTTATGGCACAGTTGAAATGAGGTCAAGTAGAAGCAGTAAAGAATTTAATTAGAAATGTCCTCGTGTGCTCCCTATAGCTGTAAACCTCATATAGGTTGTCCCCAGAGGGCCTGGAGTCATCGGAGATGGCGTGCACTTTTCTCTTTTTAACTCCTAATAAGAACGAACTATGATGAGCTCCCACTTCCTCACTGGGGAATGCTGGGGACCTGGAGATTTGGGAAGGAGCAGGGCCTGGAGAAGCCCGACTCAGAGGGCGAGGAAAGGGACTAGGGCCTCCAGTCCAGCCTTGGAGGCCGGCCTTGACAAGAGTATTCCCTAATTTGTTCGCAGTATTTCCTGAGCCCCTTTTGTGTGTCAGTATTGTGTAAAGTGAGTGAGATGTACTCTGTGTTCTCAAAGATCTTGTGGATGAATGGGAGAAACAGGAGTGAACACACAAACAGCATGGCCACTTAGTACTAGAAAGCATGTGCAGGATTCTGTGGAACCAAAGGCAGGAATGCTTGACTTTTCCTGGGGAATCAACTAGAAGACTTCTCCCAGGATGTGGCTCTTGGCGGATGTATAGGAGCTTCCCTTAGTGGGCCTGGAGGAAAGGGAGAGAGGGAAAGGAGACCCCAGGCAGAGGACACAGGCTGTGTTACATTATTGCCCAAACACCAACGTTAACTGGGATGGTCACAGAAGCTATGGCAAGGAGAGACACCAGGAAGCAGTTCAGCTTGGAAGTCAAATGCTTTCATTGTAAGAGCTTCTTCTTGCTGTGGATGTTCACTCCAGGGGCCCACCAGCCAAGGTTCATCTAGCGTGGACTACAGGAGTATCGGAGGTTCAGTCCCTGGCTGAGACTCCTGTGGGCTCCACAAGCTGTGACTGGTGCGATAGGACTGCTGGTCTGACTGAAGAGAACCTTTTGAGTGATGGGCGGGAAGCACTCCCTGGATCCTGGGGCAGCTTGGCTCGCAGTGAGGCATGGGAGAGGATGCTTCCTGCTCTTCCTCCTGCTTTTGAATTCCACTGTTGGTGAATAGTTAAGATAATAACGACCGTTACTGCTACTAACACAAGTTGTGTGTCTGCGGTGCTATGCATTTTTCACCATTATTTTTAATGCTTACTGCCCAGTGATTTTTAGAGTATAGCCCACCTCCCATCATTGAGGTGAAGACGTGTCAACCATTGCTAACTAGTTTCTCCTTCTGTTACCCTAAAGCCAGTGCATAGAGCTGCCCATATGAGAAGCACTTTGATGAAAATCATGATCCATAGGGAGAGTGACTGCCTTGTGGCTTTCAATAATATTTAAAAAAAATTTTCTTTTTAAAAAACAGGGTGGATTGCAGTGGTTCAGTAACCCCTCAAACTCCTGGGCTCAAGTGATTCTCCCACCTCAGCCTCCAGAGTAGCTGGGAGTACAGGCATGTGCCACTGCGCCCAGCTAATTTTTTTTTTATGCATCCTGCTATGTAGCCCAGGCTTGCCTCAAACTCCTGGCTTCAAGTGATCCTCCCACTTCTGCAAATTTTGGTTTCTTTATTCACTATGTCTGACTTCTCTTTTAAGCTTATAGTCCTGTGGGCCAAACATCCTCTAGAGCAAGTGAAATCAAAGTAAATTGACTGCCAGCTGCTTCGAGGATGTCCCCGGAGCATCCTGAAATAAAATCTGGATATGCTATTTTCCTGGTGAGCTCCGGCTGCGTAACAAATCACCCCAAACATGTACTGGCTTAAAGCAGCAGTCATTGTCACCACTTTTGCATCTGTCTTTAGGCTGAGGGTCAGCTGATCCCAGCTGGATTGGCTCCAGGCTATGAATTAAGTCCGTGGCTACTCAGTGTGTCTCTGTCTTTCTTGGATTCCTGGTCCCCTGGGGGATGTTTCTCTCATGGTGAATTGGAGGAGTGTGTAGAAGGGCATGTCCATACATGCAAGAGCAGTTCAAGCCCCTGCTCTGCTGTCTGCCCATATCCCATTGCGAAGTAAGTTACATGATCAGGCTCATAAAGAGACTCAGGTGGCTGAATCAGATCCTGCCCACCTCAGGCAGGACTGGCTTAGGGGAGCCATTCCCCACTGTGTGGCGTCCACAGCTGAGAGTGGTATCAGCTAACCCTTTCCTGGATGATGTAAAGCCAGGGGCTACCACTACCTGCTTTCTGCTAGGGCAAAGGTGTGGGCTTGGCCAGTTGCATTTCCAGTCTGAGAAATCCAACTTCTGGCTCTTTCTCTGGAGGTCCTGAAGCTGACTTTTGCAAAATGGGTTGCTTTTCTAGAGGAATCTAACTCAGATTGCATTTGAAAAATAAATGTGCACTAAAAGTAATTAAAGCATGTTGGTTCATGAATAATACACTGTTTTACAACTATTTGCTGAGCATAATGAGACAAGCTACTAAATTGACAATGAACACTCTATTATGTGATTGCCAACTGTTTTATAAGATATTGAACATACTCTTTTCTTCTGTCATCGTGTGTATTATCAAGCTATTGCTTTTTAATAAATTAATTTTCCAGACACCTCTGGGGTATTTGTTTGAAATCTGGCTGAGGGCAAAAATAAAATTAATTGTGTGATCTGTGCTGAATGTTCCGGGCTTGGTGGCTTATAAGTAAGTGTCACAATTGGCAGTCTCTGCCAAGGAATGGAATAACCACTGTGATTGGCACCCAAGTGCGAAGAACAGTGTGAAAAGAGCCATAGGCACCTTGAGAATGAAGAGGTTGCTTCCCCCAGGAAGGTTTTTGGAGACTGAGCAGGTCGGGGATCACTTTCTGAAAATATTTAATGAATGCAAAAATTGGTGTTTAGTCTTATCCCATTATATACTTTTTCTTGAATCTGCCGGTCTGCTATTTTTCAAGTATCAGTATGACCTCCAATGGGAAATTTTAATGGCATCCCTTCACCTCCTAGTGGGGCAGAGCTGGTCCTCTGGTCTCTGTTCCCGCAATACTTGCGCGTGTCCCATTGATGCATTTATCATCCCGTGTCTTGATCATTCACAGCTCCCTCAGTTGCATAGCTCTGGGAGAGGACATGCACCTTGAATCTTCATAATGAACCCCTAGGGCTATCACTTAGAGTCCACTGTAATGTTACCACCTGCAGCTGGACAAGGGCCCTGGATGATCATTTCATGGGTCTGCTTCTAGAACTCTAGGGCTAACATAACACATTTTCGTCTCTGAATTTCCAGTTGTTGAACAGGACCAGTATTAGGGTCCACTTCGTGATTGTTGAGTGAGTAAATGACTCATTCTGTGTATTGACATTCCCGTAAGTTAGCCAAGATCCTTCTTCCTGCATGGATAGTCATTAAGAATGGCCTATCTTAACAACACTTTTCCAGCTGTTACTAAACTGGGCTATTATTTCTGGGACTTCTGTATTATCTAATCCCATCAAATCCACAGATCAATTAGGAGTAAAGCCTCAGCCACACAGATCATAGGATGTCATGGAGAACAAAGAACCCCAGATGGGAATTGACTATTTTTATTTTTAATTATTTAACTCCTAACCAAATTTCACACACTGTCCATGTGCCATGAGTGTCAGCCAGGAAGGGCATAAGCCTGAAAGGTCCTTCTTTCATTATGTTAAGTATGTTGGTAAGAGCCTTCTCAGTTAACTTCTTCATCATCTAGACTGGGACATTATGTTGTATCAAGACTCCAAGTTTCTTTCCCTACAGAAAAGAGAAATTGTCAAGTCAACTATAGTACCTCCAGGTTCTGGAATAGGATGCAGGTGTTACCAAAGGTGATGTTAATAACATGAAAATGTTCTTAGGCAAATTTTGTAAAGTACAAAGGTGTTTAAAATTCATGGGAAGGTAAGACGAAACCGTGCTTATATTCTTATCTCCCCAAATTCCCATTTCACCAACCTAGCCATGGTAATAGACCACAGTATATGTTTATTTAAGTCTTTTTAATATGTGTATTGTCCACATCAGAGATTCCCCAAACCCTGAGCCACAGATTGGTACCAATCTGTGGCCTGCTAGGTCCTGGAATGTGCAGTAAGAGGTGAGTGCAGGCGAGTGAGCAAAACATCTGTAATTGCAGCCGCTCTCCATTGCTTGCATTACCACTTGAGCTCTCCCTCTGGTCGTGTCGGTGGTGGCATTAGATTCTCCTAAGAGTGCAAACCCTGTTATGAACTGTGCATGTAAGGGATCTAGCTTGTGTGCTCCTTATGAGAGTCTAATGCCTGATGATCTGTCACTGTCTCCCATCACCCCCAGATGGGACCATCTAGTTGCAGGAAAACAAGCTCAAGTCTCCCACTGATTCTACTTTATAGCGAGTTGTGTAATTATTTCATCATGCATTCATATATTATTTCATTATGCATTCATGTATTACAATGTAATAATAATAAAGTGCACAGTAAATGTAATGTGCTTGCATCATCCTGAAACCATCAGCCACTTGACTCTGGTCCACAGAGAAACTGTCTTCCATGAAACCATTCCCCTGGTGCCAAGGAGGTTGGAAACTACTTGTTCTACGTCGTTATCTTAACACCTTTGTAATTCTTTCCTGCTTTCTTCCTATTGCAACTGTTGGGATGGAACAATAGATAGATAGGCAGGTAGATACCTGATAACTAGATAGCTGATAACAGAGAAAAGAAAATTCACATTGAAATCCAGTGAGCCAGGAGTTTTCCTTCTGTGCTTAGCGCTGAGACTACTGTTGTCTGTTCCATTCAGTAGATCATTTTATTTCCACTTCTGCCAGCTTTTTGGATTTAGACTATATCCTTGTTAGGCCTTCTTTTCAGGTTCATATCTGATGTTCATTTAAAAATTAAAATGCAGCAAGAGCTCATTTTCAGTTTTACCCCAGAAACCAGGTCAGAATACCAAAGTGGTGGCATCTCACTCTATGCATCGTAACCCAGGTCCTTCAACAGTCAAGTCTGGTCTTTGGGGACTTCACATATCCCATCCCAGAAGAGCCCACTGGCAAAGAGTGAATTTGAGTTTCGTGGTCTCCATATTTCACATCTCCAGACTTGGAGACCAGCCTGGGCCATATACCAAGACCCCATCTCTACAAAAACTAAGAACTTAGCTGAGTATAGTGGTGCATGTCTATAGTCCTAGCTACTTGGGAGGCTGAGATGAGAGGATTGCTTGAGACCAACCAGTACCTTGGCTGTCCCTGCTCTCCCACCTAGGAACTATTTTTTCCTCCATTTTTCCACAGGCAGAACTAATATGACTACACAGAAAAACATATTTCTTATTTTAATTTGCTCTTTGGATGATTTTTAAAATAGATATTTGAACCAAATCGACCTGAGAAGCTGCAGCCAGTTTTAGGCAAGTGATACCCGTACATTTTAGGGAGAGAAATTCTACAGTATACGGCCTTACCCCATAGTATCACAAAAAGAATTACTGAATGGGAAGTGGAGTCAATAAAGTGTATTCCTCTATCTTCGTCCCAAAATAAATGGGTAATTAGGAATCTCAGGGGCCAACCTTGCTATGAAATAGGTGCATTTTGTCCAGGAAAGTGGGAAGACAATCTTAGAAAGCGTACTCCATGATGGGAAACTGGCATCTGTAGCAAGCCCATGTGTCAACTATTTTCATATACCTGATTAATTGTTTCAGTTTTAAAGGAATCATGTGGAGTATGCATTTTCACATCAATTTTGCAGACATGGAAGGGCACTATTTTGTGCTGCAGATAGCACAGCTGTAGAACCAGGATTTGACCCATGCTTATTCTTTGTACTACCTGGTTTTCCAGGATTGAAACATTCTTTGAAATGAATGGGCTTACCTAATTTGCTCAAGACCACCCAGTCAGGCAAGGGCAGGGTCTAAGCTAGGCTTGCTGTATCTGAGGTCTGGTCCAGTGCCTTCAAGGTAGATGGCCACTCTCTGAGCCTCAGCACTGCTTGCTCAGTCCCATCTATTGGTCATACCTGCTGTGCATTCTTTTTGTCACTGTTGGAGGTACCGATAGAAGCAGCCTTTAGCCAGGCCAAAGGACAGAACCCAGGATGCTAGAGAGAGCCTCCCATGTCATAACTGCCTCCAGCATTCAGTCCTCAGGTCCTGTGCAATTCAGCTCCAGAAAGTTAACTGTATAAGTTTTTCTACTGTGCTGTGTCTTTATCTCCAAGAGCATTTGTGTTCTGATGGATCCCTGTGTCACCAATGAAAGCCCATCCTGGTCCTTCCTTCCCCACCATGCCCTGTCTCTGATTGGTGCATGATGATGTTGCTGGAGGGAGGAACTGGGGTACCATTCTCATTGTAGTCTAAGTACAGAAATGTTTCTCAAAGCTAGGGCGTTCCTACAGATTCACTCAACATACATATGTTTACATCATGTTTATAAGATCAGTGATTAAATACAAAAAACCTCACTGAGTGATTGCTATTTACCTCTTAAGGATGAAGGATTTAGTATAGTGTTTTTATTATAATTTTTTTCCATAAGCAACTATCCTGCAAATTGATGAGTCCCTTGTAATTAGATGGTGGGGCTGTGTGTTTAACATCGTATGCAAAAGGCCTATGAAAATGAAGTTAAATTAATACACAGGCTGCTACCAGCAAGCTCAGAGTCACAGAAACCAGGTCATTCTGTGAGAAAGGGAACTGAGGACCCTCTGACCACTAAGTTAAGATTAAACTCAGCATCTTTCACTCTGAAGTGGAGAGAAGCAGTCCCGGGGGTACAAAGTGTTTTCAGCAGACACTTTGCTCAGTGGCGTTCCTCTAGATGGCTTGATGAGAAACCCCATGGCTCAAGCACCTGCTGGGTTCCCCAGGGGCTGCTCTCCAGGCTCTGTTTGCCTTGTCCTCGTGTCCCTGTCCACAGATGGATAGAGTTACCGGGTGGCCTCCATGCTGCACTCCACTTATCCCCGCTCACAGCCCATCTTCGAGCCATTCATAATGTTCTGACACTTTTATGAGGCCCTTGCTCTCTGCCAGGACAGGCAGCTCCTTGAAGTGTGCAATGAATTCCATGGGCAAAGGCAGCTCAAACGATAGGCATGGGAACTGGACAAGGTCTTTAAGAGACCATCAAAGAGACACCCTGCAAAATGCCTGCCTTCTGGAGGAGCCTCGTAGCCACAAGGCCATTCCCCATATCTGTAAGTCACTGCTACTGCTGTCCTTTTGGCACCATCGAAGCCTGTTTCCAAGGGGGTGGGTGAGGCTCTTCTGGCCTGGAGATGAGGGATTTAAACTTAATGTTACAAAATTCTAGCTGCGGCCTTTGTCCTCACAAGAACAAAGGTTGTGTGACCTGGGTGGTATAGGTGTGTGTTAGAAGGAAGAATCTGTGAGAGGACGCTTGATTTGCCATGATCATGCAGCTCCATGGGTGAGAAGGGGACTAGAATGTGACTGATGGGGCTTTTCTACTGTGCTGTATCTTTTCTCCATAAGAACATTTGTGTTCTGATGGATCCCTGAGTTAACAATGAAAGGGCATCCTGTTCCCTCCTTTCCCACCATGCCCTGCCTCAGATTGGTGCAGGATGATGATGTTGGATGGAGGAACTGGGCTACCACTCTTACTGTACTCTATGTACATTATCCTCCTGTTCTAGCTTCTGTTAAACTTGTACCCTTGGTAGAAACTCTGAGTGGGACCTTCCCTTGCCCCTCACGTTCCACCACCATTACATTTGTCTTCCTAAGCAAATTACCTTGTAACTCACCCTAAGTGGAAATGGGAAAACATCTGAACTGTAGACCATAACAAATATAGGCAGAGAGTTCTTTTCTTCTGCCTTTCATGCCTGTCTTTGTGTACCTGTGGAAACACTTATGATCAAAGGTGCCAACCACTGAAAAGGACATGAGCCAGTGAGGAAATACCGGCAGGGGCTCAGTGATCACAAAGATCAATGTGTGAAGACTCACAGCCACAGAAATGCATCCAGGCCAGTTTGTGAAGCTTTCCTCTCCGAAGTTTCGAGAATCATCTGTGCATTTCCTGTCCTGGGATTAAAATCAAAGGAAGATCTAGTAGAGTCTTTCTTTCTTGATTTTATTAATTATTAGGTGATCACACCAACCTTGTCCTCATTTAAACTGATAGTTAGTGGGTGAATTATTTTGGTATGTTTCTTGGTTATTCAAGCTTTCCTTGTAGATGGTATATTTTTTAAGCTTTCCCCTCAAATAGAATGTCAAACAACTCATACATTTTTTTTTAAGTTCAAAAACAATGTGGCTGGACAAGGTGACTTACATTTGTAATCCCAGCACTTTGGGAGGCAGAGGCAGGAGGATCACTTGAAGCCAGGACTTGGAGACCAGCCTGGGCCACATACCAAGATGTCGTCTCTACAAAAACTAAGAACTTAGCTGAGTGTGGTGGTACGTGCCTATAGTTCTAGCTACTTGGGAAGCAGAGATGAGAGAACCACTGGAGACTGGGAGTTCAAGGTTATAGGAAGCTATGATTGTGCCATGACAGTCTACCCTGTGACAGGGAAAGACCCTGCCTCATAGAATGTTTTGAAAAGGTGTTATTCTCAGATTCCAAGAAGGAAGTTATGGTCTACACCCAGGATTTCTCTCCACTCAACAGTTACGTCAATGTTGCTGATATTTTTTAAGTCTAAATATTTCTGTGAAGTTTTTTGATGAGGATATTTGTTTAGACTAACATAAAGTGTATTACTTTGTTTTCCAATGTTGTTTAAAAACTATATTAGCAGAGATGAAGTGGGCAAAAAAAAATACTTAAGCTTATTATTTAGTTCAAATTTTTAGTGAGCAACAATAAAAAGTAGAAGGGGGTTTGTCATATATCCATACTCTGGGGGTGGCAAAATTTGGGCATGAATGCACTGAGGTGGAGAAGTGAGGGGCTGAACAGTAACAGTATGTTACTCGACCATGGCAGAAAGTCAAACTCAAGTGGAAAAGTCTTTTGTTAAGTACTCACCTGACCAAAGCAGGGAGATGGTGTTTGTACACACACAGCAAAGAAAGGTAATTCAGACAACCAGCCTGTTATTTTGGTTTTTTTTTTTTGTTTGTTTGAGATAGGGTTATCCCTCTGTCTCTCGGGCTAGAGTGCAGTGGTACAATTATGGCTCACTGCAGCCTTGACCTCCGGGGCCCAGGCAATTCCCCTACTTCAGCCTCCCGAGTACCTGGGACCATGAGTATGTGTCGCCATGCCTAGCTATTTTTTTTGTAGAGGTGGAGTTTGAGACCAGACTTACATAGTGAAGGGATTGAGACCAGGCTGGTCTCAAACTTCCGGACCCCAGGGATCCTCCTGCCTTGGCCTGCCAAAGTGCTGAGAATAGTTGGCCCAGCCAGTTATTTTTCAAAATATGAAATGACCAAAAACAATCCACCTGCTTTTATGTTTTCAAATGTATGTTTCTTGGTGCCATGCAGTCCTAAGTTTCCCCATCCCTGTTCCTGAGAAACTTACAAGCCATTCCATTTCTGTTAGTAAGTCAACTCAAGAGAACTTTCTGGAGTCTCAGTGACTGGAACTGAGTCAGCTCACAGTCGTGCTGCAATACTCAGTGAGGCATTTGGGCACGTTTTACAATCACTGGCATATTTCGTCTTTGTTTTTCTCAATTTTACTTTTTAAAAAGTATTAGAGCATACTTTCATCATAGAAAATGTGGGGAATATAGATAAGCAGAAGAAAAAACATCATTCACATTTCCTTTACCCAAAAATAACCATTATTAACACCTTTCTGTTCTTTCAATACATAATTTGGATGTACAAAGTCATGAATGTATGTTTAACAAAAATTGGATCATACCCTACCAACTCTCTTATAACCTACATTTTTCACCTAATATGTTATGGATATCATTTCAATTCAATTTCTCCCACAACATCATTTCATGGTAGTCAGAGAGCCTCGCCCCAACTGTTAAACATTTAAATTGATCTCAGGTTTCTCATTATATTATTTTTACTGCTTTAAGAAATATGTTTCTCTTTTTGTGTCCCAGGGACCTCTATTTCTGTTAACAAATAAGTAATGAAAAAACAAAAACAAAAACAAAAAAAGCAGTGACTTGTTTTCAAAGGACTTAGGGTTAAACATAATTAAACTGTTTTTCATAACAGGTCTTCTCAGACCTTTTAGTCTGTTGATACAGTTTTGAATTCCATAATTCCTGCCAGCTGTGCATACATGCATACACACACACACACATGCACCCATGCACACACACAATCACATACATTCAGGCACATGTATACACACGTGTACACACACCGCAGTCATATACACTCTTACCAGCTGTCCAGATGATGAAGATTGCTAGGATTAACTCCTAGAACTTGAATTCTGGGTCAGAAAGCTGTTTTGTATTAATAATGATCATTGTGATTTTAATGTTTTATTTTTTTTTAATTATACTTTAAGTTCTGGGATACATGTGCAGAACATGCAAGTTTGTTACATAAGTATACATATGCTATGATGGTTTGCTTCACCCATCAACCCGTCATCTACACTAGGTATTTCTCCTAATGCTATCTCTCCCATAGCCCCCCACCCCCTGACATGCCCTGGTATGAGATGTTCCCCTCCTTGTATCCATGTGTTCTCACTGTTCAACTTCCATTTCTGAGTGAGAACTGGCGGGGTTTGGTTTTCTGTTCTTGTGTTAGTTTGCTGAGAATGATGGTATCCAGCTTTATCCACGTCCTTGTAAAGGACATGAACTCATCCTTTTATATGGCTGCATGGTATTCCATGGTATATATGTGACACATATTTTTTATCCAGTCTATCTTTGATGGGCATTTGAGTTGGTTCCAAGTCCTTGCTATTTTTGAACATTGTCACAATAAACATACGTGTGCATGAGTCTTTATAGTAGAATGATTTATCCTCCTTTGGGTGTATACTCAGTAATGGGATTGCTGGGTCAAATGGTATTTCCGGTTCTAGATCCCTGAGGAATCACCACACTGTCTTCCACAATGGTTGAACTAATTTACATTCTCACCAACAGTGTAAAAGGATCCCTATTTTGTCGTCCTCCTCTCCAGCATCTGTTGTGTCTTAACTTTTTAATGATCACCATTCTCATTGATATGAAATGGTATCTCTTTGTGGTTTTGATTTGCACTTCTCTAAGGACAAATGATGATGAGCTTTTTTTTCATGTTTGTTGGCCACATAAATGTCTTCTTTTGAGAAGTGTCTGCTCCTGTCTTCACCCACTTTTTGATGGGTTGTTTGGTTTTTTTCTTGTAAATTTCGGTTCTTTGTAGATTCTGGATATTAGCCCTTTGCCAGATGACTAAATTGTAAAAATTTTTTCCCGTTGTGTAGGTTGCCTGTTGACTCTGATGATAGTTTCTTTTGCTGTGTAGAAGCTCTTTAGTTTAAGAGTTTAAATGGCTCCCATTTGTCAATTATGGCTTTTGCTGCCATTGCTTTTGGTGTTTTAGTAATGAAGTCCTTGCTAATGCCTATGTCCAGAATGGTATTGCCTAGGCTTTCTTATAGGTTTTCTATTATTTTAGGTCTTACATTGAAGTCTTTAATCCATCTTGAGTTCATTTTTGTGTAAGGTGTGAGGAAGGGAACGAGTTTCACATTTCTGCACATGGCCAGCCAGTTTTTCTAACACCATTTATTAAATAAGGAATCCTTTCCCCATTGCTTGTTTTTGTTTTGTTCATCAAAGATCAGATGATTTTAGACATGTGGTGTTATTTCTGAGGCCTCTGTTCTGTTCCACTGGTCTATATATGTTTTGATATCAGTCCCATGCTGCTTTGGTTACTATGGCCTTGTAGTATCATTGGAAGTCAGGTAGTGTGATGCCTCCAGCTTTGTGTTTTTTGAGTAGTATTGCCTTGGCTATACAGGCTTTTTTTGGTTCCATATTAAATTAAATTTTTTTTTTCTATCTGTGAAGAAAGTCAATGGTAGCTTGATGGGGATAGCGTTGGATCTATAAATTATTTTGGGCAGTATGGCCATTTTCATGATACTGATTCTTGCTACCCATGAGCATGGAATGTTTTTCCATTTGTTTACATCATTTCTTGTTTCCTTGAGCAGTGGTTTATAGTTCTCCTTGGAGAGGTCCTTCACATGCCTTTTAAGTTGTATTCCTAAGTATTTTACTCTCTTTTTAGCAATTGTGAATGGGAGTTCACCCATGATTTGGCTCTCTGTCTATTACTTGTGTGTAGGAATGCTGGTGATTTTTACACATCGATGTTGTATCCTGAGACTTTACTGAAGTTTCTTATCAGCTTAAGGAGATTTTGGGCTGAGACAATGGGGTTTTCTAAATATACAATCATGTCATCTGCAAACAGAGACTATTTGACTTCCTTTCTTCCTATATGAATACCCTTTTTTTCTTTCTCTTGCCTGATTTTCCTGGCCAGAGCTTGCAATATTATGTTAAATAACATAGAGAGTGGTGAGAGAGGACATCCTTGTTATGTGCCAAATTCAAAGGGAATGCTTCCAGTTTTTTCCCATTCAGTATGATATTGGCTGTGGGTTTGTCATAAATAGCTCTTACTGTTTTTAGATACGTTCCATCAATACCTAGTTTACTGAGAGTTTTTCGCATGAAGTGCTGTTGAATTTTGTCAAAGGCGTTTTCTGCATCTATTGAGATAATCATGTGGTTTTTGTCATTCATACTGTTTATGTGATGGATGGCGTTTATTGATTTGCTTTTGTTGAACCAGCCTTGCATCCCAGGGATGAAGCTGATTCGGTCATGGTGGATAAACTTTCTGAGGTGCTGCTGGATTTGTTTGGCCAGTATTTTATTGAGGATTTTCACAGCGATGTTCATCAGGGATATTGGCCTGAAATTTTCTTTGTGTGTGTGTGTGTGTGTGTGTGTGTGTATTCATTTTAGGTTTTGGGGTACATGTGAAGAACATGCAGGATTGTTGCATAGGTACATACATGGCAATGTGGTTTGCTGCCTTCCTCCCCATCACCTATATCTGGCATTTCTCCCCATGTTATCCCTCCCCAACTCCCCACCCCCTGCTGTCCCTTCCCTAGTGCCCCACCACAGACCTCAGTGTGTGATGCTCCCCTCCCTGTGTCCTTGTGTTCTCAGTGTTCAACACCCACCTATGAGTGAGAATATGCAGTGTTTGATTTTCTGTTCTTGTGTCAGTTTGCTGAGAATGATGGTTTCCAGGTTCATCCATGTCCCTACAAAGGACACAAAATCATTGTTTTTTATGGCTGCATAGTATTCCATGGTGTATATGTGCCACATTTTCCCTGTCCAGTCTATCATCGATGGGCATTTGGGTTGGTTCCAAGTCTTTGCTATTGTAAGCAGTGCTTGTGTGTATGTGTGTCTCTGCCGGGTTTTGGTATCAGGATGATGCCTGCCTCATAAAATGAGTTAGGGAGGATTCCCTCTTTTTCTATTATTTGGAATAGTTTCAGAAGAAATGGTACCAGCTCCTCTTTGTACCTCTGTTAGAATTTGGTTTGAATCTGTCTGGTCCTGGACTTTTTTTGATTGGTAGCCTCTTACTTACTGCCTCAATTTCAGAACTTGTTATTGGTCTGTTTAGGGATTTGACTTCTTCCTGGTTTAGTCTTGGGATGGTGTATGTGTCTAGGAATTTATACATTTCTTCTAGATTTTCTCATTTATTTATGTTGAGGTGTTTATAATATTGTCTGATGGTAATTTGTATTTCTTTGGGCTCAGTGGTGATGGTGATATCCCCTTCATTTTGTGTGTGTGTGTGTGTGTGTGTGTGTGTGTGTGTGTGTGTGTGTCTTTTTGATTCTGCTCTCTTTTTTTCTTTATTAGTATGGCTTGCAGTCTATTTCTTTTGTTGATCTTTTCAAAAAACCATCTCCTGGATGCATTAATTTTTTGGAAGGGTCTTTTGTGTCTCTATCTCCTTCAGTTCTGTTCTGATCTTAGGTATTTATTGTCTTCTGCTAGCTTTTGAATTTGTTTGCTCTTGCTTCTCTAGTTCTTTTAATTGTAATGTTAGGGTGTTGATTTTAGATTTTTTTCTGCTTTCTCTTGTGAGCACTTAGTGCTATAAGTTTCCCTCTGAATACTGCTTTGGCTGTGTCCCAGAGCTTCTGGTATGTTACATCTTTGTACTCATTAGTTTCAAAGAACTTATTTATTTCTGCCTTAATGTAACCATTAAGGAGCAGGTTGTTCAGTTTCCATGCAGTTGTGTGGTTTTGAGTGAGTTTCTTAATTCTGTGTTCTAATTTGATTGCACTGTGGATCTGAGAGACTTTGTATAATTTCTGTTCTTTTCCATTTGCTAAGGAGTGTTTTATTTCCGATTATGTTGTTAATTTTAGAATCAGTGCTATGTGGTGCCAAGAAGAATGTATATTCTGTTGATTTGGGGTGTAAAGTCCCATAGATGTTTATTAGGTCTCCTTGGTTCAGAGCCGAGTTCAGGTCCTGAATATACTTAATAATTTTTGGTCTCATTGATCTGTCTAATATTGACAACAGGGCATTAGTCTCCCACTATTATTGTGTCAGAGTCTAAGTCTTTTTCTAAGTCTCTTAGAACTTGCTTTATGAATCTGAGTGCTCTTGCATTGGGTGCATATATATTTAGGATAGTTTGCTCTTCTTGTTGCATTGATCCCTTTACCATTATGTCATGTCCTTCTTTTACTTTTTTGATCATTCAGTTTAAAGTCTGTTTTATCAGAGACTAGGATTGCACCCCGTGCTTTGCTTTTTCTTTTTCTTTTTTTTTGCTTTCCATTTGCTTCATCAGTATTCCTCTATCCCTTTATTTTGAGCCTTCCTGTGTCTTTGCATGTGAGATAGGTTTCCAAATATAGCACATTGATGGATCCTAACTCCTTTTTTTTTTTTTTTTTGAGATGGAGTTTCGCTCTTGTTACCCAGGCTGGAGTGCAATGGTGTGATCTCGGCTCACCGCAACCTCCGCCTCCTGGGTTCAGGCAATTCTCCTGCCTTAGCCTCCTGATAGCTGGGATTACAGGCACGCGCCACCATGCCCAGCTAATTTTTTATATTTTTAGTAGAGACGGAGTGTCACCATGTTGACCAGGATGGTCTCGATATCTTGACCTCGTGATCCACCCGCCTCGGCCTCCCAAAGTGCTGGGATTACAGGCTTGAGGATCCTAACTCTATCTAATTTACCAGTCTGTGTCTTTCAATTGGGGTATTTAGCCCATTTACATTTAAGGTTAATATGGTTATGTGTGATTTTGTTTCTGTGATTATGATGCTAGCTGGTTATTTCACCCATTACTTGATGCAGTTTCTTCATAGAATTGATGGTCTTTACAATTTGGTATGTTTCTGCAGTGGTTGGTACCAGCTGTCCCTTTCCATGTTCAGTGCTTCCTTCAGGAGTTCTTGTAAGGCAGGCCTGGCAGTGACAAAAGTCTCTCAGCATTTGCTTGTCTGTAAAGGATTTTATTTCTCCTTTGCTTATGAAGTATAGTTTGGTTGGATATGAAATTCTGGGTTGAAAATTCATTTAATAATGTTGAATACTGGCCCCACTCTCTTCTGGCTTGAACAGTTTCTGCCAAGAGATCCACCGTTAGTCTGATGGACTTCCCTTTGTGGGTAAATCGACCTTTCTCTCTGCCTGCCCTTAACATTTTTTCTTCATTTCCACCTTGGTGAATGTGATGATTATGTGTCTTGTGGTTGCTTTTCTCCAGGAGTATCTTTGTGGAGTTCTCTGTATTTACCTGCCTTGCTAAATGTTGACCTGCCTTGCTAGGTTGGAGAAGTTCCCCTGGATAATATCCAGGGGAAACTTGGTTCCATTCTCTCCATCAGTTTCAGGTACACCAATCAAACATAGGTTTTGTCTTTTCATATATTTTCCCATATTTCTTGGAGGCTTTGTTCATTTCTTTTCATTCTTTTTTCTCTAATCTTGTCTTCACACTTTATTTCATTAAGCTGATCTTCAATCACTGATATTCTTTCTTCCACTTGATTGATTTGGCTATTGATACTTGTGTCTGCTTCACGTAGTTCTTGTGCTGTGTTTTTTAACTCCATCAGGTCATTTATATTCTTCTCTAAATTGGTTATTCTAGTTAGCAATTCATGTAACATTTTTTCAAGGTTCTTAACTTCCTTGCATTGGGTTAGAACATGCTCTTTTAGCCCAGAGGAGTTTGTTGTTACCCACCTTCTGAAGCCTACTTGTGTCAGTCCGTCAGTCATTCCCTGTCCAGTTTTGTTCCCTCACTGGTGAGGAGTTGTGTTCCTTTGCAGGAGAAGAGGCATTCTGGTTTTTGGAATTTACAGCCTTCTTGCATTGGTTTTTCCCCATCTTCATGGATTTATGTACCTTTGGTCTTTCATGTTGGTGAGCTTCAGATGGAGTTGCTGTGTTCACATTCTTTTAGTTGATGTTGATGTTATTCCTTTCTGTTTGTTGGTTTTCCTTCTCACAGTCAGGCCCCTTCGCTGCAGGTCTGCTGGAGTTTGATGGTGGTCCACTCCAGACCCTGCTGGCCAGTATCATCAGTAGAGGCTGCAGAACAGCAAAGACTGCTGCCTGTTCCTTCCACTGGAAGCTTCTTCCCAGAGGGGTGCCTGCTAGATGCCAGCTGGAGCTCTCTTGTATGAGGTGTCTGTCAGCCCCTGCTGGGAGGTGTCTTTCCGTCAGGAGGTACAGGGGTCAGGGACCCACTTGAGGAAGCAATCTGTCCCTTAGCAGAGCTTGAGCACTGTGCAAAGATCTGCTGCTCGGAGCAGAGCCAGCATGTCAGAACATTTACATCTGCTGAAGCTGGGCCCACAGCTGCCTTTTCCCCAAGGTGCTCTGTCCCAGGCAGATAGGAGTGTGATCTATAAGCCCCTGACTAGGGCTGCTGTCTTTCTTTTAGAGATGCCCTGCCCAGAGAGGAGAAATCTAGAAAGGCAGTCTGGCTACAGTGGCTTTGCTGAGCTGTGGTGGGCTCCACCCATTTCAAACCTCTGAGCAGCTTTGTGTACACTGTGAGAGAAAACCCACCTACTCAAGCCTTAGTAATGGTGGACATCCCTCCCCGCACCAAGCTTGAGCATCCCAGGTGGATTTCAGATTGCTGTGCTGGCAGCGAGAATTTCAAGCCAGTGGATCTTAGTTTCCTGGGCTCCGTGGGCATAGGATTCACTGAACTAGACCACACGCTTCCTGGCTTCAACTCTCTTTTCAGGGGAGTGAAAGGTTTTGTCTTGCTGGCATTCCAGGTGCCACTGGGGTATGGAAAAAAAAAAAACCTCCTGTAGCTAGTTTGGTGTCTGCCCACATGACTGCCTAGTTTTGTGCTTGAAACTCAGGCCCTCATGGCATAGGCACCAAAGAAAGTCTTCTGGTCTGTGGGTGGTGAAGACCATGGGAAGGGCATAGTATCGGGGCCAGAATGTACCGTTCCTTGTGGTGCAATCTCTCCTGGCTCCCCTTGGCTAGGAGAGGGAGTTCCCTGACCCTTAGCACTTCCTGGGTGAGGTGATGCCCAACCGTGCTTCTGTTCACCCCCGTGGGCTGCATCCATTATGTAACCAGTCCCAGTGAGACGAGCCAGGTACCTCAGTTGGAAATGCAGAAATCACCCACCTTTTGAGCTGATTTTGCTGGGAGCTACAGACTGGAGCTGTTTTTATTTGGCCATCTTGCCCAGAAGTCTAATGTTTTATTTTAAACAGTGGTTTTACTATTAATATTTACTATTGAGATTGAACATTAGATATAGATATATGAGTGTTCATTTTTTTAATGTCTGCTGCTCCTGTATTTTGAAAGTGCTAAAGCTGTGAATGCTTTGGGAACATATAGAGTGATTTACACAGGCTTCTAGAAGGTTCTGGATTCTTGTTCAAAAAACAGGGTAAAATGACTGAATTTTTTTTCCAAGGAGTATCTGCTCAGCCTCCCTCCATAAAGTGGGTTTGAAAGCAGCCACTAATACGAGCAAAAAGCCAAGTACTTTATCATGAAGTCCTTCAAATCTAGGCCACGCCAGGTAAAATTCCCCGGAACCACGTTTAAGGATGAGCCCTGGCTCAGCAAACCGGGCGAAGAATTCTGAACATTTCCCAACGTGGCCAAGAAAGTCTTCGAACTTTCTCAGTAGGTTCTGAAGCAGCAGAACAATTAACACTATCAAAAGGCGGGCAAGGCCAGCTGACCCAAAGTTTGTTGCTTTCTGCTTTCTGCATTCAGCCTTTTTCTGTTTCGCTGACACAACACTCCTGTCCTCTTCTGTCTTGGTTCCAGACGGGAAAGAGCATTCCATACGCAGAAACTTTAACAGCACCCCTTGGTAGGATTAGCACTGCTGCATGGCAGACAGGCACATCATCTGGGGAAAATGTACTGAGCAGCAGCATGTCCACCTGCGTGAAACGCACCTGCTCTTCTCAAAGAAAACTGGCAGCAGAGATGAAAGCCAGCCATGTAGACAGCCCTGAAAAAGTGTCTTGCCAGTAGCTACCCAGAGCCTTAAATATTTTCCAGCTTTCTCCTTGGAACCGATATTAAGAAAATAAACAGTTCCCTCAAATCTTACATAAATATATTTACTAAACCACGATTTATATTAATGAAACATGATGGTGGGAAGGGCTAGAAACTTAACTCTCCAAGAATAATAAAACGATTAGGTAATTACTCTATATTTGTCTGTTCATTAGATACAGGATCAGAAAGGCATTAAATTATGTTAAAATTACTTAGTTTTAAAGAAATAAAAGTATATATGGAATATAATCACAACTATATAAAATGAAAACTGCAAGATAAATGCATATTTTTTTAATGCATAAAATAATACCAGAGTATTTATACTAGTTGGTTGTTTTAAGTGGTGGGACTATGGGCACATATATTTTTCTGATCCTGCCCTCCAAACTTAAATGCTGGCCATACATTTTTAACGTTTTTCTTTTTTGAGATGGAGTCTCATTCTGTTGCCCAGGCTGGAGTGCAGCGGTGCAGTGTTGGTTCACTGCAGCTTCTGCCTCCTGGGTTCAAGTGATTCTCCTGCCTCAGCCTTCCGAGTAGCTGGAACTATGGACACATACCACCAAACAAGGCAAATTACTATATTTTTAGTAGAGAAGGGGTTTCACCATGTTGACCAGGCTGGTCTTGAACTCCTGACCTCAGGTGCTCCTCCCGCCCCAGGCTCCCAAAGCATTTTAACTTTTTAATAAAAACAGCAATGCATTTTGTTTAAAAGAAAATTACTTAGAAATTATTTCCAAGATCAACTCATATGATAGAATTTTTTATATGAGCCAGTATCACAAATCATATTGAATGGATGTAAAGATAAAAGCCACATTCAGGTAAATTAACAATGGAATCCACATTTGTTCAGCTTAGAGAAGCCTAAGCAAGTCCTATATTGAAAATAAAGCAAGGAAAGAATGAAGCCGAAGGGACGTTTTACACAACTAGTTGGTTGTTTTGAGTGGGTGGGACTGTGGGCACATGTATTTTTCTGATCCTGCCCCCGCGAAACTTAAATGCACAGATGCAGAGTGACCGTAGGGAATGGGGTCCGAGATAAATGGCCCTGGGGAGTTACAGTGACAGGACAGTGTCACACAGAAAGTGATGACCTCACGATTCAGATTGTTTCCTCATTGGTGAAAAGGGGACAGTAACATTCACTTCAAAAGCTGTGTCTTAAAAGACAGAATTTCAGGTAGGCGTATGGTAAGCACTTGGGAAATGGTGCTTTATGAAAGTGGATTGTCCCTCGGGGAATGCCCAGCATCAAATGAGACGTTGTCACAATTCCAATGTAAAAGGACAAGTTTCTAGTGAACATCAAATAAAATCAGGAAAGCTGGAGGAAGACACAGAGCCGTCCACATCTGAATGAGCGATAGACAGCCTGTATTTGCATATCCCTGTTTGGAAAATGAAAAGGAGCTTATATTCTCTCACACCTAAGATGCATCAGGGCATGGCCTTGTAAACAGATCAGCTTAGCAGCAAGAGAATCTTTCTGAGTGGTGTCGCACATTTTTATAGAAACACA
Source organism: Callithrix jacchus (assembly GCF_049354715.1). Classification (NCBI taxonomy): domain Eukaryota; kingdom Metazoa; phylum Chordata; class Mammalia; order Primates; family Cebidae; genus Callithrix; species Callithrix jacchus. The sequence continues at coordinate 36,757,608 of NC_133521.1, read as the reverse complement.
CTGTGTACCAGCTGAGAGGAAGTAGCCGGCTAAGGAATCCTAGCTAGTGGAGTAGACACATTAGCCAGTATGAACCGAAGAGGCTTGTGGTGTGAATTTGGGGCATTGCACTGCATTTAGATGGCGTTTGTGTAGTGCTCCAGTTCGGGACTGAAAAGGAAAAAAGGTAGGTTATTCACTGGTGGAATAATCCGGTAACGAGGCAGTGGCTTGGCTAGACTGCCTTTTTATACCCACACTGAATGCAGACTCACTCTGAATTTCAACTCTAATTAAAATTGTGAACTCAGTCCTATGGGAAAATGAAAGACAGAATGCTTATGCTTTAAATAAGGAGGCTGGCTGCTAGGGAATACTCTATAAAAATAGTTATAGGTTGGGACAACATGAAAATCAGTTTAAAATGTTTTCAGTGGGAACATTCAGTGCTGATAAGGTTGTAAACAAAGGCTAACATGCTGGTTCTGCCAGTATAACCCTTCCAGATCGCACTGTGGCTGTATGTGGCAAAGGTCAAATGGAAGCTCTTGGATCTAGGAGCTCCAGTACTACAAATGTATGCCGAGGAGGTCAGTTAGCGGAAGGAAAAAGCTGTCTGCATAACCATGTTAATTGAGCAGCCGGGTCTGGTGGCTCATGCCTGTAATCCCAGCACTTTGGGAGGCTGAGGCAGGCAGATCACAAGGTCAGGAGATCGAGACCATCCTTGCTAACACAGTGAAACCCCATCTCTACTAAAAATATAAAAAAGTTAGCCGGGCATGGTGGCATGCTCTTGTAGTCCCAGCTACTCAGGAGGCTGAGGCAGAAGAATCCCTTGAAACCAGGAGGCGGAGGTCGCAGTGAGCCAAGATGATGCCATTGCACTCCAGCCTGGGCAACAGAGCGAGACTCCATTTCAAAAAAAAAAAAAAAAAATTGCTAATTGCACCAGCAGTTTTAACAGTAGAAACTAGAAATAGCCTAAATGTCCCATAGTAGGGGAATGGGTTTCCAATGAATGGGCCATCACCTATGTGATATATGTGGTAGCCATTAAAACAACGGAAAACTTTGAGAAGTGAGATGACTTTGCCAGGGCGGCGGGGAGGCAAAGAAGGGGCCATGAAAGCAAATACTATGAAGGCTTGAAAGGCAGTAAGATAAAAATGCTTTTGTTAAAATAGTGATATTATGAGTCTTTTTCTTTCTAAAAAATTACCTTAATTGTTGTGACATCATTTCATCTATAGATATAATTCAGAGCTGTTTTTTCAATGATTCTATGAATAATTTATGATATTAGGTAATATTCTAAAATGACTTGAGCAAAACTAGCTTGGATGTATTGGAAGATACAAAGAGTTAATAGGGTAAATATTGCTATTTTAGATTTTTTTTTTTTTTCACATAAGCTTCTAAAAATGGTGCCTGCTGGTGACCAGAATGGGCAGTGATATTGCAAGCCAAGTCTTTCTGGCCTAGTGTTGACCTTGACGAAAGTCATCAGGTCTCCTTCATTGAAGTTCAAAACAAAACCACTCATAACCCCATTTTAAAAAGCAAAACCACAAGCCACAGGCTTCAGTCATTGCTAGGGGATGCTTCCATTTCTTGTTTCCTATTGATAAGTTGCAGCAACGTCTCTCTTAATCAGGCGTGAAAGTGGAAACTGGCTGCCTTTGGGGTTGAAAGAAACTTAGGGAGAGAGAGGGACTAGGAAGAAAATGACTGCAGAGGAGCTGGCCCACTCTTCCTGTTTGGGTGGATTCTGCAGCATCAGATGAGGCTGGTGAACTCTGGACGCTGAGTCCATGAGAAGGTACAGATGTACTTAGATCAGGAGAGAGGGGCTGTTGGGAAATGCAGGCAACGTTGAAGTCAATATTGCTGAATAAATGGCACGTACAGAAACGATTTGTAAAGTTGATACAGGACATTTCGGTATCGGGAGGAGAGCCAGAGCTCATTCTTAAATAGGAAAGCAACTGGTCCTCCTTTGCAGATAATTCACTCACTGTATCAATTTAATGTATATATGCTGCTAGTCTATATGACACCCAGAGAAGAGCAGTGTGTTGTGGAAGGCCCATGGGCTTCAAGGCAGATGGAGCTGGCTTCACATCCTGACTCTGCTATTCACCAGCTAGAAGACCGTGGAAAGGTTACTTTCTCTCTCTGAACCTCACTTTCATCCTATGAGCATAAAGTGATTTGCCTAAACCATCAGCTGGAACAGAGTAGATGCTCAGTAAATAGCATCTGCAATTAGACTAGCAGAGGACGCCGGGCACAGTGAGTAATGCCTGCAATCCCAGCACTCTAGGGAACCGAGGCGGGTGGATCACATGAGGGCAGGAATTCGAGACCAGCCTGGCCAACCTGGCGAAACCTCGTCTCTACTAAAAATACAAAAATTAGCTGGGCATAGTAGTGGGGTCCTGTAATCCCAGCTACCCGGGAAGCTAAGACAGGAGAATCGCTGGAACCCCGAAGGTGGAGATTGCAGTGAGCCAAGATCGCACCAGCCTGGGCAACAGAGTGAGACTCTGTCTCAGAAAAGAAAAAAAAAAAAAAAAAAAGAGCAAAAAAGAAGTAGAGGATGTAGAGTAGGATCATTATTATGTAAATCATATACTATAAATATATATATGTACACAGGTGCTCTTCAACTTATAATGGGGTTACTTCCTAATAAACCCATCCTAAATAGAAAGTATCGTAAGTCAAAACTGCATTTATTATACCAAACCTACTGAACATCATAGCTTAGCTCAGCCTACCTTAAACATGCTCCGAAAGCATGAGTTTACCTAGAGTTGAGCAAACGCATTTAACACAACCGGTTACCTCTTAGCCTGTTTTATTAGAGTGCTGAATATCTCACGTAAGTTACTGAATGCTATACTGAAAGTAAAAATCAATGGCGATACGGGCACCTGAAGTGCGGTTTCTACTGAATGAGTATCACTTTTCTTTAATGTATTTTTTTATTACACTTTAAGTTCTGGGGTACATGTGCAGAATGTGCAGGTTTGTTACATAGGTATCTATGTGCCTTGGTGGTTTGCTGCACTCATCAACCCGTCATCTACATTAGGTATTTCTCCTAATGCTATCCCCCCTTTAACCCTTCACCCCACAATGCGCTCCAGTGTGTGGTGTTCCCCTCCCTGTGTCCATGTGTTTTCATGGTTCAACTCCCACTTATGAGTGAGAACATTCAGTGTTTGGTTTTCTGTTCTTATGTTATTTTGCTGAGAATGATGGTTTCCAACTTCATCCATGTCCCTACAAAGGACATAAATTCATCCTTTTTTATGGCTGCATAGTATTCCATAGGGTATATGTGCCACATTTTCTTTCTCTAGTCTGTCGTTGATGGGCATTTTGGTTGGTTCCAAGTCTTTGTTACTGTGAACAGTGCCACAGTAAACATGTGTGTGCATGTGTTTTTATAGTAGAATAACTCATCAACCTTTGGGTATATACCCAGTAAGGGGATTGCTGGGTCAAGTGGTATTTCTATTTCTAGATCATTGAGGAATCGCCACACTGTCTTCCACATTGGTTGAATGAATTTACACTCACACCAACCGTGTAAAAGCGTTCCTATTTCTCCACATTCTCTCCAGCATCTGTTGTTTTCTGACTTTTTAATGATTGCCAATCTAGCTGGCGTGAGATGGTATCTCATTGTGGTTTTGATTTGTATTTCTCTAATGATGATGAAGCTTTTCTTGTCATGTGGCCAGTGATGATGAGCTTTTTTTTAATATATATATGTATGTTGGCTGCATAAATGTCGTCTTTTGAGATGTGTCTGGTCATATTCTTTGCCCACTTCTTGATGGGATTGTTTGATTTTTTTCTTGTAAATTTGTTTAAGTTGTTTGTGGATTCTGAATATTAGCCCTTTATCAAATGGATAGATGGCACAAATTTTCTTGACTTCTGTTGTCTATTCACTCTGATGATAGTTTCTTTTGCTGTGTAGAAGCTCTTTAGCTTAATTAGATCCCATTTGTCTATTTTGGCTTTGCTGCCATTGCATTTGGTGTTTTAGTTATGAAGTCTCTGCCCATGCCTATGTCCTGAATGGTATTGCCTAGGTTTTCTTCAAGGACTTTGATGGTTTTAGGTTTTTCATTTAAGTCTTTAATCATCTTGAATTAATTTTTGTATAAGACGTAAGGAAGGGATCCAGTTTCAGCTTTCTGTATATGACTAGCCAGTTTTCCCAACAGCATTTATTAAATAGGGAATCCTCTCCCCATTCCTTATTTTTCTCAGATTTCTGAAAGAGTAGATAGTTGTAGATGGGTGGTGTTATTTCTGAGGCCTCTATTCTGTTCCATTGGTCTATTTCTCTGTTTTGGTACCAGTACCATGCTGTTTCTGTTACTGGAGCCTTGTAGTATAGTTTGAAGTCAGATAGCATGATGCCTCCAGCTTTGTGCTTTTTGCTTAGGATTGTCTTGGCTATGTGGGCTTTTTTGGTTCCATACGAAATTTAAAGTAGTTTTGTGCAATTCTGTGAAGAACGTCAATGGTAGCTTGATGGACGATAGCAATGAACGTATAAATTACTTTGGGCAGTGTGGCCATTTTCACCATATTGATTCTCCTATCCATGAGTATGGAATGTTTCTCCATTTGTTTGTGTCCTCTCTTATTTCATTGAGCAGTGGCTTGTAGTTCATCTTGAAGAGGTCCTTCACATCCCGTGTAAGTCATATTCCTAGGTATTTTATTCTCTTTGAAGCAATTGTGAATGGGAGTTCACTCATGATTTGGCTCTCTGTTTGTCTGATATTGGTGTATAGGAATGCTTGTAAATTTTGCACATTGATTTTGTATCCTGAAACTTTGTCGAAGTTCCTTATCAGCTTACGGAGGTTTTGGGCTGACGTGATGGGATTTTCTAAATATACACTCATGGCATCTCCATGTCAAACTTGCTTTATGAATCTGGGTGCTCCTGTCTTGGGTGCATATATATTTAGGATAGTTAGCTCTTCTTGTTGCATTGATCCCCTTACCATTATGTCATGCCGTTTTTCTTTTTTTGATCATCTGATTTAAAGTCTGTTTTATCAGAGACAATTTAACCTCCTCTTTTCCTAACTGAATACCCTCTATTTCTTTCTCTTGCCTGATTGCCTTGGCCAGAACTTTCAATACTATGTTGAATAGGAGTGGTGGGAGAGGGCAGCCTTGTCTTGTGCCAGTTTTCAAAGGGAATGCTTCCAGTTTTTGCCCATTTAGTATTATATTAGCTGTGGGTTTGTCACAAATAGCTCTTACAATTTTTAGGTATGTTCCATCAATGGCTAGTTCACTGAGGGTTTTTCACATGAAGGGCTGTTGAATTTTGTCAAAGCCGTTTCTGCATGTATTGAGATTAAATGTGGTTTTTGTCTTTGCTTCTGTTTATGTGATGGATTACGTATTCTGATTTGTGTATGTGGAACCAGCCTTGCATCCCAGGGATGAAGCTGACTTGATCGTGGTGGATAAGCTTTTTGATGTGCTGCTGGATTCGGTTTGCCAGTATTTTATTGAGGATTTTCACATGAATGTTAATCATGGATATTGGCCTGAAAGTTTCTTTTTTTGTTATGTGTCTGCCAGATTTGGTTATCAGGATGATGCTGGCCTCATAAAATCAATTAGGGAGGCATCCCTATTTTTCTGTTGTTGGCAATAGTTTCAGAGGGAATAGTAGAAGCTCCTTTTTGTACCTCTCGCAGAATTTGGCTATGAATTCATCTTGTCCTGAACTGTTTTTTATTGGTAGGCTGTTAATTACTGCCTCAGTTTCAGAACTTGTTATTGGTCTATTCAAGGATTCCACTTCTTTGTGGTTTACTGTACGTGTCCAGGAATTTATCTACTTCTATATTTTCTAGTTTATTTGTGTATAGGTGTTTATACTATTCTCTGATGGTGGTATGTATTTCTGTGGGATCAGTGGTGATACCCTTCTCCATCATTTTTTATTGTGTCTATTTGATTCTTCTGTCTTTTCTTCTTTATTAGTGGTCTGTTTTGTTGATCTTTTCAAAAAACCAGCTCATAGATTTGTTGATTTTTTTTTGAAGGGTTTTTTTGTATTTCTCCTTCAGTTCTGCTCTGATCTTAGTTATTTCTTGTCTTCTGCTAGATTTTGAAATTGTCTGCTCTTCTGTAGTTGTTTTAATTGTGATCTTAAGGCATCAATTTTAGATCTTTCCTGCTTTCTCTTGTGGGCATTGAGTGCTATAAATTTCCTTCTACGCACTGCTTTAAATATGTCTGAGATTCTGGTATGTTGTGTCTTCATTCTCATTGGTTTCAAAGAACATTTTCATTTCTTCCTTTATTTCATTAATTTCCTAGTAGTCATTGAAGAGCAGGTTGTGCAGTTTCCATGTAATTGTGTGGTTCTGGGTGATTTTCTTCATCCTAAGTTGTAATTCGATTGCACTGTGGTCTGAGCGACTGCTATTTCCATTCTTTTGCATTTGTTGAGTAGTGTTTTACTTCCAATAATGTGGTCAATTTTATAGTAAGTGCGATGTAATGAGAAGAAGGTATATTCTGTTGATTTGGAGTGGAGAGTTCTGTAGATGTCTATTAGGTCCACTTGGTGTAGAGCTGAGTTCAAGTCCTGCATATCCTTGTTAATTTTCTGTCCTATTGATCTGCCTAATGTTGACAATGCATGTTAAAGTCTCCCACTATTATTGCTGGAACATTTAAGTCCTTTTGTAGGTCTCTAAGAACTTGCTTTATGAATCTGGGTGTTCCTGTATTGCATGCATATATATTTAGGATATGTATGCTCTTTGTTGCATTGATCCTTTTACCATTATGTCATGCCCTTGTTTTTCTTTTTTGATCATTTGGTTTAAAATCTGTTTTATCAGAGACTGGAATTGCAACCCCTGCTTGCTTTTTTTTTTTTTTTTTGGCTTTCCAATTGCTTGGTTAAGTATTCCTCTTTCCCTGTATTTTGAGTCTTTGCATATGAGATAGGTCTTCTGAATACAGCACACTGATGGGTCTGGACTCCATCCAATTTGCCAGTCTGTATCTTTTAATTGGGGCATTTAGCCCATTTACATTTAAGGTTAATATTGTTATGTGTGAATCTGATGCTGTCATTATGATACTAATTGGTTATTTTGCCTGTTAGTTGCAGTTTCTTCATAGTGTTGATGGTCTTTACAATTTGGTATGTTTTTGCAGGAGCCTGGTACAGGTTGTTCCTTTCCATGTTCAGTGCTTCCTTCAGGAGCTCTTGTAAGGCAGGTCTGGTGGTGACAAACTGTCTCAGCATGTGCTTGTCTGTAAAGGATTTTATTTCTCCTTTGCTTATCAAGTTTAATTTGGCTGGATATGAAATTATAGGTTGAATGTTCTTTAAGAATGTTGAATATTGGCCCTCACTTTCTGGCTTGTAGCATTTCTGTCAAGAGATCCACTGTTAGTCTGATGGGCATTCCTTTGTGGGTAACCCGACCTTTCTCTCTGGCTGCCATTAACATTTTTTCCTTCACTTTTGCCTTGGTGAGTCTGAGGATTATGTGTTTCAGCGTTCTCTTCTCAAGGAGTATCTTTGTGGTCTTTTCTGTATTTCCTGGATTTGAATGTAGGCCTGCCTGGCTAGGTTGGGGAAGTTCTCCTGGATAATATCCTGAAGAGTCTTTCCAACTTGGTTCCATTCTCCCCGTCACTGTCAGTTATACCAATCAAATGTATATTTGGTCTTTTCACCTAGTCCCGTATTTCTTGGAGGCATTTTTCTTTTCTTTTCACACGTTTTTCTCTAATCTTGTCTTCTCACTTTATTTCATTGAGTTGATCTTCAGTCTCTGATATCCTTTCTTCCACTTGATCGATTTGGCTATTGATACTTGTGTACGCTTCATGAAGTTCTCGGGCTGTGTTTTCCATCTCCATCTGGTCATTTATGTTCTTCTCTAAACTGGTTATTCTAGTTAGCAATTCCTCTAATCTTTTTTCAAGGTTCTTAGCATCCTTGCATTGGGTTAGAACATGCTCTTTTTGCTCAGAGGAGTTTGTTATTACCCACCTTCTGAAGCCTACTTCTGTCAATTCATCAAACTCACTCTCCATCTAGTTTAGTTCCCTTGCTGGCGAAGAGTTGTGATCCTTTGGAGGAAAAAAGGCATTTTGGGTTTTGTAGTTTTCAGCCTTTTTGCCCTGGTTTCTCCCCATTGTCATGGATTTATCTACCTTTGGTTCGATGTTGGTGACCTTTGAATGGGGTCTCTGAGCGAATGTCATTTTGTTGATGTTGATATTATTCCTTTCTCTTTGTTAGTTTTCCTTCTAACAGTCAGGCCCCCCTGTGCAGTTCTGCTGGAGTTTGTTGGAGGTCCACTCCAGCCCCTGCTAGTGTGGGTATCACCAGTGGAGGCTGCAGAACAGCAAAGATTGTTGCCTTTTGCTTCCTCTGGAAGCTTCATCCCAGTGGGGCACCCACCATATGTCAGCCAGAGCTCTCCTATATGAGGTATTTGTCAGCTCCTACTGGGAGGTGTCCCCAGTCAGGATACATGGGGGATGAGGGACCCAGTTGAAAAAGCAGTCTGACCCTTAGCATTGCTCAAACACTGTGCTAGGAGATCTGCTGCTCCCTTCAGAACTATCAGGCAGGGACATTTACATCTGCTGAAGCTGCGCCCACCACCACCCCTTCCCCTGGGTGCTCTGTCCCAGAGAGATGGGGGTTTTATATCTAAGTCCCTGTATGGGACTGCTGACTTCCCCCCCCCCCCCCCGAGAAGCCCTGCCCAGAGAGAAGGAATCTAGACAGGCAGTGCTGGCCACAGCAGCCTTGCTGAGCTTCGGTGGCCTCTGCTCAGTTCCAACTTCCCAGTGGCTTTGTTTATGCTGTGCTGAAAAAATGTGTAGTTTGAACATCCAGGCAGTGTTGTTTATGCTGTGAGAGTAAAATTGCCTACTCAAGCCTCAGCAGTGGTGGATGCCCGCCCCCCGCCCCCCAACATGCTCGAGCATCTCAGGTCAACTGCAGGTGCTGTCAGTGAGAATTTCAAACCAGTGGGTGTTAGCTTGTTGGCTCCGCAGAAGTGGGACCCACTGAGCCAGATGACTTGGCTTCCTGGATTCAGCCCCCTTTCCAGGGGAGTTAATGGTTTTGTCTCATTAGTGTTCTGTGTACCACTATGGTATGAAAAAAAACAAAACAAAACTCCTGCAGCTAGGTTGGTGTCTGCCCAAACAGCCACCCAGTTTTGCTCTTGAAATCCAGGGCCCTGGTGGCATAGGCACCGGACGGAATCTCCTGGTCTGCCGGTTGTGCAGATGGTGGGAAAAGTGCAGTGTCTGGGCCAGAATGCACCCTTCCTCCTGTTATAGTCTCTCCCAGCTTCCCTTGCCTAGGGGAGAGAGATCCTTCAACCCCTTGTGCTTCCTGGGTGAGGCAACTTTCCACTCTGCTTCAGCTTGCCCTCCGCTGGCTGTGCTCACTGTCTAACCAGTGCCAGTGAGATGAACCAGACACCCCAGTTGGAAATGCAGAAATCACCTGCCTTCTGGGTCCATCTCTCTGGGAGCTGCAGACTGGAGCTGTTCCTATTTGGCCATCTTTCCAGCAGACCCTGAATGAGTATTACCTACACATCATTGTAAAGTTCAAAACTCCTAAGTTGAAACCATCCTAAGTTAGGGACCATCTGTATACATATACGTAATATACACAGACAGACACCCAAAACATATGTAGCACATCCGCCTATGTTATACATATATAATGCTTGTGTGTTTGCATGTATGGCACATATTTGTGCAGGTATACATATACATATATAGATGTGTATGTAATGACATGTATACATACATTTACAGATGTGCACATGTGACAAATGGTGAGAAATAAGGCTGGCCATAAAATAAGCCGAGATAGGAATGATAGGAATAATCTTCCTCTCCACTTGCTCGTCTTTCAGGAATTTATCACAGAAATAGCCATGTAAGTGAGACTGATGTGTCTGGCAAGAGAAAATGGCCCAGGGGGACTGACAGTATCTGACTGAGTGGGTTCAGGGAGAAATGGGTACCAGGAAGGAATGGCTATTGTTTGGGAGGCCTCAGTTCATCTTCAGGTCCTCTAGAGAGCTTCTAATAAAGTTGATTAGGACCTTGTGCTTTGTGAGAACTCCTGCAGACCCAAGATGTAAATTCCCTTATAGCAGAGACTGTGGAGGGGATTACCTTAAACCTTGAATTTCCAGGATGTAGCACTTGGTATGTTTGTTGGATGAATGAATGTATGAAGACTTGGTGTGTATGACTTAGAAATCTTGATTTGGGAGAATTGTCATCTCCCCTTGGAGTTACCCCAGGTCTCATCTTGCCAGCCTGCATATGTGAACCTTGTACAATCAACACAGGAGGAAATCAGCATAGAGGCTGTGATCGGCCCAGGAGGCAGGCAGCTGGCGTGTCCTGTCTCTGTTCTGTTTGATGTTTTGCAAAGCACTTGGGTGGTGATATGCCCACGTCTAGTGTGCTCTGCCTTAACTTTCACCTCCGTGAAATGCTTGGATTATAGCTAGAGTCAGATCAATGAAGTCACTGCTCTGCTCTGCCTAAGATCTTAAGATGGTGCATCCATGGCTGGGTACAGTGGCTCATGCCTGTAACGGGAGGATTGCTTGAGACTAGCAGTTCCAGACCAGTCTGGACAACATAGCAAGACCCCATCTGTATTTAAAAAAAAAAAAAAAAAGCTGGTGCATCCTACCAGAATGGATGTTTTCAGCTTATGGAAGGAGCAGTGGCACTCATGCAGGAAATCTGCATGACCTTGAAATCAAACAGTCCCGGGTGAATTGCAGCTCTATCAATTTATGAGCTGTATGCAGAGCAGTAAATTAGGAAACTTGTTGGCCTCAGCTTTATGGTCAGTTTGGAAGAGGGGTTAATTGGTCAGTAAAATGGGGAGAGGGGTTAACTGGCAAGACTATAGGCATATTAGAAATCAGATGTAATGGACGGGTGCAGTGGCTCACGCCTGTAATCCCAGCACTTTTGGAGGCCAAGGTGGGTGGATCACCTGAGGTCAGGAGTTTAAGACCAGCCTGGCCAACATGGTGAAATCCCATCTCTACTAAAAATTTAAAAATTAGCCAGGCGTCGTGGTGGGCACCTATAATCCCAGCTATTCTGGAGGCTGAGGAAGGAGAATTGCTTCAATCTTGGAGGTGGAGGTTGCAGTGAGCACAGATTGTGCACTGCATTCTAGTCTGGGCAACAGAGCGAGACTCCATCTCAAAAAAAAAAAAAAATCAGATGTAATGTTATAGCCTGCTTAGCACAGTGTGTGGCTCCAGATCTTTCTCACAATGATGAAAATTATTCTCATGAACATAAAGCCTAGTCACCAAGAATCATTCTTCTGGTGGTTATTTATTAAGTGTACTGTGTGACAGGAGCAGTTCAAGGCACCGTGGCCACGTTGTGAAGAAAAGAGACAAATTTCATGGAGTTTCTATTATAGGGGGTAGGCAAAATAGATGGACACATAATGTATGCAATAAGTGTTGTGGAGAAAAAAAGGTGAATGGAAGTGGGGTGACACCATGAAGGCAGGGATGACGTTTGAGCAGAGAGTAAAAATCAGGAAGAAGGGCATGCTGGTTTCTGGAAAGAAAGCATTTCAGCAGAGGAAACAGCAAATACGCAGCCTTTGAGTGGGGAGTGTGCTTGGCATGTTTGAGGAACATAGGAAGACTAGAGTGGCTACTAGCGGATAAACAAAGTGCTGGAACTTGAGATTAGAGAAGTGGCTGGAGCCTAAATTATAAGAGAACTATGGTTTTAGAAAAAAAATAACTGAATTGAGAGGCTATATCAGTTAGCTTTTGCTGAGTAACAAATAATCCTGAAATGTAATAGCTCAAAATACCAAACTTTTACTATCTTTTGCAGGGCTGTGGGTTAATTGCAGAGTTTCTTCTGAGTTGGCTCTGCTGGGGCTGGAGAGTCTGGGATGGCCTCATTCACATGTCTGTTAGCTGGGTGTTGGTTCTGGTAGCGACTGGATGTTTCATCCAGCAGGCTAGCTGTGGAGCCATTCTTGTGATGGAAGTTGCAGGGTTTTCAAGAGCAGTAAGAAAGGGCAAGCCCTGGTGCACAGCACGTTCCAAATTGGCCAAGGCCAGTCACATGGCTACAGTCGGAGGTCTTTTGCGATGGGTAATCCCCTCCAGGTGTAGATACTGAGAGGAGAATTCTGATGGTTGCGTTTGCAATGACAACATTGGAAAAGTGAAATTATTTGATTCATAGTTTCAAAGGTCCTTAGGATAATAAGGATTATGTACAGGAGACTATAACCAGATTGGAGGATGGGGCCAGGTTGTGGGCCACTGGATAGCTATGGTGCTTGAGCCACAGATGCAGAGGCACACAAGCTCTTGGTGGTGCCTGGCCTGAAGCTGCTGTTCTCGGGAGGAGGAACAATGATACACATCCTCCAGACCTTCCTGTTGTTTCAGCAGAAGCGTTCTCTCCATCTTTCCAGAGTGGGCTTTCTCATGTGCTTGCTGGAATGGGCTGGAAACCATGGTGTTCATGAGAACGGATATGCAGAGAAGAACCTCTGTATATCATCTTCCATTCTCAAACACAGAGATACTCTCTGCCCACTAAGTAGTTGGTAACTACAGGGGAGCTAAGCACTGAGGACTAACGTAACTCACTGTAAGTAATGACAAAACATCTTAAGGTGAAATTAAACAATAGCCAATTTTCTGGTTTCTTTCTTTCACAGAAAATATGATGCTGGCATGCTAATCGCGTGAGACGGCTTGGCCCACGGACAGCCACAAAGCACAAAAACAAAACACAAACTCAGAAGAGACAAGGATCGTGTTTTCCTGGCGTCTACGAGAAGCGCTTTATTTTTCCTCTAGATTTCTTTTTTAACAAAAACGGAAACATTTAAAAACACAGTACAAACTGCAGGTGATCATCTTCAAGCCTGTTCTTTTATTAAGCATAGGTTGGGAGGCACAGGCGGACGTTTAAGCAGAAAGCCAAGGCAAGACAACAGACTGACTGATGGAAGGAATCAATATTCCTTGCTCTCCAGAATATCCTGTGTGTTCTTGAGGACACACACCTCCCTGCCTGTCAAGGTATCTAAGGAATGCTTTGAAAAATTTATTTTCTATAGACTTTAAAGAATTTTTTTGTGTAGCACTGGCAAAGGAGTCTATGACACGTACTTTGCCCCCCAGGAGCTCTGCCACTCCATCTTGGTGTCACGGCCATCCTGCCCAGCTGGGGCAAGTTTCTGAGAGTTGTCTCCCCAGCAATTGCCAAGCTGGCTCAGTATGGCCAGGATGCAAGAAACAATTATCTGCTGGATCGATGCAGCAAGGAGCAGTAAACACTTGCTTTTTCTTCCCTAAGTAGGAGACAGCACGCCCCTGGCTGCAGTGGTGACCATGCTGGAAGCTGGGTGAGTCAAGGGGACCCCAGGATACTGTCTAATAGTAAGAAAGAGAAAATTGCTTGTGCTTCTCCAGGGAGATAAAGAACCAGAACCCACCCAGGTTACTTTCAAACAAGCAGGCCACCACCAGAACGCAAAGAAACCTATGCTGAGCCCCAGAAAAGCACCTTTACCCCTAAAATTCCCTGCTTCCCATTCGTACTTAACATTCTTCATGCGGTTGGGACTGCTCTGATTTCCTTTCCTCTTGCGGATCTCTGTTAGAGGGACACGGAAACCCCCTAAGGTTGGAAGGGGTCCAGCCTCGGCAGTTCCGTGGGCGCACACGCAGAGCGGGTCTGTGCGCCCATGGTCTCGGAGCTCCGCTTAGCCGGACTGGCTGCCAAGCCGTTCTTGGATCAGCCTCTCGCTGAGCGCCCACAGGGCCCGGGCCGTCTCTTCGCTCTGCGCTTCTGGCGAGGGCATGCAGCGGCAGCAGTTGTTGAAATACATGCCTCCCAGACCCTCCAGTTCTGGGGCGGCAGCACAATAGACGGTCGTGGCAGCTCCCTGTTGCTGGGAATCAAAGAAGAAAGACAAACATGTTTTAAGAAGAGGAGTCATGGGATGGCATCAGCAAATCTCCCCCACTTGGTGGTTTCAGCTGGATCTTGGCATAGCAAAGGCTACTGGGCTGAAAGCACATGACTGAAAAGTATACTGTGACTATCCTGGAAAAACGAGTTCATAAACTCCGCTTGTAAAGCTGGTGTGACTTTTGACACCTCGTATAGAACAGGCTTGGAAAATAAATACATGTCGTGGCAGGCGCCTCGTCTACACAGGAAGGAAAACGATATCCTTCTGATAGTGCAAGAGCACATTCATCCAACCCCTCGACGTCTCAATGTAGAATGTCACTTGATACCAACTTGTTTGTAGAACCTTCTGTCTGACAAACCAACCACTCTTAATTATGGCCCATCAGGTAGAAAACCCAAGTGGAGCTGGTGCCAGATCCTCCCTTTATGCTCTGCCCACAGTGCTGCTAGGGGAACGGTGGGCAAGGCTGTGTTAAAACATTTAATGCACACACCCACATACTCCCCAGCATACATGACTATCTAGCACATCTCTTAATTCATCCAGAACCTATGAAAACTACTTTTTCCTAAATGTTGTATTTGTCCCGGATCTCCAACGGGACCATGGCTAAGCGGTCCATTTCCTCCCCGCCCACTTCAAGATGTAAGTTGCAAAGAGTACAGTTGATCACTTTTGATTCACCTTTTGAGTAACAGTTGGGGCTAGGGCTAGGGATGTGTGCACTGATGGTGCATCATATCATCTGTACTGACAAAATACAGTCAGGGATGCTGTAAAGAGGGCAAGAAATCACTTTGCTTTGCAAGCCATAATTAAAAATAATAGGCTGCTGTTCAGAGGGAGACATGGTCGGCACGTCTCTAATTTAAAACCAATACAGTTTATCTGGCATCTTATGATTATTTATGTGTTTCACAGCCCTAGCTGCATCCACTAATTTTCAGCTCATAGGGAGCAGGGTTGCAAAAGAGGACCAGACAAGATGATAACGGAAGGTAAGGCAGCCCCCACCAGGAAGACGGTAAGGAACTTTGATTGCGGGGGAAACGGCTTTCCGACCTCACCCGAAGTTTATCACTTTTTTTTTTTTTAACCTCTGCAGGGTTTTAACTCTGAGCATGCAGGGTGCTTAGGGGAGGACTTTCCCTCACATGGTTTGGTTTGCCATCACTATGCTTGTATTCTAGGGAGCCAGGGCCATTCTGAGAACCAGGGGCCCGTGGAAGGTGTTAACGACCTGAAGAAGGTGGATAAGGCAGACGTGGGTTTGCTGTTGCTTGCTTTTGGTTTCTTCAGTGTCAGGGTCTGTAGTTAATCTATGTTGGTCTGAAAATGGAATGGTCAAATGCAGTCAAGTGACATGACTCTGGCAGGGGTGTGGACAGTGCATGAGACGAGCACTTGGATTTCGAAAATAAGTGGCTGCTTGGTGATATCAGGGAAGTCCCAGTAACTAACTGATATGTCTTGAACTGACTTAAACAGTAACTGGTTACCGCCCCAGTCTCCTACCGTAACCACGCCCACTCCAAATAGCCAGATATTATCCTAGATTCAGCTAGTTCTTTTCCATTGATTTCTGTGGGTCAAGTCTAATGGAACAGAGTTCGTGTCATCCAACTTTCCTTTCACTGAATTATGATTCCTCATAACCCTCGGCTTAGCAGCTGGCACATGTATCTAAACAACTTCAAGAGGCCCATCTGACTCTTCTGCATCCCATGTGGGGAAAAGGGAAGCAGGCGTGCCTCTAAAGACAAACTGGAGAATGGAGATGCTCATCCAGCTAATTCAAGCCAAATATCACCTGAACTGAGCTAAGAATTCAGACCGAGATAGTGCTTTGCATGAACATCCAGCTCTCTGTCACAGATTTCCATTTTATGCTGCCAAAACCACCAGAGTGGCCCAGTGCCCGCGTGGTGAGAGAATCCAGCCCACTAATTTCAGTCCAGCAACCCCCCACGCCCACGCCGCAATGACTATACTATTCAGTATTGAAACGTCATGACACAGTGGCCTTTCAGTGTTCTGGTAATCCTAACACCAAAGGAGTCCACTAGGGAAAGCACAAAGCAGAATTCTTCCTAAACTGAAAGAGTATTTTGCCATTATAACCTTCCGAAATGATGCAGTGGGGTACTCTTGCATCATTGGAATGGTATTTTAGCAAAGAAATTCTTCAGTCTCATGGATTCCTAATGCAGTCGATGCGGGAGCTGGCGGGGGCGGGGGGGCTGCATTGTCCTTCCATGGACTCTGAAAGCAATTGCAGTTGGCCAGATTTCATGCAAACCTCTGTTCAGCTACACTGCTGAGAGCCGCACCTTTTTTCAGACGTGGCCTTTGCTTCCTTTGCCACTAGGCTTCGGGTGATCCACTCTCTACGTTACTTCGCAAGTGGCTCTGGCTTTGTAGAGGAACACAGTATACCGCAGGGACACTCGAAAACAAAGACTACCTTCTCGACTCCGAAAATCAATCATGCACATTTGGCAAATTCTCCTTCTCAGATTCATGCTTGGTGCTCATGGGTACTCCACTTTCCTCCCTTGCTAGACAATCGAGCAGTAACAATACCCTGTTGTTGGTCCCATGCCCACCAGCTCTTTAGTTTCTTGGATAATTCTCTTTACAACTGTACCAATGGCAACCTCTGAGTGACATCTTTAGATGATCACATGTGACAACACGTTTTAATAACAAGTTCTCATGTCTGGCTCATCAGCTTCTCGGTCTGCATATCAGAACAAGACTGAGCCACATCAGTGAAAACTCAATAGTCAACAAGCCGGTACTGCTGATACAAGAGAAAACACTTTGAAAGAGCACTTTAATCACCAACTGATGACTTTCGTAACAGTTTTTGGGGCATCAGTTCATAATTCAGAAAAGACGAAAGAGCCATCTAAAGGAAATAATGTTAACAACTCCATTATAAAATATCTGAAGCAATGCCTTGCCAGCTGTCACCACTGCGATAAAATAATACCTTGACAGCCAAACACTGGCTGGAGCTAAGGGTTCCCCTAAATGATTTTTTTTTTTTTTTTTTTGGAGAACCATTTATCAGAAGCCTGTAGGTTGCTAATCATGGGAACTGGGGGAGGCGTCTCTATCCTGCAGCAGTGAGTTAGGGTGTTGGGGACACAGGACTGAGAATTTCTGGGAAGCCCAGTAGACTCTTTAATCATGCCCGAATGCCATTTCCGATCTAGTCAAACATTTGTGAGCTGCCAGAGGAGACCTGTGCAATCAATCTTGATAGCGTATGTAAAATTACCCGGGACTCTCGTTTGGGATTAAGTTAAGAGTATCTTAGTAATCAGGGTTCTTCGTTCTCTTTCAAACATCATTTGTCAGATTTGCAGCACAGTCTTCAACTACAGAAAGGTGGGATTTAGAAAGCAGTTGCTACTTACTCATAGTTGAGGCCCTCAGATCTAATTAGCCATCTTTACACAACTCTGTGTTGGGATGAAAATGTCAAGTACCTGCTTTTCATCAACACATTGGATAACTGCTAGCCATCAATTTATAGTTGTCAGCACGGAATACAAATGAATATTGACTCCTTTAAAGGAAAGGGTACCGAGGTTTCTGATAAACAATATATGGAAAAGAAAAAAACACCCACAGTGATACTTGTAATGCATTGGTAGTACTCTAATATAATACTCACGTTCTAACAGGGACACATGTTACATAACGTTTTGTTTTGGGGTTTTTCTATTTTTAAATGCATGCTTATTTAAAAGAAAGGCTAGATTCCTGTCTTCAAGTACACTTAACTGTGCGATGTATACAAAACATCATGGCACCTCTATATATTCAATGACTGCGAGAGAGTAGGAGACGTTCTAAGATTGCTTTCTTACAGGGACATTGCACGGCAAATGCTGAATTAATCCATTTATGCAAAAAGTAGAGTTAGGAAAGGAACACACCTTGGAAGTTAGATTAGGCTGGGAACACGAAGGGCAGGGAAGGAGAACAGCTCTTTTGAAGGCGAGTGGTGTTTGCACGACTGAATTCCCAGGACTGAAGTGAGCAGGTTTGGCTGAAAGGAAAGACACACACCTCTTCAAACCCTTGCTCCCACTGTTACTCATCTGGTGTCTGTGGGGCAAGGCACACACTTCCCACATGCAAAGCCAGCCACCTTATCCAGTGACTATGTGCATACACCACGAGGAGCAGAATCATTATTTATCAGAGAGCTCTGGTGGAGATGAGGGGGTGAGACCTCATGTCATGGGAGTAATGGATGGCACTCGCCACACCCTCTCTGTCTTCCCCTGTCTCCCGGTAACACTCCCCAGGAGAGTCTATAACCACTCTACCAGAACTGTGCCATGCAGGGTTTCAGAGGTCAGCTCCAGCTACCTTGGTCCTGGGGACACAGCCATTCCTCACAGACAATTACAGCTTCAATCTCTGATTGGAAACAAATGAAAGCAGCCTGCTCCAAAAGGCCACGTGTTCCCTTGCGCACTGTCCAGAGGTGATCTTGCAGGGGACACATTTGCCACGCGTTCCATTTGTTCAGGAAGTAATGTACGGGAATGAGGCTCATGGGCCACCCTGGCGAGGTGACCACGCTAGTACGTCACCCTCTTCCACCGTGATACTTCTATAATTCAATTCCACAGCTCAATCTGGAATAAGTGCCAATCAGTAAACACGCCAACTTCCACCTAAGTGATGGGAGGCAGCAGAGGAGAACAGAACAGAGCTATCTACTCCAAAGGCTTCACCCCTGCACACTGCCTGGCTATTTCAGAGAGTTACGGCAAACGAGGACTATTCAGGTGGTAACAATGACTGGCATTTGTGGAGAGGTTACGATTTGCCAGGCTTTGTGCGGAGAGCTTTGGAAGCATTGTCGTCTAATGGTCACACAGGCCTATGAGCCAGGGACAATTACTATTCCCCTTTACAGAGAAGCCTAGAAGCCTACTTGGGATCATAGATGAAAAGCAATGGGTCCAAAGCCACACCGATCATGGTGTAGACTGAGTGAGTCCAGACTCCTTATCAGCTGGCACATGAAACCGGCTCCCCAGATCGGTGACACAAATATTTGCACATGGCCCTTTTCCTCATCTATGTCTCCCACGGGCCTCCGGCTTCCTACACCTCTCTGCCTGCTCTGCCGCCGCCTCAGCCAGGCCATGTCTGGCCACAAAGTGACACCGTGACGCAGCCTAAAATGAAACGTAGGGGCTGTCAGGTTTTTGCTTGAGAAATGTTAAAAGGGTATTTTTTTTTTCCCCATTGCTGATTTAGTCAGGGAGCTAAATTGAAATGATACCCATTTGGATGAACAAAAATGAGGACTCAGCACCACCCTGGACGATCCAGAAGCAAGTGACCCCTTAAGAAAAAGGTCATCAGATTCAACGGGCCATCTCCAGATGCCAGATGTGCCCAACTAAGGAACCTACTCTTGGATGATAGAATTTTTTTCAAAGCATGGAGGTCCCAAACAAGTGAAATTGACATAATTCTCACCTTACCAGTTCCCACGCATGCACGTGCAGGCTCTGAGGTGCTTCATTGGGTTTGCAGAGAAAATACCGATCCATCCCGCTTACTCCCCCTCCCCCAATGCTTCCTAACAAAACCATCCCTACCAATTCCTGCAAACTGACTCCCACAAAGGCCTTGAACCATCCAGGCTTAGATACACGCAAATTCTTCCTGAAGGTATTGAAATGGCATCTTTCTTCCTAAGCCCTTGAGAGTTTTGCTAATTCACAGGCTGTTCTTAACACTTACGATATTAGAGAAATGCACTCAATTTTCCCAACAGAAAAAGAGATGATGATAGGAAAACCAATATTTGTTTTTAGACTTGAAGCCTATGAGAAGGTGTTCTGGAGAATCCACATACATCACATTCCGAATCTTAGCCCTCCAGAAGAGAACATGCCTGCTCTATCGAGACAGATGTGGACACTGTGTCTGGATATTGATCTTCTGCCATAAGAAAAACAGTTTCTTTGCTAGAAACAGGTTCACAAGGGTAGAAAAACTTCAGGCTCCTATTTGATTGCCTCTCCTATGACAGGTGAAGAGTATCACTCCCTAAGTGACACTGGGGACAGTGTCTGGGGGGGCTTGAAGGCAGTTGCTCTGAGAGAAAGTGACGTGCCAGTCCATTGTCATAAATGCAATTGGTTCACACATAGGCCACAACCTCAAATTTCACAGAACACCTTGACAGAAATGGGTGTGGGGGTGGGGAGAATGTCACGCACTTTCAAAGGACATCCATGTGTTCCACAGGCTTCTATTCACTGAGAACTTATGTGCAGTCCCGGGCTCGTTCCTGTTTGTGGTTCGGGCCTCCCAAAGAGGACGTCCCCAAATATGACGTCAGGCTAAAGGAAAGCATCATACAAAGGCCATGGCATTCTCCCTGACAAAAGATGTGAATTTCTAGCAAGATCACTAAGGAGTTTCAAGAGGTTGACTTGAAGACAAGGGTAGAATGAGTTGAAAAGTCAACAGGAATGGAGCTCTTACTCCTCTGAGAAATATTCGCAGGAAGGAGCCTGGAGACCAGCAGGTCCAGGATGGAAAGCTGGAAAGAATTCTTTCCTAAAACTGAAGTTCTGAGGAAGAATAGGCAGCCAGTCCCAAGCATCCAAAGACATCCAAAGCCATGTTTGTTCTGGGAAGGCCAAGGCATGGGAGGATGTTTGCTTGGACTAGCAGCAGGACTGAAGGGCAGGGTGACCTTGGTAGGCTGTCAGGGCCTGTGGTTCCAAGTTGACAGACTGTTCTGAGCTTTTCCATGAAATGAATGAAGCCCTTTTCATACCGCCTTTGTGTTCCAGAACTCTTGCCATTAGTGTTCCAAAGGATCTGTGACAGATTTATATCTAGTCTTAAAAGACCTGAGTTGTAACATTCAGAATTCTCTTATCTTTCTGAGACCCTAGACATGTGTTGTTGGGGTTGGGGTGAGGGTGCTCCCAATGATGGAAGGAAACAGAAATGGCTTAAGGGGAGTCCATGTGGGTGATTGCATGCACCCTGGTTCCCTCTTTCATTTGTGCTTGCCCAAACGGTTCTAGAACTGCCTAGACCTGAGAGGCTGTCTCATTACTACTAAGAGAAGGTATTGTTGACCATGTCCATATGCATGGAAGAATTCCCTGGGCATTCCATTCCCTTTGATACTGTCTGGAATACAACATTGCTCAAACTATAGTTGCTTTTTGAATGGGGATGAAAAATCACATTAGGGTATCCATTCTTCCATGGTTACTTTGAAATGGCCAAGCAGAAGTGCCATAGAAATCTGCCACCAAAATAAACATCTAACTGATGGTGTCATCCTTCTACATGGAACACATCTGATGGCATGTCACTGACATTTTCCAACTGAGCCACCTTGAGGCCTGTGCTGAAGGACTGCTGATGGTTTTATAAGAGATAAAAGAAGAGATTTTGTGTGTGTTTGAAACATTTTACATTTTGACTCTGTTTAACCTCTGTTATGGTTATGCCTAGCTTGTGTACTGTATATAAGTGTATGTATCTGTATTAGCCATGTATACTTAAATAAACCTTTGAAATTAATGAGCTCAGTTCTAATATAATACTGCAAAGAATATCTTCATAGTACAGGTGAAACCAACAGCTTTCCCCTTCCCTTCTTCTGAACAGAATGGCTCTACCCAGTCTGCCTGCCAAATTACGTCTTTTAGAAAACCAAGTAGCTATTTTGTGAGCAGGCAGGATGTCATGACACACCCCAAACAGTTTGTTTAGATTTTAAGGTTGACAGTTCATTTACACTTATACCCCATATGTACTCCACGACACGGTCCTGAAAGGCACTGAAGGAGGAGGGAGAAAAAAACCACACCGGGTCTCTTCTGGGGCCACATCATGGTAAGGAATTAACTCAACTCTGTCTTCCAGAAACAAATTAAGAGGATGTACTTTGGAATAATTCAGATCTCACAGGCAGGCCCCCGATGTCCAGACCCACGGTTTCAAACCGGGCATGTCTGCGTTAGGTGTGCGCATCTCCATCGAGAGTTCACTGGAACAGATCATTTCTCAGGCTCAAAGACGTTGGCCTGGTTAACATTTCATTTAGAACATACTGTGGCGAGCATCTCATTTATATTACTTCCATAATTAATGGCGATAGCTTAGGCACTGCCTTTACACAGAGAGATCTCTTCACAGTGGTCGATGGGTAATGAGAAACAATAGATATTTCATTCACCAGCAGCGTGTTGCTAGTTACTAGGAAATGATCGTGTGTGCTGTTGCTTTAATTGCCCGGGTAAATAATTCTGCCTCGGTGTTAGCATTTTAAAGCACTTGATGCAAATAAACTAGAAACCAAACAAACAAAAAAATTAACCTTGATTATGCAACACCTTAGCATAGAAAGTTACAAAGGTATGTCTTTTTTAAAGATTGCATTATATCATGCAAATATTATCTAAATATGCATGTGCTGACTACTCTTCTACTATATTTTAGGAAATACAATTAGGCTGCCTTTCTCTTCCCCTATGTAGACTGTAAATAACTGTAGATCTTTCTCTTGTTTCCCTATGTAAATATATGTAAATACTAACAAACTATGCATGCTGCTATTCTAGGCAATTTCAGGTACTTTTATAATATGAAGGCATGTACTTGAACTCGTTTGTTAAGGGGTGGGGGGCGGGAAATTCTCTCAAACTCTTTAATGCTGAATAGAAATTAAAGATTTCTTCCTAGACTGTTGTAGCTTCTTTTGTTTGCCTTGTCGTGCCTGAATGGAGGGCCCCGCTCCAGCTCTGACCTTCTCCCAAGAAAGACACACAACGTACACTGGCATGGAAACAGTAGCTGCACCACTTGACTTCAGCTTTTACAGACTTCCTTTGGGTTACCTAAAAGACAACTAGAATCACAAGGTGGCGTTCCTGGGATCCTTCCAGCAAAAGAATCTCGATGGAACATAATTCCTATTTGTTGTTCCTTTACGGTGTGCCTCACATCACAAAACACTATGGATGGTCCCGTCCTTCCCATCTTAACAATACAGAGGTCCATAATACAGTCAGGTCAAGACCAGTGACGAAAATGACAGAACTACTAAATGCCACCAAAGCCCTCATTCTCTCCTGTATATAGCTGGTTGGTAAACTGCTTCTGCAAAGGGCCTGATATTAAATAATTTAGGCTCTGTGGCCCATATATCTGGTACGATCACTCAACTCTGCTACTGTGAAAGCAGCCATGGACAACGTCTACACAAGTGAACGTGTCTGCTCCCCAATAAAACTTTATTTATAAAAGACAGGCAGCAGGCCAAATTTGGCTGATAGGCCACAGTTTGCCGATTTCTGCTGTACACACGATCAAGACTTTTTAAAGACTGGTAACATATCCCTTTTTAATCTGTGTGTTTGATGGACCATGGAAATGATCTGATCAAATGAAAATTCTCTTTCCTGCAAGTGTCATGAAATAAACAGGTGAGCAAAAATGAAATCACCTGAGCTTATAAATCAGGCTGCCTTCCTATGACAAATTACATTGCCAGGTTTCAATTTAGTTATCTTTTGTTTTCATAAATAGAAATGGAGGAAAAAAGTCCAAAAGACAAAACTTAAAAAAAAAAAAAAAAAAAAGAAACTGAGCAACATTCCCTCTTCAATGAGAGGAAGGAGGCTATTACCTCAGGTATCCATGGAAACCAAGCAGCGCATAAACTTTTTAATGGTTGGAAAACAGCATTTGTGTTTGAAGATGTTTTTCCCAAGTATGATGCTTCAGTGTAAATGCATTAATTGACAGTTTCCTTCGGGACTTTTTTATTGAAGTTTCCAAACTTAATTTGATGGCACAAGGGACTCTCTGGAGCCCTTGAAGAACGCTGCAAAGTTAGGTCTTTTTAGAAAACTGAGCCAGCTCAGGCATCGTGTACAAATCCAACTCTCTTGCAAAGCAAGTGAAGATACAGATCTTACTCCCTGTAAGTTTCCCATTAAAAAAAGAAAAAAAGAAACCCTCTCTGTTCAGCTAGGGAAGGGAGAGGCCCTTTCTAACCTCTATTGAGTGAGAATCAATATCTTCTCTTTGGTCCTGGAGGGAACTAAGAAGCAGCAGGAGGAAGAAAGATCCAGGTATTTTTGCAGATGGGGTGGCAATATGTGATGGTAGAAAAATCCCCTGTGCTGAAGCCAGAAATCCTTAAATTGGAATCCTGTCTTTCACACCTGTGACAAGCCACCGGGCCTCAGTCTCATCTGAAAAGTAGACATAATAATACATCCTTCATGTGGTTCTTAAAAGGATGAGTGATAACATTTGGCCATTTCCTGGGTACACAATGGATACTAGTTCAAAAGCAGCTACAACTCTGATCACAAGTTTAAAGAAGGAAGCATACAGATCGAAGTATAGATGAAGCCTGCACCTCCATTTAGTGAGCCTGCCATATAGAGACTCATCACCTGGCACCTCTCCATTAGCCAGATCACAGAGTCCAGGTACAATAGCATCACAGAGGCCCTTTCACCATTTCTGCATCTCCCTTCCAAACCATCCTGAGTTTTTCATGACTTGGTCCAGAAAGTGGGAGGCAGCAACAACAATGGCAGGGGTGAGGGCTGCGGGTTACTGAGGGAGGGTCTCCTAAGTGACAAGGACTTATCATTACTTCTGATTCTCACAATAGCCTCACTCCCCACCAGGCAGGTGTTATGTTAGCAGGCGTGAGACAGAGGCTAAAGGAGGCGAAGTAACTCACTGCCAAGCCAAGGGGCAGTGATAGAACACAGATTCCAACTGAGATCTTCATTCAAAACCCATATTCAGGTTTATGTCTTATATTCTCTCTGGTTCCACACTCTAAACTCTTTGTAGCACCCAGAATCATGCATACATTTGAAAATCTGGCCTGAGTTCTGAGAAGGGGATACCGATTTCCCATCTGGGTCATGTGATCCCTCTGGTGGCCAAGCCCTGTCCATAGACCATCAGGGACCTTTCTCCTCCTTTTTGAACTCCATTTCTAGGGCCTGAATCCCTGGCTTCCCACCAGGCCTCGGTGGAGTCTCGTGATTTTGGACAGTACAGACCAGAAGAGGTCTAAGTTACCTCCCCTGCAGTGTTCTCTTTTGCAAATTGCTCTTTGTGCTAAGAAGGTCCTGAAGGCTGGCAGGGCTCAGGTTAGGGGGCTTGGCATTTGTGGGTCATCTAGCAACACCCACTGGGGCAGTCTCATGACAAGCCAACTGCAGATGGAACTCTCTGCCCTCAAAGTTTAGAGAAATGATGAACTCATGACAATGGAATACACCAAAGAACATCTTACTCTTCTCCCCGTCCCCACCCTCTGGCTGCCACACCTTTTACAATTCATTCATCCTTTCAGAAATGCCTGGCAAAGGGAAAGCACACAAATGCACCCTGCTACCCATTGAGGTGTCAGCGAGGAACACAAGCCAGTTTTCTAACCAGCCTTCAAATTTTAAGGGGTTGACAATCTGTCCTCTGCCAGCACACCCTCTGGATCCCAAATCAGATGACTTCACAAGGCAGTCCTCTTCGTGTATGAATCCCATACAGTGGCCAAGATACCTTCTGTGGAACATTCTAGGTGGGGAATTTGAGCTTAGCTCTTTCAAGAGCCCTATGAAGTTACTACAACGTCATTGTATTAATAGGAAAAGTGAGGCTCAAGCAAGTCAGTAACTTCGTAACACAATTCTCATTGACTCAGTTTTGTGCCAGTCAATTCTGTGCCACCTGCCCGCCTCCTTCGAAGAGATTCATATCTTTAATGCTTTCTGTGAGGGTCCACCCTATGCATGACAGATCCTTTAGGAGGAATATTGCACACATTATCCCCAGTTAAAGACAGGGAAGGCCGGGCATGCGGGCATGGTGGCTCACACCTATAATCCCAGCACTTTGGGAGGCCAAGCCAGGTGGATCACTTGAGGTCAGGAGTTTGAGACCAGCCTGGCCAACAAGGTGAAACCGCGTCTCTACTACAAATACAAAAATTAGCCAGGCGTGCTCATGCATGTCTGTAGTCCTAGTTACTTGGGAGGCTGAGGCAGGAGGATCACTTGAAGCCAGGAGGCGGAGGTTGCAGTGAGCTGAGAAGACGACACTGCACTCCAGCTTGTATAATACAATGAGACTCCATCTCAAAAAAAAAGTAATAATAATAAAATAATAAAAAGTCCGGGCTGTAGGCCAAGGAGGCAAAGTATTTTGCCTAGGTCAAAGAGCAAGTGACAGAGTTAGGAGCTGAACCAAATCACACGGCTCCAGACACCCACTCTCAACAACGGCCCTATGATGAACAGGAACACATCCACAGCACAGGCAAAGCGGGCACGTAGCATACCTTCGGGGCAAGCCTTTGTGCTATCCTCATAGTGACCTTTCAACACAAAAATGGCCAACAGTTTTTGAGAGTTCCAGGTTCACATTAAGTATTTGATGGGTACTGTTTACAATATTGATGGTAATGTAATATTTCCATCTAACTGATGTGGAACCTAAACTCCAGAGAAGTTAAGCAGTCTGCCCAAGGTCACAAAGTTACCAAGTAGTGCTGGGGAAATTGAACCTGTGTCCTCTGCGCCCTTGAACCCACTGCTACTGAGCATCCTCAGCCACAGAAATCGGGCCCTCACGAAGACATCTGTCATTTATCCAGTGGTAGGATCAATACCTCTAGTTAGTTTGCTCCACCAAGGGGCACCTGAGACTCTTGGGTGTGATGTTAAAACTGCAGTGGAGGCCAGGGGTTCAACTGCCATGAAAAACGAATTCCAGGGTGATTCCATATGTTGGTTACTTCAACCTGTGAGCAGAGGATGCAGCCACACCCTCGAAGGAGCAAAAAAGGGACGGAAAGGGGGAGGATTTATTTTTACTTGTTTTTATTTTTACTATTTTCTGTTAACCTTTTTGTTGTTGTTGTTTTTAAACAGAGTCTCTCTCTGTCATGCAGGCTGGAGTGCAGTGGCACAATCTCGGCTCACTGCAACCTCTGCCTCCTGGGTTCAAGTGATTCTCCTGCCTCAGCCTCCTTAGTAGCTGGGATTACAGCACATGCTATTGTGCCCAGTGCGCGCGCGCGTGTGTGTGTGTGTGTGTTTTAAGTAGAGATGGGATTTTACCATGTGGGCTAGGCTGGTCTCGAACTCCTAACCTGAGATCACCCAACTCAGCCTCTCAGAGTGCTGGGATTACAGGCATGAGCACCACACACAGCGCATTTTCTAAAGCTGCTCTTGTTCCCCAAATTTTGGTAGATGACCAATTGATTTAAACTGTTATACACCTAAGGGCAGATTTATAACTCCCCCAGATTTCAGTTCTCCTTAACCCCTCTGCTTCCCTAGAGGCTGGGAAGCATAACTTCCTGCTAATTGGACGGTGAGAGCCTCACATCAGGACACAGAATCCGTGGAGTCCATGCATCACCCGCTTCCCATCATCGTGGTGTGACGCACACTGCCCTTTGTCCTGGGTGTTTGTGTTTTCACCACAATCCATAGAAACCATTGGGAACAAATAAATAAATTACCAAGCAATATGTTTTCCCAGGTATTACAGAATTGCCTTTTTAAAATGATTGAAAAGTCCCCATTATCACCACAACCACCCATTTGTGGCAGTGAGGATCTAATAAAAGGGTCTGATAATTAAAATGTACTTTCCCATGAAGTGCTTTGCTTAAAGGATGTATCTGTAAAAAGCAGGGTTGGTGACAGTGGTGTACTGGTAAGAACTCACTCACAGGAGTGGGGTGGTGTGGGGGATGGTGTCTGCTAGTTTCTGTAATATAAATATTCTCACCATAACCAGTTTCAAGCTATCAACTGAATGCAGACTTGGGAAAAGAGGTACACACTCAGCTCTCAGAAGCAGTTATGATCCCGTTCTAGCAGTCCGTTGGTGATGACCCATGGAATAATGCTGTGAGAATTTTTGAGGAAGATCCTGAGATATGATAAAACGTATCAGGACCTCAAGGTCATACAACCATTGGGACGTGTCAGGCACTGTGGGAATGGATAAACCCAAACCAACTTAGGGTCCCTGGAGGACAGAATGGCACCGACTTGTGAATTTTATGCATGGTTCAACTTGGTCTGCATAACCTAAACATTGACTCCACTCAGATGGCTCCTCCAGCCCAAGGTACCATTGAGTCACTAATGGTCCTAAATATCATTCTAGAAACTTTGCAATATTGCCTCATTTAATACAGCAACACCTCTGCCGGTAGATCATAATCCCGTTATTGGGCTGAGGAGACTGAAGCTAAAGGAACTGAAAGAAGCTTGAGGTTACACGGAATCCCTGAAATGCATTGCCAGGATTCAGATCCCCATCTGCCTGACCTCACATTTCATTATTTCTCTGGCTCACCAGGGAACTGTGCTCCCTCTGAGCTCTGTATCCTTGAAGACACCACATTTCTACAACAAGTGAAATCTACATGTTACAACAAGTGATTTGACTCCCCCAAAACAATCCCTCATTGAGGGAGGCAGGATCTGGATTCCCCAGGGGCTAGAGGTGGTGTAGAAGGTGAGATCTAGAGGGTATGAGAAGAAGTGGAGACTGCTATGTGCAGTATCTGCAGAAGAGAGGATAGGGCTGCTTATGGGATTGGAAATCTTGGGATTTACATTATTTCTCAGGTAATAACGGAAGGGGTCTGAACAGACTCAAAATTTTCTCCTTTTGTCCAAATCTAAGTGATTTGTCCACAAATCTAAGTGAACAGAGATAACCCTGGGGCCTCCAGGAGCTTCCAAATCACAGAGCACATGTTCCTAAGCTGAAGGTCCTTCGTTTCAAACTGGTATAAACCCAAACTAGTTTGGGGTACACAGAGACCACAACAATATACACACTTGTGAATGTTAATCATTTTTCAACTTGGTCTCTCACTGTGAAATCTACAGGTGATAAGTAATTTACACATGTGTAATACACAATGTACATTGTAGATATGTAATATGCAATGCATATGTATAATAATGTCTGAGTGTCTCAACTGGGTCTCCCATTGTTCACAAACAGGTGAGGAACAGAGAAGATGATTTTTGTTCATGCTGCACTTCTGTAACTTTGTCAAAGGTGCCAAACCTCGAAGCTGCTTTTGGTTTCCGTACTTCCTCAGATGAACGTGCAAACAGGTTCCTACTGATTAAATTGCATGAGAAGAGTCTGTCCTGGGAATTAGTAATAGTATTGTTCCCACTAACAGAAAAATATTTTAAACAAAGGCCTCTTTACCATCTGAGATAACCAAACTTTTCCCATGTGAG
This sequence comes from Callithrix jacchus, assembly GCF_049354715.1. Classification (NCBI taxonomy): domain Eukaryota; kingdom Metazoa; phylum Chordata; class Mammalia; order Primates; family Cebidae; genus Callithrix; species Callithrix jacchus. Next base: position 36,728,214 of record NC_133521.1, on the reverse strand, counting down.
AGAAATAGCATTTCCAAATAAACAGAAAACAATGACATAGGAAATGAAAAACTAAAATGTTCTTTCCCCTTTCAACTGTAATTCCTGACACATTTGCACCTAGAATGTCAAACTCACCCAGTCACTGAATTTGTGCTAGGGTTCTATGTACTCACACATGGAGTGTTTCCCCAAAACACACTTCTCAAATCTGATTTAACTATTGTCATTGCTTCACAAGGAGCTAGCTCCTGGTCTAGACAAGCTGGCTTACCTTTCTAGCTTTACTTTATCCCTTCCTTCCATCCCTGAACTTCACTTACATGAATATACCCTGCAAATAGAAAGGCAGGGCTTCAGAGCAAGTCTATGACACTGTAGTGGATACTGTGGTGTGCTGCCAAGATCCCCCATTCTAGGCCAGGAGGCACACATTTCCTCAGATGCTAGGCTTCTGTATGAGTTCCTCCTCAGTAACTGCCCTTGGCCAAAGCAAGCTGCCTATCCAAGCTACACCCACTCCAGAAGGCAGCGCGCATCAACAACTCCCTGACCTCCTTGGGTCTCTACAGAATCAGCCAGCTTCAGAGCTTTCCTTGGGATTGACCGGAACATTCTCGTCTCCCACGGCACAGCTCAATCCTCTCTCTACCCAATCCGGCTTGCTACATCCCCCCCTACAGGTATGATCACAGAACATTCCTCAGTCATCTTCCTACATGCCAGTCACAGTTGTAGAGTGTGCTTCCTGGAGTACCAATCTACAACAAACAATAGTGGGGGATTCAGAGGAATATACACAACCACTCGGAGCCTCTATTTTCTCCTCTGTAAATCTGAGATATGGGTATGCTTACACTTTAGCCATCTGGAATGACCAAATCAGACCATATGCATAATGTTTTCACACGGAGCAGGCATCTAATCCATACTCAGCAGATGATAGCCATGCTGGTGGTAGTAGAAGTGGCAGCATTAGCAGCAGCATCTGCTCATCTCACCTTACCTGCATGGTTCTTTCTCATCCTTTAGTTTGGGGAGTATGGCATGGGAGAAGAAACATAGATTCTATGAGCATCTGATTAGACATCGTAGATTCAACTCAGGCATTTTTCTCTGCACTCTCTCCAGAAACTCTATTAAAAGTATAATACAAGAGGCCAGGCACAGTGGCTCACTCCTGTAATTATAGCACTTTGGGAGGCCAAGGCAGGCGGATCACGAGGTCAGGAGATGAGGACCACCCTGGCTAACATGGTGAAACTGTGTCCTACTAAAAATACAAAAAATAGCCGGGCATGGTGGCACACATCTGTAGTCCCAGCTACTAAGGAGGTCGAGATGGGAGAATCACTTGAACCAGGTAGGTAGAGGCTGCGGTGAGCTGAGATTATGCTACTGAACTCCAACCTGGGTGACAGAGTGAGACTCAATCTCAAAAAAAAAAAAAAGTATAATACAGGGAAATAATATTTAACTCAGTGATCAAGAAACATCAACAGAAATTTTGGACAATCAAAAGCAGATGGAGAAAGTGGCACCTCCTGACTCAGCAGAGTGAGGGCTGCAGAACATAAAGTCACTGAGAAATGAGCCAGTTCACACAACGGGAGCCTGGGAACTGAATGGGGGTGGAGAAGGGTGGAATTGGGAAAAAGGTAAGATAAGGCCCCACACTGCTGCCTATAACGTCGGAGCAGAGATCTCTCAGGGTGCAGGAAATGCATTCAGCAACTTGCGTCCTTACAAAGTGACGCCATCACCTCCTCTGTGAGTTCATAACCGGAATGTCTCTTCATCTTCACAGCCCATCTATATTACACAGTTGGGTGTATTCTATTAGACTGTGATCTCACTGAGAGGGTTCCTGGTATCCAACCCAAAGCCCGGCACATGGTATTGCTTAGAGAGTATTTCTCTAATAGGATGAATGAATAAATCAATGCTCAAATTTCCTTTGCAGGCCAAAGGAAAAATGTATCAATCCAACTCAGTTGTTGGAGAAACAAAATGACTGGTCAAATTATTTCCTTTCCAAATCGTGGCTGGTGTGGGTTTGACATAGTTGTTCTATACAACTAGTGAGCTCTACGCTTTCCTTGTACACACACACACACACACACACACACACACACACACACAGAATCTTCATAACCACCATGTGAAATAGAGTTGCTATGATTTTCCCCATTTTTCAGAAAACTGAGACAAAGAGAGGTTGAGCAACATGCAGAAATCTACACAATTACTAAGTAGCAGACCTGGGATTCAAACTCATGTCCTATAACTCCAAAGACCATGCTGCACAGAAGGCAAGGAGCTGGTTGCTTCTGTGGGTTCCTGGGGCCTTCTCTTGTCCCTGGACTTGTTAAACCATAATCCTTTCTGTCTACTGATTCAGCATCTCCCCAGCTGCCATCCCTTTGTGAGGCGCTGGGCTTTGTAATCTTTGGGTGTCCTGAATTATCTTGCCCAAGTGGGGATTTTCCTCTCCTTCCTCCAAACCAGTGAGGTCTCACCTGGGGTCTTTGCTGGCTGGGTGACCTGCAGTAAGAAAAGGTGCATGGGGGTCGATTTGCAGAATTTTTTAAAAAGTTGAATGAGAAGCATACTTTATCCGCAGAGACCACAGAGATGGATGACTGATTAAATCTCATCTGCTGGGTGAGCAGAACTCTCGTACTCTGAGGTCTCACGGAAGAAGGAAGCAGAAGGTGTCTCTGTGACATGAAACCCAGCAGTACTGCCCAGTGGCAAAGCTCTTTTTCCTCTAGCCTATTCTCAAGTTTCAGTGAGGCATAAAGAATAAAAGCAGGTTGGGGAGGTGCCCTACATCCAATGAAGTCTCGCCTGGTCTAGGCTTAGAGCTGAGAGCTTCTGTGTAAGCAACAGAGTTCTTCCAGCGAGCCTCTGGGGTGCTTACTATAATCCTCATTTAATGGGGCCCCAAGGGAAAGCAACTTGCATGCAGAAGGAATCAAACTTGGAGATGAACTTTGGTCCATCTGATTCCATAGCCTGTGCTTTCTGCTGTGTTGGGACATTCCAGCGGAAATCACCTGCAAGAGAATCAAGTCTAATGAAATGGAAAGTGCTGGCCTTGACCCTGGGATCAGAGAGGCCGAAGACCATAGAGAACTGGCAAGTCCTTGGTAGTTCACAACCATGGAGACAAACTTCTGTCTCCCGTTGGTGAGCCAAAGAAAGATAGCAGAAAGGAATGGGAGCCAAGGAATAAAACGAGGCCCATCCTCCCTTCTTCACCTTTTCCTCCATCACTGTACCAGTGACAGCAGATTCTTAACCACTGTCCTGCGGCCATGAGAGGAGATTAGAGCTCAGAGAGGTTAAGTAACTTTCTCAAGGACACACAGCTGGCGAATGACAGAGTTGGGATTCAAATAAGAAAAGAGATGAATAGTCTCTGAAGTTCCTGTTCTTTTCACTCTGGTGCCTCTTTTGTGCTGAGAATAAGCAAAGGGGTGGGACTCCCCAAAGGAAATAAAAAGTGAGATGCAAAAGAATTAAAGACAAGGGAAAGGCTCCACTTGTAAGCATAGGGCCACACTAATCAACTTTAGGGGTGCTTCTAAATACCTGGGCACCTTAAGAGAAATCTTTCCTTGCTCAACCTTTCCTTGACCAATAGAGACCTTACCAAGTACAACCTCATCTTTTTCAGCTGTCAAATTATTTCTTGCACTCAAGAGATGAGCCTGAGGTGTCCAACAGGCAATAAGCTCCTTGAAAAGGTGATTTTAGTCACACACATCTCCCCAGTATTTGGCACTGGGCCTGGCATACAGGGGTGCTCGGTTACCATGTGATAAATGAATGAATAAATGAATGGATGGATGGATAAATGAATGAATGAGTAACTCCAAAACTAACCGAACAGCTGTGTGGGGCACTTTCTGCCCCATTTCACGCCAAAGGGAGGCATCTTGTGGAAATGACTCACCAGTGGTTACCCAGACTTTAAAAATACACACATTCCTTATTAGAGCTGGCAGGAGCAATTTTGGTCCCAAGAGCAGAGCTCCCTTCCCACCTAATATTACATGAGGTGTTAACTACATTATCTGGAAATACCCTATGACTAATTCCCCATCCCTTATCTTGAGGAGAAGAAAATTGTCTCTAGCGCAAATGCCCCAGATTCCTGGTCAGTTTATGTAAGGCGTTTCAAGTGACTGCGGTATTTTAAGCCATTTTTAGCTTAAATCACCTGATGTGTGGTGAGCCCAGAAGACCTGATCTCTTCTTTCTTAAACTCCCTGTTTTTCCACTAATTTTGTTTAAACTACTTATGCGCTGTAAGTAGTTCTTCACTGAAGGATGGGCTTGTAAGTATATATCCCCTAGACACTGTGGTTTTTAATAGACATTTCTTCAGTGAGTGTTGCAGTCACATCTCCCTGCGCTTGAGGCTCCACTACTTCTGGGTGAGCCCACACGCGCCAGGTCGGGGTGGGCGGAATTTATGCTTTATCGTGGCCTATTTGGTGCTTCTGTAGCTGGAAAACTTTTCAGCCCAGTCCAAATAGGATTTGATAGCAACTTTCTCCAAATTATGTCTCAAATGATCGTCAGCGATTGAGAAAAACATGAGCTCCCACAGGACCTTCAACCAGCTAGAAGTAAACACTTGGCTCTTACAAAGTAGTAGGAGAGGGGGGCCCACTCTTTGCACAGTCCTAGCTACTTTGAAATAAAGGAAATGCACAGAAATGCCAAAATCAAGGTATCAGACAGATTTAACAGAATTCATGTCCTGACGTCCACTTACAATCTCAATGGGCTTTCTCTCCCGTAAACACAAGTCATGCTTTGCTCATCTTCCCAGCATCTTATTAAAGACATGTCGCCTGAGGTGCATAATTTTATTAGAAAGTGTAGACAAATGAGATACTTAGCTACAATTCACAAAATGTAGGTAACTCCAACTACTTAGCCTTCTAACTCGAGTCCTCAAATTTACCCGTGAAGGGGCAGATAGTAAATCTTTTAGACTTGGCAGGCTATATGGTTACAAGTACTCAAGCTTGCTATTGTAGTACAGAGGCAGCCGTAGACAATATATAAACAAGTGCACCTGGCTGTGTTCCAATAAAACTTTATTTATAAAAACAAACAGCAGGCAGGATTTGGCCCATGAACTCTAGTTTGCAGAGCTCTCCTCTACCTAATACCAAGCAGTCAATCATCTAAGTAACACCAACTAGTTCATCTTCTGAATGAGTTTCCTCCCTTGACAAAATGGACTTGACATCTGACTGAACTTTCGTGCCTGTTTAATCCAAGTTGGAAACCTGAAACGAATTTCAGAAGAGCCAGAGGGTGTGAGGTCCCCCTTCTGGGGTCTCTCTGCAGGGGTGAGTCCTCTGTGGGTCTGAATATGCAGAGACATGTCAGTAAGTCCTGCAGTCTTTGGAATTCATATCCAGACCTTAAAAAGGAATCGATGTCTAATGGTTTCACATTAATTCTTGTGATTTTTTTTTTTCCTTTAAAACAGAACATGAGGCTGAGTGTGGCGGCTCACGCCTGTAATCCCAGCACTTTGGGAGGCCGAGGTGGGTGAATCACCTGAGGTCGGGAATTTGACACCAGCCAGGCCAACATAGCAAAACCTCATGTCTACTAAAAATACAAAATTAGCTGGGCATGGTGGCACATGCCTGTAATCCCAGCTACTCGTAGGGGTGAGATAGAAGAATCATTTGAACTTGGGAGGCTGAAGTTGCAGTGAGCTGAGATCACACCACTGCACTCCAGCCTGGGCGACAGAGCAAGACTTCATCTCAAAAAAACAAAAAATTAAAAATTATGTGTTATGAAAACATTTCCCTGAGAAGACAAAATAATAAAGCAATCAAATGCTTCTGAATTAGAATCTTTATCCCCATTCCCGACCCCATGCCTGCTCTGTTACCTCCAACTAGGTAGAAAATGAAAGCAATGGAAGTTTTTAAGGAGTTATATTACCTAGAAAAATCTTTCAGCTCATATCAATTACAAAATGCCAAATAATCATCCCCCACACTCCTACCAAGAGCAGGTAACAACTGTGTATTTCACAACTGCAGTAGAGCCAAGTAAATGAAAATAGCGGCATGAAAGCCCCATTCTCCCTCCATTTCTTATCTCTCCTAGCTAACATCTGTTGTCAAAACAGAACCTCAGACCCCTTATACTGGAACCGAAATTACTATAAATAATTATTCCTCAAGAAATATGCTTTCCTAGGCTGGGTATGGTGGCTCACACCTATATTTCCAGCGCTTTGAGAGGCCAAGGCAGGAGGATCACTTGAAGCCAGGAATTTGAGACCCTGGGCAACAGAGTGAGACCCTGTCTCTACAAAAAATACATAGAAGAAAAATACAGCTGGGAGTGGTGGTGCATGCCTATAGTCCCAGCTACCTGGGAGGCTGAGGCAGGAGGGTCACCTGAGCCCAGGTGGTAGAGGCTATAGTGAGCCATGATGGTGCCGCTGCACTCCAGCCTAGGTGCAGAGCAAGACTCTCTCTCAGAAAAAAAGAAATATGCTTTTCTAATAGATCCCTGTTCAAAACACTCAGGCCATTTTTCCAAAATTTAACACCATTTTGGAAGTTGATGTACCAGGCTGGCAACAGAAAGTCCAATGTCCCAGGGGCACTACTCTCTCTCTCCCTAGGTTTATGGCAGACAAATTTTTGTCTCCCTTTCTATATATACATATCTGTATTGTTTTCTTTTCATTTTCACATGCAAGTCTCTGTCAACACTTCCATGTAGAATCTGAAGCTTTCCACCATGTGTCACAATATAGATTTGGATGCAATAAAGACTATAATTATTGAGTATTTATGAGAAGTAATATTTTCCCTCTGGTGCATGTTAGCTCAGCTGCTCACACACAAGTGTGAATACTAATGCCTTCAGCTTACCTTGGTGCCACAGAAATAAAAGGTGAGAGAACTGAGCAGGCCCAGGAAAAGCAAACACTGAACCCCACTGGTGTCTGCAGTGAACAATGAGGATTTGGAGGAGAACTTGGAAGTAAAGGTGGCAATGTGCTTGCACGATGGAAACATCAGGCCTTTATGCTAAGAGACTTGGAGGACCTGACCCAGCACAAGTAACCAGGATTTCTGCAGATCCTGCCTGCCAACAGATGGCTCAGAAGAACCGAATTGCTGTATAAACATTTAACTGGAAATTGGACTTTGTAAGTGTGGAAATTAAGTGAAACAGAAGGGAAATGAGTCTGAGGCATTTCAATTAGTCATCTGTGATTTCTCCAGCAATGCATGCTCAACTTCCTACTGGTCCCGACATTCTCCAAGAAGGAAATGTTGGAAATCTTTGAAAGGAAATGTAAAGTATCTAAGAGAACTTCAGTAACACAGTTACTCAAAAAAGAGAGTGCGAATTTGCAAGGGAAAGAGGTCTCGGCCACACCAGTCGTGACTCAAAGAGCTGTGTGTAAAACCACAAACACAAGACCAGCTTGAACGCCTGCCTCCATCAACATTTCCTTTTGGGTACAGAGAGCAAAAGTGGGTGTTTCCATTTTTATCCCACACAGCCCCACTGCCACCTCCAGCCTGTCCCTTCTCCCATCGCTGCTTCGTTTAGCTCAAGCCTTGGTGGGTTTTCATCTGTGGCGCATTCCAGAAAGGTGATAAAAAACATAAGTCACTCTACAATGGTACTGCCTACAGTTAGCAGCTTCATGGAGGAAAGAGAAAAACTACCCAGGAAGTGGGAGAAGAAATTTGTGTTTGAAGAGCACAGCTTGTCTCCCTGTGCATGAGAGAGATGGTGGACAATTTGAGGTAAGAAGGAACATTATCAGTCACGCCTTGCGCTCCATGCCGGGTGCACAGAAAGGACTCACATTTCAGATGAATTCATTCATAATTATTTCTTTCTGTTTTCAAAAATACAAGTGAAAGGGGGATGGGCATGATGGCTCATGTCTGTCATCTCAGCACTTTTGGAAGCCGAGGCGGGTGCATTGCTTGAGCCCAGGAGTTCGAGGCCAGCCTGGCCAACGTAATGAAATCCCACCTCTACTAAAACTACAAAAATTAGCCAGGCATGGTGGCATGCATCTGTAATCCCAGCAGTTTGGGAGGCTGAGGTGTGCAGATCACTTGCGGTCAGGAGCTCGAGACCAGCCTAGCCAACATGGTGGAACTCTGTCTCTATGAAAAATACAAAACCTCAGCTGGGCATGGTGGCGGGGGCCTGTAACCGTAGCTACTTGGGAGGCTGGCAGGAGACTCACTTGAACCTGGGAAATAGAGGTTGCAGTGAGCAGAGATCATGCCTCTGCACTCCAGTTTGGGCAACAGAGCGAGAGTATCTCAAAACACAAGCAGAAACAAAATGAAACAAACAAACAAAAATAACTGGAAGATTTCTAGTACTTGGTTGATAGGAGCATAGGAGGTATTTGATCAATGCTTGTCAAATCCATGTTTGGGGGCACTAGGATGTTATTTCTGGTAATAACCACCACTATAGAAAAGCACGTTTAGCTTTCACAAAAGCTATGAGATAAATACTGATATCAACCCATTTTACAAAGGAGGAAATTGAAGCACACAGCATTTAAGTAACTTTCCCGAAGTTATTCAATTGGTAGGTGGCGGAGCTGGGATGTGAACCCAGGAGGTTTGTCTCAGAATCTGTGGTTTTCTCATAACCACTCTAACAAATGCAATGCCCAAAGAGCCGTTCTAGTTCCTGCTCTGCACATTTAGTAAAGTTTTTCCTTTACTTCACAATTTGTATTTTCTCAAGCACGTTTTTCTGCTTTTTGAAATTCTTCATATTGTGATACAGTGACACCTGTCACTCCACGTGTCTACTTTCAGGCTTGGGAATGAACATTCACTGCAGTAAGCATGTGGTGAAAAATCAATACATTGAAAAACTGGCTGAGGGATGGGAGAAAAAAGAAAAAGGTGATAAATGTGGACTAAGCTTCCCTGAGCCTCAGTTTCCTCATTGGTAAAAATGCTAGGGTGGGCCGGGCATCGTGGATCATGCCTGTAATCCTAGCATTTGGGGAGGCTGAGGCGGGTGTATTACAAGGTCAGGAGATCACGACCATCCTGGCTAATATGGTGAAACCTCGAATCTACTAGAAAAAAAAAAATACAAAAAATTAGGCAGATGTAGTGGCCTGCACCTGTGGTCCCAGCTACTTGGGAGGCTGAGGCAGGATAATCTCTTGAACCTGGGAGGAGGCAGAGGTTGCAGTGAGCCAAGATCATGCCACTGCACAGCCTGGGCAACAGAGTGACTCTGTCTCAAAAAAGAAAAAAAAAAGGGTAATGATTAGAGAAAAAGTTCTTAGCCTCATGCCCCAAGAATACTAGATACTTGAAGAATGGCAACTGTACTGTTTACAAGAGTGAGGTTACTACTAGTAGTAGGTTGAATCATGTCCCCAAGAATATATGTTGGCCAGGTGCCATGGCTCACGCCTATAATCCCAGCACTTCGGGAGGCCAAGGTGGGCAAATCACAAGGTCAAGAGATCGAGACCATCCTGGCCAACTTGGTGAAACCCCGTCTCTACTAAAAATACAAAAGTTAGCTGGGCATGGTGGTGCGTGCCTGTAGTCCTAGCTACTCCGGAGGGCTGAGGCAGGAGAGTCGCTTGAACCAGGGAGGCGAAGACTGCAGTGAGCCGAGATCGCACCACTGCACTCCAGCCTGGGTAACAAGTGTGAAACTCCATCAAAAATAAAAAATACAAAAAAAGAATATGTTGAAATCCTAACCCTCTTTGCCTCAGAATGTGACCTTACATGGAAAGAGAGATGTAATCAGATTGGAATACAGAGGTAAGTCGTTAAGATGAGGTCATACTGGAATAGGGTGAGCCCTTAATCCAATGTGAAGAGTGTCCTGATGACAAAGGAGAAGAGACACAGAGACACACAGGGAGAAGGCCGTGGGAGGAAAGAGACAGGGCTCAGACAGCTGCAGCTGCAAGCCAGGAAATACCAAGTGCTGGCCACCGAACCACCGGAAGCTAGAGGAGCAAGGAGGGTTCTCTAGAGAAGGAGCATGGCCCCGTCCACACTGTGGTCTCCAACTTCTGGCCTCTAGGACTGTGAGACGATATTCCTGTCATTTTCAGCTCTCCAGGCGGTGCAGTTTGTTGCAGCAGCCGTGGGAAACACACACGGCACTATTCCTGTTATCATCTGGCTCATGGCTTTTCTTAGCAACCCAAGTAAGTCAGCATCGTCCCGGTGTATCCTTCAGGAACTTGTGAACATTTACGTGAACACACATGCCCACAGCCATAGTCAGAAAACACCTAACAGCATTTTTTGAACAATATGGTCCATGTGAAAAATAATCCAGAAAATTCTCTGAATGTACCTTCTCACAGCCAGCAGACATACTAATCTCTCTCACATGTGCATGCGTGCACGCACACACATATACACATACACACACACACACACACACACATACACACACAGTATCTCTTCTGTATGCCTTACTGTATTTTTCCTAATGTCAGGCCTCAGATGTCTGAATACTAAATTTATATTCTTCACAGTACTTTCCAGAAAACAGATGAGCCTCTCCTCATGCTAGGCGGTGTCCGATGCAGTCCACTCTGAGAACCATACACCCTCTCATTTATCCTTATCCTCATTTCTTTCCTGATTCCCTTTACCTGCCACCTTCTCTGCTCCCAAGATGATGGAGAAGGAAATCTATGATGCCTTAGCACAGGCTCTGCTGAACGCTCATCGGCAGGTGTTTGACACAAACCCCTCCCTGCATCCTGCCAACCCAAGCCATGAAAGACAAACACGCGTCTTTGACATGAGATCTGTGTGGCGAGCTCTCAATCCATTCTGAGGCCATGTGGTTGACAAATTTATCTTGGCTAGCCAGAGGGTGGAGGCTGTCACAATCTCCATTAATCAACAAGTAACAGGTCCAAAAGTAATTTTTTTTTTTTTAATTTTGAGACGGAATCTCACTGTCACCCAGCCTGGAGTGCAGTGGTACGATCTCAGCTCATCGCAACCTCTACCTCCCAGGTTCAAGTGATTCTCCTGCCTCAGCCTCCCAAGTAACTGGGAGTACAGGTACACACCACCACACCCAGAAACTTTTGTATTTTTAATAGAGACGGGGTTTCACCATTTTTATCCAGGAGAGTCTCGATCTCTTGACCTTGTGATCCACCCACCTCAGCCTCCCAAAGTGCTGAGATTACAGGCGTGAGCCACCACACCTGGCTCCAAAAGTAATTGATAAAGAAAAAATGGTCCCCTAGAGATATTATTTGAACCCAGGAAGTTTGGCTCAGAGTCTGTCGTCTTCTAATAAGTACCCTAACAAACGCAATGCCCAAAGAGCCGTTTTGAGATGGAGTCTTACTCTGTAGCCCAGGCTGGAGTGTACTGGCTCACTCCAACCTCTGCTGCCTAGGTTCAAGCGATTCTCCTGCCTCAGCCTCCCAAGCAACAGGGAATACAGTCGCCTGCCACCCTCCTGGCTAATTTTTGTAGTTTTACTAGAGACGGGATTTCACTATCTTAGCCAGGCTGGTCTTGAACCCGTGACCTCATGATCTATACACCTTGGCCTCCCAAAGTGCTGGGATTACAGGTGTGAGCCACTATGGAGACTTTCTCTGCTCTGATTGAAAAGAGGCGGTTTCCTGTGTTGTTCAGGGGCCTTCTCCAGAAGGTGATGCTCTTTGGGGCTCTAAGTCCAAGTATTCTGAACAGAGGAGAAAAGACAACAACTTTTCCCTAGATTTCACAGAGGGAAGCCCCCCCCAGCCCCGCCGACCCTGTCGCCATTCTCAGTTCAATAGTTCAGTAAAATTATCTAGTTTTTCTTATCTTAATATCTCCCAAATCACAAAAGGACCAGAAGGTGAGACTTAATGAAATTATTTTTGTGTTTCCTGATTTTTATAAACACCATAAATGTCTCATTGTCAGTGCTAGGGACAGACTCGATCTCATTCCTCTTCGAAATATAAAGGAGAAACCCTTCAGCCAATGATTTTCCAAAAAAGTAACAGGTTCTTGATCGTTCCTTGACTGATTCCTTTTCATCACCTTCCTTTGGAGCCAACTGTCTCACTGCCAAGAGCATGGGGAAATCAGAACTAAATTAGCTGGAGGAATCATCAACCCAAATTAACATTGGTGCCTCCTCTTCAAACTCCTATCTTGGCTATTTGTCTTCATAGACTCCCACTCTTCTGGGAAAGGTTTTCTGGGAAAGGTAGAAAATTCACAGGGTCACATATGAATCACCAAGGGGTGGGAGATTTTGCCAAGGCTGGGTGCCCTCTTGATCCTTGGGAGAGGCAGGTACAGGCTGGTATTGTGGGGCTGGAGCTTAGAGAGTTGTGGGATGGGTTCATAACATCAGAATCAGAGGCAGGGTCAGGGAAAGATGCTGAAATCCAAGTGGACAAGAGCTCGGCTTATGTCTTTTGGCCAGTCTGCAGCAAAGACAAGAGAAACATACAAAGCGTGGAAATCGGTGGTCTGGGGAATTTCCTTACACGGTGACTGATTATTTCAGGTCTCTGCTCCCATGGACACACTTTGTTCCTACATGCATTGCCACTGTCTGTCACAGTGATGGGTGTTCAAAAGCATTTGTTGAATAAATGAATGGTAGCTTCTTTGTGCAAAGAAAATTGGACTCTTCTGTGTAGACTCTACAAACTAATAATCTACACTGTTAGTACAGACTGTTACACTAACTGCATCTGACTCAATGAATCTGAATTAGTCAATTCAAAGGTCACTTCTGAGCATTTGGGGGAGGGTTTAATTTAGCAGTCCATTCAGAAGAAGATTCTTCAGTGATCTTGCTGCCCATGGCTGCCACTTTTCCCCATTCTGAGTCCTTTTGACAATGTTCATGCTTGCCTCCTCCAGCAAAAGCACTAATAAAGGAGAGTTATAAAGACGTAGTCACAGAGTCAACACAGGGACAAGGATAAAGGCAAGAAGGACATCAAAGCGTGTTTTGTTCTGGAGTCATCTGAGTGGCAGATGTCAGAGCTGTGAGTACAGAAAGGATGGAGTGACAGATGCAGAGTTAAGAATTCGTATCTGGGAGGCACAGGACCTTTGGTTCCAATTCCAGCTCTGCCTCTAACCAGCTGTGGGACCTAGGGCACATCATTTAACTTTCTGTGCCTCTCTTTTCTCATCTGTAGGGTGGGTACAATAATAGAAACCACCTCAGGTTATGGGATTACATGGGCTGAAACATGCAGAGTTCACATATAGTTCTTTGAACGTCTGTTATAATTATTATTGCCACTTAATTTGTTATTAAGTATAAGGAACATAGATTTACTCACAGCACTGGAGCAGGAGAGTAAGAATACGGTAAAGAGGCAGAATGATTATGGTTGGATGCCAATTCAGAGATACACACACAAAAATAAACTATCTTCCAAGAGCAGAAATAAGACATTTAATCTTTTTGAGCCTGAGCTTTTATGTCCGCTCACAGGGCAGTTCTGAATGTCATCTGTGCCAGCATTTCATAGCACAGTGTCTGACAAAATGCATCTTTTTTTTTTTTTTTTTTTTTTTTTTTTGCGAATGGAGTCTTGCTGTGTCACCCAGGCTGGAGTGCAATGGCATGATCTCAGCTCACTGCAATCTCCACCTCCCTGGTTCAAGCAATTCTCCTGCCTCAGCCTCCCAAGTAGCTGGGACTACAGGCGCATGCCACCACGCCCAGCTAGCATCTTCTTTTCTCTTGTCCTCTCTTCCTCTCATTTTTCCCTTCTGGGGGGACAAAGACTGGAAGGTTGAAGGTGCTATGCAAGCTTCACGGGGTGCCTTGACCCTGTACCTATACTAGGTTTGCAAGAAAAGGAAGAGAGTCTAGTTGGGCAGCCATTGACGGTGAGCAGGGCTAGCCCTATCTCAAGATGCCTGCCATCTGCTCTGCCCACCTCCCTCCCCTTGGGTAGGGTCTTCCAGGTTTGGTCCCTCCTGCACAAAGGCCAGCAGTGGGGTACCGCTGGTGGGTTGCCAGAGAAGACCACCCCAACATGGAAGATGGGTGGGTTGACCCCTCCTGAAATATGTGCGTCAATGAGGACCACCGCTATGCTGAGTTGCCTAGCACGTGTACCTTACCTTCTCAGTCCTGCCTTCAAAGAGCTCCCCCAGCCTACTTTCTGAGGATCTTCATCAACCCAGAAGGTTTTTGTTAAATATGCCTTTGCCTAGCTGGAATTATGGAAAACACAAACACACCCACCCACGTATATTTCTGTAACACACACACAGTGCTCATTCTGTGCCAGGCACGAAGTGTCTCAGAAATAGTGACTCATTTACTCCTCATAACAAAACTATGCAGTATAAACTATAATTATCTCATATTTATAGTAAAATAAAGGCATAACGAGGTTAATAACTTGCCCGGGGTCACAAGCTTGCAAGAGGAGGGGTCAGGATTTGAACCCAGGCTGTCTGACTCCAGATTCTTGGCTTTTAAACACCCTGATATTCTACTTTAAAAGCACAAATAACCCCACCAACCCCATTATAATAGGCCCTGCTAATTACTTTCCCTCCTTCTGACCCCTTCTAATCCCAGTTAAGAATCACTGCACTGTCAGATAGTTCTTACAGTGAAAGCCCATAGACAAACATGGCACATATTAAAGGGATAAGGAAAAATAAAGATGTGACTATCGAGACCAAGGGATGGCATGTACAAAGGGAAGCTGGGAGACACAGAGGCATTTCTGATCATTCTGATGACTAACATGGCGCTGGTGTATCATGGAGCAGGGCCAGGAATCCCAGATACCCTACACTGCCGTACAAATAATTGTGCAGCCCCAAATGATAATGGTGCCCTAGTCAGGCAATACTGGGCAAGATCTGGAGATGAAAATGAACCACAGGAAAGAACAAAAGAGCCACTCCCGTATTGCCAAGAAGTAATGCTCTCATGTCTCCAGCTGGCTGGTGTGAGAAGGCAGCATCCTTTGCGTAAGATGGGGTCGGGTGGGGGTGGTGAAAGGTTTCCCTGTGGTACCTTTCAGCACAGGATAACTTGTCTGCTGCAGAATCCACAAACTGCCCCGGGATTGTTAGAAGTTTCACTAATGAGCTGTGGTCAGGTTGGAAGAAGCTTTCAAAAGAATGTTTGTAAAGTTAGATTAATAACAATGCTGTATCCCGGTGGGGAACAAAATTATTCCTCGGGTTTGCGCTGTGGTTTGTAAAATGCTGCAGCTGCAACGGGATGACATGTACAGCCTAAACCTGCAATGGGATTGTTTGCAGCCTGAGATTTAAAAGTCTTCTCCACTCGTGACCTCTGACCCAGTAATTCCACTTCTAGAACTCCAGGAATGTCCAAAGGAATACAAAGAGCCATGCAGACAAATGTTCATCTCAGCATTATTTATAAAAGAAGGCTGGGCGCGGTGGCTCACGCCTGTAATCCCAGCACTTTGGGAGGCCGAGGAGGGTGAATCATGAGGTCAAGAGATCGAGACCATCCTGGCCAAAATAGTGAAACCCTGTCTCTACTAAAAATACAAGAAAATTAGCCGGGCATGGTGGTACCTGCCTGTAGTCCAGGCTACTCAGGAGGCTAAGGCAGGAGAATCGCTTAAACCTGGGAAGCGGAGGTTGCAGTAAGCCGAGATTGTGCCACTGCACTCCAGCCTGGGCAACAGAACAAGACTCTGTCTCAAAAAAGAAAAAAAAAAAGCAAAGAACTGGACACTAACCAAAGGCTCAGTGAGAAGGGAAATGTTAAGTAAACTTTGGTACAACTATATGATGAAGTGCTTTCAGCCAATTAAAAAAAAACCCTTACAAACAATTTTCAACAATATGGGGAAATAGTTCTGCACAGTGTTAAGTTAAACCACAGGAGACCAAATTACGTCACCTGACCTCTGACTCAGAAACCCCACCTATCCTACACAATTAAAACAAGTGGTATATAATCACACACATTGCTGTAGTATTCATAAGGGCTAAAACAACAGCATTATCAAAATTGAAAAGAACTGAGACACCAGCACTAGAGGAACGTCTGATTGATTTAGGGCTATTCCACAGCACAGAGCAGTACGCAAACATTTTTTTTTTAAATTTTTGTTTCATCTATATGCGTTCCATATGCCTTGTGGACCAAATAAAACAAGTTTTAAAGTAATGGACAAAGTATTATGCAATTAAAACACATACACTCCACCCGATATGTGCATATATACTCTGCATGTTTGCATGGTTAAAGAAGGTCCGCCACTGCCCCTTAGCAAAGGGGACGAGGGAAAGCATAGATTATCAGCTCTCTCTTCTTAGATATTCATATTGTTTGACTTAAATGACCACGTATTAGCTTAGTAATGTAAAAATCTATTACGTTACAAAAATCAGTGATACAACATTATCTCAACTGTATTAAAATACATGTGCCTGGACTAGAAGGAAAAAAACAGAGATCAATGTCCTTGTATGGAGCAGTGGTTATTACTGAGTGCTGGGATTAGAAATCATAGCTAGTTTGTCAAGATTTACCTAATTTTTCATTTTGTTTATGTCTATTAGTTTTCTATTCAGGATGGATAAATGGATGGATAAATGGATGGATGAACGGATGGACGGATAGATGAATAAACAGAAAACTAGGGAGACAAAAGAAAGGAGTGATGAAATATAGGGAGGGAGTAGGGAGAAGGAGAATGAAAGAGAGACTAAGCAAGAAAGCAGCAAATTAAGCATCCGAATGAATGCATGGTCTTCCTTGTCTTTTTCCACTTCGTCAGGGGCTCTAGTTTCCTGCTTCCCACATTTGAGGGTCCACATGGAGGCTCACAAAGACACACAGCTGAGCCTGATTACAGAGGCAGCACCACCACCCCCACAGGCTTTATGTCCATTCTATAATAGGTGAAACCCTCTGGAATTAATATCTGATGAAGAAATAAACCTGTTAACAGGACAGATTTATAGTATTCAAATCGCTATTGATCCATTCAGTACACAACTAATAAAAAGCTTCCTTGCGTAACCTTCCACCTTATGCACACTTAAGCAAATGATCTGTAATAAACAAGTATTATGAGGACTCAAGGAAAATGTCAGCCTATAAATTACCAATCTCTCCCTCTCTCCATTTTTCACTGGCACTGGAAGTTAGGCACCAGTACCCGTTCTGATGTACCCTGTGACCAAGGCTTTGAATTCCCCAAAGTCTCTTCTAACATAGCAAACATTCCTCCTGGTTGAATTGGGCACAACTGCACAACAGGCTCTCAAAAAGCAACTCAGTGGAAACCTCAAGGTGACAACCCTCGTCTATGGGGTAAAAGAAAAAAACAAACCTGGTTTAGGAATCCAGAAACATGGACTTATATCTTGTATATAAACTTCATCACCTGTGTGTCCTTGGGCAAGTCACTTCACATTTATGTTGCAATTCCAACCCAAATCAAAATGTATTTATAGGATGCTTAGCCTTGTTTGGTTAAGTTCCATGACAACTACTGAAATGTTTGAAAACACCTTATAAATCTTCATCACAGATCTCAAAGGAGTTACGGGATTCAAGGTTGAGATCTTCCATTCCTTTTCCATTCCAACATCTACTGGATTCACATGGAGTCTAACCACACCCAACTCCCTCACATGCTAAAAAAGGATCAGGTAAATAGATTTCCTGTAGCTCAAATACAATGGAAGGGCAGCTCTGCTCCACATGGTCACTCAAGGAACCAGCCAGAAGCTACATTGCTTTGCACACCTAGATTCTAAGATCATTCTGAGTGTTGCTTTCATTTTAGCCAGGGTGAAGGAAAAACAAAAGCATGAAGGACTGCCTGTTTGCAGGTTGTCCCTTGGTTCAGACTGGAGCTGCCAAGTGTCATGCATTGCATTAGTTAGGATTCCATCAGTTGGGCAGGCATTACTGCTAGGGAGGGTGGAAAGGATACCTAAGAAGTGTGCCTAGGAATAAGGGATGATTTGCTAACATCACCTCTCACAGCCCGTTTCAGTGAAAACTTAAAAATAAAAAAATGTTGTAACGGATTTGTATATTCATTCACTACCCTGGTCCAAGTCAGGTAAGCACTGCTTACCTGGCATTTGGACACGTTGTTTTACATCTCTGAGTTTAATGCTGCACTTTGGGAATACAGGAATCTTACACAATGCTTCTTCCCAGTTTTGTGAGTTTAAATGAGATGATGAATTTCTGGTGCTCCCCCCATGTGTCCTCAGCAAGACCTTGGTCCCCTTACTCTTGACCTCCAAGTACACAGAATATTGGTAAGGCAGGAGCAGGTTTAGTGTAAGAGACAGACTCTTCTCAAAGCTGCATTTGCCTTGCAGGGATACAATAAACTCACAATTCCCTAGAAGGTCCTGCATAGTCAAGGGGAAATATAATATTCCATCTTCTCACTAAACAGCTCTGTGGGCCACCATAAAATTATTTCTTAAGTGAAGTACTTCAAGATATATTAAACAAAAAATTGTTTTTATTAATCAAAAGAAAGTAAAGAGGAAGAGAAATGTAGTTGGAAACTATTACAAAAGTTAGTCAACCAAACGTTTTTGGTAGGAATATTCTCCCACCCAGGCAGAGCATTAGGTATTCACATCCCGTATCTTTGGAAGATGAGAGCTACTTAATTCCAGCACTTTGGGAGGCTGAGGCAGGTGGATTACAAGGTCAAGAGATCAAGACCATCCTGGCCATCTCTATTGAAAGTACAAAAACTTAGCTGGGTGTGGTGGCACGTACCTGTAGTGCCAGCTACTGGGGAGGCTGAAGCAGGAGGATCACTTAAACCTGGGAGGCAGAGGTTGCAGTGAGCCGAAATCATGCCGCTGCACACCAGCTTGGTGACAGAGTGAGACTCTGTCTCCAAAAACAAAACAAACAAAAATGGACTAGAGATTATTGGAAGATTGGAGAGATGAAATTTTTTGTATCTAGCTGGACATGGTAGTGCTTACCTGTAGTACAGCTCCTCAGGTGACTGAGGCAAGAAGATTGCTTGATCTGAGGAGGATGAAGCTGTAGTGAGCTGTGACCACACCACTGCACTCCCACCTGGGTGACACAGTGAGACCCCATCTCAATAGGTTAATTAATTAATAAAACAGGGATAAGCAAACTGCAGCTCATGGATCAAATCCTACTCCCTGCTTGGTTTTTTGTTTTTTTTTTTTTTTGGTTTCTTTCTGTAAATAAAACTATCAGCCAACAGTCACTTGTTCATGTGTGTATCATCTGTGGTTGCTTCATACTGTGATAGTGCTATGGTCTGAAGGTTTGCATCCTCAAAAAACATTCTTATGTTGAAAATGAATTCCCAATGTGATAATATTCTAAGATAGGGCCTTTGAAAGGTGACTAGATCACAAGAGTGGATTTGTGCCCTTCTAAAAGATTCCCCAGAGAGCTGCCCTATCCTCTCCCACTAAGTGCCGACATAGTGAGGAGGCCCCAACTATGAGACACGGACGTTGAATCTGCCTACACTGCGATCTTGGACTTCCCAGCCTCCAGAACTGTAGGAACTTCTGCTATTTATAAGCTACCTAGTTTACGGCATCCTGTCACACATGCTACGGCAGCCTGAACAAAGTAAGGAAAATGGCAACACTGAGTACTTCTGACACAGGCACTAAGGCCCACAAAGCCTAAAATATTTACTATCTGTCCCTTTACAGAAAGTCTGCTGATCCTTCTTGTAAAGGAACAGCTAAGGCTCGGACTGCTCAGTATGGCTCAAATGTAAGTGCCAAGGATGAGCCAGAACCTGAACAGACATTGAGAAACCTTGGTCCAAATGAAGTGGGTCTTCAGCTCATTCTCCCTCTTCTTTCCCGACTCTATCACCCACTTTCAAATAAAAGAGCTGGTGAACTGATCAGAGGCAAAACAATTACTGAAAGCTGGCAGGAGAGGGATTTAAGGGAGCCATAATGACCCCATAAAAGCTGTTAGGTTGCTTTTATGAGCCTGACTCAGCTTAGAGGAGCCTGACCCTAAGAGGTGAGAGGAAGTGTGTAACAGCCTTGCCTTTTGGATACATGCATATCCAAACCCAGCCACAGAGGGAGAGTGGAAAAAAGAGAAATAAATGACAAGTGCAGTACTTTAACAGGGAAAATTTCCTCCAAAAGGAAGCGAGCAATGAGGCCAGGCGCAGAATAAATGGTGTAGAAATGACAGTCGCTTTTCAGTCGGCCACAAGGCACTCGCAGCTGATAAGATCCAGCATGTGTCAGTTGCCACGTCTCTCTTTTCACACTTCAATGTGAACTTTACAGCAAAAGGGGAACTGGGAGGCAGCGAAGGGGAAAACAGTGGCTCAGAAGGACTTGTGCACTGAGTGTGAAGCCATTTCAATTTTATATTCGAAAGGACTTTGTAGGTGATCCCATGAATGCAATTATGCCCACCTAATAAAAGCAACATATGCTAAGACAATTAAAGATTTTATTATACATTTATTCATTGTATTCCACTTTCAGCAGGAGGAGTGGAAACTGACGAGAGGGAAAGGGTGCCTTCCACAGGAAGGGGAGCCAAAGTCAGTCTGGATTCTGCCAGTGGGGAAATGAATGGATGATGATATATTTGTAACATAAAGATGAATTACTAGATTACTCTTTACCAGGGGCCTTTTCGCCTTGCAAAATGCCCGGGCTCAGGTTTCCTATGACTCTGTATTATGAGAAAATACAGCTGAACACACCACTATGCCTCCATAAAGCCCTTGCTGTTTTGGCATTCAATCATAAAATGAAGACCTCCCAACAATGCCAGAAAGCAAAGGACATGTCCCTAGATTCAAAGTTTAATGACATGATGACACACAGAAATCACATAGAATTAAACTTTCTCATATCCTTACATTCTGTGTATTTATCGGGGACAAAAGAGAAGACTCAAGTTTACCCCGGAGACTGGAGATGCTAAGCAGGAGAAAACTGTGTGTATCCTCAAGGAGCTCCTGTGACAGACTGCTAGCTTCCTAACAAAAATCCATTTGCTTTCCTTCCTGAGCAAAGGGCTAGAGGACATTTGCCATCCTACCTTGCAGTTACAGATAGCCATGTGACTAGCTGTTGCCAATAGAACGCAGTTAAAGCCAGTAAGAAATACCAGATGGCTGGATGCAGATATCAGCAGGAAGAATGGAGCCACTAGGTGGCTGCAGCCTGGACTCCTGAGTCACTCTGTGGAACACAGCTGCCAATGGCCAGGACTACCCACTTATGCAGCTTTGTGTGTAAGAAATCCCCCTTTGGTGTTTCAGTTATAATGCATTTTGGGGGCTATTTGTTACTGTAGCTTAGCCTATCCTAACTAATGTATTTCCAACACAGATGTGCAAACAATCTATATAGAAGTCAAGGAATGTTGACACAAGGGGAAAAAACCTCTAACGATATTATGGGGGCCTATGGCAGTTTCACAGAAGAGGGAACATTTCAGCTAAAATTCAAAGGCATAAAGCACAAGGAATCTGACAGGCAAGGGTGGAAGCAGGAATGGAACTCAGGTAGAGGTTACAGCATGACAAAAAGCTCACAGGTGTGAAAGGATGTGGCCTGTTAGTGGAGTCATGAGTAATTAGGGGAGTAGGGAGCAGGATGTGTGGGAGGAAGGAGTGAGACCAAAAGGGCACACTGGGACCAAACAGCATCGGAGCTCACATGGGAATGTGAAGTCATATGAGTAACTCTGAAAGGATCTTTTTTGTTAAACATGGGTGCCAGGACACAGGCAACACACAGGTCTGCCTCTACTGCTAACATCCTTCATCAGAATCAGAGCATGTCCTCGTTGCAGCTTAAACATGGAAGGTCATGAACCCTGTGAACCAGAGTTTCCACTCTGAGACTTTTTCACCCAAAAATGAAGATCAAAACAAGGGCAAGTGAGCCATCTATCCAGTTATATCCATGAAGCTAATCACAGATACAGATTGGCACATGATTCGTGCTCAAGAAAGTCGGACTGACCAGAACCACAGCCTTGTGGCTGACCTGGTGGCCAAGTGTAAACACAAAGCCCATCCAAAATACATTTAAAACCCACGTCCAGAATTCTTAGACACCTTACAGTAAGTGAAAAGGTCTTTAGGCTTCAGAGGATCCAGTCTTTCTTATATTCAATAAAGTTGGATTACAAACTGATGTGTAACGTCTCATGACTGAGCAGCATGTCAGCAATTTTCACATGCCTTCCTGTAATTCAAGAACTAGAATGAGGCATATTAAAAATTAGAGCTGTTAAGGCAGGATTGTTCAACTTTTATGGGGTCACAGCTAGACCCAGTAGGTTTCCCCAAATCCCAAACACTAGAGGAGTGGTCTACACAGTTGATGTGGAAAGATTGGCAGAGATTGGTGGGAAGATGAGAGGAAGGTTAGAAGTTAGTAAGACACGGTAAGCTGAGGGAGAGAACACATGCATGGTGATACAAGACACACCCAGGTAGAATACCAAGTCCTCAGGGTTACTGCTAATATTGGATGGAATACATTTTGCAAAATAAGAAGCATTTATGTGAGATGGCATCTAGTAAAGGCTCAATAAATGAAGCTACTTTATTCATCATTTTATTCTTAATTAGTATTAATATTTCTGTTAAAGTTATCAAATATATACTTGTTAGCTTCTAAAATTAATCATGAGCAATACTCACTCATATTCTATAAGAACGTATCTAGGCTTCATTTCACCTCATTGCTCTAAACATTCACTGGACAGTAGTCCCTTCTTAATAGTTGTGTTTTGGTTTTCGTTCTTGTTGTTTTTTTTTTTTTTTTTATTTTTGAGATGGAGTTTAATTCTTGTTGCCCAGGATGGTGCAATGATGTGATCTCAGCTCACTGAAACCTATCTACCAGGTTCAAGTGATTCTCCTCCCTCAGCCCCAGAGTAGCTGAGATTACAGGCATGCACCAGTACACCCGGCTAATTTTTGTATTTTTAGTAGAGACAGGGTTTCACCATGTTGGTCAAGCTGGTCTCGAACTCCTGACCTCAGGTGATCCACCCACTTCAGCTTCCCAAAATGCTGGGATTATAGGCATGACTCACCGCACCACCTGGCCAGTCCCTTCTCAATCGTGAAGAATTTGCCGTGGCTTATCTGGACAAGGCATTAATTATTATATTTTGGGGAAAAGGTCATTTTTCTGTAACTGCCTGACAGGTAAGGAAACGGAAAACAGGTACACAGCATTGGTGGCCCAGAGGTATTTGACATTGAACACTGGGCTGACAGAAGCTTGCTTGATCTACCTGTCCTAGTATTGCCGCTAACCTGCCTTTCAGAATCTCTCTACGGAGCCATGGGAACCAAGCCCTCACAAGACCAAGGTCAAATAATGGTTCTGACCGTATGTGAGTGCCAACTGCAATTGCGTATCTTGAAAATACAGTCCCTTGCCAGTTTATACGCTGCCATTGCTTTCACTAAGGAGGCATTTTACGTTAGACGTCTTCAAATTCCAAAGGCTCTGCAACACATTTAACACTTAGAAAAGTGAGAAAGGGACCTATGTAGATAATACATCATCCACCGTCCTCTCCCTTATCCATCTATCTTTTTTAAATATAGTTCTAGTCAGAGAGTAGCTCCCATTTTGAAACCCACTTTGTCATTAAACCTTTTATCATAAGTATTTTTTCCAACTGTCATTTTATTTTAGTGGCTGCCTAGTATTCCATTAAGTAGATCCACTATGGTTGAACCTTCTAGTAGATTCTAAGGTTTCACTAGGTGGGGTTTTTTTTTTTCCTTCAAATTTTTAAAGAGAAAGGCTTTATTTGGTAGCAAAGTTCCCCCCCATCAATAGCTTTGACCATGAGTGCTGTGGGCTAGAGCCTCTTTTTGTATAGTTGAAGACTTATCAAGGGAAACTGCTTCTCAGGGCCTCAAAAGCCACTAGTTCAACTGTCTGCTTAGAACCATGTTGAGCTTCTGGGCCCATCCTTTGCCCGTTCCCACACTTGGGTCACGCATGTGAGTGGGTGAGAGAGACTCACGTGGGTCATCCTAAGAATCACATGTCTGCACCAATGGGTGAATGAGTTGTGCCCCAAACCTACCAAGAGTTTTTATGTTTTTAAGATGATACTTGGAGGTTTCCCTGCCTATGGAATGCTCCACTCTCACACTCCTCAGGAGGCGCAGGAGCGGAGCAGGTGACACAAACTGATACAGTTCGCTCAGCACTGACGTAGATGCCCATAGATATGGGACCAGAGATGTGGGCACACATGTGTCAAACGTGATTAATGACGGTTTTTATGCTGGGAAAGATTCTTTGGGGGAGAATCCTGGAGGTCCCTCCAATGCAGTGAGATGAATTCACAAAGGCATTTATTTGTTTAGAGACAGGGTCTCGCTCTGTCACACAGTCTGGAGCGCAGTGGTGCCATCACGGTTCACTGCAGCCTCGACCTCCCAGGCCCAAGCAATCTTCCTCCGTCATCCTCCTGAGTAGCCAGGACTACAGGCACACACCACTATGCCTGACAATTATTTTTTTCTTTTTCCTTTTGCAGATGGCCTATATTGCCCAGACGGGTCTCAAACTTCTGGGCTCTAGGGATCCCCCCATCTTAGCCTTCCAAAGTGCTGGAACAGGGAATTAATTACCATTTTATGTTTCCACGACCTTTTTATACACACACAGAAAAAAAACATCTCACAGTTTGTCTTTACCATTGGTAGTGTGATCCCTAGATTCAAGGAGAGGGCAAAAAGGTACTCCTAACGAGGCTCCACAGGTTCTTTCCCAGAGTGGCCATCCTGGGCACAAGTGATATAGCCACTCAATGAGGAGCAAACATTTATGTAGGGCTCCTCTCCGCCAGGCACATGGCTCGGGACTACAGGTACCAGGAGGGATGATTGCTGCTCTCTGAGTCTGCAGCCCAGAGCAGAAAAACAAGGCATTGAGGTGACTCAGATACAGGTTTAAAAGGGCTGCGTGCTCTGAAATCAGGGATCCTTGACCAACTCTGAAGTCCCTGCATCCCGCACGCAAGCAGCTGCATTTAATACACTCCTACGTGCCAAGTGCCATGCAAAGCTCTGGGATACACACAGTTCCTGGTCCCTCAAGGCTCAGTGCCAAGTGGGGAAATAAAACAAGGGCATTATTTTGGACATCACTAGGGCAATGAGAGAAAATCATGGGGTATACAACTAACCATCAGGAACCCATGAGAATGCAGCTCCTGGCCTCCACCTGCTACATGGTGACAGAGGACAGTCACGTGCTAACGCAGGGGAGGGTCCCAACTTGCCCTTGCGCCACAGGCTTCTGCGGGAGCTCCGTGTTCCTAAGAGCCAGGATGACCTGCCTGACTCATGGCAAACTGCCAACTGCATTTGAAACCCAAGCTTATGTGTATATCGAAATGCAGGAAGCCATCTTCAAAGGACGCACTAATTAGCTTCCTAGGATTTTAGATTTTAAAAGCTTCTGTGATCGAATTTGTTTCGGTAATTTTTTTAAAAAGACTCCGAAGATTGGTTGTGCTGTCAGGACATCAGAAAACAAAACAAATGAAAAATAAGCTAACGAGCTTACTGGTTTCCATCGCGGAGTGCTTTCAATGTGAATGAAGAAAAAGCATCTGCTGATTGGATGATAAAAAGCAATATGGCATTAAAAGGCTGTGATGCACAGGGAAGAACCAATCTCCCTTGGGTGGTTGGATTCAACAATGACATGCTCTTGAAGAGCATTTGTAAGCCCACTGTGAAATCAGCACCCACTGTCACAGGACCTGGGGGCTACCATTTTTCTTTCAAATTAATACAGCAGCACAAAAGGAATGCCGAAATTCTGGGTCGAAAACAGATGTGAAAGATCACACACACAAAAAACTTCTTATAAACCACCCACCACTGTTTTCATTTAAAATAAAGAGAGCTCATAATGGAAAGGGTGCATAAGATAATTATATTTGTTCAGTGTGGGGAATAAATAATAACTACAGTGCTACACTATTAAGAGAGCATGTAATCATGTTATTGGGTATGTCCTCTAATTGAAAGCCATTATCAGAATACTTCCTTGTAGAGTTAATTCCTTCTCTGAGCAGCCCCTAACCCTTGTCTGCATTTTCCCGGGTGCACACATCTTATGTTGTAACTATCTGTTGCCATATGTGTCTCCACAGTCAGTCTGTGATCTCCATGGCGCCTACTGCATGCATCCCCTCCCTCTCACTCTCACGTGCCTAGCACTGGGTCAGCAAATAACCACCATTGAATACACACAGTTCCTCTTAAAGTTCACTTCTCTAGGCTGGCTAATCCTTCGGTCTATTCTTGGAAACATTTCTCAACATCTCACATTTTTCTTAGATTGGGGAGTATGCATGAAGGAATATTTAGATAAGTCAATGTATTAAGAATTTGTAGGCAAGGCATGAATAATCATCAACCCACAAAAATCCGCAAAGATTCGGCCAAAGTTGAAGAATCATGAGCTATCACCCCCAAACCTGGAAAGGCCTCATCTCCTGCTTAAACTTCTTTAAAAAAGGATGACCTTGCAAATTACCACCTTGTAAAATGAACTTCTAAATTTAGAAAGATACAGAAAAAGAAAAAAAAAATCATGAAATAAGCTTGCAACATCTTAAAGGGGGCATTTACTGTTAAAAAGAAGAAGTATAGTTACTCTTGACTGTCAAAGTGAGTTCCATTTTTTCATTTGTGTGATTTTTTAAATTAAAAATTTTTATTTTCTTCGGTGGAATCAACTAAACATTTGCTCCTAGAGAAATAATTTACAGTCAGATTTAATTTCCTTAATCTCTCATTATTTAGAATATGAATAAAACTCATAGATTTATGAGACTGGTACCATTTTTAACCCAAATAGAACATTAAGTGGTTTTATCAGTTGGACTGTAAGATGCTCCCTGTAAGAAAATGTGTCAGGAGGCAAAGGAGGAATGTGCTTTTGGAGTGAGACCCGCTTTTGGGTCAAACTCCATTTTTGCTACTTGCTGGCTTGGAGGCCTTGCACACATCACGTAACTTCTCTGATCCCCTATTTCCTCAACTCTGAATTGGAGATGATGACAATACCATCAGTTTTGTGGTGAGGATTAAATGAGATGGTGTTTGTACAGAGCAATGTGCAAAAGGTACATAGGGCATTCTACGGGGAATCGCTTCCTCCGGAATAACATGGCTACACTGGATTACCGAAGGATATTATAGCAACTTTTCCAGAGATGATGAAAAATACTCCTGTATTTTCACCAGACAGGTTAGGAGTTCCTAACTTGTTTGAGCTGGTTGGGGATCATTATAAAATTTCCTTTTAGGAGGGGTAGTGAGGGTACCCTGAATATTGCAATGCTCTTCAGCAGAGTGCCCGAGCCTGGTCAACAGAGCCGGTTCTGCTGAGGCGCTGTGCAGGGCCATCAACAGAGAGGGTTAATTTTTCTTCATCTTGATTTTTGGGCCCATCAAGCCCGCTCTAAGGACTTCCCTGGGACACAGCAATCTCAACCAGACCCCTCCCACTATTTATAGTCAAGAAAAACATCTGGTGAGGAAAAGGGAAGTCCCCACGGTGACAAAGGGAGGCTGTGGCAAGGTTGGGCACCAGTGATCCCAACCATCCTGCCCACCCACCCATTTGGCAGGTCAACAATGAACTGCAACGTGTCTTGGACAACCTAACTTCTAATTGTTGGTTAGGACTTGTGCAGTTATTTCTGTCCTTAGCTGTCTGTGTGAAGCAGGAGGTACATTCTCAAAAATCCCTCTTCCCCAACCTTGATGGTGGGCACTGGGGGCTTTACCCTGGCTTCAAAAGGACAGCCAGGAGGTGGCTGGAGGGAAATACAAAAAAGGCTTACAGGCTTAGCTTTTAAGAATTCCTAGAACAGTGCTCAGTGAGACCCTCTGCAGCCGCAGGGAAGCACTGCATTTCTGCAAGTTCCTCCAACTTGCAGATGAAGACGTGACAGGCAGCCATGCATACAGTTGCGGAGGTTTATGCAGTCATGGCCTTGTGCGGCTTAATCTTGTGATTGAAGTCCTTTGTGCTTTTTGACACATCGCAGGGCTCAGACATTTCATGTGCTAAAAACACACTACTGTCTCGGGTCCGAAAAACCTGCAGCCAAATGCCTCTGAAACGGGAGACTTTGGACCTGTTATTGAATGTTTCTCAGTCTTAGTTTCCTCCTCTCTGCCATAAGGCAAATTTATCAATTTTTCAGAGTTGTGAGGTGGAGGAAGAATTGAAAGAGATCATGTTTATAAAATAGCTAGCACACACCTTGCCCATATTAATTCATATGGAACAGATTCTCCATAAATTTCACTTCAAATGGGTGAAAAGATTTTTATGGAAGCTCAAGAATCAAGCTTTTACAGTAGGCCACTTTTGAAAGTTGGATAGTTTGTATAAAGAAAACCTTTAACTTTCTAAAGGGGTTTTTCCCAAACAAAAGTTTTTTGTTTTCAAAAATGTGAAGGAATTCGAGGCTACAGCTGAAGGAGGCGTGGGGAAGACTGGATTCTGGTCTCAGCTGGATACAAACAAGTACTGGGATCTTGGGCAAGTGGAATGACTGCTCTGCTGGGACTTGGTTTCCCCCTCCCCCGTGCCTGGTGTTCCTCCCCTTCCCTGAGGGGCTACACAAAGCCAGGTGAAAGTCTAGAGGTGAAAGCACCTGGAAATTCTAGTCCATACTTGTAGAAGGCATAATTATCACTCTCCTGCCTCTCCCCGTTTCTAGGCCACCCATCCTCCACTCTTGGGTAATACAGAGCTTCAGTGGTAGGGGCAGACAGGCAGGAGAGACTGAAATAACAGGGACTAGATGCCTGCCGGCTATTTCAGTTGCACACGCACATGTTGAGTAAGTCCCTGGGGGTTGATTATAGTTACCTGAGAATACTCCTTAACACTTTCTGCAGAAATGAACTTAATGAAAAGGCTAGTGCCTTACAAGACATCAAGAAGTATTAAGAGCAGGGATTTTCTATAAAATGGTGCAGGCAGCCACTGCCGGTAACAGTTTGGCAGTTCATCAAAAAGTTAAACGTAGACCGGTCATATGACCCAGTGATTCCACTCCTAAGTATATACCCAAGAAAAGTGAAAACATATGTCCACACAGCAACTTGTATATAAATGTTTATGGCAGCATGAATCATTATACCCAGAAGGTAGAAACAACCCAAATGTCCATCAACGGATGAATGGACAAGCTGTGGTATATCCATGCAGTGAAATACGATTCAGCTATAAACAAGAATACAGTACTGACACAGGCAGCAACTTAGATGAACCTTGAAAACAGTATGCTAAGTGAACAAAGCTAGACACCAAAGTTCACATATTGTTTGATTCCTTTTATGTAGTATACCCAGAATGGGCAAATCCAAAGAGACCAAAAGCAGAGAAGTTGGAAGAGGGGAATGGGGCAATGATGACTTCAAGTGTATGCTTTGCAGGGGTGACAAAAAAGTTTTGAAACTAAAAGAACTGTGATGGTGGCATAATATTGCAAGTTCATGAAATGTCACTGAATTATACACTTTAAGATGGTTAAGTATGTGTTATGTGAAATTCATCTTGATTAAAACAATGTTTGTAGGGGGGAAAAAAACCAAATATACAAGGGTGTTTGAGGTCATTGTGGTCTGAATTTGAACCTCATCTCTGTCTTATTCGACTTGTGTAACTGTGGGCAAGTGACTTGGGCACTCTGGGCTTTAGCTTCACTGCCTTAAGCTGATGGGAGTGATGATGGGTGCAGGTCACAGAGAATTCCAGGAGACTCTGGAAGCAACACATCTAGTGCAGGCCAGTATATGATGGATGCACCAGAGATGCCAGCTCCTTACCTTCCATTCCTTCACTAAATGTCTCCCTGTCTCTGAAGTCAGAGTCAACTGAGCCCTGTGTGTCACCAAGTAAATGTTCAGAGAATCAATACATTACAGAAAAAAAAAAACCTAATTAAATAATCACAAGTATACTCACCACTCAGAAGCATTTTAAAATTATTAGCATTTTGTCATATTTTCTTCTTTGCTAATTTTTGAAAATAATGAAATAAAATATTTCTGATGGCCTGTTATCCCAGCACTTTGGGAGGCTGAGGTGGGTGGATCACTTGAGCCCATGAGTTCCACATCAGCTTGACCAAGATGGCAAAACCCCATCTCTAATAAAAATATTTAAAAAATTAGCTGGGCATTGTAGCACATGTCTGTAATCACAGCTATTCAGGAGGCTGAGGCATGAGAATTGTTTGAACCCAGAGGTGGAGGTTGCAGTGAGTGGAGATCATACCATTGCATTCCAGCCTGAGTGACAGGGCAAGGCTCTGTATCAAAGAAAAAAAAAATTTTGGATGAAGTTGAAATTTTCTGAGTGTTCTATACTTAGTTTAATGTCTCTTTTTGAGCAAATAAACAAGCCCACTAAAGGATACATGGACAAATAGTTTATTTGTTCATCTAGTCTTTATTCAGGACCTGCTATGAACAATATATGCACTACAGGATGCCAAGACAGTGTTAAATTAGAGCCTCATTGTAATTACTAATTTGAGCAGGTGCTGGCAGTGGTAGCTGAGGGGCCTGAGGGACAGCAGTCACCACGTGCTTTGGTTAGCTCACTCTATTAAATAAAATGGGTAGTTTGCTTCCTACACTTGGATTGCAGTTAATCAGCATGACTCAAAGAAAAAGTCTACCTGACATATTCGAGGCACTAGCTACCTAATGATTGTGCTGTTAGGAAATTTTGAACATGCAGACTATTGCCCATTTGGTGTGGTTTTGAACTCCCATTCAAAAACAGAACGGTATATGAACGTATACTGTTTCTTCAACAAACGAAGGAGGATTGATAATTGGAATGGGGTGAAGAGGAAGCAAAAGGGAAAAAAATCTGCCAACTAAGAAGGATTTAAAACACAATCTTTGTGGTGGAAAAATGTAATTCCATCTTCCCGTGTCATAAAAGTTAAGGCCTGGAAAAGCCTTGGCTGAAATACCCAGCTTACCGAGTTGGGAATGAGGGGAACGAGATGGGGAAGAGACTCGATACTCTGCCTCCAGCAGTGACTGAGGTAAATGTCGTTTTAATTTCATGTTTCCTTAAAAACAAGATGGTTTCATTGCACTATTAAAAAAGTCAAGAATGGACTTCGGCAATTTCCCAACTTGTCTGAAGACTATGCTGGGATGTACAGCTAGTCTACGCTGCTGGGACACAGCCTTCTGAAAGGAGATCACTGTACCTGAAATGTAGGTAGTTATAAAAATGGCATTAATTTGCTTAGACCGAGAGATTTTCACAGGAGAGCAACTAGCAGAAAACATTATGAAAATGTCCGAGAGGGCTGGTAATTGAGTTGATTAGTATGACCTTGGTTATGAAGGTAATAGAAGAGGGGCCGGTGCTTAGACTGAGTTATAACCCTGTTCCCGGTTCGGCGACCGAGTGAGGGATGTAATTTGTTCAGGCTGACTCGGAGAAGCCAAGCCTGCCTGTGACAAAGTAATACACTGACTAGCCGAGCTTGGCCTGTGCTTTTCACCCTGACAGAGTAAACAGGACAGGGTCAAATAAGAAATGACAGACTGGGTTTGTGTGCAGGTTGTCTGTGTAGAACCAGCTGTAGGCAGAACCTTCTGGGCAATGAGCCCCAAGAAGCATGCTTTCATTGCCTCTGAACTAGCAAAGAGGGAAAAGAATACAACTGCTCCCCAGCTGAAACAACACAAAAAACCAACATAAACAAAGAATAAACATCCCAAGAAGGTATATGCTGAATTTGCTCTGTTTTTCATGTTTTTTATAGACATTTATGAAGCAATATGCTACTGGCTACAGTGGGAAATTTAGCTGCATTAATCTTAAGAAAGGATTCCATGTCTGGCTGTAAAGCCCATGCTGTTTCCATGACACCTGCTTCAAACAAGCAAGTTTCTCTCAATAACATGTATGCACCCATGTGTGCACACATACATGAAATTGACCTCCGCAATGGTTGTATATCAGGCAAGGTCAATGATGCTGGAAGCCCTTACCATGAATATATGAGGTCACTAGCATTGTTAACTACTTGTACAAAACTTCACGTCCAGGGAGCTTTATCTACTTTGATTTTCTTTGTTTTAATCTGTAAAGACCTTCTTTATCAAGTTCATCCGAGGAAAGAGATCTTACATGGAGCCTGGGGTGAATGTTACTTCAAAAACAGCCCTGGTCCTCCCAGAGA
The DNA here is from genome assembly GCF_049354715.1 of Callithrix jacchus. Classification (NCBI taxonomy): domain Eukaryota; kingdom Metazoa; phylum Chordata; class Mammalia; order Primates; family Cebidae; genus Callithrix; species Callithrix jacchus. Next base: position 36,695,901 of record NC_133521.1, on the reverse strand, counting down.
CCCTCAAATACAGGTTAAAAGGCTATGCATGAGGGTCTTGAACATTTTACATTCACTGTTCATACGTGAACTAGAGAGCTGAACTAGGTGAATAACAACAGGGTATCTTCATGCACACTTTGTTTCTTCTCTGCGGTGTGTGTGTTTGCCTGGTTTGTGTTTGCGTGTGTATTTGTACGTTTCATGAGTCTTCAATTTCAGGGCTGGTGCTACATAAATGACAAAGGGCCCAGAATCCCTTGTCTCCTTGCCTCTGTCACTGAGTTTGCTGACCCTCTAGTGAAAAGGATCTGACCACCACATGCGAGTAGAATAAATTATCGCTGACACTCCAATATTTAATTATGCAGCTGTCAGAGCGGCCCTTTCGAAATTCATTTTAATAAAGTGGGAACTTTCCCTTTCAAGGTTAGAGTGAGGGGAGTCACCTTTGGTGTCAGCCGGAGGTCTCCACCATGAGCTCTGCATTCTTGCTCCGGACGCCTGTCACTTGGCCTGATAGAAGGTTCTGATAACAGCGCTGATGCCTCGTGGCCTTCCCCCATCCCTGCCTGAATGAACATCCTTCATTTAAACCCACAATAATGAGGACCTCAAAGTCAGAGAGGCGGGCACAAGGGCAGCCTGTCGGGGGAAAAATGGCCTCTTATTATAAAATTCACTCAATGTGGAAGTGGCAATCTAAAAGCAATCATGGCCATCTCCCTGTTTTAACTGGTTAACTAGAAACATTTAACATGGTGGGAGGAAAAAAACAAACTCTGAGCTAAGTGGCGTGGTCGTAGTGGGGCTTCCAGACACTGGTGAGCCTCGATTGCTGTGGCTCCCAAACTCGTGAAAGAGACATAACAGCACTGATTCACATTTTTCTATAAAGTAAAAAGCAGTATTAAAGTTTTTGTAGTCTTGTTTCTGGGCCATAAAGTTGCACCGAGGAAAAGCTTTTATACGGCAAAGTGAATGTGTGAACGCGATCATGCCTGCCTGTTGTGTATCTGGCTCATGCCTGTGTTTAGCTTATACTTCTCACTGTTTATTTGCAAACCATGCCCACAGACACCCTGCAAAGGGAAAATCATAGGTTGGGCTAGAAAAGGCAGAAGCAACTCGACAGATATAGCCATATCGGTTCCTCTCTTCTCTTTTCTTTGCAATTCTCTCCCTTACTCTTATTTCATTTTCTCCTTTTTTCTCCTCTAGCTTCTTCTTCTCTAACACCACGATGAACATGCACTGAGTACTGACTGTGTGCTAGGCACTGTACTACATTTTCTGCATGCTTATCTCTTACAGAGCTCAGAGTAACTCCGTGAATTAGGCACCCTAGTGACTGCTCCTTCCTCTACTCAACTGTGGCTCAGAGAGACTAGTGGGCTTACTCAAGACCCCCCGGTTAGTACACAGCTCCACCGTATCCAGGCAGTTTCCAGTGCTTGGATATTTCACTACTCTGTTCATGTTTGTTTACTTTCTCTTTCTCTGGTCTCTTTCTCACTAAGTCTGTTGCTCACTTTCTTCCCTCCTCCCAGTCTCTCCTTCCTGAGTTTGTATACACAGTGTCTCCCCCAGTATATCTAACAGCTGCAAGTAAATGCACACAATGAGCCATCTCCTGCACACAAATGCACTCTTGTCAACAAACACTGGTTTGAGAAAGAGGCCTCATCCTGTGTGAGTGTTTGGATAAATACCTGAAAGAATACTTGCACATGACTGTTGAAAGACACTTTCTCTAAACCGTAAGCAATAACCAAACCTACCCATAAACATTTTTTCTGGGGGACAACATTCTCTTCCCAGAGACCAGAGAGATGACTGCTGAGACGAATTAGAAAGCAAGAGGGGGCAGAGAGCAACACCTCTGCTTTTGCTTACAAGCTTTCTGGGAAGACACGATTTGCACAAGGTTGGGGAAGGACCACCAGATCCATGTGAAGCCTCTCCTGGCTGCCCAAGCACAGCTTCCAGGGCAGCAGATTTGTAGGTTGCCCTTTGTCTCAATCTTGAGCCTCTGAATGGGGACTCATGAGAGCGGAGAACACAGCGACTTGGTGTGATCTGTAGGGAGTGTTAAGGATGAAAGCAGAAGTCACAGCCCAGGGGCAGACTGCATCTCTCAAGGCCTGGTCTTACTAGTGGCCTGCCCCTAAGGTCTCAGCCCCAAGGGTATTCCTGTTTCTCCAGGGCTAGTGATAATGGGGACGCTCATGACTTTCTATGTCTGCCCCCAAATGTTGCCTATAGAGGAACACCGGTGGTACTGGGACAGCTTCGGGTCAGCATTCTACTTACAGAATCCAGAAGAAGCCCCTAACTTGCAGCTGGCTACCAGGGACAATCTGTGCACATTACTCTGGTCTGCATGGCATTAGCTCCAAACTTGCAAGACAGGAAACTGTACTTTGAGGAAGTAAATTCCTCCTTGGAGTCCCAGGATCTATCACACAGCCAGCCTTCAGTGATGAGCTACTGTAAGAATGGCTAAATGAGTGATGCACAGCAGCATCTCATCAACCCAAAGGCAAATACAAAAATACCCCTCGGCCCATGAAAACAACTGTGCAAAACCAGGCACCTTTATTCCAATGGAGGAACACTCAGCAAAAAATCATGGCACCCTTTGGAGGTAACCAGTGACCGATTCAATAACTACCAATAATTTAAAGCTATACAGGAGGAGGACAGATAGGGGAGATGGGTGTCCTGGTTGCTGCCAATTTACTGACACACTCTGTACAGCAGGATTCATATCAGCAGGCTTCTCTTAGCCTTTCCAAGGCCTGGGAGAGAAAATTAAAGCCTACTGTTTACCTCTTAAAGAAACAATCATGAGACAGTCGAGGGAGGTGGTAGAAAAAGTGTTTCTTAAAGTGAAAAAATCTTCGCCAGGCACAGTGGCTCATGTCTATAATCCCAGCATTTTGGGAGGCCAAGGCGGGCAGATTACTTGAGGTCAAGAGTTGGAGACCAGCCTGGCCAACATGGCGAAACCCCATCTCTACTAAAAATACAAATATTAGCTAGGCATGGTGGTGGGTACCTGTAATCCCAGCTACTCTGGAGGCTGAGGCAGGAGAATCACTTGAACCCCGGAGGCAGAGTCTGTAGTGAGCCAAGATCACACCACTGCCCTCCAGCCTGGGCAATGGAGCAATGTTTTTATTTTCTCAAAAATAATAAAAAATAAAAAGTGAAAAAAATCTAGATATAACTTATTCAGAAAAGTTTTCATTTATTCCCTTTTTCCCCCTCTCTCCCCTATTCTGCTCACTCTTTAGTCAGTATTCATTGGGTGGTAATATTATGTGCCAAGATTATGCTATGGGATTTTCATTTTATCCTTAACAACAACCTTAGGTGGAAGGGAGGCACTATGATGACCTCCATCCTAGACATAAACTGAGGCTTAGGAGGTGAGGAGCCAGGTCAAGGTCATTCAGCTGGGGAAAGGCAGAGGGAGGATTTGAAACCACCTTTACTTGTCTGTCTGTGCTCAAATACCATGTCATGGTTTTACCAAGTATGTTGGTATTCACCTTTTCCTTCTACCCTGGAAGTGAGTCCAGAATTGCCTTATCTAATCCACGGCAAACCTGTTTCATGAGGTCTGTGTCAAACAGTACACATACGTTTTTGTGGGGAGAAGCAGTCTCTCCTTTATCAGTGGTGATGCCATCATTAGAGTAATGGAAACTGGAGTATAAGCCCAGCAACATTATTGAATTAGTCAAGGTGCCAGGAACTGTGCTATATCATATATAGCATGTATACACATATATGTATGTATGTGTATCAGAATATATGTGTTGCATATATGTGTATTTGCCCATGTATGCAATTTATGTATGTGTGCATATATATCTACATATGCATATATACATGTGTACATATACATACATAAAACACACACAAACACAGATATATACAAACACAAATCACTTTTTCCTTCTAATCTTCACCATCACTACTACTCCCATTTTATCACTAAGTTGACGGAACTCAGCCAAGTATCTTGCCAGGATTGTATGGGAAGTGATCAGCGAGCCAAGCATGGAATTGCACATCTGCTTGACCCAGAGAGAATAAATGAAATAAAATAAAGCAAAATAACATACATCCATAATGCCTCCACCTCACCTTAGAATGTATATACTTTCAACTATGGTACATCATTACATTCAATCCTTAAAGCAATCCTGATTCGGCCTTATTGATATTGATATTGAGGGTTCATCTGATCTCTGTTTTACATATGATGAGATCAAGAGTCCAGAGGTGCCGTGACTTGTCTAGGAAAATGCAGATCACAACAGGTGGAAGTGGGACTTAGATACCAACCCTCCACCTCCCGCTTGGTTCCCCACCTGCCGTGTTCCATGGGTCTGTCCTCACTTCCTTCACATAGAAGGCTCTGTGTCTGCATGGTGTCTGTGGCCCAGGGATGTCTATGGCTCAAAACACTCTTCCCATGGAAGTTCTCACCACTGGCAGTTCCCATCTTGAGCAAGTAGACCGGCGTTCATTTGGATGTTCTCGGCCTCACCTGATACCCACTCCAACCCCTTCTTGCCGAGTGAATTTTGACAATGTGCTTGATGCTGCTTCTCCCATTGGAAATGGGAACAGACTCACAAAGCATCGCTTGCATGGGTTTTGCAGTCGGAAATAATTAGGGGTCGAAGTCGGCCCCAAATCCCAAGGCTCCCTAGGTATAAATCCCAATGCTTTCACATGGGGAGGGTTTGGAGTCACACCACCCCTCCCCAGGAAGACCCTCTTCTAGGAGGTGTGGCATAACCCCCAAGATGACAAGCGAAGGCTAGAAGGCTGGAATGGAGAAATAAATCCTGACTCAACTAGAAGGATTAAAAAGTCACCTAGCATGAGGAGAATTCGCACTCCACAAATTTTTCTCGACTGAGTAAATTTAAAGAAATAAAACTAGATTGAGCATGCGTTTAATACTGGCTGCTATCTTTTCCTCTGCTCTGCTCAGTGGCTTGTTAAATATGAAAAGATTTGCCCTGCAAGAAGACACAGGGAGAGGCAATCTCTGGGGGACTCCTCAACGACCCTGCACCTCCTCTTTGTAACCCAGGTAAGACAGACAGCGCTTTTGCTTAGATTCCAGCACCTGAATGCCCTGGGTCTTGTGTACCAGTCTCAAATACCATCACTAGTATAACAACCGTCTCCCAGCAGAAGGTGTGATATAAAGAGCTCATTCGAGATGCCAGGAGCTTCCCTTTCTGACCCTGGCTGCCTGAGAGGCAAATTGCATTAGAAAATGACATGCCATTCATCTCGCCAGTACTTGCAGGAACATTTAGCTAATTAAATGATTAATAAATTTAACACTGCTTTATAATTTCATTTAGCTGTGTTGGAAATCACACGGTGAGCTGCGTATGCACCGAATGAGATTAGGTGGGAGTGAGGGTTTCAGAGGCTGCCCTGGTAATTGAGATTAGTCTATTACTACAGTGACCTTTTTAACTTTTATATTCTCTTGTTAAAGCGAAATAAAATTTTATTCACTTTTAAGGAATATTTACTTAGAGAAATTTACATGAAATTAAAGAAACACCAAGCCCAGAAGTCTACTGGGGCTAGAATCCACGCACTATTTCTTATGTAATTTTCAGAGCTGCTTTAGGAAATTGTTCTTGAGTTGGCTGGAGGCAAAGTGAAGAGCAATGTGTTTTTACACTATTCTTTCATTTATTCAATAAATGCCACATTCCTGGTGTGTTTTGGGTGCTGCTGTGGGACCTGGGACTACAGCAGTGAAAATGACCAAGGTCCTTGTTTTCATAAACTTGAATTCTAGTGGGAAAATTCAGATGACAAGAAAACGAATAAACAACAAAATAAACGAGAGTGAGAAGCACAGTGCAGAGAACTGGAGGCGGTGGCTTCTTCAGACTGGAGAGTTAAGACAAATCTCTCTGTAAAGGGGACAATTAAACTGAGATCTGAATTGCAAAAAGCAATCAGATGTGCAAAGCTGGGGAGCATAGCACACAGGGACAGAGAGGCTGAGGGTGAAGGCCGTGAGCCCCGAATCCATGAACTTGGTATGGTCGAGGAGCTGAAAGAACATGGAGGTGAGGAGCGAGGGATCCAGGGGAAGCCAGAGATGATACAGCCAAAAAAGGGAAAGGGCCAGATTATGCAAGGCCCTGCTGCCAGGATCAGGAGTGTGGACGTTTTTTATGAGCGTGGTGGGAAGCCATGAAAGCGTTTAAAGCAGGGCTAAACACCATCCGTTGGGTGATTCTATCTAAAGCAAGTGATCCTGCAGCCGCCATTCAAAATGGGGCCTAAGCCTGACTTGGCTTCCCTCACCTGCAGTCTCCTGCATCACGTGTGCTTTTTCCAACTGAAAACTGTTTGCTCATCGTGTTTCTCTGCCTTTTTCTCGAAATGTGGTCCTTTGTTTATTCCAGCTATTTTGAAAATGTTTCTGATCATCCCCTCCTTAGCAGTTCTTCCCGGGCAATTTTTTGCTCACCTCATCTATGAAATCCCAACGTATGTATTTTTAAACTTCCAGAGGACTCTCTTTACTTCTCTCTTGTATGAACCACACCGTTTCTTTTCTGTCATCTAGTGCTTTGACATTTGGGGTCTCCCCCTCCTAGGGTTAATAAATCCCTAGAGACAGCAAACAATTCACGTGGGGGCTCCCCCTTTGACTGTCAGCCAACCACTCCAGAACCTACACCCTCCACCACCTCCTTGAGGGAGTTCTCACACCCCAGGCCACCATCCACCTTTCCTAATCTCCCAAGGCCAGGTACCCAGACAAACAGGGACAGCCCCTCTTACCCAGAGCCTGCTGAATGTATTCAAACCCTAGTATGCTTACCCTGCCCTGTTCATTCCTCTCCCCAGAACCCATAGTTTCACCCCCTTGCTCTGCCTCTTGACCAGTCCTGGTGCTTCTCCATGTCCCTCCACCCTGACACAGCATGACCCCTTCCCTTGCAAACTGTAAAGGACACAGATCACAATCAACACAACTATCACAAACTATCTTTTCAGTGAGAAGTGTATCCTGATCTGTTGGTCCTAGCATACCTAAATAATAAAACTTGTATTTGAAAACCTCTCCAGATATCTGATTTCATCACACACCAGGTGACAGTAACTACCATTTACTGAGGTTCCACTATATGCCAAATGCCTTGGAGACACGAAATGACCTTAACCTACTCTCGTTCAACCTTCCCTCACTCAACCCTGCAAAGAAGGTAGGGTTTTGTGGTGTCTTTTTTTTTTTTTTTTTTGGCCATTGTATAAATGAAAAAACTGAGACTCAGTTTATGAGACTTGACCAAGGCTGACTCTTTCTAATTTTAAGAACTGGAAGGCTGGGTGTGGTGGAGCCCGCCTGTAATCCCAGCACTTCAGGAGGCCAAGGTGGGCAGATCATTTGAGGTCAGGAGTTCAAGACCAGCCTGACCAACATGGAGAAATCCCATCTCTACTAAAAATACAAAATTAGCCAGGTGTGGTGGTGCATACCTGTAATCCCAACTACTCAGGAGGCTGAGGCAATAGAATCACTTAAACCCACGAGGCAGAGGTTGCAACGAGCCGAGATCAAGCCACTGCACTCCAGCCTGGGCAAAAAGATTGAAGCTCCATCTCAAAAACAAAAAAGAGCTGGGAATTAAGCCCAGAATAGAGATGGTATAGTTCTTAAAATCAGAAAAAGATCAGTTTCCTTGCTACTGAAATGAACTAGAGGCCACTTCTGACAGACTCATGAATGCCCCTGATTTGTCTCTTTGGCTCATCCAGCCACCAAACAGGTTTGGAATTCATAGCCACGATTTCTTGCTCAATCACGTTTTCTCTTCTCCCTGCTTTGCCTAGTGTCTGATCCAGGAATGTTTACACAGAATTACTCTGTTTTCCCTAATACTTTCTCGCAAGTTAATGTCTAAAGGAATATTCAGGGCCATTTTATCATGTGCCCCGTGCCACTCTTCTGGAACGAGGGCCAACTCTTCGGGGTGTCTAGACAATCATCAAAGAACTTCACTCTTCTGATAATCCACATATTGTAAATCTACATATGTGACATGAAAAGTTTTTCTGTTAGTTGTTAGTTTTGTTTTGTCTTTTTCTTTCCTTCAGCCTATAGAGAAGATGAGATAAAAGGTCTTCTTTCAGCAAGTGTTTAAACTACAGTAGTTTCAATTTCAAGTAATTATGCACACATCCCTTGGATATTCTTAAGACTTTGAACACAGGCCCCTACCCCCCTCTTAAATTTCAAATCCTGTGATACCTGCTGTAAACCCTAAAATTCGTGAGCAATTACCTTTGTTTCTGGAAGATAACAGCTGTGTGTGATTCACACTTTTTTTTTAACTTGTTAATTGTCTGGTTGTTAACTCTGACTACTAATCTTCTGATACTTAAGAATTCCTAATTTTCCTTCCAATACCTTCTACTTGGTGTGGAAAATATGATCTCACCTGTGTAATATTTTCTGCTTTTAAAAACTGCAATTGTTGCCAGGCATGGCAGCTCACGCCTGTTATTCTGGCACTTTGGGAAGCTGAGGTGGGTGGGTCACTTGAGATCAGGAGTTCAAGGACAGCCTGAGCAACATGGCAAAACCCTGTCTCTACAACATATACAAAAATTAGCCAGTCATGTTGGTGTGCATCTGGGTCTTAGCTACTCTGGAGGCTGAAGTGGGAGGACTGCTTGAGCCCAAGAGGCAAAGGTTGCAAACCAAAATTGCACCACTGCATGCCAGCCTGGGCAACACAGTGAGACCTCATCTCAAAAAAAAAAAAAATCTAACTGTTAGACCTATGGACAATCACATGAGCACCTGTTAGTAATAACAGATGGGGTTTTGAGTAGTGAGAATGTGCAAATTCCAGTCTTTGGAAAGGTGGGAGCCTGTCTGATTGCCTGGAAATTGTAAACTCACTGTTTTCCTCTTTATTGGTTCTATGACTAAATGAGTTATGAGTGCTTAGGTGATTTAAGCATTTCCTTTATCTTCATTAGATGTCTAGAAAGCAACAGAGAGACTTATACCTAGACTTTAAAAACAAAAACAAAAAACTGGAATTCTTCCTCATTCCCTTTCTCCCTCTTATATATATTAGTCCTCCATAAACCTGATACCATACCAGGCACCCCTGGTATGAGGTAAGCAAAAAAAAAATTCTGGCTTTCTGCATCATCCTTTCCACTGAAAATGTGGTCCATGGATTATCATCAGTATGTTAGGAGCTCATCAAGAACATAGAATTCAGGCCTCTCCCCAAACTCCTATAACCAAAACTGCACTTTGAAGAAAATCCCCAAGTGATTCACGTGTACAGTATTATTGATTAAGCCCTGCTGTGGATGAGGCATTGGCTGTCTATGTCAACCTGGCCAAATCCAGCCAGCCACCTGGTTTTTGCTTTTTTTTTTAATTGTCCATGATCTAAAAGGGATTGCTACATTGTAAAATGATTATGTTTTAAATGGTATATGAATATCTACATAATAACCTCAATTTTGTCTCTTAGACTTCAAAGTCGAAAATATTTTACTCACTCCATTTTTTTTTCCTTGAGACAGTCTCGCTCCATTGCCAGGCTGGAGTGCAGTGGCACTATCTCCACTTACTGCAACCTTCTCCTCCCTGGTTGAAACAATGCTCCTGCCTCAGCCTTCTCAGTAGCTGGGACCAGGCATGTGGCCACCACACCCAGTTACTTTTTGTTATCTTTAGTAGAGAAGGGTTTCGTCATGTTGTCTAGGATGGTCTCGATATCTTGACCTCATGATCCGCCTGCCTTGGCCTCCCAAAGTGCTGGGATTATAGGCACGAGCCACCCCGCCCAGCCTGCCTTCTTAAGCAGAAGCTTGCCAGTGCCTGCTATAGAATCTAGATGAATCTACAATCCAAAGTCTGGGTGAAGGCACAGATGAAGGCTATCTTTTGAAATGAACATGGCATCATGACACTGGTTCCACTAATTCCTGTCTCCCTTTTCGCTCTCATCCACTGAAAATAATACTTGTCAGAGGAATGACAGTTCTTCTATTTTTTCCAAAACCATAATACATATTCAACAGGAAACAGGCACTGAGAACTTAAATCCTGCATCAGGTTCACAAAAGCTACAAGTGTAATAGGAATTTCATAGCTCATGCTCAAAGGTTCATGAGGACCTAAAAAATGGGGTGATCTTCAGACCCAGAAAGTCTGAAGACATGAAACTGTTATCACTGGCTCTATTGAAGTATACTATGAAAGTGATGACCAGCTTACCAAAGGTGGGTGTTTCACAGTGTACATCCATTGGCAAAAGGAATGTATTTTTTTTAAAATGCTGCAAACGTCTTAGTTTTTCCAAATGAAGAAAACACAAAATTGCCACTGAACAGCTCCATCAGCTCAGAAAAGAGTGGCTATATCCTTTCAACTCAATTCACCTCTTTGTTTTGCAAAAGGGGATTTAAAAAAATTGTTTTTATGTCCATGTCTGCCATTGAGAGGTAGATTTAGCTGAGAAAATAAAATGAGGGGCCAGTGATGAAAATGGATGAGTGTGAAAAAGAAGACGAGACAGGGATCACAGTCACAGAGAACAGAGATGCAGCGGCTAAGGCAGGGAATCTTCAGAAAGGAAACTCAGCTGGAAACGGGAGGCTTTGTTCTCACCCGGCCATTCCCACAGTGACCTCACCAATCTCCAGGGCAGAGGACCCTGAAATAAATACTTGTTGCAGTGGACTAAATGAAAAGGATTTAGTGGGTGTTGATTTGTAGTGGCAAGACCCACGTTGCCTATTTTTCATACTATTTCAGGCTCTGACACTGAATAGATGAAAACCTGTTTTTGAAAGGCTATCTGTGATGCATCCACTCAGCTTGTTAAAATAGACGCCAACGGGAGCCAACATTGCTGTGGACTTGGGCAGTATGGTCTGCTCCCTTTTCTCCCAGATTCTAAATGCTTGTGGGGCACAGCCATGGCTAACTTCAAGGGCGGCAGGACAACAAAGTGTTGACAGTCCAGCCTGGCCTGTCAACAGGCCTGGAAAACCCTTTCCTACCTTAGGGCCATACCTTGGCCAAGAGTGTCTCTTTTGACTGTAGGTTACAACCTGTTCTTACTGGAATAGATGTTCCTAAAAGAGCAGACATTCTCCCACCCAAACAAAGCTAAACGACAACAAGAACAACAAAACAAAAAGCAGGTGATACTAAATGTAGCTTTCACTAACCTTTAAATGTACTGGCAGGAATAAAAATGTGTGTACGAGCAAGGCACAGTGGCTCACGCCTGTAATCCCAGCACTGTGGGAAGCTGAGCGGGTGGATCACCTAAGGTTGGGAATTCCAGACCAGCCTGATGGAGAAACCCCATCTCTACTAAAACTACAAAACTACCCGGGTTTGGTGGTGCACGCCTGTAATCCCACATACTCGAGGGGCTGAGGCAGGAGAACTGTTTGAACCCAGGAGGAGCCGAGATCGCGCCATTGCAAACAACAGTGAAACTTTGTCTCAAAAAAAAAGCGTGTATGATGAGATTAAGGCCTTCTAAGATCCCCAATTTATGATGAATATGGTGACCACAAAATCTAGGGGTTCTTCATTGCTTTTTGGATAGGTAACTGATTGTGTGCAGGTATTATACAGATTGTTACTCAGGCTAAATCACAATGTGAATTTCCAGAAGTGCACTGCTGTGGGCTGTTACCTAGTGGTCTAGACATAATGACAAAAGCCAGTTCCCATGTAAACTAAATGACCTGGGATGACCTTGCACACCAGGGCTACCTAAGGACATCTCTACAACTCCCTAAGTACCCAACGAGCAGAGGAGGACTCTGCTTGGCTTTCTTCTCCCTGAAACGGCTGCTTGGCATGACTGCTGTGACTCCAGACCCTCCAGAAAAATTGTACAGGGGTGTCTCACAGCTGGAGAAGAGAAGACAGATGGGACTGGAGTCAAACCTTAATGCTGGCACCTTCTAGTAAGCCACTATGCTGGACCTGCATCTCCTCCTCCTGAAATGGAGATGATAAAGCTGCCTCTCAAGATTTCTAGGAGGTTGAATGTAACATAGAGCAAGCCCACGATACTGAGCGTGTGTTCAGCGGGTTTGGGTTTTCTTGCCTTGTGCTTCACGGAAGCTCACTCGGCAGGTCTCCTTGCCTGGCTTTTTTCGAGCTGCCTGCATTCTCTTGCTTCCTGGTATCTCCTCCAGCAAGCTTCCCTGATACTTTCAGGCTAGGAACAGTCCTCACTTTCCACCATCTCCTAAACCCAGGGCCCATTTCTATCCCTGCTCCTTCCTCAGTGCAACTGGGTCCTCAGTTCTATCACCCAGGGAGTGACCTCACAAGATGTCCTGGCCTCCACCCTAGCTTTGGCCCACCTGACACAAAGAAGGTGCTAGACGTTAGCTCAACTGCAGAACAGTTCCCTGAGCTCTGCGCACACTAAGCTGACTGCTGGCCACTGTCTTTGGGCATGGCTGGGCGGTTTTTTCAAAGCTTGACTGTCTTTCACTTGGCTGTGCCCCAGACTCCTCTTCCATTCCCGATTCAGGAGGAAGCCTGCTCCATCTGGATTCCCCAGGGGTCTCGTGGTCCAGCCGGCCTGTATCTTTCCCTGCCCCATCCATCACCCATTCTGCCAGCATGGGTCAGTGAATCCCCCTCCTCAGAGCCTCTCCTCACGTGGAGGAGAGACCCAAATGACGTCCAAGGCAGCGCCGGCAGAAATAAAATCACCATCTTTATTCTACAGGACAAAGTAGAGGACAAACTTCTCAACAGTATTAGAGGAAATATAACAAGGGATATGGTATGATCAAGGTCTCCTGTGATTCCCAACTTGTGCTTCATACAGTGACAATGAGAACTAGTCCCCACTTCAAAGGAGAGGCCTTGCTGTTGCCTTTTAAAGACTCAGAACCTAGTTATCCTGGGCTATTTAGGTATGATATTTCAGGCTAAAACAACCAAAACAGATAAACAAAGGCAACTGCCCCATCACAGAAAAGAGAATTATAATCACATTAGTGCCCAAACATCAACACTGGGGCTGGAGGCCATCCATGGTGTTTCCTGCAATTATACCAACTCCAGCATCCAATAGGAACATTAGGTGGCTCTAGCTGTCAGGCACCCTGGCAGGCTGTTCCCAGACTAGCATGCGCTCAACACCAAACATGACAGCCACTTTCTTCTTGCTTCTCCTCTAGCACTCTTGACCTGCAAGTATGGCTTCCACGTTCTGCATTACTTCAATAAGAAAGGAATGCAGCCCATGAGCAGAGGGTGAGGTCTCAGTTCCTTTGCCTTCTAAATCTCAGCATTACTGCAGCCCCGTTTGTCTTCAAACTTAACACTGATCATGTGGAAGGAACACTCTCGGTTGCTCTCCTCTCCCTCTCCCACCTCCTGCCAATGCAAGCCAGTTCTGTGGAATGTCTGGTCCAGGGTAACCAAAGAGAAGGGGAAGACACTCCTCGTGTGGAGGAAGTAAGAGCATGTGGATTTGGTGGAGTCCACACAACACCTGCTGGAGGCCGAAGGTGTCTTGTTAGCAACCTCGAGGAGCACACTGAAAAGGATCATGCCTTTACCTGGAAGGACCCTCAAATGCAGGGACAAGTCGACTGCTGTAGGACAGAACGTTCCCGATTTCAAATGACCAGAAGAGCTGGGTGTTTAGGAGGTGGTGCCACTTTTACAGTTAACTGTATAATATATGGAAAGCAGGAGGGGAATTTTCTGAGGAAATGAGTCAAATCTGTATTTCCTCTTTAGTATTAAAATGTTAGATTTACGTATTTCATAGATGTGTCAGTAGCAGAGTGGAATTGGTAAAATGAAAACTAACTTTTATAAGAGAGGTAATTCCTATGGAATGTCATACAAAGCCTCAAATCAGAGAGAAATGAAAAGAGCTAATAAACTAGGATGAAAAGGTCTCCTACACCCATGACAGCAAAGTGGTGACCTGCAGGTTGAATCTGGACTGCAGATATCTTTTATTTGGCTCCCTCCAAGTGGCCTATGTAATAAATTCATTGCCACCATTTATAAATTGGATATTTTAAGCTGGGCACAGTGACACATGTCTGTAATCCCAGCTACTCAGGAGGCCAAGGTGGGAAAATCAATTGAGTCCAGGAGTTCCAGGGTGGCCTGGGCAATACAGAGGGTGGCCTGGGCAATGGCGTGATCCCATCTCAAAAACGGGGATGACTTAATCTTTAAAAGCATATGAATCTCTAATCTCTCTAGAAAAACAGAAGGTTCTGGCAAGTTTGTAGCTAATCTCCACATGGCAACATTCAGCTGGAGGTTAATGATGGCTGCCTCTTAGAGATGAAGATGGACACTGTCTTTGGCACTTTCTCCTGTCTTTCCTATATTGGTGACACAGGTCTAGCGCCATTTATCATCCTATACACAGCAACTTCATTCCTTTATTCTACCTACCTCACAGATGAAGCATTTGAAACTGCCCTACGCTATGCTATCCTATGCTATATAAATATGAATTATTAATAGGGTTTTATCTCCAAGTTCCTAATGCATGCATCAGAGAGGTGTTTAGTGTGAATATCCTCATCTGGAAAAATGAAGGCATGGAGTACAAAGTTCAAAGCTGATTTTGCGCAGTTCCATGAGTCTATGGTTTAGAGAAGGATCGCTTCCACCTCTAACAAGAAGTTTTCATTTTTAATCTTCCACTAAAGGTAGACTGAGGAGAGCTAACCTGAGTGAACCAGGGTCACTGTCACTAAATCACATCTGTGAGTCTTCTCAGCTGCCTTAAAATGAGGCCTAATCAGAGAAGAAAGTCCTTGACCAGAAAAGCCTTTCCTTCTTAGGTTCCCATAAAAAACACAAATGGGCTGTTTTGTGGTCACCGATGTGGTCTTACTGGTCATTGGCAAGTGAGTGTCCCTTTTCCAGTGATATGGCTAGGTAGATAGATGGACAGAAGTGGGTGATGGATACCAAGCTCTTATCTGAATCCCTATGTGAGCCACCACACCCACTCTGCAAGATGGCTGATGGGGTATAGGAGGAACATCCATGCCAACAGAAGTGAGTGATGGATACCAAGCAATGTGAGGCCAAGACTTGGAGTCTGGCCTTCTGCTCTAACCCATTGGCTGTGGTCCTAAATGCAGTCTGTGGCAGAATGCCAGCTGAGAGAAGTACAAATGAAAATATAAGCAGGCAGATTATTTATGAGACATGAAACTAAATGCTCATTGGTTCTTATGCAACTCAAACTGAACTCCACAGTGGCTGATGGGGACTCATTTGAGAACATGCCTAGGCAGGGAGCTATATTCTTCTCTCACATTCTCCTACCCACAAAAATGGGACCCACCCAACAAATAGTAGCCTTTCCTTGTTGGGCACTAAATGGAGATGGATGTTGGCTCAATCAAAGTCAGTGGGCTCTCCACAAAATACTAGCAACCTCAATCCAACAATGTATAAAAAGACATATATGTGCACCGAGTGGGATTTATTCCAAGTATTCAAGGCTGATTCAATACTTAAAATCAATCAATGCAGCCCACCGCATCAAAAAGCTAAAGAAGAAAATCCTATCATCATATAGATTGGCAAAGAAAAAGCAGTTGATAAAAATCACGTACCCATGGCCGGGTGCGGTGGCTCATGCCTGTAATCCCAGCACTTTGGGAGGCCGAGGCGGGTGGATCATGAGGTCAAGAGACCGAGACCATCCTGGTCAACATGGTAAAACCCCGTCTCTACTAAAAATACAAAAAACTAGCTGGGCGTTGTGGCGCGTGCCTGTAATCCCAGCTACTCAGGAGGCTGAGGCAGGAGAATTGCCTGAACCCAGGAGGCAGAGGTAGCGGTGAGCCGAGATTGCGCCATTGCACTCCAGCCTGGGTAACAGGAGTGAAACTCCGTCTCAAAAAAAAAAAAAAAAAAAATCACGTACCCATTATCTTTTCTAACAGTTTCTTACTAATTTAGTAATAGAGAAGAATCACTTCAACTTGATAAAGAGCATCTACAAACAAAAAAGGTAACAGCTAGCATCAAAGTTAGTGGTGAAATAGTAAATAACTTCCCCACTAAGATCAGGAGCAAGGCAAGGCTGTTCTCACTCCTCTGGTTCAACATAGCAAAGGAAGTTCTACCCACTACAATAAGACAAGAAAAAAAAAAAGGCACACATCATAGAAAGGAAGAAATAGAACCCTCTATTTGCATATGAGATGATAGGTAGGTAGAAAATCCTTAGAAATCTCAAAAAAATAAAACCCCAAAACTAACAAATACAGACAAAAAATAAGATGAAAACACTCCTACAACTAATAAATGCATTCAGCAAGGTCACATAATCAAGATCAACACACTAAACTCAATCCTATTTCTAGACACATGTGGAAACTGGAATTAAAAACACAATGGCATTTACAATCACACCAAAGAAAATGAAATGCTTAGGTACACACACTCCCATAGGCTTACACTAAATAAATGGAATTACATACCATGTCCACAAACTGGAAGACTCAACACAGTGAAGATGTCAATTCTCCCCAAATTGATCTATAGGTTTAATGTTATACCTATAGATTCAAACCCCAATAAAATTGCAGCCAGGCTTTGGTATACATAGACAACTGGATTGTAAAATTTATATGAAAAAGCACAGGTCTTAGGAAGCTAACATCATAATAATAAAAAAGAATACAGTGAGAATAATCACTCTACTTGACATGAGGCTTACTATGTAGCTACAGTAATCATGGCAGTGTGTAACTGTCAGAGACAGACACATAGATCAGTGGAACAGAATAAAGAACCTGAAACAGACCCACACGAATAGGCTCAGGTGATTTTTGATGAAGGTAAAAAGACATTCACTGGAAGAAGACCATTTTTGATAAATGGTGCTAAAACAATGAGATGTTCCTAGGCAAAATATATCAGATTTGACCTTAACCTCACACCTTATACAAAAACTCAAAACGTATCATGGGCATACACATAAAACGCAAATATATATGACTTTCAGGAAAAAGAATTAGAAATTCCTTGGAATTTATGGTTAAACAAAGAAGTATTAGAATTAGATTTGAAAACAAAAGCTCAATCCATGAAAGGAAAAATGGATAAGTTGGACCTCATCAAAATGAAATACTTTTATTTTGCAAATGCCCGTGTCAAGAAGATGAAGAAAAGCTGTAGATTGACAGAAAGTATTTGCAAACCACATATCCAGCAAATAACTAATATCTAGAATAAAGAACTCTCAAAATGCAACAATAAAACAATTCAATTAGAAAATGAGAAAAGACATTAATAGACATTTCACTGAAGAGGACATATAGTTGACAAACAAATGAAAATATGTTTAAAATTATTAGCTATCAGGGAAATGCAAATTAAAACCACAATGAAACACCTGTTTGCCAGAATGGCTAAAATAAAAAACAGCAACACCACCAAATGCTGGTGAAGATATAGAGAAACTACATCACCAAATGCTGATGGCAATGTAAAAAAAAACACAGAAATAGCTTGACAGTTTCTTATAAAAACTAATCATGTCATTACTCTACAACCCACCAATTGCATTCATGGACATTTATCCCAGAGAAATAAAAATGTGTTTACACAAACTCTTGTAAACAAATGTTTATAATAGCATTACCTTCAATAGCCAAGACTAGAACCATCAGATTTTTCTTTAGTGGGAGAGTAATTAAACAAACTGCCATTTATACAGACAATACCATGGAACAATACTGAGCAATGAAATTGAACATTAGAAACCCACTGCATATCATATGCCTCCTTCCTACTTCCTTGAAAATGAAAGTTACCAGGAATACAGATGAAACATAGCATGTTACTCTACTTGAAATACTCCAAGTTCTACCAGTATTTATTTTGTAAAATAATTGTGGGTTACACAATACTCTTACTGTACAGCTTAGCTTTTGCTGACACGTCTTAGCAGGTATTTTACTGTAAAGTTATATCATATCATTTCATGAGTGACTTTTTTAAAGGCCTGTCAATACATTATATAATTTTAATACAGCTATTCGGTTACTCTTATACATTTATTCTTAAATATTTGACAGCTGTGTTAATATTTTGAATGGGTTTTTATTTCCAGCTTTAATTATAACTAGTATGTACCAGCTGATTTGTGTATATTTACCTTACATCTAGCCAACTCTTCAAATTATCTCATAGCTAGTAATTTTTACTAGAATGTTTTAGCTTCTCTAGAATTATAGAAGTTTAAAACAAAGAACATTTTGGTTTTGTCACATTACTTAAGACTTTTTGTCTTAGTGTATTTGTTGAAACTTGTAAAATAATGTGACTATTGATGGCTATCATGAATATTCTTGTCTAGTTTCTGATGCAAATGGAAAGTATTTTACAGTTTAGAGTAATATTTGTGGGCTAGACATGGTGGCTCACACCTGTAATCCCAACACTTTGGGAGGTTGAGGTGGGAGGACTGCTTGAGTCTAGGAGTTCAAGACCAGCCTGGGCAACATAGTGAGACCACCTCTAAAAATAAAAATAATTTTTTAAAAATCCTTGACTATGCTGAAAGAGTTTTCTTTTCTCCCAATTTTAGTTACAAATATTGCTGTTTTGTTGATTGGCTGGCTTTGTCATGACTTCTGAATTTAAGCAAATGCTTTTTTTTTGGCATCACTGATAGAACCATAAAGTTGTTCTTTAATTTGTTGCTGCAATAAATTACACTGATAGAGAAAAAAAAACCAGTAAGTAAATAAAGAAATGACATGAAAATTTAATTAGTTTTAGTAAATAATGTATTAATACCCTTTCAACAAGCTCTGACCCATAATAAGTGGCTCCTTTCAACACAATCCAAGAAAGCGTTCACTTACAGGCAAATGTCTATACAGTAGCCTCCCCTTCTGCAGAGGAGATACTCCAAGACCCCCAGTGGATGCCTGCAGCCTCAGATGGTGCCAAATCCTACAAATATTTTTTTTCCTCCTATCCATACATACCTACAATAGTATTACTGTAAATCAGGCACAGTAAGAGATGAACAAAAATAGAACAATTCTAACAATATATTGTATAAAAGTTGCATGAACGTGGTCTCTTGCTCTCCAAACACCGTATTGTATATAATATAATTATATACAATTAATATACTTTTAATATAATTAAAAGTACCGCAGTTAACAAAGGATAATTGAAACCTTGGAAACCAAAACTGTAAGTGAGGAGGATTATTATGTAGAACATGGTAAGTCAATAACATTTATATAAGCATCTAGCAGACATATGAATGAACTTAATATTATGAAGGTGAAAGTAGAGTTTTTCCCTAATATTCCCTTTCCACTCGATTTTTTTTTTGTAAATGCACTTGAAAATTCAGTAGCTTGGTACTTAAATCATGTTACAAACAGGAAACTGAAATACAGTAGAGAAGGAAGTAGCAGGAGGCAAGCATGAAGCCAGGTCTTTTCATGGACATTTTTTTCCCACTTGATCTTCAGAATGTTCCAATTCTCTCTATACAAGATGAGTACCAGCTATCACCTGAGAAGTGGTAGCCATTCATAACTCCTGCATCCAAAAGCCTGCCTTCTCAGGCAGGTACTACCCCATTTATCCGTTGAGGGGACTGAAGTCCTGGGAGGCTAAACACATTGACCAGACCCACAGGGCTGGTAAATGGGAGAGCTGGGATGAAAATCCTGGTGTTCTTGAGTCAAAAAGCTGACTTTGGCTGTGTGCAGTTGCTCATGCCTGTAATCTGCACATTTTGCAAGGCTGAGACAGAAGGATTACTTTGAGGCCAGGAGTTCAAGACAAGCCTGGGCGACATACCGAAACTCCATCTCTACCAAAAAATAATAAACTTAGCTGGGTATGGTGGCATGTGCCTGTAGTCACAGCTATTTTGTAGGCTGAAAATCACTTGAGTCCAGGAGTTCAAGACTGTAGCGAGCTATGACTGTGCCACTGCACTCCACCCAGGGTGACACAGCAAGACCCTGTCTCAAAAGAAAAAAAATTGGCTGAGTGGGGTGGTTCACGCCTGTAATCCCAGCACTATGAGAGGCTGAGACGGGCAGATCACCTGAGGGTCAGAGTTCGAGACCAGTTTGACCAACCTGGTGAAATGCCATCTCTACCAAAAAAACAAAAATTAGCTGGGCATGGTGGCAGGCACCTGAGCTGAAACTGTGCCATTGCACTCCATCCTGGGTGACGAGAGTGAAACTCTGTCTTTAAAAAAAAAAAAAAAAAAGACAAGAGGAAAAATTAAGCTCATCCTCTTTTAATGACTATTGGTGGGTAAAACATGATGGCTAGCTGCATGGACTTCATATCAGCAGATAGAGATTTGAATAGTGACTAAGACTCCTACCAGCTGTGTGTCCTCAGGCCAGTTACTTAACACCTCTGTGCCCCAGTTTCTCATGGGCACATAGAGACAACCCAGCACCTATGCCTCAGGGCTGCTGTAAGGTTCAAATGAGGCCCCACAGGCAAGTCCTAGGGTGTGAAACGTACTAAGCACTCAACACCTATTGGCTAATACTCTATTTATTGTCAGTATTATCATAATTTTTACCATCACTAAAACTGTGCTTTCTAATGGCTCTGAGTAAATCGTTGGTATGTATCAAGAATAAAACTCCAACAGGAGCCACTCAGATGGTTTGCCCTAGCTAATAACACCTATTAAAGTCGAAGAATTCACTTAGCCAAGCCACAGAATACACCACTGTTCAGGTAAGTCGTAAAGCCTTCCCTGCAGCTGTTACAATGATTGATCTTCAGGCACAATTAAAATTCGAGAAATACAGTGACATTTTAATAGAACAAATAATTTAAATACATTTAATGTGTTAGGCGGTAACAGTTTTTATAATATATACCGACGGATTTGGGAAGTTCCCCCAAAAAAAGTGTAGACAAAGGCTTCATCCAGGAGGGGGAAGCAGGGAAACAGAACAGGATTGGCACTCTTTGAGAGAAATCATAAAATCCTGCCGCTACCTGGAATGGGGCACTAAATTTGGAAGATCAGACCGTATGACAAACAGTCCCTTAAACATTTTCTTTTCAAAGTCAAATGCTTCTGAAGCTTAAACTTCTATGAGTGTTCTCTCTCCTTTATTATTTTTTTCTGTCATCTCCAAAATGCCATTTAAAAAACTAATCAATGGCTGGGTGTGGTAGCTCACGCCTGTAATCTCCGCTCTTTGGGAGGCTGAGGCACGCTGATGGTTTGAGCCCAGGTGTTTGTTATTGGCCTGGACAACATGGCAAGAACTTATCTCTAGAAAAAAATACACAAAAATTAGTTCAGCGTGATGGTGTGTGCCTGTAGTCTCAGCTACTTGGAAGACTAAGGCAGGAGGATCAAATGAGCCTTGGAGGTCAAGACTGTAGTAAAACATGATGGTGCCACTGCACTCCAGCCTGGGGGAAACAGAATGAGACCTTGTCTCAAAAACAAATGAAACAAAAACAAAAACTGACTCAGACACTTCTTGTATTTCTATAAACCTTGAAAATTGTTTTAAGATACTACTGACTCAAACAGGAGAAATAAATGGACCTCCGGGATTTTTCATGCTAAAACTCAAAATGAAAATTCTCTCCAATAACAATAAAGATCACTGTTACCTCTTTCTAGATGCCTTCTCGGTATGTTCTAGAAAATTTTTAATAATCAGCTTTGGTAGAGAGGACGGGGCCCTGATGGTTGCATGTGCCAATTTCTGCGGTGTAAATATTCTCACCATGGCTGAATTCAAGCTATCAGCATGATGTCACTGAATGTGGGAGATGAGCAGTAACTGGCTCCTGCTGGTACAGCCAATTCCAGCACACCATTGAGACATCTCTACTCTAACTTCCATCTCACTAGCCTGTTGTATATGCTTGGAAGCACCCATCACTACCAGGAATCATCTTACATATTTGTGATTTGTGGCTTCCTTAGGCTGTCACTAATGCCATGTCTGCGTGGTCACCTCCATCCCTGGAATATCTACACTGCAGCCTGACACAGAGCAAGCACTCACTAAATGTCTGTGAAAAGAATAAATGACAGGGAGGAGAAAGTAAGGGCAGGAGATGGAGGAGGAGGAGGAGGAAAGAAGAAGCCAAGATATATACCTGTTAACTGGGTTAATCCTGTCCTTACTGCTCTCTTCTGAGCAGTTTGGAGAATACCAGGTGGACATCTCCCTGCTAGACAGGCTTATCACAACAGCCCAGACTCACTGTGGAGGTATCCTAACAGACACTGCTTCCTTTTGGCCAAATATGAACAAGAAACTGTCACATGTTTTCACCCCAAACTTCTCTGGAGGACCTTTTTGTTTCTCTTAAATTTGGAGAACTTGACCTTGTACGGTGCAAAAGATCTGGTAAAACGTCCTTCTGATTAAAATGAGACTATAGCAAATGGTGTTCCTGTTGATAGGTCTGTGAACCCTGAAAATCTGAGTCAGGTCTCAGCTGATTTGGAAAGTTTATTTTGCCAAGGTTGAGGATGTCGCCTGTGACAGGGCCTCAGGAGGCCCTGCCAACGTGTGTCCAAAGTGGTCAGAGCACAGTTGGGTTGTATACATTCTAGGGGAGACATGAGACATCTATCAACAGAGGCAAGTTGAACATTGGTTCGGTCTGGAAAGGCGGAACAACTCGAAGGAAAGGCGGGAAGACTGAAAATGGGGGAGGGGCTTCTAGGACGTAGGGAAACGAGAGACAAATGTTTGCATTCTTTTGAGTTTCTGATTAGCCTCTCTAAAGGAGGCAATCAGATGTGCATTTATCTCAGTTAGCACAGGGGTGACTGGGTAGAATGAGGGGCAGGTTAGTCCTGAGCAGTTACCAGCCTAGTCATTTGGGGGGCCCACATTCATTTTCCTTTCACAGGTCCTTTCTAAGCATGTGCCTGGAGTCTTCTTTGAATTTTGATTTCCTTCTGTTGAAGGTCAGAGGTCCAACCATCTCTATTCCAAATCCCAGACATCAGCAAACTTCCCAACAGAGACAGGCAGAACAGAGGTGTGAAACTGACATACCGAAACCGTGTGAGTGACAAGAAGAATCTCCGGACCCCCTTACTCAGAAGTATAAACGTCAGCTCAATGAAACAAGCAGACTTGTTTCTACACAACTCACCTTGAAAGCCTACGTTTAATAGACGAAAGACCATGTCCCATGTTGTGTGAATGAGATGTTTTCTGAAGCCCACCAGCCTATTATCGAGATCTAGGGAATATGGAGTGGTACTTCTCATTTCTTAATTACCACCTGACGGCTGCCTGCCTCAGTGCACCCTTCCTTCAGGCAGTCACTGTGGAGAGAGCTTTTCGAAGCTCAGGGGAGATCAAGAAGAGGCTGCACTGTTTTCTGCTGATTTTCCAGAGACAAGGAATCTGCTGAATTCCAAAAGGATTGGACTTCTCCGGTGTTACTGCTGTAGGGTAGGAGAGAAAGCAGCTAAAAATTCGCCATCAGCAAACGGCAAGTGATGTTAAGAGCTGGGGGATGCTGTGGTGGAAACTGATTCAATTCTAACTCCCTCTGTACAAATGAAGGGAGATGTCACTTGCCTAAGAATACAGCAGGTCCAAGAAATCAGCCACACCACTGCATCCAACAGATTGCTCAGGGCGTGCATTTCAGGGCAGTGCCTCCAAGTTTATTTTTAGTTTAGCCACTGAGTTAGAATGTTACTGTAAGTCAGTTTGTTAGGACGGCAGATAAAGTCATTTACCAGCAAGAAAAACAACGACAACAAAACACAGGTAAGGAGCTTAATGTTTTCAACAGCATTGAGACCACGGGGCATTGTGAGTTGGAAAAATCCAAAAATGCTTTATCAGGCCCCATGGTGCTGACAGCACAGCAAAGCTCAGCTGGAACCGTGATCGGCTGCCAGAGTTCAAATCAACGTTGGTGCTGAAATGATCAGAAATGTACAAGTCCCTGTTTGGAGAATTACAACTTTGCTTCTTTCTAATTGTTAATGGGGAGGGTCTTGGGTATGTGCCATAACATGTAACAGAATTAATAGTTTTAGTAGATACTGTCTCTAAAATCATTCAGGCAAGTGCCCAGGGACATTTTTCAAGAGCCCTCTCTGCCTCTTTTACTGGACTGCCCCTCTGCCTATGATGTGTATAAATAATTCTGGTGAAAGTCAGCTTTCATAAGCAAACACTATAAACCTATTTTATTATTTGGAGATTTTAAAAACATTTCAACTAGATTGGCATGCTTTTCTTCAGTGATCCAGAGAGAAAGAGAGAGAGAGAGAGAGAGAGAGAGAGAGAGAGAGAGAGAGCACAAGCCCACATGGTTTCCACAGCTCGATTCCAAAGAAGCTAAGGAGACTGTGTTTGGACATCAGTAAAAATGATGGACAAATCTTTCTGCAGAAATTTCACCCTGGTTTGCCTTGAAAAATATAAAGCAGCTCTCTGGCACTAGATGTCAAATTAATTGCAGGCAAAGTGTGTTACAGTAATTCACTTGGCAGTTTAAGCAAAACCAAGAGAACAGCATTAAAGCGGATCCCTGTCTGCCAATGGGCACCAACACTTTGCTTCTGCAGCTGGAATTTGACTGTAAATCTCTCCTGCCTTAACTTCATCAGCAACAGCACAAAGAAAATCTGTCCTTCTCTCTGCATTGTGTAAAATGGTTTATTTGCCCTCTTAGGAGGCACGCTGATATATAAATCCCAGGTATGATTATTATTATTTTGAACTATTATTATGAGTTACTATTATTACTTTCCTGAGACAGAGGGAATGAGGCCGGGAAGCTGGTGGATGAGATGGAACTGTGCGTGAATGCTGAGGGGGGACCATCTATCTTAGTTCAGGGTAGTTTCTGTAATATTTCAGGAGAGAAAGGTCATCAGTACTGAAGGGAGTTAAGTATGTGGATGGGGGAAGCCTCTGCCGTGAACAGATTGCCTGTAAGCCTTACCCTGGTCGAAGTCTCCTTGGCATCCAGCCTGCCTTGTTCTCTGCTCCTGTGGATAGCTCATATTTAAGGCATCTACGGACAGTTCCCTCACCCTGCCATATCTGCTGAGTCCCTACTGTGTGCCTGAGTCCCTGCCAAGACTGCAGCGTCAAAGAGAAATGAGATGTAAGTGTCACCCTCTGGAGGCTCACGGTCTAATTAACAGCAGGGCAGATACATCATGTGCAAGCAAGTGACCATGTTAGAATGTTGTGATCGTGGCTGTACGTGGAGGATCCTTCTCAGTGTTGGGTGAAAAAGGTGTACTCCTGGCACAAGTAAATGTACTTGCCCAGGGCACCCTTATAAGGGGCGTAATCAAGATTGCCTGCCAGGTCTGACTCCGGGACCCAGGTTCCCTAACCTGTCTGTGACAGAGCAGGGCCACAGGAGAGAGGCAGTTCCTCCAATAAGAAGGAGATGAGGAAAGTATCTGGCAAGACGTCCTAGAGGGGGTGAGCCTTCAACTGTGGCAGAAAATCTAAGTCAAATGGGGAAGACACTGAGCAGCATATTGAAGGGTACATCATGAGTCACCAAGGGACCCCCAAGTTGAGAAGAGGACCGATGCCATCCTCTCCACACAAAAGGAATGTGACCAATTACACATTTTCCTATGAGTACAGCACCTTGCTCTGAGAACATAAAACCTTTCCCAACTGGACTGACTCCCTGAAACAATTTCTGGCCTTTGGAAAGTGGGGCATCCAAGAAAAACTATCAAGGACCATTTGAAGGCACACGCAGTATTCTCGGGGAATTATTTCTGGCTGTGGCCCCTGCTGTGGATCACAGGCCTTGGGCTTTCAATCACAAGGTTGAAAGGTATTAACAAGAACCCACAGGGTCCATGGAAACAGTTTGGGTAAAACATCTCTCTTCCTTGGAATGAAAACGGGTCTGTCTACATCTAGAATGATTTTTACCAATTTCATCCTCAAAACATCAAAGTTTTTTTTTTTCTTCCTCTGATGCTGAACTTCTGGAGTCCCCCACCCCCTAACTTTGGTCTTGTGTTTGTGGAGGCACAGACCCAGCCTCCCTAGGACTGGGCCAGAAGCCTGACCCAGCAGGCACACCTGGAAGTCATTAAGGATACAAGCGAGAGGGGGAGGAACACAGAGGGGACAGAGGCCAGGCTGGAGAGCAGGAGTAGGAGGAGGAAGGGGACGGAGGAGGGAAGAGAAAAGAGGAGGGTAAGCAGCCCACTTCTTTCCCAACATGTTGACACATTTTTTCCGTGATGGCAGGTCAGAGCCAAAGGTGAACATGCTCAAAACAGACAGCTAACGGACAAATACTCTCTAAAAATTCTACCACGTAGCTTGGGGCCAACGTTAGAGGCCCAACATGTCACTCTAAGTCAGAGAAAGGAAACCACCTGAAGAGAATCCTAAAGTTTCTGGCATTCTAGAACATTCCTGAATTCCATCTCTAAATGCTTACATCTCCAAGTGATCAGCCATGATAAAAACTGAATTCAATAAAACGAGTATTAACTTAAGGCTAACACATACGAATTTTCTTTGGATAAGCCACACCAAGATTCCCAGGTTCCTCCGCTCATTCTCAATGTGATACCATCATTTTCTTTTGAAAGGAAGCGTCGTGACTTTTATCAGGTCTACAGAGGAGACACAGACCCTGGATATGGGATGCGGAATCAAACTGCCTGACTGCCAGTAGGGAAGCACTGGATGTTGCATGTGCTTGCCACAGAGACCCAAAATATTCTAAGGATTTCTCTCTTGAAGCTTGAGGATATTCCTATGAAAGAAACAGGAATTCGCTGGTAGATGGAAGGCTATGCCTACCCCTTGGCAGTTTATGGTAATAAAATATCTCAACAGCCTCCTCTCCTTGTCTTTTCCTCTACCTCTGAGCTGTATTTTCCCTCCTATTCTCTCTAAAATAGGGGGAAGAGTAATTAAATTTAATTGATTGATTTACTACCTCCTGTAGGTTGGACAGCTTACACAACTAATTTCATACTGCATGTGACAAATACAATTACATGTATTCTGGAAATGCTAAGAAGTTCCTGGCATATCACAGGCATGTGGATAGCATGTGCAGGTTGAATTCTGTTGGCTTCAAGGGACATTATTATTCTTGCGGCTGAGGCTTAGTCACATCAAGTCACCTGCCCCAGGTCATGCAACTACAAGGGACCCAGTGAGGAACCAGTGTCCACCCTGTCTCTGAAGTCTACCCACTGACCATCAGTCAGGGGCAGGTAGCTTTCCCCTGCTGGTTTTAAGTTCCTGCTCACTTTTTCCTCCCAGTCATAGTGTCACAGAAATTTGCGTAAGAGGTGACATCGGTATGCCAGTCACACCCTCATGGCGTTCCTGACTCTCACATGGACACTTTCAGAAATAATTATTTCCTGTTCAGGCAATGTTGGCAGTTGGATATTGACTAGCTTTTGAAAATACAAGACTTAAATGGAATTCTCCCGAACTCACTGTGCATTCAGACTATATTTGAACATAGAAAATTAAAATTGCTGCACGGAAAAAATATCACAAAGCTGCAAACAAAAAACAAACAAAAATATTTACAACAGTTGGCCATTAGATGATGGTGATGGTTTCCTTAATTTATACCGAGCTCTCACCGGTAAATAAGTATAATCTTATAGAAAACTGGACCAAGAATATGGAAAGGGAGTTCAGAAAAGAAGAAATGCAAATGACCAATCAAAGTATAAAAATCTCCCCAACCTCACTCACAATTACAAAGTACAATTAAGAAATAGTGGAGAGGGTATTTTTTACGTGACTGAGAGCTATATTATTTTTTAAAATGGCAATACTCCAAATCAGCATGTGTGGGTCATAAAGACACTTAGATGTGGTGGGTGTGTGAAACATTTTGGGAGGTCGATACTGAAACACCAATTAAAAATTTGAAGTACATCTCATTGGTCCAGTAATTGAACTTCTAGGAATATACCTATTGATGTACTTGCCAAAGAAGGTCAAGGTACACAATGAAATGCACCTTATAATACCCAAAGGTTAGAAATAACTTAAATCTCTTTTAATAGATAGATGAATATTAAAATTCTTTAACAGATGTATTAGATAAGTAACTGATGGTAGAGACAATGGGATAATATGCCACCTTTAAAAGAACTGATATACAGAAATTGAAATAAATGTAATCTATAAAATTATGGGAAAATGAAAGGTACAGAACGTATACAAATCAAGACCTACATGCAAATTAACAAGTGTACCCATACACATAAACATAAATGCATAGTGTTGAGTATGCATATTTATGTGTATGAATCAAAAATAATTTTCTTTTTCTGGCAAGGTTAACAATACAACGTCAACAGTGGTTATTTTGGAGGTGTAAGAAGAAAACATTTCCTGAGAAGAAGGAAAAAATGGGTTTTTACAGTGGCTTGAAATTATTGGTATATATTTTTTATTTATAAGAGAAAAAAATTAATTCAATGAACAACATAAGCCCTCATTTCAATTTCAAATCATCCTCATTTTCAAATGTGTGTAGCTCCTGTCTGCACATATAGGCCCTGTTTTGAACTCATTATTGGTGCATTCACTCCACTTGCTACAGAACACCTTCCTCTGGGAATGCAATTGCTTTCTCCTTTCCAATCCACCCCTGATGGAGAACCATTAGGACATCCTGTATCCTAATAAAAAGAAACAGGTAACTGGAGCCATCCCTGGGAAGAATCTTGAATCCCCCAGCTAAATACTATATGGACTTAGCTGAGTTACTTCATTTCTCTGAGCCCCAAGTCTCTTCATGACATGTCTATAAGAATGTCTCTGTGAAGCAATCATGACCTAAATGTGTATGTTTCTCCCTCCCTCCCTCCCTTTCTCTCTCTCTCTCTCTTTCTGTGCGTGTGTGTGTGTGTGTGTGTGTGTGTGTGTGTGTGTATCTACATTTATATAAAGTCTACTATGGAGTGCTGATAATTAAGCAGCAATCAGGAAGGTCCCCAGGTGGGAGTGGGCCCCAGGTAGGGAAGAACAACAAACAACCCGCAGGTACAATGACTTCAACCATACTCTGCACATAGCTCCCTCCAACAACACCCTACATAACTTCAGTCCCTCCAGCCCCTGCCTCTTTGCACACAGCCCCTTCTCTGCTAGGCTGCCAACTGCAACCTTGCAATACTTCCAAACGTTCTCTAACAAATCCACCCTTCTTTACCTACAACTGTCTCGATGAATCCCTTCACTGCCTGTGCCACCAGCCCCAGATAATGACTACCTGCAACACGTACCACCCTCAGTAAACAAACCAGACTTTCTTTTCGCTTTGTAAGAAAATTAAAGAGAAAAAAACAATTGTAAGATAATCCCAATTATTCCCTCACTAAGAATGTCAAAATGTGACCTCAACTAGATCCGATTTTTTTTTTTTTTTTTTTAAACACAGGCCCTTACTTGAGAGTGACAACCAAATCTCTGTGGCCACAGCAGGAAGAAACAGACTCTTCCTTCAGGCTTGCGTTTGTAGTCTGGCATAAGATTCTGGCTCACATATCTGCTCCTTAAATTTTTCTTCTTGAGGATTCTGCCGATTTTTTGTGGCAGAATCCTCAAGAAGAAAAATTTAAGGTTTTGAAAAAAACATTGACTGAGGATCAACCAATGTCACTTCATTACATCCCACATTTCACCCTAATTCTATACACCCAGTTAAGTAATATGTTTGACCAGCTACCGTTAGGAAAACGACGAGCTGGTAGAACCCTTGCTGGCTTTTAAAATTACTGATACAATATACAGCTCCCTGGTGCAGGCCATGGGCAAGGACAGTAGAAATATATAGTAGCACTTAGCTTTTATAAGCCCACATTCTATATCATCAAAAAGACTGCACCTTGCACTCCATTAAAATAATAAAAAAAAACAGAAGGAAAAAGAAAGGAATATTTAAGGAGCTGAAGTTTAAATATACTGAAATGAGAACCACCTGTTCTGTACCTTACTGTTAGAAACTGTAGCCCTTCTGTGTAAGGACTGCTTACCCTTTCCATGGTGTGAATGTGCATCATGGTTCAGTATTGATGGCAATCTTGGTTCCCATTTAAGAAGCTGAGGTTGGATTCCCCATTCACGGTGAGGAGGACCTCAAATTTGGCAAGGTGGACCTCAAATTTGGCAAGCCCTCAAAATAAGAGGCCTCTCTGCGACTAAGGTGAGGGGCTGTGACCTGAAGGGCAAGGTCAGAAGATGAAGGGCAGGAGAGACCATGAAACACGTTTCATTAGATCAATAAAATGTATGACTTCACTCGCTTAATTACCTAAATAAAGCTGTTAAAAAGAAAATAAACTTGGGCACACACCATGCTAAATTAGCAGGGGCTTTATGTAAGATGAGAAACTAGAAACAGCCCTAGAAAGGTCACTTGCATATATGTGTTTTCTTTTCAAAAGCTTCATGCAAAGCCAGAAGGAAAATCTCACAGAGCTGTGTGCCTGCCAGGACGGGTAAGATCCAAGCGACAGAACAGACCCAGGCAAGACCAAGGAGGCGAAATTTGGATCAGCCAAGAAGCCCCACCACTAATCCAGTGCTCCATCCATCTGGTTTAAATCGTGGTTTGAAGCATATTCATGTGATAAAGAATTAAAGCTGTTTCTCTTGGCCACCTAAATAATTGGGACACTCTCTTCTGAAAAGCCACTGACATCACTACAACAAGCATATTCAAAACTGAATTTAGAATTAAAGAGGCTTGAGTGTGCTTAACTTTTTTAAAGCATGCCAGAGCCTCTTTCCAGAGTTGTTTTTTTTTTTTAATGACAATATAAGTAATAACTTAGCGAGGTTCTAAAGACTTTTTTTTTTTAAAGAGAAAAGGAATGTTTGAGGGAAAAAGAGAGATACATAGAAACTAGAGAGAGCAGCAACCTTCCATTTGCTCTATCAAGATCAAGAAACAAACTCTGAACGTTCCTGAAAACACCCTACCTCCAAATCGCCTGAAATGTGACAAGCAACTCTCCAGAATAAGGACTATTATTTTAATAATGAAACACCATTTATTTAACACTGACTGTAGCTTTATTGAGGTTGTGTCTCATGAACAGTTCTGCAAGGAGAATATTACTCTTGAGCAAAATCCACCAACTGACAGTCCCAATGCTGGGACCTAAAAAATATCTTGCCTGAAACCAAAGCCTGCACGCACTCTTCCAACTTCACCACTGTTGCCTTTTTTACATAAAATGTAACTTATAGAGTCAACTGAAGTTCTGGGAGTCATGATTTAAACACGAGTGCTTTCCAAGTACAGAGATGTAGGATGTGGGCGGGGGGGTGGGGGGGTGGAAGAGTCAAGGTTGGGGGGTGTGTGTGTGTGTGTGTGTGTGTGTGTGTGTTTCTGCAAGTGTTAGGTGGGGGAGTGATATGGTTTGGCTCTGTGTCTCCATCCAAATCTCATCTTGTAGCTCCCGTAATTCCCATGTATTGTGGGAGGGACCTGGAGGGAGATAATTGAATCGGGGGTGGGTCTTTCCTGTGCTGTTCTTATGATAGTAAGTCTCAAGAGATCTGATGGTTTTAAAAACAGGGACTTTCCTGCCCAAGCTCGCTCTCTTTGTCTACTGCCATCCGTGTAAGATGTGACTTGCTCCTCCTTGCCTTCCACCATGATTGTAAGACTTCCCCAGCAACACGGACCTGTAAGTCCATTAAACCCATTCTTCCTCCCAGTCTCAGATATGTCTTTATGAAGCAGTATGAAGATGGACTAATACAAGGAGTAAAGAGAGATACTGCAGCTTGATCGGCCATGGCCTGTTTTTGAAAAGTTAAGACACCCTGTGTTAATTCACTGATACTGACACCATGGCAGAGATAAAGCCTCAGTATATTTCCTTCCAGTGTGACTTTAAATATGACAAGGTTATCATTTAATGAACCATCATTCAAGAGTTGATTTACTGGCTTCTGGGTGTCCCCCTCTTGTACTCAACTCTCAACTCTGCTGGGATTAGGACATTCAGGGGTATTGCTTAACATTTCATTAACTGCATGAGATATATCTAATTTCCATAAATGAACATGAACAACATTTTAATTTTGTTTCCTCCGTGTCAGGAGATTAGGTTCCGAAACACCTCAAAGCCTCCTACTTTTGAGGCTCTCTTTGTGTCCTTGTTCACAAACTAATTTTTTCCAATTCCATAACTCACTCAAGGATCCATGCCTCTTAGGAGAACAGCTTCTTTTTCTGCTGCTATTTTCTGTCTCCCTCTCACAAATGGAGCTGGAGGAAGGGTCAGTGGAAGATGAGCAGCAGTCATCCTGCTGAATCATCTTCCTTACTGTGTGCAGAGGGCAGCTCATCCCTACTTGGGAAGGAAGGAATGGGAGACAGGGGCAGGGTGGAGTCTGTCCATCTCTCATAGAAAGCCCACTTTCCAGGAGTGAAATGAAACAGAAAGAGAAGCCTGCTGATCATGTGTGTTCTGATTGTAATATAACTTCCTCCAAAAAAGGATTATGTAAATGTTCTTTTTGTGATATCCTACACATCTCAGTAATTTCATTTATGGCCAAGAAAGCAGTGGTCTCCTCAGTTGGCACACAGCCATTTCCCCCTTTTCTGCTTCAAGGGTCACAGGGCCCCCTTGGCACACACACCAGCAGTAGCTCAGCACTGTGTGGAAAACGTGGAAATCTGAAAGAAGTGCTGGGGAGCATATGGACTTGATCATGGCCCAGCAAGATAAAGACTCTGCATCTGTAATACATCGTGGGGATTACAAGTCCAATCCGGAAGGACACCAATCCTACAGTACTTCATTAGGGTCTAATTGGTCATTGTTTCTTGCTGCCCTGGGTTAATTTGTTCTTGGCTTCCTAAGTGATCAGTGTGGGAGTTTAAACTCCATCTGGGCAGCCTGGATGTCCTTGGAGCATTCTGAGTATCATAAGATTACCAGTACGTGAACGTACTTTTCTGCGTCCTTCAGTCCTGATCGCTGGAGTCTCAAGGCTCAGCTCAAAGGACATCTTCTCTCTGAAGCTTTTACTGACCCTGCTTGTTTTTTATCATCGTTTTGTTTGTTTTTGCTTTTTTTGAGACAGTCTCGCTCTGTCGCCTAGGCTGAGCGTAGTGGCATGATCTCGGCTTACCGCAACCTCTGCCTCCTGGGTTCAAGTGATTCTCCTGCCTCAGCCTCCCAAGTAGCTGGGATTATAGGCGCCCGCCAACATGCCCAGCTAATTTTTGTATTTATAGTAGAGACAGGTTTCACCATCTTGGCCAGGCTGGTCTCGAACTCCTAACTTCACCATCCACCCTCCTCAGACTTCCAAAGTGCAGGGATTACAGGTGTGAGCCACCATGCCGGCAACCCTGTTTGTTATACAGAACTGACAACCCCTCTTCAAAATCTCTACTGTACTTCATACTGTCTTCTGTGCATGTAACACTAATGCACTATTAGTATTAATCATATATTATGTAATATTTAATTATCCAATGAAAATAATATATTTAGAGGTCTATGTGGCAGGCACTATGCTAAGCACTTTATATATAGAAATTATTTTGACCCCTCTGTTTCAAAGTGGTATGCAAGGAAGAGACAAGAACACAGATTCTGAAATCACACACTCTGCGGTTGAAATCCCAAGTCCACCAGCCTGTGACCGTGAGCTTGGGCAAACCCCCTTTCAATTACACATTTCATCTGTAACACAGAGACAAAAATAAAAATGGCAACCTTACAGCATTATTCCAATAAATACATCCATTAATGAAAACTGCTAACGCAGAATATAAACCCTGTAAGTATTAGCTGTTTTTATGACCTCTGTTTTGCAGATGAGGAAACTGAGACTTAAAGAGGCAAAGTGGCAAAGAGACCCACCAAAGATGACTCAGCCAGTGAGCAGCGACGCTTACACTTCACTCCTGGCAGCCTGACCATGTCTCTTTGCTCAGCACCCATGTGACCCAGGCTGTCATCGTCCTTCAACTGGCCGGTGAGCTCTTTGATGGCCCAACTGTGACTGCCTTTGATAGAGCTAGATAATTCCATCATGGATTGAATATATTGTTTATTAATGGCTTTAGATTTAATAAATCATATGCACAGTGCCAGGTATGGAGCAGTCCATAAAGGCAACTAATGTGAAATGAATTTCATTTGAGAATTTACTTTCAGTGTATGCTGTGCTTGTCCCTGCAAATATACCATGCAGAGGTCGCCCTAATTATTTAAGCACAAATATAGCAGTCTTCCAGAATAAACTGCCATTTTCTATAGCTTAAACCTAACGTGTGTAACTTTCAAAACACAATCATGTACTTTATTATTAAATTTTTTTGGCCGGGCGCGGTGGCTCAAGCCTGTAATCCCTGCACTTTGGGAGGCCGAGGCGGGTGAATCACAAGGTCAAGAGATCGAGACCATCCTGGTCAACATGGTGAAATCCCGTCTCTACTAAAAATACAAAAAATTAGCTGGGCATGTGGTGCGTGCCTGTAATCCCAGCTACTCAGGAGGCTGAGGCAGGAGAATTGCCTGAACCCAGGAGGCGGAGATTGCGGTGAGCCGAGATCGCGCCATTGCACTCCAGCCTGGGTAACAAGAGCGAAACTCTGTCTCAAATAAAATAAAATAAAATAAAAAATTTTTTACGCATGTTAAGTGGTTTTCTCCTGTGTTTGATATATCACGATTGTTCCATATGAGACAGACTGCATAATAACAAATTTTTTGAGACGGAGTCACGCTCTGCTGCCCAGCTTGGAGTGCAGTGGTGCCATATTGGCTCACTGTAACCTCCGCCTCTTGGATTCAAGCAATTCTCCTGCCTCAGCGTCCCGAGTAGCTGGGATTACAGGCATGCACTACCACATGTGGCTAATTTTTGTATGTTTAGTAGAGATGGGATTTTGCCATGTTGATCAGGCTGGTCTTGAACTCCTGACCTCCTCAATCACCCACCTCAGCCTTCCAAACTGCTGAGATTACAGGTGTGAGCTGCCACACCCAGCCAATAAGGAAATTTAAAGGCATTGAGAGGTCTGTGCCTATGTGCATAACCAACATATCAGGAAGTGTGCACCCCTCATTTACACAATCTTTTCATATTAGGGAGCACGTTAAAACTAAATCTCTATTTTGCATTGGAGGTTTTGCAGCCTAGATCCCCCTGGCCTCTCTCCACCTTCTCTGAGACTTGTCTTGATACAGGTGAAGGTTAAATGCATGAACAGTGCCTGCTGACATACAGGAGGCAACATTTTATAACCACCATTGTTCGCAAGCGTTCCTATCAAGATCCTTACTTGCAAATTCTCAGCATAAACGAAACAGAGTTCTTTGTCAGGACAATGAACTTGGACTGCTATTCTCCAGCGAACGGAAAACAACATTTCTAACCTAGAGAAGGAATGCTCCGCCCCCTTGGGTGACGCCTCAGCTCCCGTCATGCTGGGCAACAATGGCGCCTTTGTGCGGGTTGTGGGACCGTGACATCAGTCAGGCCTTACTGCTTGGGCAACCGAATCACAATCTTCATTCTCTGCAGCGTGTTCTAGTCCCATTGTGAACTAAAATATGTAGGGAGACCTAGCCTCTGCCCCTGCTCTGTTATCCCTGACTTCACATTGAATCCTACTGGCTGGCATAGAGACTGCAAAATTTGGCAAATTTGCCCCAATATTTGGAAATACATAGGATGCTGTTAAAAGATTAGAATTCTCCAGTTGAGTGAAATCAGTCTTCAGAAATAAATGCCCAGATCGTTCTGTGCCACAGCATTTGATACTAAAATCTACAAGTGATAAAGCTCAGGATTTAAAGTTAATCTGGGTCCAAGACTTGGTACCATTCCTTAATAGCTGTGTGACCTTGGCCAAGCTAGTTAACCTCTCTGAGCCTTAGTTTTCTTACCTGTAACAGGGGGATGATAATGACTAAGGGGTTGCTGTGATAGTGTTAAAAATAAACGTGTCCTTTTAACACTTCTAAAATGTATTTTTTTTAAAAACTCTTGGCTATTAACAGAACTCATACTAACAAAATTAGTGTTTGTCTAAACACACGTGAACTGGAAGTAACAGGAACAATTTCTCAGTGGGATCAGGAATAAGCAGCGTTGCCACAAAGAACACTGAGCTCTTGCTCAGAGGATTCTGGCAGGGCGTTTATCTTCATCAAACCACAATCATTACTTTCCTCCTAAATCTCTTCTCTCCTGGTCCCTATTGGATAACAGCATGGCGGGTGGCGCAGTGTGGAGACAGGGGTAACAAAATCCTCAGCATCTCCCCTGCTTCATTCCTCCTCACACCCACTCACTCATCAACGATGAGTCTTTCCCATGTACTTTCTGTCTCTCTCGCTCGCTCTCTGTCAGTCCAGGCCCTTGTGTAACCATCACCTGGACGCTGCAAGTCATACTGATTTCCTGCCCTCAATCCAATCTTCTTCTCTCAGTCTAACTTCCGTGGTCCCAACAAAATATTTCTCCTGAAAGCACATTTTGAGGGCATTCACTGGCACCTTCCAATCCCCACGTACTCTCCGTCCACCCTCCAACCAGCTACAAAGGATGTAGTCAGGAAATGCCACCCTCACTGCTATAGGTTGCTCAGTGGGAATGTAAATCAGAACAACCTCCGTGGAGGGCAATTTGGCAATATCTACGAAAATGACCGGAGAGCATACTCTCAGCCGACGCTGCCATTCCTAGGACTCAATCCTGCAAATACACTCATGCACGTGGGAAACGATGTCGGTGCAAGGTTACACGTTGCGGCACATTTTGCAAGAGCAAAAGGATGGGAATAACCCAAGTGTCTATCAACAAGGAATTGGTTCAATGAATTATGAAAAGTCCACACAGTGTAATACTCAGCAGTTGTTAAAAAATGAAGAAACCATTTATATGCTGATTTAGAACCATCTCTAAGATACATTGTCAAGCACAAAGAGCAAGGTGTGTATAGCATAGTGAAGGGGAGGGTAGAAGAATATATAAACATACTGCCTTGTAAACGCGTAACGGTGCCTAGGATACCACAGGAAATGGTAACATTGGTTTAGAAGAGGAATTAAGTGCTAAAGGAAAGGAGTTGGGGGAGATTTTAACACATATAAAGAAAAACGTATATGTGTGACTGTACGTATACAATTTTATACATACACCTATTTAAATATATATATATGTACACATTTTCTTTTCTCCTTCTGACTTTGAACCATATAAAAGTATTACCTTTCCAAAAGTATTTTATGTATATATGTACGTTTTTTAATCTTAAAGTTTTTAAAACAAACAAACAAGAAACTACCTTTAAAAAAACACAGAGGCCCTGTAAGTCGGGCACCTGTTTTGTCTTCTCTTTGGCAAGTGGGATACATAATTCACTTTCCACCCCGTTTCCTTTTCTCTCACACACAGTGGCTGTATTTCCCTCCTCAAAATTCAGCTTTGAGCACAAACGCCTGGTCCAAAACTCCCTATGGCTTTGCATGTCGTAGGGATGGAGTCTAACTTTCTCGGTCTAATCTTGAGGATTCACCACAGACCCCTCAATTCAGCTTTCCAGCCCGTCCTTCATGACTGGTCCCTGGCTATATTCACACTGCTATCAAGAAATACTTGAGACCGGGTAGTTTATAAAAGAAAGAAAGTTAATCGACTCACAGTTCCACACAGCTGGGGCGGCCTCAGGACCCTCACAACCATGGAGGAAGATGAAGCAGAAGCGAGACCCTCCTCACAAAGCGACAGGAGAGAGAAAAAAAAGCCACGAGCAACTGCCAAACACTTATAACACCATCAGCTCTCGTGAGAACTCACTCACTAGCACGAGAACTGCAAGGGGAAAACCACCCCCATGACCAAATTACCTCCACCTGCTCCCTCCCTGGACACGTGGGGATTATAATTCGAGATGAGATTTGGGTGGGATCACAGAGCAAAACCATATTACCTGCCCAGCTCCCAAAGCTAAATCACTTGTGGCGACTAGGTGCCTGCCCTTCTTACCTCTGTTTCCATCATTCTGTCCTCCCAGCACCCCAAAGCCCAAGCTCTACGGGGTTTCAAGCCTCCGCTCACATCCTTTTTCCCCATCATATCATCCAGATTAATTGCTCACCTTCATCCCGAAGCTGGAAAAAAGCCCTTTCTGTGAAATTCCAGGGCACATTTATGTCACTTCCTTATTTAACACAAGAGATAATAGTTAATTTTGTACATGTCTATCCATTCATTCAATACAGATTTACTAAGCACCTAAACTGTATGTATGTATTGAAAGAGGTGCTAGAGTGAAAACAGCCCCTGCTGGATTCCTGCAATCACAGAAATGACAATCTCCTGGAGAAGACAGATTATCATAAAGAAACCATGCCTTGGATGATAATCTTGATCATTTCAATACAGAGAAGTAAAAAGCTATGCAAGTGTTCATTGTTTTCTCAAAGCAACACCATATGTTGCAATTTAGCACAAGAGGCTCTGAAGTCTAACAGACCCGTATTTAAATCCCAAGCTACCCCAAAGCTACGTTCCTCCAGATCAGGGTTTCACGTCAGCACTGCTGATGTTTGGTCTATGGCCCAGGATTTGACGTTGCCCTAGAGTTATGGCCCAGAACTTGTCTCCTTGGGAGGACGCAGGAAGGGTCTTCATCCCACGAGTCCACCTGCATTTGTCACAGGGATGGATTCAAAAAGTGGGGACTCCCTACGCTTGGATGTAGGAGCTGAAATGTGTATCATTTGAGCCTAGACGTACTACATCCCATAAAAATGCCACATGAAAGAAAGTGTAATTAAGTAGCTGTTACAATGTCAGGCTTTAGATAATGCACTCTCTTCAGAGACTTATTTTGCACGTCCCAAATTCTCCTCATAAACCATTTACTTTCCCACGCTATTGGATGCTGTGAGCATTTAGCAAGGGTTCTCAGGGTGTGTGAAATCAACAAGGCAATTAGGGAGGTTTGAAAATTCAACAATACAATCAACAGTACTCTGCAAATGCCAACAGAATTCTTGGCCTGGCTGACAACGGCTGTAATATACATGTATAAGGAAATTTTAAGATGATGTTAAAATAAATATTCATCATTCTGAATTCCAGGATTTATTTTCATACTGAGAAATGGATAGAAGGATGGGCAGTCTCTAGCATGATATCTATATAATTGGGGAGAAATTTCTCCCCCACCCAAAAAAATGGGAAAATAGGTTTTAGAGTCAGACAGGCATGGATTATAATCCCAGCTGTGTAACAAAAACTGAGTGATGTGGAGAAAATCATTAACTTTCTCAGAGCTTGCTTCTTCAGTTCAAAAAAGAGAACAGTCATACCACCTTAAATTAAAATATCTAAGGGTCCGGCAAAATGTCTTTGCAAACCTTCATTTTCATTCCTCATCCCCTTTAGGGAACAGAGTCCGGACTCATTGGTTTACGTTTTTATAACACCTGCAAAATTGCACACTTTCTAACCAATTTAGTTCTCTCTTGACCAAAACACTTTCAGACAAAAATGTTTCACATCTGTTTTGCTCCACTAAACAATATAAACCAAACCCATCACCCTTCTTTTCTTGCCACCAACAGCCACCCTTAACGTATTCATCATTCCACAAGAAGTCTCGCTTACAAATAAAGGCATTTCTTTCTGGGGCTGGGACAGAGCCATGGAATGCACTTCGGGTATAACATAAAAGATGCTGAATCTGAACGAGAATGAACTCAGTCCTAACGTGGCAGGTCAGACAGAGCCGTCTTTGTGCCACACCACCCTCCTGCCCTGTCTTCCTTGCCCTTAATGTATCAGGATAAGGAAACTCGGTTGTGTTTTTAAAAAGCATCATAATTACTTAGACTTCTCTATGGTTTCCAATAAACCAGTGATTTTTTTTTTCAAAAAGTCCATGAATAAAACAAACCCCGTCACCATTGGAAATGCATTTCCATGCTAGCGCGGATGCTTTTAAGACCATTTGCTGAGCGCTCCGCACCGTTTGACCAGTTCTGGGGCAGGGGGCACGCTCTAATTACTGATTGTGGAGTTTGGTATCTATAGCAACGGGCAGAATTGACAACAGGAAGCTTCACCCTCTGGGGCACCATCCGAAGTTTATAAAATCAACTTGAGGCCAAGGCTGTAGTTAATCAGGAGGGCTTTCAGAGCACGAGTGCTCCGAGTCCACACTTAAGAGGCAAAGAAATTATTTAATAAGACAATCAGGGGCTCGAGAAAGCAGAGTTTATTTAGCTTGGCTTTGCAGAGCCTCTTGGAGTAATTTACCCTAATGGTACCAATTCGCCCATGATTTGATACAGCAGGAGACCCAGGGTATCAGTTTAATCAAACCTTCGTCGATGCTGCCTGTTTCTTAACTATTGTTGCTGTATATCAATCAGTTTCCTTTGATTCACTAATCGGATGGCATGGGGATATGAATTTTCCAGGGATTCCGGAAATCAGGTTGACATAATTCTTTATAACGTGCCCGCTTTTAAACGGCATTATTTCACCCCACTCACATTATTTCATGTTCCTACAGCTGACAGGTAAAGGGTGCAGATTGCAACTGGCTGTGGGTGAGAAGGAAATAGGGAAAAGGCCTGGAGCCTTAGAGTTCAGCTATTTTGACTGCTGGGTCTACTGCCAGTTAGATGTGACCGTGGGCAAGTTACTAAACCCCTCTGATCTCAACGTCCTTAATCCTTACATAAGGACAAGCATCTACTCAGGCACCGAACTGTTAGGAGGATGAATGAACCAGTATATGAATGAGCCTAGATCAGTGTCTGGCAAGCAGGAAAAAGAATCTCAACAGATGATAGTTTCACTCCCCAGCTGCCCTCATTTCCGTTTCTGAAGACGTGGGGAGTTTCAAATGCATCTGCATCATTTTTATAGGTAAGATGCTAAGCTGTATGGTATTTTATGGGCCTGGTTGTGGCCATGTTGATAATCCTAGGAGAACATCTAAACTTCCTCCTTATTCTCAGCTCTCCTGTCCCCATGGAGGCCAGAGCTGGGCAATTCTCATCTTGCTTTTTGCACTTGCCGCTGGCCCAGCCGTTGAGCACAGAACAGCAGGGTCCTCCCTCTCACTAGCAGAGACTCTGTTGCTTCCCTTCGCAAACCTTCTTTCTTACACAGCATGCACACACCAGAAACTGCAAGATCAGACCTCTTCTCCTTGGAAGGCAGCAAGTTTAGAAGGGAGAGAAGGCCCATTTACTCATTTCATTCACGTTGTTCGAGAGAGAAGAAGGAAAAGGGCAACCTGGACCCCCAAGTTGGAGGCAATAACCATGAGCTGGCAAGGCCATGGCCAGAGTCCCGACACCTAAAAGTCGAGGTGTCCATTGCAAGCCTCGGTTCAACAGGCCTTGGCTGCTGCTTCTGTAAAATGGGCATATGAAGATATACTCCATTGAGCTCATGTCCCAAAGCAAAAATGGGCAAGGTATTCTGGTCCCCTTTTCCTGCCAGAATTAAACCCAGCCTTTTATCATTGAGCCTAGCTGTACACATTTCACTTCGTTATCCTAGCTTATGGTTTTTCTTTTTTTAAATTACACTTTAGGTTCTGGGGTACATGTGCGGATCATGCAGAATTGCATAGGTACATACATGGCAAGGTCCTGCGGGCAGACCTAACAACAGATTAAGGAGTGAGGGTGAAAAGAAAGAGAAGGAAAGAGGGAAGAAGGAAAGTAGGGAGTGAGGAAGAGAAGAAAGAAAGACGGAGAAAGAGAGAGGGGGAAGAAAGAATGAGAGGAAGGAAGGGAAAAATGGAAGGACAGAGAGAAGGAAGGGAAGGAGGAAAGGAGAAAGAAAGAACAAAGAAAATAGAGAGGGAAAGAAGAGAAGAAGAAGGAAGAGAAGGAAGAGATGCCCTGCATGGCCACAGCTTTTCCACACTCCTCCTCTTCGTTCTTAATATTGGAGGGTGTTGTGCGGTGTTTAGCAGCGGCCCGATTGTTTCAATAGCCAGGGTAAGGAGGTTAATGCCGCCTTAACAAGGGACTCATTGCTTGCTCCCTCCCACCTCCTCCCTTTCCTTTTTTTGGCTCAGCCTAAATTTCTAACACTACCTGATGAAATGTAGTATACAGCTTTTAATTGTGCCCAGAGGCAGTACAACTTCATAGAGGTTTTGAAGCAAGTGGCGGATGATTTGAGAAACAGCTGTGTTCCCGGCCTAAGCGCTCCGAGGTGGAACAGCCCCGTCAGCACCTGTGCCCGCTGAGCACACACCCTCACACCCTACACGCGTGTGCACAGCTGGGACCCATCAGGGTTGTAAAGAATTAATACTCTTAACTTGGTATTTTATTGTACCTAGAGGAGCCTGACGCTATATTAAATCCGTAGCACATAAGTAGGATTTTTTCAATCTTAGGGTTACGGGGGCCGGGGGCTGGGTGGTATATTAAACACACACACACACACACACACACACACACACACACACACACAACCACTTTTCTGATTCTGAGAACGAATTGTTTTAATATCCCAATGTTTGGTTTATTTATCATTAGGAATGAGTGGTCACTTTTAAAGAGTAATGGACCTTACCTGGCACTAACCTAGTTTTCCCAATTAAATCTATCTCAGACTCCCAGCAATTGTGGAAAGCCACCAGTTCGGGTTCTTTTCAATGAATAACTCTTAGCAAAGCCCAGCTTCCCTTGGCACATGCCCCAACACACAGCACCCACCGGTTAGACTCCGTGTAGTCTTTGAAATCCTAGCGCAAACTCTACCTCTCCCAGCACTGTCTCCTGTGATTCCACTGCTGACCTCCCTAATCCCTGGAAAGTCAAGTAGGTGAGTGTCTATATACCCATTCCACAGTCCCACACGCAGAAGTTCGGAGAAACCACTGCCCGAGTCATGGGAAAACCAACATCAGACCTTAGAATTCAGTCTGCTGGCTGTAAGTAAACACTTTTTTCTCTAAGCCATGTTATATATTCTGTTGTAAACACAATGCGCAAAATATTTTCTACAGCAGCTGGTACTGAGTGCCACTGTAGAGCGGATATCATGAGGGATTTTCACAAATGCTAGACTAATGTAATTAGCAATGAACTTCAGCATCTGTGGCAGGCAGAAAAATGCAACCCCCTCCCCAGAAGACACCAGCGTCAAATCCCCGGAACCTGTCACTATGACCCTATTTGGGAACAGGGTCTATGCGGGTATGATTAAATGTTTTTTGAGATAGGATAGTTCTGGATATTCCAAGTGGGTCCCAAATTTAAAGACAAGCATCCT
Source organism: Callithrix jacchus (assembly GCF_049354715.1). Taxonomy (NCBI): domain Eukaryota; kingdom Metazoa; phylum Chordata; class Mammalia; order Primates; family Cebidae; genus Callithrix; species Callithrix jacchus. The sequence goes on along the minus strand of NC_133521.1, from coordinate 36,652,515 downwards.
TACAGAAGAAATATAGAGGGAGATTTAAGACAGGCAGAGTGGGAGGCCGATGTGAACACGGAGGAAGAGACAGGAGTAGTGTGGCCACCAGTTAAGGAATACTGACGGCCACCTGAAGCAGGAAACGGTGAAGAACAAATTCTCCTCTAGCGCCCCCAGAAACAGTGTCAATGCCAGACTTCTGCGCTCAGAACTGTGAGCAAATAAATCTCTGTTGTTGTGAGCCACTCACTTTGCGGTTATTTATTGCAGCAGTCACAAAAAATCTAGTACAGGGTCTTTTGCTCTGAGCGCCATGTGAGATATATTTTGCTGCTAATGGGGGCTCTTGGCAGGAGGAGTACCTGAACTCTGGCTACTGTGGAAGTGCAGAAAGGACCACATTGCCCCCGTTACTGCATCTGTACCTACTTTGGAGGAAATGGCAGTTCAGCTCTGTAGGGTAAATGCGCCTGATAGCAATAACTTGAACATACCCTGAGATCAACTCTGAAGGGCATTTGCACCTGAACGTCTGTTCTGAGATAGGGAATCTGGGACTGGCCAATCAGGAGACTTGTTGCCCCCCTATGAGGAATATCTGAACCCCCGACCTGGCCTGTGGAACACAGGCCATATTGGGAATTCCAGTCCCTGCATTTTGGAGTAAATGAAGAAGGTTTCCAGGTAGAGGTCATTATGGGATGATGTTAAGGGAGAATGTTATATGAACTGCTTGCTTTCTGCAGGCAGCTGCGGTTTTCCTGCCCAGGCCATGGCCACTGGGCCGTGTGGTGATGTTGTCTAGCCGTTGCCACTGGACCCCAGGAAGGTGGAGTCTTCTCCAGTCCATGGCCCCTGGACCATTTCTGCATATAAAGCAGTTCTCCTGCCCAGCCTGCTGCCACTAAACTCTCTCCTTTGTATGGAAACCCCTAATAAAACCCTAAGTCTTGTTTGCTAGCTCTGGGTCTCTTCTCTGGCCTGTGAAACCTGGTGCCTTCCCTACTGAGGTTCAGCACCTTCTCCTTCATTGAGGAGAAGCCAGCCACTGCCATCATGACTCAAACCAAATAGGTCTCAGAGTAGGGTACATAGGCAGGTGAAAGGTGTCCTGTCCTCTGGCTGGCCAGTCCCCTTCTCATCCTGGCTGGACCATTTTCTAGACATGCATGCCTCAGGCAAATCATTGAATCAATGCCTTTGTTGCCTTGTTGAAAAAGTGAGATTCTCAATGTGGAACCCATTTTGAAAAACGGCAAAACATCATATGAATGTCACTCCTTTGCTTCAATCCACAGTTATAAAGTGTCTACAAAATGCCAGACTCACGGAGTGCAGACGGCACTCTGACTTTGAGGGAGGACACAGTCTCCAGCAGGTATTATTGCAACTTTCTCCAAAACACACTTTTTCTTAGGTATCCACTTATCATCCATTAATGTAATGAAAGCTCTTTAGAAACCCTCCAATCCGAAATGCTGCGTTAATGTAGCCCATAAATTGAATTTCCGCTGTGTATCTTTGGATTCTCCAAATTTGTCTCTTTCAAACCAACAATAACACACTATTTGTTTGTTTATAATATTAGCAATGATTTTTTTTTTAATGAGCACTCAGTACTGGTTAAGAGAACCTGGACTGAAATGCTGCTTCTGATCATGTAAATTGCTACAAACCTTTTGGAGAGTAATTTGGCAATATGTCTCACAAACCTTTAAAAACTGTGCTCAACCTTTGACCTACTAATACCATTTCTGGGAATCTGTCCTACAGACATAATGGGAACTACAGAAACTGCTTTGTGCACAGAGATGTTTATCAGAACACTCTTTCTGACAGCAGAAGTATTTAAAACCATCTAAATGCCCAACAACACAGAAATGGATAAATAAACAGCAATGCTTCCCCTCTGTGGACTATCACAGCCACTAAGAATTGCAGTTAAGAAGCATCTAGAACAACATGATGAAATGTATAAAGCCAGGGAAAAATATGCAGCGTGCCAAATGGCCATATGGGCAGTGCCAAACGGGCAGGGATCTCGACGTGTCACAGACACCACACAACACATGGAAAAAAGACTGGAAGGCAGGCATGGGTTAAATGTGGTTGCCATGTGCAGCAGAATTATGAGTGATTTTCTTCCTTCTTTTAAAATATTTTAAAGATGCTCTCCACTGAGCTGTATTATCAGCAAGCCTCATTTTATTGCATTTCCTTTCAATGCACTTTGCACATACTGTGTTTTTACAAATGGAAGGTTCGTGGCAACTTTGCATTAAGCAAGACTATTGGCACCATGTTTCCAACGGTACCTGCTCCTTTCATGTTTCTGTATCACATTTTGATAATTCTTACAATATTTCAAGCTTTTAAATTATGACTTTATCTGTCCTGGTGACCTGTCATCAGTGAGCTTTGACATCTCCATTGTCATTGTTTGGCGACACCACAAGTTGCACCTCCATCAGATGGCAGACTTAATTGATAAATGTTGTATTTATGAATATAACACTGGCTCCACCCACCAGCTGTTCTGCACCTCTCTCCCTCTCCTTTGGCCTCCCTATGACCTGAGACACAACAATATTGAGATGAGGCAAACTTATAACCCTACGATGGCTTTTTGATCAATTCCCAAGTGAAAGTAGGAGTTGCACGTCTCTCACTTTAAATCAAAAGTTAGAGGTGATTAAGCTTAGTGAGTAAGTCATGTTGCAAGCTGAGATAGGCTGAAAGCCAGATCTCATGCCAAACAGTTAGCCAAGTTGCGGATGCAAAGAAAAAGTTCTTGAGGGAAATTAAAAGTGCTACTCCAGTGAACACACAAATGATAGAAAGCAAAACAGCGTAATCGCCCATATGAAGAACGTTTGAGTGGTTTGGATATAGGACCAAACAAGCCACAACATTCCCTGAAGCCAAACTCTATCTAAAGCAAGGCCCTTACTCTCTATAATTGCATGAAGGCTGAGACAGGTGAGGAAGCTGCAGAAGAAAACTTGGAAGCTAGCAGACGTCCGTTTGTGAGGTTTAAGGAAAAAAGCAGTCTCCATAACGAAAAATACAAGGTGAAGCAGTAAGTGCTGATGCAGAAGCTGAAGCAAGTTTCCCAGAAGATCTAGCTAAGATCACTCAGATCCTAGCTAAGATCATGAAGCAGATCCTAAGATCACTCAGATCCTAGCTAAGATCATGAAGAAGATCCTAAGATCACTCAGATCCTAGCTAAGATCACTAAGATGGCTACACTAAACAAAAGATTTTCAGTGTAGACAAAACAGCTTTCTGTTGGAACAAGATGCTCTCTAAGACTTTTATAGCTAAGGAGGAAAAGTCAATGGCTGGTTTCAAAACTTCAAAGCACAGGCTGACCCTCTTCTCTGCTGATGACTTCAAGTTGAAGCTAAGCTCATCTACCATTCCCCAGATCCTAGGGTCCTTAAGAATTATGCTAAACCTACTCTGCTTGTGCTCTATAAATGGAATAACAAAGCCTGGATGACATATCTATTTATAGCATAATTTACTGAATATTTCATGCCCACTATTGAGACCTACTGTTCAGAAAAAAAAATATATATATATATGCCTTTAAAAATATTCTGCTTGGCCCAGTGTGGTGGCTCACACCTGTAATTCTGGCATTTTGGGAGGTTGAGGTTGGCAGATTGGTTCACCAGGAGTTCAAGAGCAGCCTGGGCAACATGGTGAAATCCTGTCTCTATCAAAAATACCAAAATAACCCAGCCTATTGGCATGTGCCTATAGTACCAGTTATTTGGAGGTTGGAGTAGGAGGATAACTTGAGCTGCAATCATGCCAATGCTTTCCAGCCTAGGTGACAGAGCAAGACTCTGTCTCAAAAAAATAACAACCAAAAAATGAAAATATTCCACTTGTTGACAATGTACCTAGTCACCTAAGAGCTGTGATGGAAATGTACAAGGAGATGAATGTTGTTTCCATTCCTGCCAATACAGCACCTACTCTGCAGGCCAGGTATCAAAGAGTCATTTCAACTTTCAAGTATTATTGTTTAAGAAATACATTTGATAAGCCTATAGGTGCCATAGATGGTGTATTCCTCTAATGGATCTGGCAAAGTAAATTGAAAACCTTCTAGAAAGAGTTCAACATTCTAGATGCCATTAAGGACATTCATGATTCAGCAGAAAGGATCAAAAATTAATAATAACAAAAGTTTGGAAGAAGTTTAATCTACCCTCTTGGATGACTTTGAGGGGTTTGAGACTCAGTGCAGGAAGTCTTGAGTGCCTTCAAGACTCAGGTATGGTGGAAATAGCAAGAGAACTAGAGTTAGAAGTGGAGCCTGATGATGTGACTGAATTGCTGCAATCTCATGAAAGAAACTTGAATGGGTGAGGAGCTGCTTCTTAGGCATGAGCTAAGAAAGTGATTTCATGCGACGGAACTTGCTCTTTATGGAGACACCAAGAACATGGTTGAAATGGCAACAAAGGATTTACAATATTCCATAAACGTAGTTGATGAAGCAGTGGCGAGTTTGAGAGAACTGATTCCACTTTTAAGAAAAAAATTCTACTGTGAGCAAATTGATGTGAAACAGCAGTTCAGACTACAGAGAATCCTTCTGTAAAAGAAAGAGTCAATCCGTGCAGCAAGCTTTAGTGTTGTCTCCTTTTAAGAAATTGCCACAGCCACCCCAACCTTCAGCAACCACCGCCCTGATCCATCAGCTGCCAGCGACATCAATGCAAGACCCTCCACCAGCAAAAACATGGCAACTTGCTGAAGGCTCAGGTGATGATTAGCATTGTTTAACAATGTTAATTTGATTTTAAAATTAAGATATGTACATTGTTTTCTTAGAATGCTACTGTACACTTAAGAGTCTATCATACCATGTAAACAACTTTTATATGCACTGGGAAACTCCAAAATTCATGTGACTTGCCTCATTGACATATTTGCTTTATTGAGGTGATATGGAACAGAACCTGAAATATCTCTGAGGTATGCCTGTTCTTTGAAATACAGAAAAATTCATTAAAAAACAAGAGGTTCCTCATTCTAACACATCCTAATTGGGTGGAGAAAGCTGACGTATATGTTCTTTGTTTCCTTCGTGACTTTAAGGATTTGGATCCCGTGAAGTGTGTTTCCTGTAACTTGAAACTTCTATTTCCAGGTCAGTCCTATCACTGTTTTTCTCTCTTGTTTAAAAGTGCAACCCTTGCAGGGACTGGGAGAGGCTCCATGCAGCTCATCACCAGCCCAGAAGATAATCTCCATGCATATACTCTCATGTCACTCTTAGGTCTTTCTTTGTGAGAAGAACTGGGCTTTTTCTGAATTACTGGCTTGTTTTGAGTTTACATATATTGTAAATTGCATAACTGATGGTTTCTCCCAGTTTGTGGCAGCTGCTAAAAGGCTCAGAGACAAATCTCTGCCTGGCTTATAACAAGAGCACCTGTGCATTTCGGGTCCTCGCCTCACCCTGGTCTTCCTGTTCACTTCCACACCCTGAGTTCCTTTCCTACTTACCGATCGCCCTGCATCAAGTAAGTCCTGATGTGCTGTTTCAAATTCTTGTTGGAATGAGGTAAAGTATACACTTAAAATTTCTTTTTCACATGTGAGACAGACTATGTGAACCCCTATGAGCTGTGCTTCCATTGATTGTTAGAGAGAATTCCAGCCGAGCAAAGGGCAAATCAAAGAGAGCATCCCCATTTGAATCTGTGGCACAACAACTGTACTGACTACTAAGAACATGGGGAACACGAAGGAGTTAAATCCTTGTGGCAGCAGAGGGTGGGAGCCAGCAGCATTGAGGGACCTGGTCCCTTCCTGCACTGGAGGCACAAGAAGTCATCCGCGCAGGCAGGAGCGTGCGCTTGGCTTTGCTGGGAAAGCAGGTACTGTGCTTACTGCAGTGTTCCTGTGGGTGAGCTAATTGTCTCACTGCCCTTGAGATGTATATAATCTAGTCTGCAGCCCAGGCTCCTCCCTCTGTGTCATCACCCATGGGACAGGAAACATGAACAACATCTATGCCCATTGAAAGCAGCATCAGGACACCCCTGTCACCTACGGCCCCTTGATGAGTGATCTGGCAGCTGTGCTCCTGCTTGGGGCACCTGGTATGCTTGGCTAAAGGGCATATCTTTAGCTACCCTTGGTTGTTAAGAAAGAATGCTGTGTTCCCTTCCGAAGGCTGCCATAACAAAGTGCCACAACTAGGTGGCTTGAAACAATCAAAGTTTATTCTCTCTCTCCGTTTTTTTTTTTTTTTTTGACATGGAGTTTTGCTCTTTGTGCCCAGGCTGGAGTACAATGGCACAATCTCAGCTCACTGCAATCTCTGTCTCCCAGGTTCAAGTGATTCTCATGCCTCAGCCTCCCAAGTAGCTGGGATTACAGGTGTGCACCACCCTGCCCAGCATTTTTGAATTTTTAATAGACATGGAGTTTCACCATGCTGGCCAGGCTGGTCTCGAACACCTGACCTCAGGTGATCCACCCGCCTTGGCCTCCCAAAGTGCTGGGATTACAGGCGTGAGCCACTGTGCCCAGCCAGTTTATCCTCTCTCTATTCAGGAGCCCAAAAAGTCCGAATTCAAGGTGTCCCCAGGGCTGTGCTTCCTCCAAAGGCTCTAGGGGAGAACATTTCCTTGCCTCTTCCAGCTCCTGGTAGTGGATGGCAATGCTTAGTGTTCCCTGGCTTATGGCAGCATTGCTCCAGTATCGGCCTCCTTCTTTCTATGGCCTTCTGCTTGTCCTTGTGTGTGTGCACACATGCGTGCATGCAGGCATGTGCATACACGTAGCTGTGTAGCTGTTTGTGCACGCATGTGTCTGTGTCTCTCCAAATCTCCCTCTCCTTTCTCTTATAAAGATACCAGTCACTGGATGCAGTTTAACCCACAACATATGCACTTAACAAACAGCAATGAAGAGAATGGACTGCATAGTCATCTTGGTTCAAATCCTGGCTCTAACCTTTACTAGCAAATTACCCAACTTCTTCCAGCCTTCGTTCTTCATTTGGAAGGCCTTAGGCCGGCACTCGGAGCAGTCCGGAAGTTAAACAGGATCATGTGCCATGCAAGCACATCTCCAGGCATGGAAGTGACTCATTAAGAACACATTGTGGCTTGGCCTTAGGACTGCCACTCAGCCCCACCACTCCGATTCAAACCTTCCTTCCACACACTGAGAGACCCTGGTTCTAGATGACAGACAGCAAATTGTTATGAAGGGGGTCTAGCTCTTTGCACAGGATGTTTAATGTGCACGTTGCCTGTAAATCTCTCCTCTGCCTTCCTTAACCCTCTTCCCTCTACCAGTGAAAAGCCGGCTCTATCCCAGCCTTCAGGCCTTGCCTTTGTTGACATCTCCTCTCCAAGATCTTGCAGGTCACCCTGCTGAGAGTAGTTTAGTGCCACTTATGCTCAGCCCTTCCTACTCCAGGCAACTGCTATGATGGGGATGTTCTCTGGCAACAGGGATTGCTCAATCCACCCAATGGGTAAGCCTAAGGTTGCCCTGCAGAATATAGGCCACTCGGTTTAATTTGAATGAACACATATAATGAATACTTGTATTAGCATGTCCCTTGTGTTGCAAATATTGTACCAAGGTATGGGCCAAAGGGCCTGGAAGTGAATGTTCTGAGAGTAGTCCTCAACCAATGAAAGATGAGATCTGGTGGGTTAAGTACTCTCATTTCTCTGCCCTCTGATGGGGGATAACTCAGAGGTGGCACATTCTACATGGTCTCTCCAAGTTTCGGTGAATTCTTCACCCCTTGTCCACTGCAGTCCCTGTTCCCTAATGCACCCTGGGATGACTTTGTTCCCCTTCCCTTTCTCCACCCCCTAGGAAAATGGTCCTACCCTCCCATCACTATTTTCCACAATGAGCTTGTTCATTTCCCCTGCCCTCCCACCACTGTTCTCCACACTGAGCTTATTTCCCTCAAAACTTTTATTACGGTATGTAGTTACAAACGCATATGTGTTTCTGTTTGCTTAGTCTCTTGGTCCCACCAGACTGAGTTCTAGTACCATGACTGTACTATTCTTTAGCAACTAGCACTGGGCTGGCACTCAAGAACTTGCTAGATCATGAAGATGAGCAAGATAATGAACAAAAACACAGCCATCTGTGCCAGCAGAAAGCAAAAGTGGTTTTTAGCTGCACTGAGCTGCTCTGGACAGAGGCTGTACTGCCCCGACTTGAGCTTGCATCTCACTTGGCTCACTTCAGAATCTGACCTTGGACTCCGTGCTGTCTTCACCTCAGTTTCCTCATCTGTAAAACGAGGCGGCAAAACTAGATGACTTCTCTCATGTCTTCCGGCTCTAAAATTCTATGACTCTATATTCTAGGCAATAAACTTTATGACTATGAATAAATTAATGAAAATGAATATTTAAATGATGTGCAAACATTCATGCGAGTGCTTTCTTAGACTTTTATGCAGTGGGAGAGCGAGAAATAAAACCAAGATGAAAAGATCAGAAATATCTGCATCAGTGGAAAGCTGGTGTCTTGCTCCCGTTTACCGGGGAAGTTGGTGTAGAAGAGTTTGTTAAAGAACTCCCAGGATGGGGGAAGGAGAACGGACAAAAGGAATGCAGGCATCTGGGGACGCTGGAAGCCCCAAGATGGATGGATATTCCTGGAAACAGTTCTTGGTCCAGGGGATCAGCAAAGGAAATTATGTTCCCTATCTCTCTGGCTCCTAGGGTCTGTCATGAGCCTCAGACACATTCAGAAGAAAGGTTTGGTGCTTCATGTACTTATCAAGATGATCTGCTGTCCATCAAGTGGAGATCCCTTTTGTTAGGTCAGTAGTCACAAAGCATGTCCAATACTTAAGGTCAGTAGACACAAAGCATGTCCAATACTTAAGGTCAGTAGTCACAAAGCATGTCCAATACTTAAGGTCAGTAGACACAAAGCATGTCCAATACTTAAGGTCAGTAGACACAAAGCATGTCCAATACTTAAGGTCACTAGACACAAAGCATGTCCAATACTTAAGGTCAGTAGACACAGAGCATGTCCAATACTTAAGGTCGGTAGACACAGAGCATGTCCAATACTTAAGGTCGGTAGACACAAAGCATGTCCAATACTTAAGGTCGGTAGACACAAAGCATGTCCAATACTTAAGGTCGGTAGTCACAAAGCATGTCCAATACTTAAGGTCGGGAGACACAAAGCATGTCCAATACTTAAGGTCGGGAGACACAAAGCATGTCCAATACTTAAGGTCGGGAGACACAAAGCATGTCCAATACTTAAGGTCGGGAGACACAAAGCATGTCCAATACTTAAGGTCGGGAGACACAAAGCATGTCCAATACTTAAGGTCGGGAGACACAAAGCATGTCCAATACTTAAGGTCGGGAGACACAAAGCATGTCCAATACTTAAGGTCGGGAGACACAAAGCATGTCCAATACTTAAGGTCGGGAGACACAAAGCATGTCCAATACTTAAGGTCGGTAGACACAAAGCATGTCCAATACTTAAGGTCGGTAGTCACAAAGCATGTCCAATACTTAAGGTCGGTAGACACAAAGCATGTCCAATACTTAAGGTCGGGAGACACAAAGCATGTCCAATACTTAAGGTCGGTAGACACAAAGCATGTCCAATACTTAAGGTCGGTAGACACAAAGCATGTCCAATACTTAAGGTCGGTAGACACAAAGCATGTCCAATACTTAAGGTCGGTAGACACAAAGCATGTCCAATACTTAAGGTCGGTAGACACAAAGCATGTCCAATACTTAAGGTCGGTAGACACAAAGCATGTCCAATACTTAAGGTCGGTAGACACAAAGCATGTCCAATACTTAAGGTCGGTAGACACAAAGCATGTCCAATACTTAAGGTCGGTAGACACAAAGCATGTCCAATACTTAAGGTCGGTAGACACAAAGCATGTCCAATACTTAAGGTCGGTAGTCACAAAGCATGTCCAATACTTAAGGTCAGTAGACACAAAGCATGTCCAATACTTAAGGTCAGTAGACACAAAGTATGTCCAATACTTTGTTTGGCACGTCCAATACTTAAGAAGAAAGCAGAATGAAATATTAACAGATGAGACCCCCTAACTTCTCATGTTGGTAGGAGTGGCAAACTGGGAAGGAGGGAGACAGAGAAAAGATTCTCAGACTGAGCCTGTGCTGTGTTCATTCCTGGAAATCAGGCAAGTCTGGGCATTGGGGTGTGGCTGGGGATTTTGTTAGGAGATTCAACAAAAAGAATGGAGCTTGGGGACGGTGTCTAGCAGGGTCCTATAAGACAACTCATCATCAAAAAGGAGACAGGCCTGATCTTGACCCAGTTACAAAGCTTCAGTTTATGGGTGGGACTAGGATTTGAATTCAGGATGGAGGCTATTATGTAAATCTGTCCCCTGCCAGGCCCAGTGGACACACATCTGGGTCCATGGGATAGTGTGGTCTATAAATCAAAATCAATTGTTCTTTGGATGTTCATCCCTAATATGATGAGCCTAAACACTTGTGTGACTGTGACCTTCTGATCCTTTTGTATCCTCTTTGCCTAGATATTACTCCTACTGATTTGCCTCCAGAAGTACCTACTGCCCTTTTCGTAAGACTTTTCTGTCTCTTGACAATTGCAGCTCTTTTTCATTTCTACTTTTTAACTTTCTGGCTTTTATTCCCCCGTCATACTCCTTCAAAAGAGAACATAAAGTGTAACCATCATGACCATTCATTACTGAATTTAAAATAATTAGAATACTTGAGTTCTTGATTTCAGTTGGGTCTACATTTTCATTCCTAAATAATACAGAAAACAGTGTCTCCAAGCCAGTAAATGATGAAGCAAAAGACCCCAGGAAAAGGAATGGCTGCAAAACCAGAAGTCCTGTGAACACACTGGTTAGCCTTTCTGCTGTTTTCAAAAACAAAAATTAAACACAACAGAGAAACAATGATGGAGAAAAAGAAATTTGCAGATACAGTGTCACCTCTGTCCCAGGTCTCAGTGCCGGAGCTGCTTATAAATCACGACCCCTTGTTCATACCATAAGGATACATGAACAAGAGATACCTACTCCTCCCCTCTAGCTTTGTGGAATATTTATATGCTTGGCATTTTTATTCCTGGCCAGTGAGCCTTGGGATACCCTCCTTGAGGGAAAGCATCTATGAATCTCTGTGGCTGTGAAGGGTACAAATGATCTCTGCTGGTTGATTTCATCTGCAACTACTTGCTGAGAACCGTGTGCCGGGGTAGGGATGGAAGGGGGAAAGTCTGCCACTTCTTGACCATGAAGAAGAATTCAGGCCTTGTGTTAGGCATGTCTTGATAACTTATTTCTCAAAACAATCCCCGAAGACCAGTAACAGTGCTCTCATTTCAATGATGAGAAAACTCAAAAAAGTCAACTAACTTGCCCAATACCGAGCTGATAAAAGGCAGAGGTAGGATTCAAACTGGGGATGGGCAGACTCCAGAAACTCCTGCTGCAGCCTCCCTCGCAAAGCAAAACATCCCATTTCTTCTTCAGAATTGTTGAAAGTGGCTCTTCATTTCCCTGGCTACAAGAGAATTGAATGTGAGTCTAACGGCCAGGAAAAGGAACACAGACAAGACAGACAGAGTGGGCACCGAGTGTGTGTTGGGGGTGGAGGGCAATGACTGTTTCCCTTCCCTCACGTGGGGACAAGAATGACTCGAGGTACAAACTATTAACTCTCTTTACTAGTCAGAATTGGGTCAGATATTCCAGCAGAGAGAACAGCCTGTTCTCTGCTCCAGCTGTTATCTGAGCTACACAGCTGGGGGCAGGACTCCAGCTTGCTCCTTGGGCTCAGAGCTCAAGGTTTCTACGGCTCTCCAAGCTACATCTGATGGCCTTTCCCAGCTGGAATGATGGGGGGGAGGTTGGCGTGGTTATGGCGGGGAGAAAAACTAAGAGGAGAGGAGGTGGAGGGAAAATGCGAGGGGCATTCTTATTTCTAGTGGTGCGACCAATTATCACGAGTCCAACCTACCTGTCTCCTGGTTGTCAGTCAGTGAAAGTTTTCTGACAGATGTTCATGGGTGAGAAGCATTATTTGAAAGAGAGCCCCCAAACAGCCATAGGAGTTGCTGATTAAATGGGGGTCCTGGGTGCAGTGTGGTTGCTATGCTAACATCTGAAAGCCCAATAATGGGATCACCCCCTGCTCACCATCTACCAGGCTAGGAATACATTGGGACTTCCCAATGTCTCAATCTCTTGCGACAGAATGGGCTGGACTGTTGTTTTGGAGAGTTGGTGCTTTCGTTTCCATGCAACTGACGTTTTAGGCTCACACACTACAAAGTTTCTGTCTCTAAGCAGCCCCAACGTGCACCATGCCAAACCTGGTACTGCTGTAACGTGCATGCCCAGGACACCTCTGCTTCTGTGCAGGTATCGCTGAGCCTGCCTTAAATGCAGTAGAGAGAAAATGACTCTGATTGCTTCCTATTTGTCTGATGTGGTAGTTCCCAAATTCTAGATTCTTGGTGAAAAAGCAAGGAGTTGTTACATGAATTTCGTAATTTAGAGATAAATAATGAACACCAAACTTGGAGCAAAATACCCCAGTGTTCATTTTATTTAATATTCTCCATTGGTGGAAATAAATTAAAAATGAACAAGGCTTGTTTATGCCTGCCTTACATTGCTCTCCACTTTTGAATAGCAACTGCATATTAATTTGCCAAGATCCCATAAATTATAATTAGCCCGGAGGATTAACAACATAAATCCTTGAATTTAAAACCAACCTGCCCGGCTCTCTCTTCCCTATGCCCTAAAGTAAAAAAGAGCCATAAAACCTATCACCGCTATTTGATCCATTAAACTCCGGAGACATTCTTATTTCAGCTTAGCTAGTGGAGGCAGTCTTTGTTAAATCTTTTTAAAGTTACAGTAGCTCGATAGAAACCTGGGGTCTGGGAGACAAGGCTCTGTGTCAACTCACAGCCACAGTGAACACTGCACAGATGTGGATTATGAGGACCATGGCCAAAGGGACAAAGGAGTAGGTTTCAGCTTAGTACAGTTTACATAGAGTCCTGGAATTGACCAGACATGAAAAGTGCCCCCGACTTCATATTGCTCTCATGTATTGTCTAGAGCTCCAGGGTACCCGGAAGACAAACCCAGTGAACACATACATGTTCACAGCACACAGACAACACACACACACACACACACACACACACACGTTATAGTCTGAGATTGCATCTGCCAAGTTCACGCCAGGCTGATGGGGACATGAAGGATAATGTTGTCAGATGACCAAGTATTTAGCACAAGACTATGGCAATTAAAAAGAATCTTTTTTTTTTTTTTTTGAGACAAGGTCTTGCTCTGTCGCTAATGCTGGAGTGCAGGGGCATGATCACAGCTCACTGCACCTTGACCTCCAGGACTCAAGCTGTCCTCAGGCCTCAGTCTGCCAGGTAGCTAGAAGGCAGGCACATACCACTACACCTAACTATTTATTTATTTGGTTTTAAGGAGCAGAGACTTTAAGAGGCAAGAAGGGGCAAGAAGGAAGGGAAAAGGAAGACGCTCCCCTGTACAGAGACAGAGGTGGGGGGCTCCAAAGCCAAGAGAGGGAACCCCCTATTTTTTATTTTTTGTAGAGGTGGCATTTCACAATGTTGCTCTGGCTGATCTCAAACTCCTGGGCTCAAGCAATCCTCCTGCCTCGGCCTCCCAAAGTGCTACGATTACAGGTGTGAGCCACCATGCCCTACCAAAGATGGCAAATTTTAAAGCACTGTTTTTCCTGATGATGAACGCGGCCAATCACCCTTGAGTATGAATGGCATGTGAAGTGCCCAGATGGTGGTTCCCCCAGGACGGCACAGCTCAGCCTGGACAATCCGTCCACCTGCAAACACACCTGTACCTGCAATCATTCACTCCCACACCTTTTTCTCTCCTTGGAATCTACCACTCCCCTGGAGTGGGGATCAAGTGGACACCAGAAAAACGCATGGATATGCGTTTAGCCAACCTCAATATGCAGCTCAGCTGCTTTGAAACCACTGCTCTGGGTACAGCTCTGATGTGTGTGTCAAGAAGGCAGCACTGGCCCCCGCTGATGCTTCTGCAGAGGATCTGGTCTTGCTTGTAAGAGGGTCTAGTCAAAGCCAGAAAGATGGAGTTAAAATCCATGTGACACTTAGACAGTGGGCTTGTGGGCTCCCTTGCCACGAACATAATGTCAGTTCTATTAATTTAGGTTTCTGTCCCACCGATTATAACCAATAAATGTTCATTGTAGAAAATCCTCATAACAGATAACAGAATCAAGGAGAAAATATATATGTCAACATGCAGGTCTCATTTGTCCCAGATATTGTTTAACACATGAGCTGAATAGGAATAGAGTCTACACTCAGCCTGACTCCTTGCACTTCATTTTATTCCATGACCGCTTTACCATGTCCCTAACTGTTTTTCAAAACCCCGTTATGAGATTTCATCTGTAACTCTAGCATCATCTCTGGCACTAATGTTGGATTATTAGACATTCAGACTGTTTTAATTTTTGATTATAATTTTCACCTGGTGCATAAACTTTCATGTAGTACCTAATGATTTCCTTGGGAGAAATGTATAAATCCAGAATTTCTGGGGGAAGGATGTGAACATTTTCAAGAAAAATTTCATTTTTAAATGTGACCTGAAAACGTACATGCTGCCTATGACAAAGGGTGAGGGTGGGGCTTCGCTGGAGATCCCCAGAGTGGGATCTGCCCCCCGCAAAGAAAAATCAGGCTGGTAAGTCAGCTGGTCTTCGGGCCATCCATAAGATAAAATGTGAAAAGGCAGCCATTTCACACTGTGCTTGGGCAGTACGCCCAATAGACCACGAGTAGATTTCTTTTCTTTTCGTTTTTTTATTGAAATAACTGGAGAAAGCAGGACAGCAAGCATGAGAACAAAAACAACAAATAAAAAGTCATTTTGGGCCGCCGTGGTGACTCAACCCAGCACTTTGGGAGGCTGAGGAGGGTAGATCACTTGAGCTCAAGAGTTCAAGACCAGCTTGGGCAACACAGTAAGATTCTGTCTCTCCAAAAAGTTAAAGGCAGGGCGTGGTGGGTCGTGCCTGTAATCCGGGCATTTTGGGAGGCCGAGGCAGGTGGATCATCTGAGGTCAATAGTTCAAGGCCAGCCTGGCTGATGTGATAAAACCCATCTCTACTAAAAATACAAAAATTAGTGGGTGTGGTGAGGGGGGTACCTATAATCCCAACTACTTGGGAGGCTGAGGCAGGAGGATAGCTTGAACCCAGGGGGCAGATGTCGCAGTGAGCCAAGATCATGCCACTGCATTTCAGCCCGGGCAAAAGAGCAAGACTCCATCTCAAAAAAAGAAAAAAAAGTTAAAAAAAATTATCTGGGTATGATGGCACACAACTGTAGTCCAAGTTACCCAGGAGGCTGAGGCCAGAGAGTAACTTGAGGCTGAAGAGTCGTTTGAGCCCAGGAGTTTGAGGTCACAGTGGAGCTCTGATCGTGCCACCGCATTCCAACCTGGGTGACAGAGCCAGACCTTGACTCCAAAAAAAAAAAAAAAATTTTTTTTTAA
Organism: Callithrix jacchus; assembly: GCF_049354715.1. Classification (NCBI taxonomy): domain Eukaryota; kingdom Metazoa; phylum Chordata; class Mammalia; order Primates; family Cebidae; genus Callithrix; species Callithrix jacchus. The sequence goes on along the minus strand of NC_133521.1, from coordinate 36,636,901 downwards.
AGAAAGGGTCATTCTAGAGTCATGAACTTCTTGAAAATCTGATAGGTGTGCTTTCCCCAAATATGCATTCATACTCCGAATGTTGCTTATTTTATTTCAGGGACTGTAAAGTTTCCCCAGATTCATCCCAGAATCCCTCAATCTTGATTCCGTCGGTAGAATTTAGAGGTGAAGAGGAATTATGCCATGAAAAGTGGGTGAGTGTGAGCACAACATTCTGAATTCCAAAGTTTCTTTCATCTGGACTTACTGAGCACAGGTAAAAGTTTTGAAGTCTTGGGTCAAAAATTCAAAATGTGCTCCCCTCGTAAGTATGACAACAGATGAAGTTGATTTAAGGCAGTGGGCGTCAAACTTTAGCGGGCACTGAAGTCCCTTGGAAGACTTGTTGAAATACAGATTGCTGGGCCCTGCCCCCAGATGCAGCTGGTCTGGGAGTAGCCTAAGAATTTCCATTTCTAAGATTCCCAGGTGATTCTGATGCTGCTGATACAGCAACTTGGCTTTGAACTTATTACTGAAAACCATAAAATGGGATATCATGGAATCACTGAAAATGATGTAAAAGAATATTTACTGGTATAGAAAGATATTCCTGACCCAGTGCAGTGGCTCATGCCTGTCATGAGCACTTCAGGAGGCCAAGAAGGGCAGCTTACTTGAGTCCAGGAGTTCGAGACCAGCTTCGGTAACATAGCGAAACCCCGTTTCTACTAAAAATCCCACAAAAACAAATGTAGCTGGGGTTAGTGGTGCCTGCCTGTAGTCTCAGGTACTTGGGAGGATGAGCTGGAAGGACTGCTAGTGCCCAGGAGGCAGAGGTTGCAATGAGCTGAGATTGCACTACTACACTCCAGCCTCGGTGACAGAATGGGACCCTGTCTCAAAAAAAAAAAAAAAAAAAGACATTCACGGTATACTATAAACAAAAGAAAGCAGATTATATAGGATTGTGTACAAAATAATTGTTTCTGTGACTTTTTAAAGACATAATAGCTATGTATGCATTTCTAGAAATATCTACATATACAGATTTAAATATACGGATTGCTATAGGTCTAGATATAAATGTGGGTACTGGTTTGGTTATGGATGTGGGTGTAGATATGGACATGAATAAGGGAATGCGTATAAGTATGGATGTGCATGGGGATGAAGACAGAGTTGGTGCCCTTTTCTCTGACTTTTGAGATGACAATTCTGTTTTTGTTATTTTTTCTCATCTATATTTTCTACCCTTTCTACACTGAACAGAAATTGTTTTCATTATCAGAAAATAACAAAGTTCCTTTGAATGGCTCAAAACAACAGCAGACTGCTATTACTGAGGACTCTTGTAACTGTCACCATTCAGAGGTGCCTGTTCTGTTCCTGTTGGTAGCTTACAGAGAGGCACTGGGCTATGGGATCGACCCAAAGATCCCATACCCATAGCCCGGGAGGGGCTGCATCCCTGTGCTGGTTCCCGTCTGTCAGACCACCTTTCCCACCTTTGTGAACTGAAAACTCTAGACCCAGCCCTGTGCTGACCAGAGACTGCCTTCCTGGGGCGGTGGACGGGAGCAGCCTCCCCTGACCCCCAGTGACCTGCTTTGCTCCGGGGTAATTAGCCAGCTGCAGGTTCTGTGATGGGGCCTCCTCTGACCGCTGTCTGTTGAGGTTTGGACAGCTTTGGTCAAGTGGGGATTGCAATCACATGCAGTATTTGAAGATCCTGAAATCTCTTAGTGAATTGCCAGCATGCACTCTTGGCATTTTTTTTTGTAGGACCCCAAATGGCTCTCTGAGAATGCCTCATGCTAGGGATCAGCATTTGTTTTCACGGATCAGTTGGGGAATGGGGATTCAAAATCATGACCTGCATTTTTAAATGCAAGTAGACATATATGTAGATGGCCACATACATGTGTACGTCTATCTGCATGAACTCTTACATGCGTGAATATTTGTGTATCAATATTTAACTGTACATAATTTGATGTCAAGTGGTCAACTAACATTTCTTGGAAATTATTGATCTATTATAGGGCTGTAGGGCCCCACAGGGTCGTGGGGTGTCCCTTATGCTGTGCTGAGATGCAGGATCTGAGAAGTAAAGAGACAGGACATTGAAGAACTGATGGAGAGCATCTGGACTCGGGGGACCATGCCACCTGTGAGTGGAGATCGGCGAGAGCCCCAAATGCCCAGAAGCATCTGTATGTATTAGGTACAAGCAGGGGGCAGGGTCAAGAGATCGAGACCATCCTGGTCAACATGGTGAAACCCCGTCTCTACTAAAAATACAAAAAATTAGCTGGGCATTGTGGCGCGTGCCTGTAATCTCAGCTACTCGGGAGGCTGAGGCAGGAGAATTGCCTGAACCCAGGAGGCGGAGGTTGCAGTGAGCCGAGATCACGCCATTGCACTCCAGCCTGAGTAACAAGAGTGAAACTCCGTCTCAAAAAAAAAAAACAAGAAAGATTATATAGAACTAAGAATGCTAGATATAACATTAAGTATGATTATATAAGCTAGATATATGTAAGCAGTAAGTTATAGTTCAGGCACTAATTCTATAAACTAATATATGATTATAGATAAAGGATTATATAAAGGAAATAGCTGAGTAATAACACTATAAACTAAGATATTCTTCAGACACTAATTGTGCCTGGGGTCTGGACAGTTCTCCTCCCTCAGTGCCCATGGTGGGGTGTTACCCACAATCTATCCTTCCTATAGGTTGGCATTAAAATATTATTTGCTTTACAAATATGGCAGGTGGATGAATGAATAAAGAGATGGTAGTCATTATAGCAAAATGTTAATGATAGTTCGCTGTAAAACTCTTTTAACTTTGATGTATGCTTCTAAGTTTTCATCTTCATTTTGAGGGAAAATGATTTATCTTATGAAATAATAGTGATAGCAGATAATAATTAATGTTTTACCAAAAAATTATTAATGTCCTTACACACCAGCATAAGACACAGGTAATCCTAAGCTACCTCCTTTTTTTTTTAATCTTAGGATATTTCAAGGTTTCCAAACCATCGCTTCAGAGTAGTTCCCTATTTGTGGGCTTGTGAATCTTTTTGATTCTAGCTTTAGAGCCTTCCCAGGTCTGAAACAGAAAAATTGTTGATTGTCTTAGGCAAGGTCCTCAGAAACAACCCCCCCCCCCGCAAAAAAGGGCACCACTGCACAGCTGCGTCTGCCTTTGCTCAGAATACGTTACTGACTCTAGTGCATAAACCTCCCCATTCCTGGACTTCTCTCTTGAAATTTCACACATCATTTTCAAGTAAGGAGCTCTTTGCCTGAAGGACAGAGCCACCTGGTTTGTCCGACAAAGTGTATCTACAGACAGATGTGGAGAAACGGGCATGATGGCATAAGATGCCTTTGCTTGGGCAAGGAGCCCCAGTTTGCGGCTCTCCTTACCATCCTTGAAGACTCAGAAACTGAATGCCTTGAACGGACTTAATTGTTTAAGTAACAATCTAGGATTAACAATCACGTTTAAAACCCTTTATGAATAGCTAATATGTATGGACTGGATAGGTCACTGTAAATGTTACTGGATTTGTTCAGATCTTTAAAATTAACTCAGTTAATCAAGTCAAACTACAGACTGAGTCAGATAGTATGGAATCAGCCGGAGCCTGACCATCACTCATTTCGCCGTGTTCCAAAATGAAATGGGTGTTCTCTAGCTAAGGGTTCCCAGTGGGGGCCTCAGGAGCAAGGGAAGAGGGTGCAAAATCCAAGGAGGGAGTGAACCCCTCTGATTGTCCTGGAGCCTCACGATATTTCCCACTAATGCGTTTGCCTTGTGACAGACACTCTAAGCATTTTTCCTTACTGAGAATTTCAGCTGCTGGATTCCCCTAAAGGTACTTTAATACCTGTGCTGGGAGGAGAACAGTCACTTCATGCCGAAATTAAATACATAAATTAATAGATGCCTCTTCAGAAAACCTTTCAAACAGGGAGTTCAGCTGCTTCGGCAACACTGCGGTCAATAGGTCAAGGCTTGGCTAATGGCTAGGGAGAGGCAGAGGAGGGATTAAAATGGGTGGACAGTCTCAGCAGAGATCAACAAATATGCCCAGACTCAACCACTTAGGTGAAGGTTTGCCTTTGCCAAAGGGTTAGGCTGAGAACTTGCCCAATGCAAGAAGCAAATGGAAACCAGGGGGCAGAGAAGAGGGAGGAAGAAGATAAGGAGAAAGGAGAAAAGGAGGAGGAGAAAGAGAAAGAAGACGGGGAGGAAGAGGACACAGACGAGGAGCCGCTGGCCAGGGTTGCATGCGCGTGCCCAAGTACACAGGACATTCTGCCCTTCACCTGTCCTCTTCAAAGACCAGAAAAGAATGTCATTCTCAAGTTCTGCCTTGGGCAGGAGTGAACTAGAAAGGGTCTTTAGGTATTTGATGAAACAAACAAACAAAAAATGTGAGCATATACCCTTTAGCCTCAGAACCTCCGAGATAGTAGGATTGTGTCCGAAAGACTTGAAATCTTTATGGAGTGGCTATCATATGCCTGGGTCTTTCCTAGGTAGACATTGTTTCTTATTTAATGAGATCATTTTCAAACTCTTCACAACTCTTCTACCCATTTGCTATTTAATGAGCTTCAAAGTAGGATTTCCTTCAAAGAAGTGTTTCAGCAACTTTTATCAATCTTGAAAAGTATGATGTTCAGTAAATGCGACAGAGAGCAGGCATTCTGTCACATTTCATGTCGCCAGTAGCTCCTAATAGTATATCTAGGACACATCAGCTAAATAATATTCCAAACATTCACAATAGTTTTCAAATGGAAGGAGACGTTGCATGTGGATAAACACGCTCCTAGTGGATCATGAGATCGGGAGTTCAAGACCAGCCTGGCCAAGATTGTGAAATGCAGTCTCTACTAAAAATATAAAAATTAGCTGGGCATGGTGGTGGGTGCCTGTAATCCCAGCTACTCGGGAGGCGGAGGCAGAGATTCGCTTGAACCCAGGAGGTGGAGGTTGCAGTGAGCCAAGACTATGCCACTGCACTACAGCCTGAGCAAAGAGCAAGACTCCATCTCAAAAAACAAACAAACAAACGAAAACCACCCTCCTAGTTTGCCCATTTAACAGATGAGGCAGCTGAGTCCTAGAGTCAAAACCACAGTTTTGTCCACAGTCACAGACGCTGAATAAATAACTGAACTGAGCAGACGGCAGGCTTTTAATTTTACATCTATAGGCAAATTATTTTTCAGAACGAATTAAGAAGAGACGCTCAGATGGCATTTGTCGTTGATTTCCTCAAAAAATGTAACCACTGCAGTACATTGTGTTGCTTCCACCAACCCCCCACCCACCTTTGGTCTTCATCTGCTGGGAGTAAGAAGATGGTGCCGCTTGAGTCAGCTGTCAACTCCAGTAACTCCTTCAGGATTGCTTAGCTTGAATCTCAAACCCCCCTGAGTGTTTCATGTATGAAAGTCTTCCATTCTCTCCAAAATGCTGTACTTCTTGAAAATCACAGCTATAAAACATGTTTCTCTCATGTACCTCCTACCTCTAGAAAAGTAGATGTGAACGCAGAAATGATTAGCCTTTTCTTAAGGGCAGCTAATACAGAGAAGGAGAGAATGAGAAATGATCCCAGGTAATTCCCTTTGGAAAGTTTCAATCTGTTGCATTTTCTGGAAAGCACTGAGCATTCTGTGGACGTGTATTTCAGAGGATTACTTCCTGCATTTGGTTGAATGAAAAGATTCACCAGAGATGCCAGATCAGAAGCAAACTCCCAGGCTGCACTCTAGGTCCACTTAAACTCATTCCCTCAGGCTAGGATATGGGAGTGGGCATTTTTGAAAGTATCTCCGCCAAACGGTCTTTGTCATATAGTAATTTTGGGGAATCTACCCAATTCTTATCTATTTGTAAATCTGGAGAATTTATCAAATTCCACCTTACCTGACACACTAAATCCTTCTACAACCTGGGAACTATCTTGCATTAGCAGAGAGACCCAGCAGAGTTGCTGGATTAGTGATGGGTAAACAGAATCAAGCTCATTTCAAAACATTCCACTGTCATACCAGCTGCGACTACGTTCGAGTACAAACCTTTCCAAAACGTCTCCAGAATCTCTTTGCATGGGGCCCTTTCAAATGAGGCCAATTTCTGGAGACTTTTCCCCATTTATCTTTCTGGTACAGAATGCAAAATAAAGGACACCGTTTCTGAGTGGCAGTTTTGGAAGGACAGCTTCTGTAAATGGTCTTTGCTGAACTCCCATCCTGGGTCCTGGATTCCCTCATTCTCATTCCTCCCTTCACACCCCTCCTTCCCACCACAAGACCTTTCTACGGGTGCCAAGTTTACCGAAGACATTATGCCTAACCCCTATGGAGAAAACCCCATTGGGTGCAACATACAAATGGAGCTACTTCTTGCCAGTGGAGGTCTTGTTAATACATTCCACTGCCCTCTGCTCTAAAAGGGAGATCCCGTGTGCTCCACGGGGAGACTGGAAAATGCATTGTAGGTTCCAAAGGGAAGAAGGCCTATTTCTGCAAGCCCAGCCCCAGTCCCTGAATTATTTTAATTGCCGCCTGGTGATGCCAAGGTGCCGAAGCACCCCCTTAGGCTGAGTGCTTAGCTAGGAGGTACTGAATTAAACTGTCAGAACATGCAGAAAAATTGCAACGTGGCCTGTCAACAACATTTGTTAAGAGACACGGGTGAGGCTGGTGACTTGTATAGGAAAAGAGCTGTCTGTGCAGAGCCATCAAAGCACAGCCTGGAACTAATGGGGTATTCAGAGGTCTTGTTCTACTTCATTGGTTAAAGCCAACACAAGCCTGTAAGATTTGGGCCCGTTTGCTGTTTATTACTGTGGTAATAAAGGCCACTTAAAGATACAAACCCATCTTGTATTGGCTTAAACCCACCGCTGCTTTTCTAAATCGGATCACAAAAAGTCTCGTTTTTCAGGCTTTTAAAAACAATCTCAGTCTTTTTGGAACAAAAATCAAGAAAAATTAAGACATCCTATCAAGAGGGGACATAGTAATCCTGATCTTATTTATCTTTGGTGGATATCTTTTTGTTAGTAAATATCTTTTCATCAGAAGTCTCATATTGAAGATTTGTACCCTGGGATGGTGAGTTTTATTTGACATCGTGGCTAGGCTATAGTTCCCAGCTACCCAATCAAACACGAGTCCAGGTGTTACTGGGACAGTATTTTGTAGATGTGATGAAAGCCCCTGTTCAGGTGACTTTAAGGAAGGGAGATTATTTTAGATGATCTGGTTGGGACTGAGTCAATCAGTTGGAAGATTTTAAGAGAAGAACCTTTTCTTTCCCTGAAGAAGAAAAAATTCCGCCTGTGGACAGCAGCTTTGCTGTCAAGAGTTCCAGCCTGCCTCTCTCGACTGCCCACAGTACAGATTTCAGACTTGCCTCGGCAACCCTACCATTGCATAAGCCAGTTCCTTGCAATAAATTGTTATTATATATCTCCCACTTACGCCATTGCTCTGATTTAACCCTGACTGATCCATAACCTTATTTTAGTGCCTCATCTCTCATACTTTATCTTTTCATCAGAAGTCTCACATTGGAGATTTGTACACTGCAAAAAGTTCATGCTCTTTTTGGCCCATAGCCATGTATTTGGTGAAATATGTTACAAATAGAAATAAACTAAATTAGTTGCCAATATTTAAAACTCCTAAAGATTTTTCTCTCTCTCTCATACACACACACACACACACACACACACACACACACACAGACATGATCTCCATTTCTAGTTTCTCTTAGAAGAGAAAGGAAAAATTAAAGAATCTAGTGAGCATAGTTCTGTATCTCCATATGACAACAGTCAGCTAGAATGGAAAGTGACGTCCTCTTTCAAGAGAGTGTGTGCTCTGCAGTTCACCAGACTCCACCACTCCTTAATGTCTCCCCAGCAGTAAGGCTAACTGTCACAGGCCCTTACCTTGCTTTTCTTTTTGTAAAGAGAAATGTAAAAGATACATTATACTCACTATACTCACTGTGGTTTGGATATGGTTTGTTTGTCCCCACCAAAACTCCTGTTGAAATTTGATCTCTTGTGTGAAGATATTGGGAGGTGTGGCCTTTTGGGAGGTGTCTGGGTCACAGGGATGGATCCCTCATGAATGGCTTCAAGCCATCTTCATGGTTGTGAATGAGTTCTCCTCTAGGAGTCCCCATGGGAGCTGGTGGTTTAAGAAACCTGGCACTTCCCCTATCCTTCCTCTCTCCCACTGTGATCTCTGCATACACAGGCTTGGCTTTGCCTTCCTCCATGAGTGGAAGCAGCCTGAGGCCCTACCCAGATGCTTAATCTTGAACTTTCCAGGCATCAGAATTGTGAGTCAAATATACTTCTTTTGTTTATAAGTTACTCAGTCTCCGGTATTTGGTTATAGCAACACAAAATGGACAAACTATACCCTTTGTTCTATCAAAAGTAGAAATTTTAAAAGGTATATAGAGGAGGCCAAATTTTGCAGGGAAAAAAAGGAAAATGTACATTTTTCTTTGCAGAAATAAAGACCATTTCTATGCATTCAATTTTCCAACAAAGTGTATCTGGGTTATTACCTGCCTCTACTCATTTATGTTGACCTTCCCAGTAGACACGTATTGTTTGCAATTCCTTCTTACACCCTGCACATTTTAGGAAAATTTCACTATGAAATCATTCTTTTTACTATTTAACAAAAGAAAACCCTAAGGTGATTGCAAGGGAAGTTTGCTAAACACACGGGGACACTGTGATAATTGCTTTTGGAGAAATTCATTGAAATGCAACCATTGGTACCAGGGAAGGGGTGAAGAAGATTCCAATGACCTTCTTTTCTTCCCAGACAATTCTTAATATGCATTCCTTTGCCCATGGTGATCCCTGATGGGTTAGTTAATAGGCTTTCTTCTGCTGGTTAAGAAGCAGAAATGCATTCTAGGAGAAAATGCCACACGCTGGGAGTCAGGTATCTGTGTTCAATCTCCACTCTCTGTTTCAGACACTGAGACTCAGTTTCCTCCTCTCTTAAATAAGAGGACTCCCTAGATGTGACTTTACCTCAGTTTGGAACTTCTGGATTCAATCTGCAGTCAAATGAATGTCTCTCTGGATGGCGAGTCCTAGGCATCTGTGTGTTTTTAAAGCTCCCAGGTGATTCTGATGAGCAGACAGGTTTGAAATTTGCTGGACTAGAGAGTGTCTCAAGTTTCTTCCAGCTCAAAAACTTGAAGTACATACGAATCGAATTCTGCAGGCGCCTCTCTAGATACTGGACAGGCAATGTTCCAGACGTATTAATGCTTTCAGGCCACTGGGATACAGTTTTAAAGACTTGAAGCATTGCCACACTGCCTTGGTCAGCCGGCAGGACCTGACTTATCTTTGCGCCTGTAATATATGTTGCCTGGTGGTTTGGAACTTCACGTGAAGTTCAGATGCGAGGCAAGATACAGTGGTCAAAATCAATAGATCTGAACTGTGGTCAACAGGCAAAAGGCTTGAATCTCCTCAGTTCCCCCTCTCAGCGCTGCTACTCTCACGCCCTGTACCAACCTGATCGCCTTCCCTAAATAAAAGATAGAAAGTATCCCTTATACTCCGAAGATCATTTGGGAACAGAATGAAACTGCACAGCTTTCACCCCCAGCACACAAACCTAACCCCCTTTGGAGTCCATTGTTGAATGTCATCATCCTCAGAACCTGAGGGGCTCTCTCTGGTTCTCAGTGGGGGAAGGTTCTGGTTTTTCCTAATATGAGCAACAGGCGTTAACAAGCATCTAGGGCACATGACAGTGCCATGGTGCCACCACGATCAAAATATGGATTTTGCTTGTGTAATGTGTGACTATTAGATCACAGTGTTGGTTGCAATAAATTATCACTTTCAGTTCCTGCTAATTGCTAGAATCTTCTACCACAGGCTACAGTAATATGGGCCAAAAAAAAAAAAAGGTTTTGGAGCCAGATACAAACATGTATCCTGCTGGATGGTGAATGGGGTCTCGGACCTTGAATAAATGTCTAAGGAAACAGCTAGGCATGAGGGCCTGGAAATCAAAGATGTCATTATGCAATTATTGAGAAAAGCAGGCTCTTTACAAAAGAGAATTCTGACTTCTCTTTGAATCCACTGACCCAGAGCAGCCTCCACCCTACATATATTCCTGTCTGTAACGAGTACCTCCAGGGTATGACCAAAGCAAGTAAGGTAACTGGTGTTGAGGTTAAAAAAAATGCAACCGAATCCTTTAAATAAAGAGACCCTTCTGTGCCTTCTGTGCCACAGAAAGTTGCAAAACCTTCAAATGACAGCAGGTCCCATTCCAGGCTTCTTCCTGGCCCCCTCCCCAATATGCCCACAGATGTCCCCACCCACCCTGATCCTTTCTCCTCCCCAGAGTATAGAGGATCTGGAGAAATCTTGTGGGCATAAACCTCCGCTTCACACTCCTTCGTCTTATTCCGTGAGGGTCAATTTTTGTCTTCAGGTAAAAAATGCATTAAGCACCTATGAGGTTCCTGGTGATGGGGATGCTGCCATAAACGAAACAGGTGAAATACCTGCCCTGCTGCAGCCGGCATTCTAAGAAGTGGGGAGAAAGCAAAACGGTAAGTAACTGGAAGGTGTGCTTTGATTGATGACGATGATGACATGGACAGAAATAAAGCAGAGGTGCTGCTGGGGAGGGGGAAAGGGAAAAGGAGGGCTGCTGTTTTACAGATGGTATCTAGAGAAGGCTTCCCCTGAAGGTAACAGAGAAAGGACGGGCCAGTCCTGTGGCTGTTAAAGGGTACTCGGAGTGGGATAATCCAAAGAGAAAGGGCATGGGTCTCATTCCTTTGAACAGAAGGGAGGCTGGCACAGCTGGATCAGAGTGAGCAGGGGGAAGAGGCTGGGCAGGAAGAACAGAGCCTGCGGGGGAGGGGAGAGCATGCAGGATCCCATGGCCAGCTTGAGACTGTGGCTCCCACTCTGAGTAACACGGAATGCCTTCGAAAAGTTTTAAGCAGGAGAAAGAGGTGATCTAACATATTTCAAAGGAGATTCTGGTTATCTGTGGAGAAAGAACTGAAGGGGCCCCAGGGTGGCTGGGTGCCAGGAGGCTCTTAATGAAAAGGACTGTGGCCAGACTTGGTGGCTCATGCCTGTAACCCCAGCACTTTGAAAGGCCGAGGTGGGCGGATCACTTGAGGTCAGGAGTTTGAGATCAGCCTAGGCAACATGGTGAAACCAAAATACAGAATTAAAAAAAAAACTTATCTGGGCATGGCGGCGCTAGCCTGTAGTCCCAGCTACCAGGGAGGCAGAGGTTGCAGTGAGCTGAGACTGTGCCACGCCACTGCACTCTATCCTGAATGACAGAGCAAGACTCTGTCTCAAAAAAAAAAAAAGGGAGAGAGAACTGAGCAGTGATCCAGGCGGGAGGCGAGGGTGGCACGGAGGGCTGAGCAAGGGTGAAAGCAGCTTTCCTAGGTCTGCCTTCCTGCTTGTGAGGTTTGTCTCTTGCTCCTCTCACATGTAAACTCCGTTGAGAAGCATCTCAGTCCCTGGCACACAGAACACATGTAACAAATAATGGTTCCATTCTGAAAAGCCTGCCAAGTAAGAGTCTACTCATGTCCCAAGAAGACGGACGTCTGCTAGGTGAGTGATCATTAAATCTGGCTCTATTTGTTTTATTCATACAATTCCAGCTCCCCCCACACCGCCATCCCCCTGTACCTTATGTCTCCTTATTTGAAGAGGACAGTCTGACTGATGGACCAGGACAGATGCCAGAAGCCTTCTGTCTGCCCCCACCTCTCCCACTGCCTGACCCTCTGACCTTCCACCTGCCATTTATTTTGTCTGTGCCTCAATTTCTCCATTCTGAAAATAAGAATAATTCTGCTGAGGGACCCTTGTGAGGATTAATGAGGTAATAAGGCGATGCCTGAGAGCAGTTTGAGTTCCTCTAAGAAACGGCTATAAAAGCGGGGTCCATTTTTCCAACTCTTCTGTCCTCTCTGGCTAAGTAAAACTGCCAGAGGGAGAAAGTCCCGTTGGGGTAGAAAGGAAAGCAGGCGGACAGACAGCAGCCCTTTCTCCAGCAAAAAATTCCGTTAGATAGATGCTAAGGCATTAGAAATCCTCTTAGAGAAACCTCCTTTACAATAGAAAGGGGCCAGGGCAGAGAACGTCCTAGGAAATTGTGAGGATTATTTTGCCTCAATTTGGGGACCCGAAATCACCTCAAAGGGGCTTAGAAATAAGCCAGAAGCATGTCACCCTTCCTGTATGCCCAAAGAATTCTGGAGCTGACAAGGCGATCTGACAAAGCCCCTCCCCACAGTGAAGTGAAAACATTGCCCAGAAGGCCAGTCTGCTTTGGGCTGATGATACTCCGGGGTAGACACAGTGGAAACTTGTTGGATCATAAATATTAGGTTCCTTTTAATGAAAGAAACACTGACATTCTCATCTCATTTCCTCCCTCCTGTCTCTTTAAGATTCCTTTAAATGGGAGGTTGTTATTCCTCCTTTCAGGCGTATCTTCAGATGGTCACTAAGTTTCTACATTTATCTTTGTACATATTTTATACCAAAACTTCTGGAAAATGTTAAAACAAAAACAGGCCGGGCACGGTGGCTCAAGCCTGTAAACCCAGCACTTTGGGAGGCCGAGGTGGGTGGATCACGAGGTCAGGAGATCAAGACCATCCTGGTTAACATGGTGAAACCCCATCTCTACTAAAAATACAAAAAATTATCTGGGTGTGGTGGTGCGTACCTGTAGTCCCAGCTACTCAGGAGGCTGAGGCAGGAGAATCGCTTGAACCCCGGAGGTTGCAGTGAGCCGAGATTGTGCCACTGGTCTCCAGCCTGGGTGACAGAGCCAGACTCCGTCTCAATAAACAAACAAACTTAGAGACCTAAGATGGGATTTTGAGAGGGATACTCTGATGCAGCGTGTTGTTGCTTGTTGTTGTTATTTGCTTTCTAGGACTCGGGACATGCAGATCAGAGCACTGGCAAAAGTGACCATGAAATATCAGCCCATGACGAACTTTCGCAAGCAACCCTACCAGCAAAGTTGTTTGTAAATAAGAAAATGTTTTTCTGCATTCAGTGGACCGAGGAGGAGACTCGATGAGTTATAGGTGGGCAATGGATCTGGCTAAATGATGCCACTACTTCTGAGTGACCCCATGGGCACTCATTCACTCATACTTGCATTCATTCATTCTGGAGCATTTGTGGAAGTGGTGTGTGTGTGTGTGTGTGTGTATATATATATATATATATATATATATATGACACGGTACTCAGTGCTAGAAGGCTCTGGGCTTCCTCCCTTTTCTCTCTTGGAAGGGGAGAGAGCGAGAAGGTGGCCAGGAAGCTGTGGTAAGGCTTGCTGTGGGCTGAGTCACCCGGTTCCCCTTTTCCCTTTTTACTTCAGGCCTGTTGCTTTCTGTTGACAGGGAGGGGGAAGGGAAGCAAGAAAGAAAACTATCAACGGTTGAAGAAGAGGAGCAAGTTTAACTAATAACTGATTATCCTTTTGACGTTCATTCACGTTACCAAAAAGGCTGAAGCTCTGCCTGTGCCTTGGCAGGAAGCGTGCAGTAAAAGTGGGGTCACGATATTTGTTGTGGGTGCCAATGGGCCACGCTGCACCGGGCACTGGAGGCCTGCTGGGAAGGTGAGCTGGGCCTACTGCCTGCTGCGGGTGGCGGCTGAGCTGCTGCAATTGTAAAATGACTCTTTTCCTTTAAAAAACAAATCATCCTATATATTGTAAGGGCAATTTTTATGCAAATGAAGACTCTACCTAAATTAAACAGAAAAATATTGGGTTAGAATAAGCTACTGGACATTTCTTTTTGGTCTCATATTTGAAAGGACTCATTTTTTAAAATGAGAAAATTGGAAAAAAAAGAAAAACAACAATTCAGAGTCTCATCCCCTACCCGTAACTAGTGTCAATATCAATAGACTGCTATTGGGCCTGGCACAGTGGCTCACACCTGTAATCCCAACACTTTGGGAGGCTGAGGTGGGTGGATCACCTGAGGTCAGGAGTTCAAGACCAGCCTGGTCAACATGGTGAAACCTCATCTCTACTAAATATAAAAAATTAGCCAGGCATGGTGGTGGGTGCCTGTAATCTCAGCTACTTGGGAGGCCAAGGCAGGAGAACTGCTTGAACCCAGGAGGCGGAGGTTGCAGTGAGCTGAGATTGTGCCATTATACTGTGTCCTGGGCAACAAGAGCGAAAACTCTGTCTCAAAAAAAAAAAAAAAAGAAGATTGGTATTTAGCGTGTTTGTGTCGTTCCCTTCCAAAATCTGCCTCTCTCCCCACGTCCTCCCTGCTACACCATGACATTCCTTTTGTCTTTCTGATAGATGTAAACACCTAATTTTTGCCCATCTTTTTTCCTTTAGAAGTGTCCCTCTTTTCATTGACATAGACTTGTCTATGGAATGACTGTCACAGTTATGTAACCACTGTCTCAGCATCCTTCTTCACAGCGGTTGGATTGCTAGGTATAAAGTATTATGTTGGTGCAAAAGTAATTGCGATTTTTGGTGTTGCATGTAATGGGGAAAACTGCGGTTACTTTTGCACCTACCTCACTAGAAACTAGCATTCTAGATTATAGATTAAAAGTCACATGTCCATCAGTGAAAATGGGGGCTTATTTGGTTGAACCCCAAACTCCATTCCTGAGGGGCCAGGGGTTTGTGAGAGCTGCAGGGCCCGAGTGAGACAGGTGTGAGGGTGCCCCAGCGTTTACAAAGAGCCATAGAACAATAGGTTCTAAATAGCATTTACATGAATTCCAGAGAGATCTCCAGAACCCCTCATTTTCCAGTCCTGGGGAAATTATGTCCCTGAAAGGTACATAAATCTGTCTCCATTTCCATCGCAATTCATTAGCCGCAAACCAGTTTTACTAGAAAAAAGGCATCACCAGATTGAATTAGATCAGGCTAAAGACCAATGACACAAAACAGGACTGCAGCCACCGCCCTCTTCCCTGAACTGCAGCCGGAACTCAGAGAACCAGTTCCAGGGGCAAGAGCTGGACTCTGGAAAACGTATAGGGTCAGTCTGGTGATGAGATTTTGATGAGCAGGGGTGCACATCCATGATGAACCAATCACGTTGGAACAACAAACTGATACCACCTCTGGCTTCATTATCGTTAAAGACCACAGGCTGGGCGGCTGCCGTTTTACTGCCCTGTTTTCAAGCCAACCAGCACGATTGATTCCTAGTTCCCAGAGGCTTCCTCTCCGTTATCTCTTTAGGTTTTAATATTGTTAAAGTCTTATAATTGGTAGGCTAAACACACATGTAATGAATCCTATTAGTCATAAATGGCTCCCTGCACTCAAGAAAATGAAGGAGGAAACCCTCTCTTGCACACAGGCAAACTTCCCCAATTCAGACGACCTGAAAGCAAGGCTGATGTGAACGACGCATTTCTTTAAAAGAAAAAGTTGTGGTCAGTTGTGTGCAGAAACCCCCTTCAGAAAACAAACTTTTTTTTAGCTAGCAAAGTCCTTAGGGGAGCTGTTTAAACGAAGAGGTAAGAATATCCTCGAGTAAGTAGGAGCTTTTTTTTTTTTTTTTTTTTGAGACAGGGTCTCACTGTCTTGCCCAAGCTGGAGTGCAGTGGCACTATCTCAACCTCCGCCTCCCGGGTTCAAGCAGTTCTCCTGCCTCAGCCTCCCAAGTAGCTGGGATTAAAGGTACTCATCACCACGCCCGGCTAATTTTTGTAGTTTTAGTAGAGATGAGGTTTCACCATGTTAGTCAGGCTGGTCTCGAACTCCTAACCTTGTGATCTGCCTGCCTCAGCCTCCCAAAGTGCTGGGATTACAGGCCTGAGCCACTGCACCCTGCCAAGTAAGTAGGAGCTTCTAAGTTGCCTGAGGGTACTTTACAACTGCTCTCTTAAAAAGGGCACACCTCCTCCAGATTGTCCTGGGATATTCTTTGCTTAGTAAACCCTCTCTCCAAGGTGAGTGCGCAGGGAAGCCTCAAGCCAAGATCCAAATCCAAAGATCATAAATCCCAGAGTCCCGAAGTCTGCAAGAACGAAAATCGGGTAGAATAAGCACCTGATGGGGAAGCTGATCTATGTTGCTACTGCCTGCCAGCCTTCAAACTCATTTATGCTCATGAAAGCAGTGGAAGAGCTTCAACACAGCAAAGAGATTACAAAAAATTTCATGCATTGGGCTCAGCATACAGCAAAAGGTAAGAAAAAAAGAAGTAGCATTCAAATAAAGCTGCCCAGCTACGGCTTAGCTTTTTGTTTTCGCTTTTGTTGTTCATCTTGTTTGTTTTGTTTTATAGAAAGAGGAAAGTCTGGGGGAAGGATGTGGTTATGGGGGCTGGTCACTGGGCAGAACCAAATAAAACCCTCGAGAGCCTCCCCGTCTTGATCAGGGTACAAGTCAGTCTTTCTAGGCCTGGCACAATGGCTTGTGGCTGTGATCCCAGTACTTTGGGAGGCCGAGGTGGGAGGATCACCTGAGGTCAGAAGTTTGAGATCAGGCTGGCCAACATGTTCTCTACAAAAAATACAAAAATTAGCTGAGTGTGCTGGCATGAGCGCCTGTAGTCCCAGCTTCTTGGGAGGCCGAGGCAGGAGAATCGCTTGAACCCAGGAGGTGGAGGTTGCAGTGAGCTGAGATCACACCAGTGCACTCCAGGTGTCTCAAAACAACAACAAAAAATCCCAAACAGAGTCTTTCTAAAGATCAACAAGGCACGGCATGGCCAAGACTCCTCAGTCTCTCCTCCTGGCCTTGGTGGCACGCCTGGGCCCTGCTGAGCATGTGCCTCCCTCAGGACCTTGGTACCTGCCGTCCCTCCTCCCTCGCACCCTCCACCTCTTTGGGCAGGAATCTGTCCACAGGCCACTCATCTCAGAACCCTATCTAGAACCATACAGCATCGTCCTCCTGCTTTCAGAGGAATGAATTATCCTTACAGCCCTTAACCTTGCTTGCATGTCTTGATTTGTTTCATCTCTATTTCCCTAACTAGAATGAAAGCTCCCTCAGAGCAGGGATTTCCTTTGTTTGTTCACTGCTGATCCAGGTATTACACATAGGGGGCCCTCCAGAAACATGAGTTAATTGAATCAAAGGATGAATGAATGAATCATTTAACTATATACTGAGCATGCCTTTAGATACTATACTGATGCAACAGGTTAGATCACACACACACACACACACACACACACACACACACACAGTGGAATCTGTCGGGATGGCATCCCACGAGGCTAGGATCTTAACCTGACCCTGGCCCACTCAGACCCACCAAGTCAAGAAACAGCCCTTTTTATGAGCCTTCCAGTAACATTAATTGTTGGTCATAAAACTTCAAAGAAACAGATATTTATAGCTTGATTAAAGCCCCTTTTTTCCACACACACTCACCACAGCACTTTCCAGCTCAGTTCCCATGAGCATACTGAAAACAGTCTCCTGCCCACTTCCTGTCGAAGCCAGTTCCTTAACCACTTAGGTCCTGAAGCTTGCCACGCCCCCCCCCCCCCCCCCCCGCCTTTTCTTTTTTTTTTTTTTTCCAGTGTTCACTCTTTCGGTTTCTCTTGGGTTTTCACAGTTGGGTTTTTCACTGTTTTTCTCAGGCACCCAATTCCCCCTTGAACCGCCCCCATATCCAGCATGATAACAGGGGCCGATGAACACATCAGAACTCCAAGGAGTGAAAAGGTTCCTTCTCAAAACAGCCTTCCTAGGGAAACAAACAAACACTATGAAGTTGTGCAAGGTCCAGGCAACTAACATGGTAATGTCTTTACCATGCCTAAATGCTTAGGAGACTGGAAAACATTTCTTGAGTGCACCAATTCGAAGAAGTCATTTCTGCTTTTTTAATGTATAAAAATCACCATCTTGGCTTGGAGAGATGGCCCACGCCTGTAATCCCAGTACTTTGGGAGGCCGAGATGGGTAGATCACGAGGTCAGGAGTTCGAGACCACCCTAGCCAATATGGTGAAGCCCTGTCTCTACTAAAAATGCAAAAATTAGCTGGGCATGATGATACATACCTATAGTATGTATAGGGACTCAGGAGGCTGAGGCAGAAGAATCTCTTGAACCTGGGAGGCAGAGGGTGCAGTGAGCTGAGATCATACCACTGCACTCCGGCCTGGGCGACAGAGTGAGACTCTGTCTCAAAAAAAAAGATCGCCACCTTGAACGTCTGTGATGATGCTATTTATTATCTATCCTTTTCCAGAAACTTTACAAATATTCTATTAATTGTTACGAATATCATGTAAGATGACTAACTAATGTCTCCGTATAAAGCATGAGTAAAGAGACTCGAAAATGGTCAAGAAACGTGTTATGCAGCTTTAAAATGGCAGAGCTAGGTCCCGAGACCACCGTACACAACTCGTACACAGCCTTCCTGATGAAAAACCACATTCGTACTCTTGGTATGGGGCAGCAGGTGAACTGTGTTAATTGCATAAAGAAAAGACACCGAAGGGCCCTAATTTAAGTAAATTAGAATTTGCTTCATTCCTGGTAACAGCTATGTTCAAGACACAATGAGTTCATCATATATTCCCTCGTTACACTACACATTTGGACCAAAAATAGATTGTAAAAGTACATTCCAATAGGAAGTATCCTTTGGAAAAGAAATGATCAGTATGTCCATTATATTTTAAAGGAAGAGGATCAGAATGCATCCTGGGCTTCTGTGGACTGTGCTGTTGGGTGGATGATGAATTATCTTTGAATATCTGGAGTAGTTGTAGTGGCCCCAGTAAGCACCAATTGTGGTAATTAGTAAGTATTCCGCAGTTGTCAACACGGACCACGTATTTGAGAAATGTACCCACAGCAGAAAGAGCCCCTCTACAGATGTCATCATCTGAGAAAAAAGGAAAGTAAAGTGGTCTCCATGGGGTGAGTCTAGAAAAACTCTTTTAGTTTCAAAAAGAAACCCCCGCGGAATACACTGCATTTCTTTATGTTGTCATTCTTCTACCTCCGTCATACTTGCAGTGGCCCAGATGAGACTTGCTCACGGCTGTGGGGCTACCCCTTGCACCATTCGCCGATGCTCACCAGGCTGCACACAGCTCAGGTCCAGACCTACAGTGCTCTGCAAATCCTGTGGCTGTCTGATCAGAGTCTCAGGGGAGCAGCTCCAGCTGCAGAATTCCTGCCGCTATATGGATTGTACATGGCTGCTCTGGAGACAACAGCAACGGACTGCAGTGCCTCACTTCCTCCCTTGACCTTAAAACGTCCCATCTGCAAAGTCCCTAGACTTAGGGATCCAAGTCTAGGCTGCTTGGAGGCCACCCTGTGGACTGAGCCCAGCTAGTCTGCAGCCTGGCTGAGGCCCAGTGGCATGGCCGGGGGAGATGAGCTGCTTCCATCAGATGGTTCTCGTTCAGGAACCTGAGGGAGTCAGGAGTACCAGAGGAGCTCACACAATACAGAGGCTCCAAGAGGCCAAGATCAGGATGCAAGAATTTCAGAGGAAGTGGAAGTGATGAATGAGCAGAACAAGCTAGAATCAAAGAGAGAAGCCAATGAGGAGGTCACAGGGTGGTGGAGCCTTGAACTAGAGACCCCTGTACATGTCCTGCCAAGGGTTCCTAGGCTTCCTTGAGTCCAGATGATTCCTCTACATCCTGTCCTTTCCGAAGCCTGACTGTTCATCATTTCCTGGTCCCTTTAGTGCATACACGCTCACATTCTGTGAGGTGGCTTCAGTGATTTCTTCGCAACCAAGAGAACCTGCTAAACTAAAAGAGCAGAGAAATTGCCAAATTCCAGACAGAGTGTTGCAGGTACCAATAACTCAGTAAATTAAGTCTCTTTCAGCAAGACCACAAATGCAAGGACCGAGGGCGTTTCCACGGGCCAAGAGCCATCGACAGGTCATTCTTGTCTGCATCCAATATGAAGTCAGCTCCTCAGTGCTCAGGACTTCTTGCCCAGCATGGAGTTTTGCTCTGGCTTCCTGCCTCTTGGCTGGCTTGTTCCAAGCTTGTTCTTCTAGCAGAGGAATAAGATGAGGAATCTTAGACAAGTTATTCCAAGCCTTGCCTGACTGGCTCTGAAAATTAAGAGCTGCCTACGAGCCACCCAGTGTGACTCTCAAACACTGATGTTTACTGAGATAAGCATTCTTTGATATGTCACTGACTTTCTTCTCTCCTGTCCATTCCAGCTTGCTCCCTCCTCAACCCAGGAAGACACAGGCTTTTCCTGAGAACATTCGAGAGGTCTCCATGCTTCACACGCTCCTGGTGAGGGGAGAGAGGCACTGACCCATGCCACTTTTGACAATGTAGGTGAAGGGCTCGGAATGATGGCATTTCTTCCAGACTATTCTATAAATCTCATGAATTCTCTCCTCAGCATGCCACCTGGCTTCTTACTCTCCCTCCATCTTTACTCCATCAGTGCCTGGTAGAGGGTCTCAGGGTCACCCGAGCGGTCCATCAGGAGCAGGTGTGGAGCCCCAGGTATCTCTATTTTCTAGGCCGCCTCTCACACCATATCCTGTTCAATCATGGGCCCTCCCAGTGCTCTACAGTCTGTACTAGAGATGTGATTGTACCTCTTACTGGACACATAAACTCTGTTTTGTTTTATTTTGAGACAGGGACTCATTTCATCACCCAGGCTGGAGTGTAGTGGCACAATCACAGCTCACTGCATCCTCAACCTCGCAGCATCAAGCGGTCCTCCCGCTTCAGCCTCCTACAGAGCTAGGACTACAAGCATGCAGTACCACACCTGGTTAATTTATTTTTATTTTTTTTTAGAGATGTGGTTTCCCTACATTGCTCAAGCAGGTCTCGAAGTCCTGGGCTCAAGTGATTTTCCCACCTTGGCCTCCCAAAGTGTTGGAATTACAGGCATGAGCCACAGCACCTGGCCAGGACACATAAACTGTTTATCCACACCCCAAAGTCAGGCCTCTAACCCAGAGGGAGAGAAGCATTCATTACTTTAGAATTTGGATAGTACCCTACTGACAAAGTCTTGCTTCTGGCACAAGTTTTGATAAGTTAATCTTTTCTCAAAAAGTCATCCCAGGTAAATTTGAGCTCAATACCATCAAAACATGTCAAGAAACATAAGAGCAAAAGATATGTCTTCTTATCTCTAAGTGTGCATTTTCTTTGCACAAATTTGACCTTTGTACATCCATCAAATTAAAACAATAACAATAATAATTTATAGTAAGAAACTAGAACTTACAATTGGAAGAAAAAAAACTGCCTGAACTTCTCAGACAGAAGATGCTCAATTGACATTTACTGAGCATCTACTAAGTGCTGGGAATTTTCATATTTACAAAGAGAAATAAAGTTTAAACAACACTGAGAGTAGCCCCAATATAGACTGTTAGTTTTTTTTCTATCCTGCTGACTATATTGCTTTTTTTTTGAGACAGGGTTTTACACTGTTGCCCAGGTAGGAGTGCAATGGCATAGTCATGGCTCACTGCAGCCTCAACCTCCTGGATTCAAGCAAACCTCCTGCCTCAGCCTCCCAAGTAGCTGGGACTACAGGTGAACCACTGGGACTACAGGCATGTACCACCATGCCTTGCTAATTTTTTTGTTTTTATTTTTTGTAGTGGTGGGGTCTCACTATGTTGCCCAGGCTGGTCTTGAACTCCTGACCTCCAGTGATCCTCTAGTTTCAGCTTCCTGAAGTGCTGGGATTACAGGTGTGAGCCACTGTGCCTGGCAACTGACTACAGTTCTGCTAATACTTCTCAATGCCTTTTGACTACTGAGTAACTGTTATTGTTAAGTCAAAAATATATGCATTTTTCTAGGTATTCACAGTTATTATAAAGATGATATAATTTTGAAATCAAAATAGAGAAACTTGTTGTTCTATGTGGATCACTTTCACCTGTCAGTCTTTGAGCAGACTCAACTTATTGAGAACGCTGTATTTCCAGTGGAATTTTCTCTTTAGGAAATTAGTGTTCTATGTGGTAAAGGAGCAAAGGAGAAAAAAAAACAAAACCTGAGGCTGTGCCCACATCGGCCCAGTGAACTGAGAAGCAGAAAAGCACTTTTTCAAAGCTCAGCAAAGCAGACCACCCAATGGGAACCTCCCAGAACAGTGAAAAGCATCATCTGTCCACCTCAACCTCACATCATTTTCTTGGCCACTGTTACCACTGTAATAACCTAGATGGTGGCTCTTTGGTCACTGGGAAAACCTAAGGGACTTGCAGAAGGTGGTGTGGAAAGAGAAATCAACAGACATTGCTCCCAACAGAATTGAGAGAGAGAGGAAGAGCGAGAAAAAGGCAGAAATGGCACTTCTGTGTTTCTGTCCTTAAGCATGTATATCCAGATATATTTACATATTAATATATGTACAACTGAATGTGGGGACGCATGCCTGTAATCCCAGCACTTTGGGAAGTTGATGCAGGAGGACTGCTTAAGCCTAGTAGTTCGAGGCTGCAGTGAGCCATAATTGTGCCACTGCACTCCAGCCAGGGAGACAGACGGACGTGTCTCTATGTTGATTTCCAAACTATATCATCTTTGTAATAATTGTTTATACCTAGACAGGGTGACCCTGTCTCTAAAATACACATATATGTACAAATGAAAGGCTGAAGGAGTAAATGAATAAATGTTCCACTATATATCACTGACCATAGACTCCTTTCTTCCTTGTATAAAATGCAGCAAATCCTAACATGGAATCATTGTGAGGATTCGAAGAAATAATAATCAGAAATTACTTGTCATAAGCTAGTATCACTATTTTAGGAATTATTTATGTTCTATTTTTATTATTTCTTCTTGGTATCATATGTTGTTCTTATGACTTATTTTTCGTATGATTTATTGACCTTTACGTATCTTTTTTTTTTTTTTGCGACGGAGTCTTGCTCTGTTGCCCAGGTCTGAGCGCAGTGGCATGATCTTGGCTCACTGCAACCTCCACCTCCTGGGTTCAGGCAATTCTCCTGCCTCAGCCTCCCAAGTAGCTGGGACTACAGGCACGAGCCACCACACCCAGCTAATTTTTGTATTTTTTAGTAGGGACAGGGTTTCACCATATTGGCCAGGCTAGTCTCGAACTCTTGAGCTCGTGATCTGCCTGCCTCGGCCTCCCAAAGTGCGCGGATTACAGAGGTGAGCCACTGCGCCTGGCCATTTTCTGTATTTGGAGTTACACTTCTCTTTGTACAGCTTTAGAACACAGTCAGTGTCCTTCCTCACCTCTTCACTAGGAACAAGAAACACATTTGCAGATATGCACACCTTTCTTGAAGCTGGCCTTCTGAACACCAAGAGTGCCTGAGAGCTGTGGCCTTGCTCTCCTTCAGGCTCCCCAGTTAGCTCCTTCCTGTTTCCCCCTGGTTTCATAGATGCTGTCTGCCACCATGTAAATCAAGAAGTTCTCAATGGTCTGGTTCTGCCTGTGGAGCCTCAAAACTGATGCAAGTGGTTAACCAAAACAGCCCCCACAGAAACTACAAGGGTGGGCTCCGGTCAGGAGTCAGAAATTCTTTCTACGAAAATGCAAAGCACGACCTCATAAAAGAAATCCACCGCAGGAAGATGAAGAAATGTCAGTATGCATTAAAACAAAATAGGTGGATGAACATTTCAACCATCTGGCAAAATCCTCTCTGCTATACAAATACATAAAAGTTGCCAAGGAGTTAGACAGGGCCTCAGATGGGAACTCCGGAGCTCCACACGGCTCCCTTTGTGCCTTAGTAAAAACTTTGCAGCAAATTCAGGGCCGGGTGTTAGTGATCCGTTTACTGTAGCAGTATATTCCCTGAGTGCCGAGCAATTGTCTTTGTTTTGCTTCGAACCTAATTGTCTTATCATGCCTGTAATGCATTTGGATAGATGTCGGAGCCATACGTGTGCATAAGCAGATGAATAAAACAGCACTGGTGTGAGGTTTTGTAAGAAAGAAAATGTTTGTGTCGGTTGAGATAGGCTAGGTTCTACTGCAACCGCTGATACCTCCAAAATCTTAGTGACATTACACAGCTTTGTTCCTGACTTTAATGATGGCCATCAGGGAGAGCTCTGGTGACTGCGGTCACTCAGGGACCCAGGAGGAGGACGCAGGTTCCATCTGAACATTGCTTCCTTAATAGCTGGGGTGTAGGAAGGGGTCAGGGTGAACCACGCACTGGCTCTTAAAATTTCCTTCTGGAAGTGACACGTATCTTTGTCACTCGTGTTTCATTAGGTGAAGCAAATCGCACCGCAATGCTTGTTGCCAAAGGAAGCCGCAGAGTGCCCCTATCTGTGCCCTCGAGTAGGGGAACCACGGTGTTTGAGACTCACCATAATGACTCACACTGCACTCCCGACTATGGAGTTCCTTCAATGTGTCAGGTTCTTCATTCATTATCCTGTCTAGATTTACAGCAAAGATGGAAATGGCCGAAACAACTGGCTCCGAATTCCATGTTGTGCCGTTGGCAGGACTGCCAGGTAGGGATTTTGGGAACCACTCATACCACTCTCTGACGTAGATTCCAAAATTTTAGAGGTATCTTCTAGTATCCCTGGCATCCCCAAACTGAGTCCCTTGTGAACTTATTATTCACATCTGCCACCAATTACGCATACAACAGTGGACAATTCATGACCTCTGTAAGCACGCACAAGGCATAAAGCTGAGAGCAAAAAGAAAATAATAAATACCACTCCCCTCACATCTTCGCCACACATCTCTTCTCAAAAGTTTGCATCATGTGAACAACTCGGCACCTGTCCTGTGGACTGCACAGGTGTCCAAATGTGCTGGCAGAAGCTAAAAGATCAGACTGCGGCTCTGAAATGGTCTGTGCCTGTAGGTGAAATCAGAACACTGGGATCTTTCTAGCAGGCTGTGGTTCATGAAACCCTTATATGAACTACCCAGTGATGAACCCAGAAAGATGGACCAAGATGCCAGATACGCAGTTCCTTTGGGCTACTTTCAACATCTCCATAGGTCTATAAAGTGGTCAGAGAAGTGGCCATTCCTGAGCACCTGTTTCTCCTGGCCATGCTGGCCATGGGAAGGTGACCTCATGACCCTCCCTGATTTAACTCTCATAACCAATCCATGAAGTTGGTATTCTCTGCATCTTACAAAGAAGATAAAGGCTGTGGAACTCAGCTGACACCACCCCCTGGGAAGAAGCAGAAATGGGTCTGAAATAAATCATCTGACTCCTTCCTGTTCCACTCCTCTGCCTCTGTTTCCCAAGGTGACACACATTAATATTGCTTTTAATGTTGCTAAATATTATTTCAGATGAGTGTAAGGGAATCAGATCTGTCCCAACCTCTCCCGGGCTTTACCCACTAGCTGCTGCTGAGTGAAGAGGTTCTAGGCTTGCGGATGTAGTTGATGATGCTATATTTTCACTTGGCAAGGAATGGTTTCACTCCGTCAGATTGATTCTGACATAAACCACACTCCTGTGCTTACAGAATTTCTCACGAGTGGTCTTCTGGTTCTGGGGTACAAATCTGATATCAACCACCCCTTCGCAGTTAAGCCAAGCCTTGAGGTTTTGCTATGGTTTCACTCTGAGTGAACTCACCAATCAGAGTGAAACTAGGATAGAAAAAGGGGTCCTAACCCACAGAGGTGGGAGGAAGCAATCTGCTTTGTCACTCAAGCACGACAGGGCTTCTGCTGGAGACCAGAGGCAGCCAGGCAGGAGCATCCAGTGTGAGACAGCAGCCCCGCTCCCCATGGCTAACACATGGCATGGTCTAAACTCCTGTCGCTGAGTCTCCTGGCTGCTCCTGGTCTTGGGTTTCTGAGAATTTCAGTCCACTGATACAGGTCTCATTCAAATGTAATGTACTGAGAGGAGCCTTGACCAATGAGGAAGCGAAGATTCAAAAAGATTAGAGATTTTTGTTCAGGGCACCATAAAGAGCAGATAGCAGAACTGACAATGTTTGATTCCAAAGTACAAGGTCTGTCCTGTTATAACACATCACCAAGAAAATGACTGCAGAAAGCAGGTGGCTTAATGAAGATAGCTAGGCTCATGCCTGTAATCCCAGAGCATTGGGAGGCCGAAGTGGGTGGATTATCCAAGGTCAAGAGTTAGAGACCAGCCGGGCCAACATGCTGAAACCCCATCTCTACTGAAAATATAAAAACTAGCTGGGCATGGTGGCAGACACCTGTAATCCGAGCTTCCCGGGATGCTGAGGCAGGAAAATCACTTGAACATGGGAGGCAGAGGTTGAAGTGAGACAAGATGCCGCCACTACACTCCAGCCTGGGTGACAGAGCAAGACCTTATCTCAAAAAAATACAGGCTTGTTCTACTCAGCATTCCACACTTGCTGCGTCTCGACTTTCTTATCCCACGCAGGGGATGGGAACAACGACCCCCAGCAGCTAAGTGTGTTTTCAAATCTATGAGTAAGAAGTAAAGAAAAGCCTGGTGGGTGTGCACCTGCACATATATTTTCGGAAGTACAGAAATATTTTCATCACTATATAATTATACTAGAAGAATTCACTTGTCAAATAAATTATTACCTTAATTTAAGAGACTGGGTGATGCCATCTGTTGGAATATCTGCCAAATTTACAAAATGCCTTTTCTCTTAAAATAAAAGCCATGCTTTTCCTTGTTATTCCTTAAAAAAAAATCGTTTAGAGATGGGACCTCCCTATGTTGCCCAGGCTGGTCTCAAACTCCTGGCTTCAAGCGATCCTCCCACTTCAGCCTCCCAAGTGGCTGGAATTACAGGTACGAACCAGTGTACCCGGCTAAGCCATGCTTTTTCAATAAGACCCTGATACTGGACACAGATAACTGAAATAAAGGTAGATACCAGGTCCAGACTCAGTCCATCCAATTCTCTCTCCCAGGAATTTGGATTCGGGCTTCAGTGCTAGACAATTTGGTTCTAGGTACGGTTATGACTATAATGTGCAAATTCCTGATCTTCTGCAATGTGAGCAGAAAAGTACAAATAACTGATTTGTGGCAAGAGAAGAATTGAACCAGATGTACAGAGAAAAGGAGAGATGAGAGACAGAGAAAAGGACTCCTGAGTGGGTTTCTTGTACTGTCTCTACCGCTAGTGTCATCTGTCCCAAGGCTCGGCTGTGTCACTGTGGGATTCCATGGGACTCTGCTATCCCAAAGCATCAGCACACCCTCTCTTCCTCCTTGCCTCCCTAACCTTTTTTCTTAAGTTAGATTGAAAGGTTTCTATTACCCACAACCAATAATCCATGAGAGCCATGATTTTTCTGTTTTGGACCTTGCTGTATTCCCAGTTCCTAAAGCAGTGCTGGGTATAGTAAGAAAAAAAATATTCAACAAATACCTGTAGAATAAATAAAATCTGAAATCTTAACTTAATCAGCATCCCAGGGGGTGGAAGGAACAGCTTGAGGATCTCTCCGCTTCTTTTCAGCCTGCCAAATTTTCTATATTCGTGCAATGGGGCAAAGCTATGCCCAGAGAAGCATATGTTGTAATCACATTTGTGTCCAACCCTCTCTCCCTTATTCCAAAGACACAGGCTTGCAGAATTTGTTGTGTCTGCAAAATAATGATCCAGTTCCCTGTTGCAAAGCCTGGGGTAGACATAAAGAATTATACTGTAATCACAATCATTAAATTTATGGAATGCCACAGAAAACGGAAGTAAAGTGAGTGAAGGATGGTGAAAGACTTCGTGAATGAGCTGTCAAGGCTGAACGTTTAAGGTAAGTTTCAGATGGTTACAGGCAAAAATTAAAGCACCAGGTGACTAGGGGAAGTACAGCAATGAAGAACATATGGTTCAAGAATGTAGCAGGGGGTTGGGGCAAACAACATACAGGAAGAAAGACTGTCTCCCAAGGTCACAGGGATGAGTCACCTGGGATGCCTGGATGGACGGATGGATGGATGCCTGGATGGACGGATGGATGGATGCCTGGATGGACGGATGGATGGATGAATGGACAGTGGATTGATGGCTGGCTGGTTAGATTAGTGATACTTCTGCCACATTTTTGGTGGGAAAACCCAAGAAAAAAGAGAAGCAACAATTGGATATGGTAGTTAGAAGTGATATGGGTCACTTATGGGCTAAGGTGATTAAATATCCACTTATGGAGTCTTTTCTCCATACTTTGTTTCTACTGTTGCTAAGACCATGGATGCTAAAAATAAAGGTGGTGATGACAGAAGATGGAATAACACTGTGTCCCTAAATATCTGCTTGAAAGAGAGCACTGCAACTGGGATGTTACATGAACAAGAAGTCATCTTATATTATGTTAACACACTAATTGTAAAGTTTTATAGCAGCTAGCCTACCTTGACCAAAGCAAGTCAAATATATTATATTTGTATCATCTCTACTGATTTCTCTGTCAAATTTTGGGGAAAAATAACTTCAGGGCCAATCGTCTATGAAATCTAGTTGGAAGAGGCCTAACAGAGAAATAAAATAAGTATTTATTGATCACCTCTTACGTACCTGGCAATTTGATTCAGCACTTTAAATGGGCCATATCATTTTAACCATTAGGGGTAGGTCTCATTATCACCACTTGGGGGAATCACTAAGAGGAGTTAAGCAATTTGCTTTAGGTGTCACAGCTTTGTGACAGAGGTTTGAAGGGCATGGGTAAAGGAGAAAGACTTCCAAACTGGGTGAAAGAGACAAACTAGAAGTTTGTTTCTAAAAGATGGACCAGAAATCATCATGATTGAGTTCAATCTGGCTATAAACTGTTAAATCTCCCTTCATCCATCAAGTTCTTCAAACACTGCCAACAAATTCAGTTCAATTCAACAAATATTTATGAAGTTTTTACTCAAGGCCAGAAACTGTGTTAAATGCTGGGGATTTACTAATCAAGAAGGTAAAATCCCACCCTCCAAGGAACTCAGATTCTCCTATGGCGAGGGATGGTTAATGAACGTGCATGATACTACGGAGTCAAGGTTAAAAACGTAGCTTTGGACAGTGTGCAGAGGAAGCCTAGAGGGAGGAACGTTGTGTGGCATTCATGGGACTCTCCTCTCAACTCCATCCACCCTGCCATAACCACACGTAGAACACACAAGGCACATTCTCCTTCCTGAGCCATGAGAATCAGAGAAGTGATTCCACAGCTATGCATGGCCAGGAGGAGAACTATGACGGCTGGCTTGCAAGTAACAAAACCCCCACCCAAACTCAGGGGAATTTGTCAGTCTATGGAATTCAAGGAAGCGTCACGAAACCAAAGTGTGGAAAGGTCAGGGAGGGAGCAAGACCTAGAAAAACACTGGAGCCGGCCGGGCACAGTGGCTTACGCCTATAATCTCAGCACTTTGGGAGGCCGAGGCGGGTGGATCACGAGGTCAAGAGATCGAGACCATCCTGGTCAACATGGTGAAACCCCGTCTCTACTAAAAATACAAAAAAATTAGCTGGACATGGTGGCGCGTGCCTGTAGTCCCAGCTACTTGGGAGGCTGAGGCAGGAGAATTGCCTGAACCCAGGAGGCGGAGGTTGCGGTGAGCCGAGATCGGGCCATTGCACTCCAGCCTGGGTAACAAGAGCAAAACTCCGCCTCAAAAAAAAAAAAAGAAAAATACTGGAGCCAGAGACTTGATTTGAATGTCTGAATTGTTCTGTCTTCACACTGTGGGCATCCTGAAGGCCACTGGCTCCCAAGTTTTATATCCTAGAGCTTCCACCAGTGGAAGGAAATGGAAACTTCCCAGTTCTAAAAATCTGGGGAGAGGAACCACAGACTAACCTAGATAAAAATGGCAGCTCCCAAGGTAGCAACAAGGAGAGCAGGTGGAAACAGAGTTTCCAGGAGAAGAAGGGGTTGGGGGTAGGTGCTAGAAAACAACTCCATAGACGTCCACATTACCTCTCAAGAGAGTTTAATAAGAAGAACGGTGTAGAACTAGTGAACAGGGCTTCTTTGCAGGAGTTTAGGAGGGTACAAACTTCAATCTTTGGATTTTTTTTCAAAGATCTCTGTGAGCAAATTGTAAGAAAACAAAAGAATTTGGAAAAAATATTATTTCTTATCCCAATACACAATTCCTGTTGGTATTTCATTATATGCTGTGAGAGATATAAATCCTGTGGTTTGAAAAAAAAAAAAATGGGACCATTTAAGGACATTGGGTGAGGCCCTCTCAGCAACAATGGAACTTTAAGTACTTGACAATTTGTATGCTGTCGGTATGTAAGCATTGAGCCTCACAAACCCCACAGCTGCATGTTTACAGTTTAGACCATCTCTGTGAATTGCATCCTTATGTTCTGTATTTTAAAAGGCCATTTTCGGCTGCTGCTTAGCTTCCACTCAGAAATACCATTCACATCAGGTCTCTGTGCATGCGTGTGGTTTTTTCAATCCACACATTGTCGGACCGGCCACGGCAATTTTCCCCATTGTGTTTGCTTCCCATACCCTCTTCGACGCTGAAATTCAGAATGCGGATGTTTGTCAAAATGCAGGGGCCCCGTTTGATCTTATTACTCTGGCACATTTTAATGGTGGGCAAAAATAAAACAAAAAAGAAACGGGTTTTTAAGTTCCTGATTGGTGCCAGGCCCAGGGTCAAGTACTTTAGAGCTCCATTTAATTCTGAAAAGCATGGGCTTGTGGATTGGAGAGCAGTGGGTTCAAATCCTCATCCGGTCACCTTTTTGCTATGAGACCTGGACAGATTATTTCGTAGAATCATAGGGAATTGATGATCAGCCACTGTCTTTACCTACAAAAATAGTAATTTCATACAGTTCAACCTAGTAATTCACCTCTTTAAGCCTCGCCTGCAAAATGAGAATAATAATACCACCTTTCTCTTAGGATAAACATGAGGATGAAACAGAATGATATGCATAAAACGATAAACACTAAGACAACCTTCTGATACGTGTTAGCCATGATCCTTCTTGACATAAGTTAAATTATTTTATCTTCATTACAACGCTATGTGCTAGGTATTCTTATTTCCATTTTGCAGGTCAGGAAGCTGAAGCAAGAAGACATAACCACAGTCACATAACATCTAAATGGGGAGGCTAAAGAGGAAGTCCGATCGTCTGACTCAAGCTTGTGATCCTCCCATGCGGCTACCTAACTGGTAGGTGCAGATAGAATCACTGTGACGGGGTCATGAAGGGGCCTGGACCGGCTGAGGTCCACAGACCAGCGCTGATTGGAGCATCAGCGCAGATGGCTCTAGAACACTGGGGCTGGCACAAAGGGTGGCCCGGACAAGCCAGGGAGGCAGGAGCATTTTTTTGAGTGCTCTGAAAAAGACACTACCTTGAGTTTTCCATGGACTCACGATAGCTTCAGGAAATTCTCATGCAGGAAAAGGGTGAGAGTGAACACTTGGTGAATTCAGATGAAAAGGGTACGTTTCAGGGTTTCCAAGAAGGCCCAAGATGGTAAGAAATCAAGTCATCCAGATACTAGGAAAAAGTGACGCTTTTACTTAGATTTCTGTAAAGGGAGCAAGCACAACTGTGTGTGGTCACACGTCACCCACAGATTTTACCAAACATGATAGCTGGTTCCCTGATACGAAGCTGGGATGTGCCTCACATTATTCCTTTGAGAAAATAATACTATATGTTGGTGGGTATTACACTTACACATCATGGTAATGTATCACAGGTTCAAATCTTCTGACTAAGAAATAAATTTTTAAGAAACATTTTCAAGAAAACAGTTCTATATATACCATAGAAAGACAAAAACACTTCAACAAATATTTTATTTTTAATGTTGAAAACTGGGGACTCCACACATTATCTAACATCAGAGCACATGTTAATTAAATTTAAGTCTGCCATTTACAATCAAAAGCAACAGGACAAAAACATAATTGTAAAAGCAACTTGCTAGGTGTAAGGCCGGTTGCCTTGCTGGGAGCTCGGACACGCCCATCCCTCCCCGCACCTGAAAACTACGTCACCACTCCGCGCTCGACATCAGGCTCTGCACTAGGCACCTAGCCCTCCTTTGGAAAACCCCGCCAAAATTAAAAGCCCCGCCCAAACCTGCCCAATAGCACAGCCCACTCACCGGAAATCCCACCTACCTACCAATAACAGCTTACCCCATCCACGTCCTGTTTCTCCACAGCCAATCAAACGCCTTCACTCCCTATAAAACCCCACGCCCGAGCAAAGTCAAGCCCGACTTTTCTGGCCCCTTTCCTCGGGACCATGGAACCTCGCCCAGGAGCCGATTAAATTTCTTTGTTTCAATAACTGGCTTCAGTTGCCTCATTCGAACCCTTACAGTATGTTTTTGGAGACAGTTCTAAGGGAAGGAAACAGGCTCCCAAGATGTATGTACACGACATATGTAAACCTCTCTTGTTTCCATTATCTTACTTGAAAAATCGTCGGGTGAGACCTCATCTCTACTAAAAATACAAAAATTAGCCAAGTGTGGTGGTGATGCGTGCCTGTAGTCCCAGCTACTCAGGAGGCTGAGGCAGAAGAATCCCTTGATCCCTGCAGGCAGAGGTTGCAGTGAGCTGAGATTATGCCACTATACTCCAGCCCAGGTAACAGAGCGAGACTCCCTCTCAAAAAAAAAAAAAAGGAAAAATCGCCAGAGGTTGTTATTATGTTATTATATGGAAATGAAATCATTTAACAGATGTAAACAACAATGACAACAATATTCATGATGGCTAAGCCTATATTGTAAATAAAAAGTTAGGTATGAGGGAGAAATACTGAAAGCAAGTACATCCAAGTCTTAAAAGTTTCTCCGATAAGGTGGTAGAAGCATAAGTGATTTTTTTTTTCCCTTTCTATGATCTGCTGATGTCTTGAATGCACACTTTTTATTTTTAGAATGGGTTAAAAAAAGTCAATTTAGAATAAGTAATCTGCTCTCCAGCAGTTCTCAAACTTTAGGGTTGAGCAGAACTACCTGTTAGGTTCCAGGCAAATGCAGAGTCCTAGGATGCCTTTCCAGAGATTCTAATTCAGTCGGTTGTCATCTCCCAAGTGACTGAGGAACTATATGTTGACAAACGGTGTTGTAGTAAAATGCAAACCAAGTAATAACTATTGCACTTACATAATGATTTTTTCAGACGGACTTTCTCTGGAGTCTTTGGGGTCAAATGTGATTGTCAAATGTGTAGAAGTTGAGAGAGTTGAAGTTTCCCACTTAAAACAATATCTTTCCCTTAAATCTGTCTTATATATTCGATTTCAGCAAAAGGTTTAGTTTTTTTGTTTGTTTGTTTAAAGGTTCTGCATCTGAAAACCAAAACCAAAAACCTTGCAAGCGATTTATCTCCATTTTCTGAGTTCAGAATGGAAATGTTTACATCAGCATTTGATTTTGCATGTTACTTGCTATTTTCTGAGCTAGGGGAGTTAGGCTCCCTCAGTTTGGTTATCTTTGTAGAGGGAAGAAGAGGATAAATAACATTTGCTGATCAACTTACTATATCTCAGATCCTTTACAAACATTATCTCATCTAATCCTCGTGGAGACTGTTAGGTTCTTAGTATTCTTAGTTTATAAAAGGAGATATTTACATGGAGTATGCTAGTTCATTAGCAAGCAGCAGTGCAGAGATTTGGTCACTGCTGTCCCCCAAACCCCAGGCCTTTCCATTCCCCACACTGCTCATTGACGGGTCAGCCAGCCTCTCCAAATGGAGACAATCTGAGAAAAAAAGGATCAGTGACGTTTCAGTTAGGATGAGACTCTGCTGTGAGTGACGACGGTGGTATTAGTAAGTCAGATGTTTGCTTCTCTCATTTAAAGTGTGGGAAATGGGGGTGACAGCCAACTATCATTAGAAACTCACGTTTCTGACAATTGGGGCTCGATGATTTATTATATGCAAAAATATGGAAACCCAGGTTCCTTCTACAGGTTTCCTCTTCTGTCTTCAGCATGCAGCTCCAACGTGGGGTCTGAGCTGCCTGCTCTTTAAAGTCAGCATTCTAGTCAGCCAGTAGCGAAGGACCCATCCTTCCCTATATACACTCTCAAACCAACCATGGTAAAAGGCTTTTTTTCCCCTCCAATCTCTGACAAATAACTTTGTGAAGGATACCATCCTCCAGAAGAGATTTTAAAACTACACTGAGAATTACTAGAAAAAGGAAATTTAAAAGGACATACAAAATACAAGTCCATTTTCAAATTACTACTTTGAACAGACATAAACTTAATTCTGACAAATAGCTACAAACTTTTCTAAGGGCTTACTTGCAAGCTCTGAACTTATCTCTTAGTGGATCGGTTATAAACCCTACAGAAGCCCTGATACGTAACAGTTCTGCTAACATCCCATTTCCTGGAACTTCATCAAAGGATCACTCTAGCTGCAAAGGAAAGCAGGGAAATGCAGTCTCTTCCCAGGCTGTTGAAAATTAGGTGTTTCATTAGTAGGTAATAAAGGGAGAATAGATATTCGAAGACACACAGCAGAGTCTGCCATGCCGATCTTAAAATGAAGCAAAGTCTATGGCTGTCTATTGGAGATATAAACTCAAATCTTCACCTAAAATGATAGATCCAGATAACTCTGTAATAATAACAAGGCTGGCTGCGGTGGCTCACGCCTGTAATCCCAGCACTTTGGGAGGCAGAGGTGGGTGGATCACCTGAGGTCAGGTGTTTGAGACCAGCCTGACCAACGTGGTGAGACCCCATCTCTACCAAAAATACAAAATTTAGCCAGGTATGGTGGGGCACGCCTGTAATCCTGGCTACTCGGGAGACTGAGGCAGGAGAATCACTTGAACCCTGGAGGTGGAGGTTGCAGTGAGCTGAGTTCGCACCATTGCACTTCAGCCTGGGCAAAAAGAGAGTGAAACTAGTCTCAAAAAAAAAAAAAAAACAAATAAATAGGATGGGTGCGATGGCTTATGCCTGTAATCCCAGCATTTTGGGAGGCCAAGTCGGTGGATCACCTGAGGTTGGGAGTTCTCGACCAGCCTGACCAACATGGAGAAATCCCGTCTCTACTAAAAATACAAAAATCAGCTGGGCATGGTGGCACACGCCTGTAATCCCAGGTACTCGGGAGGCTGAGGCAGAAGAATCACTTGAAACGGGAGGCGGAGGTTGCAGTGAGCTGAGATTGCACCACTGCACTCCAGCCTGGGCAGAAAGAGGGTGAAACTGTGTCTCAAAAAGAATAAATAAAAATAACGAATAACTACTATAATGTAAAGAAACTATGGAAAGCTTTCACATACCATAGTAAGGATTTCCAGACAAAGGAAATGAATACACAGATTGTGCAACTCTCATGAAGGCTAACACATGTCTTGATATAGGTGTGCTGATAAGGAGCCACACGGAAGCATGTTTCTACTAAAAACAGTGATGACGCTTGCCAATGACCTGGAGTCCGAAAGCAGAAAACACTTCCACTTAGCTGAAAGCGGCATCTAAACTTCGCATCATCTTAGCCCAAATTCATGCCAGAAAACAGCTACACACATTCTGGTTCTAAGGACATGCATTTGAAAATAAGAAATCCAAGACTCAGCATGCACTAAATACTTGGATTATGTTGTATGATAAATATACAGGCAAACTCGAGCAATTGCTGGAAGATTTAACAGAAAAGAAGAGGCTCTTTTGGCCCTGATGATGGTGATGGTGATGGTGATGATAGTGAAAACAGGTACTGCTAACTTTGATCATTAATAATTATAGCTTCAATAATAATAATCCTGAATATTTCTAAAGACTTTAATAAATAAAAAGGTCAACTGCAGAAACGCATGTCAAAATAAATACAGATTAATGAGATCTGGATGAATGGTGTAGCATTTCGCTGCCCAGAAAAAAACCCTTACCATATTCTCTGTCTGAATCTTGAAGTCTATATCACAAAATAGCAACAGCAAGGTGAACACCCATGAAATTCTCTCCATGTGGAGGTTTTGTGTGCACAGGAGGCGGATGACTTTGCAGGAAATGTGACCCAGGACCTCCGCAGTGTTGGGAAGGTGTATGATATGAGTATTTTTCTTTTTCTTTTCTTTTTTATTTTTAGGGGAGACAGTCTCACTCTGTCACCCAGCCTGGAGTGCAGTGGTACGATCATAACTCACTGCAGCCTCAACTTTGTAGGCTCAGGCCATCCTCCCATCTCAGCTTCCTGAGCGAGTAGGACTACAGCCACACACCACCATGCCTGACTAATGTTTGTTTTTTTGTAGAGATGGAGTCTCACTATGCTGCCCAAGCTGGTCTCAAACTCCTAGCCTTAAGCAATCCTCCTGCCTCTGCCTCCCAAAGTGCTAGGATTATAGGCATGGGCCACCGTGCCTGGCCTCTGATAAGCATTTTTAAGCACAAACAAGGCTTAGCCACCCTACCACCCAATGAGACCATCTGGTGGCCCAGACATGGATCTGGTTGCAACACTGCTGACCACTGTCTCCAGAGAAGCAGACCTCCCAACACATTGGTCCCTGGGCAGAATCTGGTATAACTCCTACCTGCATCGGAGTCACTCCTTTTTAGGCCAAAAGATCCATTACTTGAAGCAATCGAGGGACCAACTTAAAAAGCTACGTTTACAACATGAAGGGGAAAGTGGGGCGGGAGGCCAAGAAAGACACAACAGTGGTTTAGGACAACCAGCAGAGAGTCACTGACCACAAGCCTGAGCGTGCTATGGGACAGGAGGCTGGCAGAAAGCCAGCGGGGTCTTTCTTAGGACTCTTAAAAACCTGAAACAGCTCTCTTAGACAAGGAGAGGCAAAGCAATAAAACCGCAGTTTTCAAACTGGAGAGAAAACAAAATGAAACTTGGTTTGGGTAACTGGCGAACTCTCGTGGGTAACAAGGCTTAAGAGTGATGGGGGAAGAAAGACATGACCTCGTCTGTATTTCACATGCTCTCCAGTGGTTGAAATGCTTTTCTGGTGTCCTTTAACAAGTATATCAACTTCCAAAGCTCAGAGTATGTTTTCTCCAAATTAAGACAAAAGAGTCGTTGTCAGGCTGTCAAAGATGTATGTAGCAAGTAGTAATAAATGCTCTTAGCAGAGGCGTACAATGTGACACTTAACCTGAACAACAAAGCCCCTTAACCGTGTGCATCAGAAGAAAGTGATCATACATTTGATTAAAAACTATTAGGCTGGAAATGTACAAGCAGACTTGACAGTCTAGGAAATAAATGGGAATCATCAAAAGAGAAGGCCAGTGGTTGGCAACCTTATATGCTGCCTCCACGCATCCACATATGGGCTGCGCCCCTCGAGAGTATACTCCTTACATTCTGAGTCCCAAGGTGCGTAGGGTAGGGAGGGAGGTACACAGAAATAGCCTGCCGTGGAAGTGCATTGTCAAAATGTTCTGTACTGAGTGAGGATGCTACTTGAAAAAGTTTCTGGGGAGATTATAATCAACACACCCACATTTCTCTTCCACTCTAACCAATACAGAATCACCAGTCTAATGAGAAGAGAAAAACTTGATCTTGTCCTCTTTGAGGAAGCAAATCAAACTTTCAAAGAAGTCTTTCCACTGATTCATTTGAATTATCGATCTGAAGTTTGCAGTATTGACTGATGGAATAAGCCGCCTCCTGGAATGTTGTCATCTCTTGCTTACCCTCTCATGACCTGAACCTCTGTGATTCTTCCTTCCTCCCTAGCAGCAGCCTACCTGCTGCACCAGTCCAAACCTGACTGCACATCTGCCTCCCTCATTGCCAAGGAGCTTTGCTCATCTGTGTCCAATCATGATAGTAGCCAGACACTTCACCCTTCCAGATGGAATTTTCTATTGGTGGTGAGTAAAATTCCTAGCAGTCCATCAAGAAAAAAGGCATTTGGACTGATACATCATTTCCAAAGAGAGCCAGGAGACCGTGTTGCTGGAGGACACTTTAAAAGCACAATTTACTTCTCTTAGGGTCCTTCCTAGTTGGTTTCTGGAACACACACACACAGACACATACAACACACAGACACGCAGACACACACAGACACACAGACACATACAACACGCAGACACACAGACACACACAACACACAGACACACACACCAGATACACATTTTTAAGAATAAACTGGAACATGGTGTTCTCTCAGACCAAGGGTGAGTTTCAACACTTACAAGTTTTACAAACATTAGTCACTACAGCTGACCTGCACTCCCTTGGTGTTAGGGAAATAGCTTAACTTTTCCCTTTACAGTCACTTTGCTCAATCTTGGAATGGTAAGTCTTGAGGAAGGACTATCAAACTATATCAGGAATATGCTGCATTTATTTTGCAATAGGAAACAGATTTTTTTTTTAACAGAAGATGGTTCAAGATAACTCTAGATGCTTGAATATTTATTGGTTGCCTTGAATATGCTTGAATACATGACACAAAGGTTGGGGTAACTTTTTGGTCACATAGGGGAAAAAAACTTGAAGCAAGATGTTTTTCAGTGAGTCCATTTGGGCCAAAGTTGGTTTACACAGAGCTCTTATCTAAGTCTAACAATCACCAGTTAGCAAAACGCAGGTTAACCCCCGACACTTCCTCCTCCTTCCCGGCTTCTCTCCTTTCCCTGTACACTGGCCATCTTAGCTGACCACACGCTGCCTCATTTAATTAACTGCAGCTTTCTATTTGCACATTGACATTTAGAAGTTTTCTTTATTTTTTTTTCTGTCCAGAAACCCATTTACTTCAATAATGGTTGATAACAGCATAATTCCCATTAGCACTGTTTAATAGCTTTTTTCTAAAAAAATCCTGCAAATAAATTTTTTTTTAAGGTGACCCTTTTCCTGCCAATAGGTTGTGATAAATAGGTTGGCTCTTAGTTCTGAGGTTTACATAAATATGAATGACTACAGTAATGTGTGAACAAGACAGAGATGTAAAAGGTTTTTAAACCAGAGTTTAACAAAAAGGTCCTGTCTGTCAATGAAATAAAGCTGTTTTGAATTTGCTCCCAATCACTGGGCTCTTTTGCTGGAAGCCCGTGTTTGCTCGGTGGTGATTAATGCGAAGCGCACGCAGCCTTCACTGAGTCCGTAAGAGAACTAGCAACTCTAAACAGCATTCATCATACTCACAATCGGGCACGTGCTACACGCTGAAGTGTTCTTTATTTTCTACCATTCCAGGTCACGGGGATACCTGGTGCATTCACCTTCGCTGAGAGCGGTGCAGAGCCGCATTTTCCCCGAAGTGAGATGTCACACGTGGGGAGTTCCACCACTGTTTCTTTCAAGGTAGTTCATCTGCTCTACACTTTACTGATCAAATGACTCTACCAAGTCAAGTCGGAAACTTACAAATAACTATTTCTCAGGTGCACACCAATTACACGTGTGTAAGACAACTGTCAAGTGTTTGGCTGGGAGTCGGTTAGGTGTGGGCATCAGACCCAAAGAACCACCTTCCACATCATTCCCTAGCTTCTCCTCCCTCTCTCCTTCCCTCCCTCCCTTCGTTTTCTTCTCTTTTTTTTCCTTCCTTCCTGCCTGCCTTGCTTCCTTCCTTCCTTTTTCTTTTCTTTCTTTTCTTTCCTTCCTTCCCTTTCTTTTCTTCCCTTCCTTTCTCCCTTCTTCCCTCCCTCCCTCCCTCCCTCCCTCCTTTCCTTCTTTTTTGAGCTGAGCTCTGGCTCTGTAGCTCAGGCTGGAGGGCAGTGGTAAGACCATATCTCACTGCAGCCTTGACCTCCTAGGCTCAAGCCATCCTCCCACCTCAGCCTCCTGAGTAGCTGGGAGCACAGGCATGTACCAACATGCCCGGCTAATTTTTATTTGTTTGTTTTTTGTAGAGATGGTTGGTGTGGGGGTCTCACCATGTTCCCCAGGCTGGTCTTGAACTCCTAGGCTCAAGTGATCCTCCTGCCTCCTCCTCCCAAAGTGTTGCGATTACAGGCATGCTCCACCACACCCAGCCACTTCCCTCTCTTGAGCTTCCTACACATGCAATGCTTTCTGCAAACCATGTGAGGCATGTGAACCTATGACTGTGCATTCAGGAGGAAGGAATGTATAACGCAGCACAGAGCTACTCTCAGGAAAACAGGTTTAAACTCTGACTTCGCAGCTTACCACTGAAGGGCTCCTGCAAAAATAACGCATACCACAATGGGACATAATTGTCCTCACCCACAAGATGCTTACAGGCTTTAGATGAGCTAGTTATAAGAAGCGCTTGACACAGCCCTGGCATTCTTAGGCAGCTTGTATTACTACTGTTTTTATAAGGATTACAGGGTCATTCACCCAGTGCTCCTCAATCACTCTTAACAGATCCCACTAATGTGAGTGGTGTGTCCACACTGCGTTAGGGACCTTCCAGAGCACCCCCCCCCCATCCCCTGTGCCCTTGCACATCATGGCCCCAAAGACTGACCATGGCCAGTGCAATGGCAAGAAGATCAATGAGAAAATCTGTGAGTTCTGCTTTGGTGCAGGCTTTTTTCTCAAAACTAATTAGTGATTGGCTACTTGAGGTGCCTTGCCTGAATCCCTGGCACTCCCAGGAGAGGCTGGCTTAGGAGGCTGGCCTCTTTGGAAGCTACCAGAAGGGAAGAGAAGGAAGGACTTTGCATTTGCAGATGACTCGCCACACTGTCGGCAGCACACGCATTCCGTTCAGACCACGGAGGGGTCTAATACCTGCTTCTGTCCATTTGCCAGGCACTGTCACAGGCACAGCGAATACAGCTGCAGGTGAGTTTACCTTCTAGTGGGAAGACCAACCCTAAATACACAAAAACGTAATATGCAGGTGGTGATAAGTCCCTCCACGACACACACCAATTAAAAACCCAGGGCAGGCCAAGAATAAGCCTGAAGTATTAGTACGATTTCATATGGCAGCGGTCCTGGAAATTC
This sequence comes from Callithrix jacchus, assembly GCF_049354715.1. Lineage (NCBI taxonomy): Eukaryota > Metazoa > Chordata > Mammalia > Primates > Cebidae > Callithrix > Callithrix jacchus. Next base: position 36,595,972 of record NC_133521.1, on the reverse strand, counting down.
TCTAGTCGGGAGAGGTATGAGCAGACACTATAAGGGGTAAGGGGGTAGCCCTCACAGGAGCTGAGTAGAGCATCTCAGGTAGAGGAAAGCCCAAATATGGAGTTTTCATAAAGTGTTTAAGACAGACCAAAGAGGTCAGGGTGGCTGAAGGAGAGAGAGAGAGAAAAAAAGAGAGAGAGAGTGGGAGAGAGAGCAGGCAGATGACAGCCATTGATGTCACGGGAGGAACAGGGACTCAAGTCATGCAAAACCTTGCAAAGGTTTTAAGCTTTTACTCTGATTTTAGAAGCTTTGATCTGATGTGTTTCAAAGCAATGGTTCTCGATAGTTAATATCAGAATCACCAGAAGCAAAGACAAACCCCCCCCAGAGCAAAGGGGATGGCCAGCCCTGTGAAGGGTGGAGCCCCAGACAGGCCCTACATAGGGCCTCCAAGAACTGCATTGAGCCATGAGCCTTTCAGGGAGGCCTCCCTAATAACCACCTTCTTATTTATTTCACTGATGCTGCCTTCCAGAGCCGTCCTTCAACAGAGCACTCAACAGTGGCACACAGAAGAGCCTTCCGGAGATTCTTCATGGATACGGACCTGCCATCTCTGCCAACAAGCCAGTTCCATCGACCAGTGTCTTCGACTGCAGTGGTGGCTACCTTTTCAGCTGCTACTGTAGTCTGGAATTAAATCGAGGAAGCCTGGGCTTCACAAAGTTAAACTAAAAAGCGGTCACATGTCACATTTGTATGGTACCTCGTTCGGCCTGGACCACTTCCAGAGGGAAATTCACCAAGGAGCAAAGTCCTTCTGGTGGAAGGCAGGTGGTCCCTTGAGGCGGCAGGCTCCTGTGGCACAGAGCCTGAGAAATGCAATTTCCCCAATTGAATTAAGTGGACGCCTGAATGTTTGCTTAATCCGGCTCCGTTGTTCAGTTCTGCTGGCCTTGCCAGCTCTAAAGGGGTGAGCTTTCAGAAATAAGGGGAAAGCAATCTAGTGTGGCTTCCTGAATATTATTCCCTGCTTCCCTCTCTCCCTCCCTCTGTTCCTCCGTTCTTCCTTCCCTTCCTCCCTTTCTCCTGGCCTTCCACCCTTCCACAGATTCTATGTTCAGCTCGACTGTGTGCCTAATTGCGCACTTGATAATGACGTGAAAATAGTGAAGAACCATCCTGGTCAACATGGTGAAACCCCGTCTCTACTAAAAATACAAAAATTAGCTGGGCATGGTGGCACGTGCCTGTAATCCCAGCTACTCAGGAGGTTGAGGCAGGAGAACTGCCTGAACCCAGGAGGCGGAGGTTGCGGTGAGCCGAGATTGCGCCATTGCACTCCAGCCTGGGTAACGAGTGAAACTGCGTCTCAAAAAAGGAAAAAGAAAATAGTGAGGAAGGCAGATTCCTTCCTGGACCTGATGGAGTCTACTGTGTCCCACTGGGTGACACAGATAATAAATAAGTACATGAGTAAAATAGGCACTGTCTGGGCTCAGTGTGCAGGGCGGGCAGGGCCCCGTGATGAGAATAACCAGAAGAGGCATGGAAGGTGGGCTTACGAGAGGCCTCCACCAAAGGAACCCTCCACGTGCAGCAATGGAGGGAGGGGAGTGATTTAGGAAGAGAAGATGGCAAACTCAAAGATTAGTAGATGAAAGGGCTCTTGGCCAGTGCACAAAAAGAAAAGGCAGGAGACAGGAGAAAGGCTGAAGGAGAAGCTGGAGGCTGGGATTAATTATCCAAGGCTCCACGGATCATGATGAACATATTGGATTTGGACTGTAGTTTAATCTCCAGGGCAGTAGGGAAAGATGGAGGGTGGTACAAACAGGAGAGACGTGAGTTAATGAAACCTTCTAAGGTATTCAAGGACAATGCGCAGGAGCAATGGTCATGAGAAGGAAGCCACCTTTGTAATATTGTGACCATAAGAGGAATCTGACATCGCTGACTCCGTCTTGCTTCTAACCCCATGGGCTGGCTGTCCTGACTCATCTCTGGGCTTAGTGCAAGGTAACACTGGGAATAATTTAGCTTATAGTTTAATCTCACGGCAGGAATGATAATAGCCTTTTCCAAAATGATAGCACCTTTGTAAACCTCCTGAAAGGCCACAAGGTTAAGATTAGGAGAGGGGTCTGAATTCTGCTAATATATAGGCACAGGAGCTCACAAGATTTGCAACCTCCCCAATTATTCCTGTAGATAACATCACTATTACAGAACCTAACATTGGTTTTTTTCGTTTGTTTGTTTTGAGATGGTTTTCAGACTTTTGCATTCTGATGACTCACTGACCCCACCCAGATCCAGCACTCCTGATTCAACAGGACCCTAGGCTGACCCATCATAGGACCATTTCCACACCCCTATGATGTCATCCCCAACTAATCAGCATTTTCCATTCCCTAGCTCCCTTCCTCCCAAACTACCCTCGAAAGACCCCAGCCTCCAAATTCTGGGAGAAGCTGATGTGGATAATAATAAACGCCTGTCCTTTTGCTTGGCTGGACTTGTGTTAGTTAAACGCTTTCTTTATTGCCATAATGCTATATCAGTCAATTGGATTTTATCTGTGCAGCAGGCTAGAAGAACCCACTGAGCAATTACAAGGACTAAGGAAGCTCCTGAAGGCTTTGTAACTCTATCAAGTTTTTTGTTTGTTTGTTTTTGTTTTTTTGAGACAGAGTCTCGCACTGTCGCCCAAGCTGGAGTACGGTGGCGCGATCTCAGCTCACTGCAACCTCTGCCTTCCGGGTTCAAGCGATTCTCCTGCCTCAGCCTCCTGAGTAGCTGGGACTACAGGTGCCCACCACCATGCCTGGCTAATTTTTGCATTTTTAGTAGAGTTGGGATTTCACTATGTCGGTCAGGCTGGTCTTGAACTCCTGACCTCAGGTGATCCGCCTACCTCAACCTCCCAAAGTGCTGGGATTACAGGCATGAGCCACTGCGCCTGGTCTAACTCTATCAAGTTTTAATCGCTTTTCTGCATTTCCCCATAGCAAAGAGAAACAAGAACACTAATAATAAGTAAGGTGACAAGTGGAGAATGAGCCCTAGTGACACACACATACACACACCTAAGTGCTTCCCTAAACAACTTACCAACTTCCAGCAACCCATTCACCCTTCGTCTTCGTGCACATGCATACTCTCCTGGGCATCCCTGCTCTGCCTCTGTTAACACAGATTCTTGGTGCCATTTGCATTGGCCATCCGAACCTCTGTGATAAACTAAGTAGCCTCCCAGCACATTCTTGTCTCTCTTCTAACACAACATTAGAATGCCATTCCAGGGTAGACAATTCATACATAAGGTAAGCTGATGTGTTTCCTTCCTCACACCTGGTGCTGTGAATGCCTTAGGCGTTTTCTGACCACTCACATGTAATAGTAGCCTATGAATTGCATACTTCTCACTCAAGGCTGACAATCTACTGTCCCCTTCTCTCATTTAATGCACGAAGAGGTTGGCGGAGTTGGAGAGACCACTAAATAACTGCTTCGCTCAATGTCTTTCCAGGAAAACTATTTCCTGGGCTTGACAAGCCACGTGAGAAGCCACAGCCGCAGCTCCTGAAGATGCTCCAAAGTGTCTCCACATATGCATTCCTAGGCACACCTCAAATCACTCAACAAATGTGATGATGACGACGCATTGCTTCTGCAGGTACCGAGTCAGCACCTTTCATGCATTATCTCATTTAATCTTCAAGATGACCTTTAGGGCTAGATAGTATTCCTATTTTTACAGATGAGAAAACTGAGAGTCAGAGTCCAAGCTGGGCCCTAAACCATCATCTTAGATTCTCAACCATGTTATCTTTCTAAATGACTTAGGATGGGTTTTTATTTTCTTTGCCTTGTATTAGAACACTTGGTGTATGTCCGTGAAAGGACCCCACTGTTGCACAATAATCTTTTACAAATTGCATCTAAACCCACATTTTGCCTCTGATGGAAGAAAACTATCAGCTAGAGGATTTTTAAAGATAGTTTACATAAACAATAGACACTCTGTTGTAGTACCTTGTGGAGAAAAAGAAAATTGTGCACACTTCTGAGACCTCTAAAATACGGAAATATTTGGCAACGTATCCTCAAGTGGCCTGGCTAGAGTCACCCCCAGGAAAATCTGGGGTTCCAACGCATGCAACATTCTGGTTAACTGAAAACTGCCAGTTTTTTGGTCCATACTAGTCTCATCATCTTTGACAATTCTTACTTTAAAATTGATTTCAGCAAGTGACGCAACAACCATCATCATCTGGCTGTCCAGGTTTTCCAACTCTTTAGATGCCACAGAAATGGACGTTTACTCTATTTTAACTTTGTTTTTAATCTTGAGCTACTTTTATTCTGTTTTCTTCTGACTTTTAAAGACCTGTGGATTTTTCACAGAGGTTTTTTGAGGCGCTGGCACGTCAATTCAAAAGGGAAGCAAAAACACCACTCTAGTGGGCAAGATTCAGTATTTCTAGTGATGGCTTAAAGGCCACACTAGACCCACGCTTGTTTCTAAATCAGTTCTTGGAATTCTCCATTTCCTTTTCCAGACATCCCGGAGAGGGGCCCAAACACTGCAGGCTTTTGTTTGGTTTTATTTCTTGTTTTTGTTTTGTTGTTATTCTGTCCCTCTTATAGCAGAGACCAGAGTAGTTTGTATTGTATTGACTAATATTCCGTATCCAGATTGGCAACCTGGGGACAGAATTCAGCCTGATGTGATGTGATGGGGCCAAGATACACACACCAGGAAATATTCCGATCTCGGAACAAAAAATAAGAACACTTCGAAAACATGGCTATAAAGAGCAGAGACGGCTTAGGCTGGGTAACTATATCTGAAACACCAACGTTGCTTTTTTATCCAAAATACCTTGAGGTCTGCTCCAGGTACTGCAAGCAATGTGAGCATTTCCTCTCCTACTCCTTCTGCTGAAATGAATTCTTCTTCATCAGAAGCGGGGAAATAGCTCAGAAGCACCATCCAGATTTGGTGGGAGCTTTGGCGCTGTACCGAGTTTCAAACCATCTAATAGTTTATCATCTTCCCTCTCCTTTGCTGCATTCAACAAGCAGGGTACCTGCCAAAATCCTGCTAAAAATATCCTCGGCATCTGTAGTCCATCAGCCATCTCTGGCTGATTTGGGTGGGTAATTGACCTTTTGAGCAGGTGGACAGCCAGAAATTAATTTTTTTCCCCTGCATTGAGTCTAAGTTGACTTAAAACAGATGTTCCCCCAGTGTCGATTCGACACGTATAATGGAAATACTATCAAGCCCTGTTCAAGGGGCTGTTCAACCCAGAATGAACAAAGGAGGGCCCCGTGGTATTCCAGGGCTGAAGGAGTTAAGTAAAGCCACCTTCCTCCTCAGGCTGAAAACCAGGAGGTACCTCTTACAAGGGAAATAGGAAAGGAAGCTGTCACTTCTTATTTTCAGGTTTGCAGAAAAGCCTTTTTTTAAATGTAAACATTCATTAAACTAATTTGAAGTTGTCATTACTCTCCACCCCTGCTGTTTTATATCAGATTATTCCTAAGTGCTTGGTGAAGAATCCCATAAAGCCACACTCGATTCCTCTGCAGGGGATAATCGCATAGTTTGCGCTGTGATTTACACCGCACGGCACCGGGAAAGGTCCTCAACTTTGAAAGGCCTTGGTTCCCTGGCAAACAGTCTCTGCCTTCCCTATGGAAATAAAATTCCAAGGGTCCCCCTACGACTATTACATCCCCATTACCTTTTGTCCATCCAACTGAAGATAATTAAAAGCAGTTCAAAGCACATGCCAGAAAGTATTGGGCATTTTATTAGTAAATGGAGAACCAAGTAAATACACTTGCAAGATACACTTGGGGTTGTATCTTGGGATACAACATAATGGGACATTATGGTTTTAAACTGCAAGATACACTTGGGGAGCAACCCCAAGGCACATGGTCGTTAGATTCACCAGGGTTCAAGTGAAGGAGAAGGTACTAAGGGCAGCCAGAGGAAAAGGTCGGGTTGCCCACGGAGGGAAGCCTATCAGACTCCCTGTGGATCTCTCAGCGGAGACCCTACAGGCCGGAGGAGAGTGGGGGCCAATGTTCAACATCCTTGGAGAAGGGAACTTTCGGCTCAGAGTTTCATGTCCAGCCAAACTAGGCTTCATAGGTGAAGGAAAAATGAAATTTTTTGTGGACAGGCAAGTACCCAGAGATTTCATCACCACCAGGCCTGCTTTGCAGGAGCTTCTGAAGGAAGCATTACACATAGAAAGGAACAAGTAGTATCAGCCATTCCAAAAACATACCAAAAGGCAAAGAGCATCACCATAATGAAGAATTTACATCAACTAATGGGCAAAACAGCCAGCCAGCATTAAATGGCAGCATTAAACTCACGTATATCAATATCAATCCTAAATTTAAATGGACTAAATGCCCCAATCAAAAGACACAGGCAGGTAAATTGGATAAAAAGCCAAAACCCATTGGTATGCTGCATCCAGACCCATCTCACAAGCAAGGATACACAAAGACTCAAAACAAAGGGATGGAGGAAGATTTACCAACCAAATGGAGAGGAAAAAATAAAAAAACAAAGCAGGAGTTACAATTCTCGTCTCTGATAAAATAGACTATAAAGCAACAAAGACCAAAAGAGACAAAGAAGGACATTACATAATGGTAAAAGGTTCAATGCAACAAGAAGAGCTAATGATCCTAAATATATACGCACCCAATACAGGAGCATCCAGATACATAAGGCAAGTTCTTAATGACTTACAAAGAGACTTAGACTCCCACACAATAATAGTGGGAGACTTTAACACTACATTGTCAATATTAGACAGATCAACGAGACAGAAAATTAACAAGGATATCCAGGACTTGAATTCAGACCTGAAATAAGTAAACTTAATAAACATTTACAGAACTGTCTACCCCAAATCCACAAAACATACATTTTTCTCAGTATCACACCACACCTATTCTAAAAGTGACCACAAAATTGGAAGTAAATCACTCCTCAGCAATTGCATAGCATTTCACAGGTTTAAATGAAATATTGGTTGGCTGCTTGTTTGTTATTTTCCTCCCTTATTCCTTCCCGTCTCCATGGTTAAGCACATTTATTGGCAAAAGAGGTTTTTAATACCCATTTTTAGACTGCATTCTAGCCTGGGCAATAGAGCAAGATTCCTGTTCTCTCTCCTTCTTTTTCTTCCTCTTTCTTTCTCTCTTTTATTTTTTTCTTTCTTTCTTTCTCTCTTTTTCTTCCTTTCTTTCTTTTTTCTCTTTAAAAAAAAGATACATTTACACTTCTTCCTCACTTGCCCTCTCCGCAGTCTCCCCAACTTTCAGTCTGGGGCCCCTAGTCTCCCCAACCTTCAGTCTGGAGTGGCCAGTCATTCTGTTCTCCGAGATCACGTTGGGTGGGGAGGTATATTTCACCCTTGCATCTTCTAGCTGAAGCTTTGTGGATAAGGGCATCCTAAAGCCTACTCCCCCTTAAGAAAATGATTCTAAGGTGGGGAGAGGCTATGAAAAGAATGCAGGCACTAGAGGGGAGGCCAGCGTCTGAAATCCCACTTTGCCAATATGGCAGTGACCCTCACTGACTGTACGTTCCATGTATGTAATGGGAATCACAGTGTCTACCGAGTAAGGCTGCCCCAAGCTTGACAGGAGGTGGTGAATACATTCAAAGAGCCCAGTACAGAGCCTGCCAGAGAGGCATATAAGCTATGATCAGTAATGCTGTTAATATGCTCAAAACTTTAACAACCCTAAGAGAAGCACCCCTGAGCAAAATTAGGATGTAGGCAGTTTGTTTTCAGTGCAGCTACAACTTTTCGGTTTATTTCCTCCTGTTCTTTGCCCCTAAATCCTAGGAACCAGTGCTACTGTGGATTAGTCCTTACACAGCCTTAAAACGAACCTATTCTCTGTCCTGACATCTCCAAATGTCGCTTTCTAAACAAGCTAACTCTCATCTAAACATGAGCAGCTACTGGTTGTAAAATGGGTATCCCCACAGGTAAAATTTGCATGTTGCAAGAGATCTGAAAGCTTTAAACCCCAGAGGGCAAGTGCTTTGGTGCTTACACTGGTACCCCACACTCACAGCACACATTCCAAGTGGATCGCGGAACTCTGTCCTTTGGAATCCAGATAGGACTTCAGAGTCCTTCTTAACATTTTAGGCAGGCTTTGGGGTTGGCACACGAAGTGAGACCTGGTTATCATTTCTGCCTCAACATAAAGGATTGAGAGACACTCACTACCATGGCCACTAAATGTACCCCCCTTGCATTCAAGGGGCATGACACTTAGACAGGCTATGTAGTACAAATGTGAGTGTGTAAGTCTGAATTCCAGTCTGAATGTTCTGCCATTTACTAGCTGTGCAAGCTTCAGCATATTCCTTAGCCCCTTTATGCTTATTTTTCCATCAGTAAAATAACAACATCTGTTTCTTTTCTTTTTAACAGTCTTGCTCTGTAGCCAGGCTGGAGTGCAGTGGTGCGATCTCGGCTCACTGTAACCTCCACCTCCCAGGTTGAAGCAATTCTCCTGCCTCAGCCTCCCGAACAGCTGCGACTACAGGCATATGCCACCACACCTAGCTGATTTTTGTATTTTTAGTAGGGACGGGGTTTCCCCATGTTGTCCAGGATGGTCTTGATCTCTTGACCTTGTGATCTGCCAATCCTGCCCTCCCAAAGTTCTGGGATTATAGGGGTGAGCCACCGTGCCCGGTCATAACATCTATTTCATAGTGCTTTTGAGTGGATGGAAGTTCTTAGAACGGCCCATGGCATTCAATAAGCTTTAATTAATCAATGTTACTTTCAATAAAATTATTGGCCACTGTCCTTCAAATCACAGCACGCCCTTACCTCTCCAGAAGTGCCTACAGAGAGACCGAGAGTCTTAACAGAAAATACAGACTACAGCTATTCTCCATCCAGTGCCAATGGCCTCCTTGGTTACATTTAACAAAGATGAAATTGCAGCTCAGTTCATAATCTGGTTTACAAAAGGAGACTAGGAAATACTCCTCAAGTGCCCAGTTGCTTTTGAAGACGTAAGACATGTCACTGCATCCTTTTTGGTTTACCCAGCACTTCAAAGGGAGTCATCTTGCTATTCATTACCAGTCAGTGCTGGTCAGATATAACAAGATGTCACTCAGCACAAACTGGAAAAATCCAGTCTGCTCCAACCCTGCAGATAGACTCTCACCAAGTTCAAGGAAATGAACTATCCCCCCCCTCCAAGTATAGATGAGGACAACGGTGTTTGACACAGAATCAAGGACGGGTTAACTACACGTCTGGTTTGTATCCAGAAATATAATCAGTTTGAGCCTGTTCAGTTTCAGTTATTTATCAGCTTTGTACAAATAAAATAATAAAACAGAATAAAATGGAACCTATTCAATAAGGAATTGCCAAGGACAAGCTTTAAATGAATGAACTCTCAGTGTACCAAAAGCAACATTTCTGGGGAAAAAAAGAAACTGAACTTAATAAATTACTGAAGTTGTTAAGAAAGCTATTTTTGTGCGTGGGAACCATTCCAAATTATTTTTAAGTAACAAAAGGATGATGTTGTCTTCTACAGATGTGGTAGGATTATTAACAGCTTTTCAAAATGTTTCAAGCTTACTAACTTTTCAAGGCCTCCAAATTTCTGAGAGTGCCTGGGAGGCTGAGGCAAGAAAACTGCTTGAACCCGGGAGGTGGAGGTTGCAGTGAGCTGCAATAGCGCCACTGCACTCCAGCCTGGGCGACACGGCAAGACTCTGTCCAAAACCAAAAAAAGATTGAGATTGCGACGGCAAATTCTCAAACACTGTTGAGCTTCTACTTTATATATTTCAGGTGTCAAGCTCTGCATCTCGATGTCAAGATCAAACACGCACTGGAGAGCTGGTAAAGTGTTTGGGAACAGGTAGTTGACAACACAGTTAATGCGCTCACTTAAGCAATTACACACTAGATTAAGGACTTCAACACGAGGATGTCTTTTATGCTGTATTTTATGGTTAAACAGTGCATGAGAACAAACAGTAATAGCATATTCATGTAATTTTAGGATGAAATCAATTTCTTGCAGACACAATTATTGTTACGTCATTCTCACACCTGTTTATGACTCCCTGTGAATTGAATTAAACCACAATTTCATATTAATTTACTGTCATTTTCAAAAGGAGGCATTTCCTAAAACACTTACAACTGATAACAATCTCCAGAAATCACAGTATTATTGACAAGAAGCTGTAAATCTGTACAACAGTCATTGTTTTACTTTTAAATCAGATTTAAGGTGCTATGTGTTACCTTTACTGATCTATATTTCTAGATTTTGACATGTCCAAAGTGTATGGAGAAGAGTAAGCCCTTCTCTTGTTCTTCTATAAAAAGAACTTCCAGAGTTATCAAATAAAAATACAGAATCCTCATTGAAATTGGAATTTTAGATACACAACAAATTCCTTTGTTAGTATAGAATAAAATAATCTTTTACTATAAGTATATCATAAACGTTGCCAGTCTGCACACAGATACTGATAGGTAACCCAAAGACGGAAGTTTAGCTCAACAAAAATAAGGAGTTGATTGATTATAAAAATTACACGCCCAAGGAAATTTTTTTCCATCTAGGGATTAGGCCAGCTTCATAAAGGTCAAGTTATTTTCATTCACTACAAGACGTGAATTTCTTTTCAATTCCGTATATCGTGACTGATAAACTTGCCTCCTCCTTCCTTTCCTTCCTTCCTCCTCTCCACCCCTCTTTTTTCCCTTCTTCACTCTCTCCATTCCTTCCTTCCCTCACTACATTCATCACTCACTTTCAATAAACGGTAACGCAGCAATCATCACACAATTCAAAAGTCTGTATTTCTCCAGAGTTCACTACATGGCAAATGTGATACTAAAAGCAGCTTGTTTTAGCCTCACAGCGACTCTAGATCTAGGAATGATTTTCTCTCTCATTTTGTGTAAAGAAAATGAAGGCTCAGAGATGCAAAGAAAGTTATCCCGCATCACACATCTTGGAAGGGTGATGCCTGTATCTGCCTGACTCTATCCAGGTACACACACTATCTCGGAAGTGCAACAAATGAAGAACGAGGGCTTTTTTTTTTTTTAAAGTAAGGTATATTTCCTACCATGGCTAAGCTCATAGATTAGTGTGGAGGAAAAGTGATGTTTCCAAAATCACCTTTATGCAGTCAGATTTGCAGTCACTATGAGAACAGCATTGTGAGCATGAAAAAGAGCCGGAGAAGTTGCAAACGGCAAATTGAATGACCTGGCCAGTGACAGTGATAAGGTATCCCATATTTCTAATAACTTGGAAGGCTATTCCTCCACATTATGGATATGGAATTAGTTCAGATGATACAACAGGTGAGTAAATGGAGGCTCAGCAGAACTTGGCAAGATGGCAGAGCTGGAATTCAAGCCTGGGTCTTTCTAAGTTCTTCACCACCCAGGTCTTCTACCTTGCCTATTCTGAGCTCCCTCAGAATGTAAGTCAGGTGCTAGCCTGTAATACCACAGCAGGCTGCTTTCTCCAGTTCCCATTTAGCAGAAGCTTCAGAAATATCCAAATTGTCATTCAGGGATCAAAGGACTCACACTGGTGTCCCCCAAAGTCACCAACTATCTGAAGGCAATGAGAGAGTTAAAATGGATCTTATCTCCCAGTGTGGCTCAGCTCAGCCACGGGAAACACAACAGCAATAATAATGGTGTTTATAGAAAGACTCTGATGAGAAGGGGCCTGAGAATTGAACCTATCACACGAAACTGATGCTTAGCAAAAACAGTTGGTAAAAATGCTATGGCCAGTGAATTATAGGGTTCCCCTTTTCTCTTCGATAATTTGGGGCAATTGCATCCAAATGCTAGTCCATTGATTTCCACTCCAATTCATGCCCCCATGCTGGGGTGAGTCAGCTGGCATACACGCACATTTGCCATTGGAAGACGGGCGATGTATCCTGAAAGAGGTCCAGGCAATTCTTGTCTCAACCATTAAAAGCAGAACTATAATACCGCTTCACACTACCCTCTGAAGGACTCTCAGCGTGTTAGAGAACCCGAGCTAGCACTCCCCAAGCAGTCATAGCAGATTAGTGGGTTAAGCTCTTCAGTTCAGCCCCATGGCTGCAAAATCACTTCTGTCGTTTTCTAGAACTCCTTCACATTTTTCCTTTAAATTTGTAAAAGTGAAGGATGATACCAACAACATTTTCAAAAGTGATAGATAATAAATATCCAGTCCCTATAAACACACTACTATACACACTCCTTAATTTTAGCAGCACGTTTTGTAGGTTTGAAGTGCCCAGCCCGCCTGAAAGGCTGTCTTTAGCTTTTAACCATTCCTATGACAATTTGGGAGACACAGATATTTGTCCTTTAAAGAAAATCAAGTTCAATCTCACCATATTTTCAAGATCATAGAGACTTAGCAAGAAAGACTTCTCCAGTTAAAGGGATAAGGGAGAGAAGACTTATTCCAGCTGAGGCATAACTCTCAATGAAGGGGGACTGGCAATGTCTGGAGGTATTTGCGTTTGTCACAACAGGAGGAAAAGATGCTACTGGCATCTGGTGGGTAGAAGCCAGGGATGCTGCTAAATATCCTACAATGCACAGGGCAGATCCCAACAAAGAACTGTCCAGCCCCACATGTTGGCAGTGCCAAAGGTTCAGAACCCCTGTTCTCAAGTTAACTGATTAAGCTTATAATGCCTTTGCCCCATGCAACACTCTGCCCCAGATGAAATTTACCTACTCTTAACCCAGGGGACAAGGCACAGATTTCATGCAGGACATTACTTTACACATGGGTCCAAGGTGACTCCTCCTTGCATTACAGTCATTCTTCAAAGAATGTACCAATTTTCGTGAGAATCCACCTTTCCTCAGCGGTTCTGTTTTCCACTCCAAAGTTTAAGTGTTCTGGGGTAGCCTCCGATGAAAAGAAATGCTGATTTTTTTTTTTTTTTTTGTCTACTGAGAGCCTATTATTTAGCACTAAAGACTAAAGAAGGGAAACTTTGGTAAAAAGATAGGGAGGTGCTAATGGGTGGTTTTACACGATGAGAATTTAATGGGGATAGTGGTTTTTTTTTACAAGCTGAGCTGTGCTAAGCTATTCAAATTAGTAATTCTACCAATTAAAGCCTTCTATTTCATGGAAAGTACTTGCTAAATTGAAGATTAGGCAACAGATCAGAGAATGAAAGAATTACTGAAATGTAGCTCAAATATTTATGAGAAATTTACATCTGGGAGACTTCCCTCTTCTTATCCCTGCTTCCAAAGGGAAATCCATAAAGAGATGATAAAGAGCAAAGCTTAGTCCTCAACATCCACAAGGCTAAGTCTGACTCATTTTGAGTTTTAGGAAAGAAGAAATCTTTGGGTTACTACATATGCTTGGTATCGCCATAAAATAGACTGATCCCGGCCGGGTGCGGTGGCTCACACCTGTAATCCCAGCATTTTGGGAGGCTGAGGCTGGTAGAAATCACGAGGTTAAGAGATCAAGACCATCCTGGCCAACATGGTAAAACCCCGTCTCTACTAAAAAAATACAAAAATTAGCTGGGCATGGTGGTGTGCGCCTGTAGTCCCAGCTACTCGGGAGGCTGAGGCAAAAGAATTGCTTGAACCCAGGAGGCGGAGGTTGCAGTGAGCCTAGATCGCACCATTGCACTCCAGTCTGGTGCCTGGTGACAGATCAAGACTCTGTCTCAAAAAAATAAATAAATAAATAAAAAGAAAAGAAAAAGAAAAAAAGACTGATTCCAGAGGTCGCATAGAAAAATTAAATTCACTATTCATAATTTCTTGCCCTTGAGTGTTTGCTCTGGCTATTTATTGTTCTGTAGGAAACAACCAAAAACATATATCTCTAAACAATATCAATTGTTTATGTTGCCCATGAATCTTCAGTTTGGACAGGGCCTTAGGGTGGGGGATGGGAAGTAACTTATTTCTGATTCTCAGTATCTGGGGCCTCAACTGGGATGACTTCCAATGAAAGGAGGTTGGCCATCTCCTGCTCCACAAGGCATCTCCACATGGATAGTTGGGCTTCCTTCAACATGGCAGCCTCAGGGTAGTCACACATTTTACATAGCAACTCAGCCACATTCTGTTGGTCAAGCAAACCAAAAAGTGTAGCCCAGATCCAAGGGAAAATAAATTCATTTCTACCTTTCGATGAGAGGAGTGGAAAAGAGTTGACATTCATCTTTATCACAGTGTTACCTCAACAAATATATAATGTTAACCAGAAAGGCTGGCTAATTAAGCAATATAAACCAAAATAACCGAAAACAGCAAGTGCCCTGGTAATCTTTGTTATTGTTTGCTTTATTCAATTAAATCGTGCACATCGGAGGAGGAATATTTTTTTCTTCTCTCTGTTTTGTCTCATATGGATTATTTAGTTTTATATTCACCGGCTATTATTGAACATTTCTGACATTTTAGGTCTCTGATGAAATATATAAACTCCATGGGAAAGCCATATTCAGGGTGTTTTATCAGACTGATTAGTAAGTAGAAAAATACTGCACACATAAACTCTAAAACCACAGAAAATCTAACTTGGTATTTGTTGCAGTTGCTTTTATTCTAGAACTTACACTGCATTTTATAACACAATTTCTTCAGTTAATTTTCTACCACCCTTTTATGATTTGTCTTTGTTTGTTTTGAGACAAGGGTCTCACTCTGTCATCCAGGCTGAAGTGCAGTGGTGTGATCATAGCTCGTTGCAGCCTCAACCTCCTGGCCCTCAAACAACCCTCTCACCTCACCTTCCTGAGGAGCTGGGACTCACAGGCACATGATACCACTCCTGGTTAATTATTTTTTAATTTTTTTGTAAAGACAGGGTCTTACTATGCTGCCCAGGCTAGTCTTGAACTCCTGGACTCAAGGGATCTTCCCACCTTGGCCTCCCAAAGTGTGAAGATTATAGGTGTGAGCCACTGTACCAGACCCATCACTCTTTTAAAATCTGTAAATAGTTCCAGAAATTAATGTATTCACCTGATTAAATTTGAAATTGCAACAGGCACATTTTGGAAAGACTTCTCCCTATTATCACCTTGAAATGGAAATCACCCCAAAAGCATTTTCCTCCTCTAGGATGCAACTGAACAATCTGTACAAAAGCCTGAAATTCTCGAAAATACCAAGTAAGAAAGATAAGAAACTGGGATAGCCGGGGGATACATTTTGCAGGCCTAACTAAAACAATAGCGATTTAAGTAGCTATCGTATAGACACTTGATGAATCCTTTTATTATCTCTGAAAGATTCCCGTTGCAGCATGCTTTTGTGGGTAAAGAGCTATATATTGGTACATGCAGCTCATAATTATGTCAGCCTAACCACAGCCAACACTGACAGCCTAAAACATTAAAGATTTTATACAGCCAGTGCCGAATATAGCTTCTTTTATTGGCTCAGAGAGCAGGTATCAATTATAATGAGGTAATAAAATTTGCAAGCACTGTTCATGTCCTGCTCTGATTTCTTTCCCCCTCTCTCCTTGAGATAATAACAGCAGAAAAAGGAAAGAAAAATCCTTTTCTTAGTTCTAACCACTGATTCTTCGAAAGCTCTCACTTTCTACGGCTGGGGTGCTATAAAGCTGTTTGCTTACTGGAATATTCGGGCTGGCAAACTCTTCCTACCTAAATAGAAGCTGCAAATTTCTGAAGCACACCTTGCAAGTCAGAGGCTCCAGGATTAATGGTTTTCATTTGCATAACTATAAACTTAAGGTAGAGCTTCCCAAGTCTGCATCCTCTAAATTGCACTTACTGATGAGATGCAAAATCCTCTAAAAGCATTCCCCAACCTAAACCAATTTGTAAAGTTGTTTTGTTATTTAAAACATTAAAGAAATTAAAGTGATCGGAATATAATTAGATTAATATTCATATCTTCCAAGTTGCTTTAATTCTAATATTAAAAAGATTAAATATCCACTCAGAGGATTAAGCAAAAAGTCAAGCAGTAGCAACACATTTACATTACCTTACTGTGCAAATTATAAACCTAATTAATCTAAAGTTTCCTACAAATTGAATTGGATATTCATTTGCAGTCTAACACAACTTTAGGTACTTAAAATTCACTCCAGGATTGTTTCCTTACATGTGCACTGAGAAGTAGGGCCACGTTGCTGGGATGCAGGAATCACATTAAAATGGCTTCATTCGAGTTCTGATTGGCAGAAATTAAATCTCAACATAAATCTACGTAGGGAAAAACTTAAAGACTTTGTAATCATGTATGTGTGCAATAATAAGACACACCCTGGCCTCCCCATCTAGTTCCTGTCCATAAAATAGAAAAAGCGATCTAGTTGTTTCTTCATAAAAGCTTTGAGTTCATGTTTTACCCCTAATACTGTGAAGAACGTGATCAAAACATTTCATCCTTTTTGCCTGGTCTTTAACTAAGGGCATCTAAACAGCATCTAGTTACTTTGCTCTGTAACCCTGTTCCCACCCACTTTTGCCACCTCTCTGACGGCCCACCCAAGCCCCACTCCAACTCCCAAATACACAAACATACTCCCAGGGTCCCCATGAATTAGATCAACTGTAGATTTCAGAACAGTTGCAAATGTATTAGTAATTCCCTTCTTGCCATCCACTTCTTAAGCAATTGGATGATACTTATAGTCTTTCTGTTTTTCCAGCACTATCTGATTTTCCTGGTTTACTGAGCTCGACTGACTGCCATTACTATATTCCCCAATATTACAGCTCTCTTTCCAGGTACATTTTCTTCCTACTTGAACTGAGATGTGACCATTACCTCCCTCTGGCCAATAAACTGTGAGTGGAAGTGATAACGATTCCTCCCAGGCAAATGCTTTAAAAACTATCTTTTGTCGGGTTCGGTTTTTTCTCTGCCTTGGAAATCAGTAACATTCCAGAAAGTAAGTCTTCCATCCACCTAAGTCCCGGCCTAAAAATGGCCCATAATGGACATAGAAATGAGCAAGAAACAAAGGCTCTGTGGTTTTGAAGTCCCCATGATTTGGGGTGTTGTTACCCCAACAAATCTAGCCTATCCTGCCAGATACAGCTTCTCAGTACTAATACCTGGTAACAGTCCCTGTTCCTCATTGTACAGGTGATAAAATACAATTAACCTCTCTAAATCTCAATTCCCTCATCTGTAAAATGGGAATAATACACATTTTTTTTCTCAGCTGCTTGTTGGCTGAATTGAGATAGTATATATTCAGCACATAGGTCATGAAAAGCACTCGGTTGGACAGTAACTCTCGTTACGATTATCCCCTTGTAGAGAAGGGAAACAATGCAAATCAAATTCAATTGCTGGAATGAAAGGATGACACTAAAGGAATCTGAGGCAGCGACTGCCTAGCTGTTCACTAGTCTTCACACTCCCTCCCACCGACCCGGCACACAGAAAACTACATTTCCCAGCCGCCCTTGCAGGCAGGCATGGTCATGTGACTGAGCAGCCAATGACAAAGCCTTATTGGATTGGAAAATGTGGCAACCTCAGAAGGTCTTGGTTAGGGAAGCCACAGAATGGCAGGAGCCTGGGTTCCTGAATCACCACTTGGAGGAGAGTGTCTTGCTGATCAGAGCAACTGCTGTGGATTTTATGTTAATGAAAAACAAACGTACTGATTTAAAGTATTATGCACTTAGGTTTTCATATGGTCTCCTGTGCATGATGCAAAAGTTATTGGTGAATCCATTTCCCAAGAAAAAGTTTCCCCTCTTCACAGCAAGGCAACACTTAACTCTCTAAAGAGAACTTTTTCTCCCAATAGACTTCAGCTTCAGATCACACATATATTAACAACTGATAAGCATGAAATAACCCCAGGAGTAGGGCTGCAATCACACCTATTTATTTTATTGTTGTGATGGCAACAAATGTAATGGCTACAGCTTCCTTGGGAATAATCTTGCTATAAGCGTTAATGGGTGAAGAGCCCTGTTGTGTGATTTGGGTGAATGTCCTGCCTTCACAAGGAGCACTCAAGGCTGCTAATCTGGACTGTAATTTCTCATTTCTCCTCAACCGCTTTGCCTTTTATGGGACTTATATTGATGAATGCAGATGATAACTGTCAGTTCACCTGGTAAAGCTCAGGGCAGGAAGTTTAACAATTCATCTCGTGTCTCCTAAAGGCAGGAGAAGGGAAGAAAGCTCTGGGCCTTCCACAGGTCCCATCCACCCTGTTCTCACTTCCTCTCTTACCTCCTTCCCCCAACCTATGTTACTTCACTCATTTTGTCAGATTGATATTTTTTATTGTAATGGAAATCACATCACTCCTGTTCTTAAAAGTCATCAACAGCTTCTTATGCAACTCCAATACAAACACCAAGTCTTGGGTTGGAGGGACATTCTTCACCCTCTCTGGATCCATGCCCTGGGCTATGTAACTGCAGTCCCCTCCCTCTCTAACTGTGAGCTCAGCCATGTGATTTACCTTGGGCATCCAAGTGCAATAGAGGAATGGGTACGCCAGTTCTGAGTCTAGACTTCAAGAGACCTTATGTGTTTTGACTTGCTGTCTTGCATTTCTGCCCTTGTCATGAGAAAGTTATGTCTGGTCTAACCCCTGCTCGTCCCACAAGGATGAGAGACACGTGGAGGAGAACCATTCCACCTAACGTGCCCTCATCCAGGTACAAATGAGGGCAGAAAGCCCAGTTGATGCAAAGAGGCAGGAGCAAAACAAGCTGACCCACAGACACAGGGAGAAGCCCCACCAAGACCAGCAGGACCAGCAGGGCAGGGCAGCCAAGGTCAGCCCAGTTCCACTGAACCCCACACACGTGAGAAGTAAACACTGATTTCTGTGAGCCACTGAATTGTGCACGGTTTGTTATGCAGCAGCAGCAACTGAGCCACTGGCCTAGGCTTCATTTTCGAAGCTCTAATGACCTGTTTAACCTCATCCCATTCCAGATCTCCAGTGTACCCTCCCCTCTGCGATCACACTGGCCTTCCCTTAGGTCCAAACATGACGTGTTTTTCCTTGCCCTGGAGTATTTGCACGTACGTTTCCTCCCTGATGGAACCACACGCTTTTACCAGTCCATGCCTTTCCCCATGGCTGGTGACTGCTCACTCTTCATATTTTAACTCAGATGTAATCTTAAGAGAAAGCCTCTCAACAATGCCATCTCGGCTTGGTCTTCCTGATCACTCTCTGCAGAGGATCCCAGCTGTGCTGCAAATAAGTGAAGGTTTGCCAAAATAGCAATGCCTCTCAGGGTTTTGGATCCTACAAGCGCCAGCCCTGAGCAGCCTCATCCACATGACTCAGTTGTGCTGAATAAATCTCCTGTGTGTGCCTCAGTGTAAAAAAGCGGGTGCCTGCTGCTTGCACTACTATGCTTACTTCCTTGACAGTACTTTTGACAGTCCAAAACTATCCTTTGGCTTTAAAAACAGCTCAATTATTTGTCTATAGTCTCTGTTTCAATCCAGTAGACTGAAGGTTGGCAAAATCTGGCCCTCCTCTTGTTTTTGTAAATAAAGTTTTATTGGCACCCAGCCACAGCCATTCATTATGTAACAGCCACGGCTGCTTTTGAGTTACAGTGGCAGAATTGAGTAGCTGTGATGGTGACTGAATGGGTCACAGAGCCTAAAATATTTGCTATCTAGGCCTTTACAGAAACAGTCTGCTGACCACTGCACTAACGTGTAAACTGACAGAGAACAGAAACCTTGTCACTTTTTTAACTCGGGCATCTAGCACAGTGCCTTTCCCTAAGGGGAGCTCGTTGCATATTTGTCCAGGTAGTAGAGGACTCCAGCAGATACCTGTGTTTAACTCCCATGTCTGTACCAAGGCCGGGGCCTCTTCGCTTGGGGATGGTGGTAGCGATGTGCCATATTGCAGCTCAGCCTGGAACATCAGGGCAGCTACAACGCTGGTGACCACTATGTGGCATTTGCCTTTCTCAGAAAGGTGATAACGCAGCTCCTACCTCCACTGGCAGCAGCCAGAGTGCTGGGTCTGCATCTGCTGCAGGCAAGACAATTTGAAAGTTTGAAGAAATGAGAACAACTCCAAGTTTACTTTACTCAAATAAGCAATTGATGCTTTAGAGTATAATTATCAGAAAAAAAGAAAAAAACCACAACACATTGTTTAGCATACGTTATGTTAATGGCAGGTTAGGATGGCCCACTGTGCATAATTTAGCCAAACAATTGATACCAAATTTTAATATATATATATGATTACTGCTACAGAAACGAAGCACCAAGACAAAGCACAGGAGAGCTCATAATAGGCACACGTGAACTCTGAGGCCCTAATTACATCACGGGGGAGGGCAAACAGTTGCTGCTGAACCAAGCAGAAAACGGGGTAATTTGTACACAGGTAGAGTGGCTGTCCAGGTGCACCGGCATGTGTGTGGGGCTGGAGGGCTGGGGCCCCTAGGCTGCCATCTGGGCTTCGCAAGGATAGAGAGGTTCAGGATCACTTTTCTCAGCTGAAAACACAACCTCCAAGCTCTACACAGGTCAGCTCCCTCCTGGCCTGCCCTCCAGTACAAAAATAGAAAGTCCAAGGCTAGCTTTTTGAAGGAAGCTTCTCCATGCTCTGTGAAATAGAAACTGATTTTCCATGTCCGCGATCTGAGGCCCATTGACCTGTGTCTTCCCCTGATGTCCTGGAAGACGTGAGTTCCTGGCCTCTTAGGGAGCGGAGGGATGCCAGTCTATACCCATCTTGACCACAAGTGATGTTATCAGGGGAGTGTATAGTGAGTTCTCCCTGCAACTCCTCTATAGAGATGAGATTTTGCAATAGGTAATTGCTTAGTTATATTCTGGCTCCAAATACAGAGTCTGTGAATCTGAATCAATGAGTTGTCAGATTTCTTTCTTTCCTTCTCTCTTTTATGCAGGACTACAGATCTGCTCATGTCATGGTCTTTCTGTGAGCCAGTCATCAGATCATAATCAAATGTCACTAAGTACCTGGAATACAGCTGCCCTGTGACGTTACCTTCCGTCTGTATGACCCAGAACAAACTGACAAGCAAAAAAGAAATCAGGACAGTCTTAGGAGACAGTCATCCCGTTCTGACCTCCAGAACTGCAAGGGAATCGATTTGTGTTATTTTACGCCACTAAGTTTGTATTCCGGTTACAGCAGCAGCAGGACACTGATATGCGTGGTAACCCTGAGAGGAGGCGGTTCAGGAGAGGATGAAGACATTTGTCTGTTAACCACATCATTTCTATCTGCCAGGCTTTCATAAACCTTGGTAGACCAGGCTGACAATGACTCAGTCGATCATTCAATTAATCAATTAACCAGTGGATCAATATTCATCTGGTCTATTTCTGGCCTAGTCAAATTCAGTAGCAAAACCACCATAAGCTTTTCAGCATTGCTGCTCATGGGAATCTAAGAAAATACTTCAGACTATTAAGACCCACTTCTCACACAACTATTTCTGGCTTTTATATATGTGGTGAATCCATGAGGGTAAGGACCATTTGTGTCTTGTTCCCTCCCCATCCTCAATGCCTTGTCTGTGTTTAACTCTCAATAAATATTTACTGACTGAATGAAAGAATTTGAATGAATGAATGAATGAATGAATGAATACACAAATGAATGGTTGGAAGGGTGTCATACTGGTTGAAAGGAGAAGCCATATTTGTGGATGCCAAGCACATCTGCAAATTAAATGGCTTTGCAAATTTCTGGTGAAATGTCAGTTACTTTACTGTTTAAACCAGGGGTCAGGTACCTCAGGCTGGGGGTTAGTTTTAAATGGAAGGGATATAGTGAGTTGTGAGTTGTTTAAGAATCTGAGTAACCAATAGTATTAGGAATATGAGAAGTACAGAGAGGTAGAGAAGAGAAGGACTAGAAACAGAAGAAGAATTGGACAGAAAGACATTTGTCATAGTGCAGTCCTGGGACAAACAGAAGGGGCTGAAGTTGCCCACACTCACCCAGCTCTGGAATTCTGTTTGAGAGAGAGGTGGGAGCTGAATGGCTGCAGGAATAGTCTACTAGAGCCAGTTCAAAATCTCCTTTTGAGTTGAGCCAAGCTATGCTCACCATGGAGTCCTCCCAGTGAGACAGAAGGTGTTGTTCCTCTGTGTACTGGGGAGGAACTGGGAGAAACATGCCGCAGTGGGCTCTCTCACCCTCTTCCCACCATGTGAAGATGCAGAAGAAGAGCAGCCATCTGTGAGTCAGGAGCCCCACCTCCCCCAGACCGTGAACCTTCTAGTACCTTACTCCTAGACGTCTCAGGCTCCAGAACTGTGTAAAATAATTGCAGTTGAAGCCACCCAGTCTGTGATACTTTTGTCATAGCAGCCTGAACTGCTAAGGATACAGGAAGGAAAGAACCAGAGAGAAGGACTAATTTTTCTTGATCACCTACTATTTGCTGGTGTGACTATATCCCTGGGCTGAGAGCTTTACAGTTCAAGGGAAAAAAGGGAGGTAGAAAACTGCAGAGACGATGAACCAAACACTAGGATACATACTGACAATAAAAAGAACAGTGGCTATTTCTCTCGAGCAATGAACATATGCTGAGCACAGTCCTCCAAGGGAGGATTATTCCTACTATACAGAAAAGAAAACTGTGGCCAGGTACAGTGGCTCATGCCTGTAATTCCAGCACTTTGGGATGACAAGGCAGGCAGATCCTCTGAGCTCAGGAGTTTGAGATCAGCCTGGCCAACATGGTGAAATCCTGTCTTTACTAAAAACACAAAAGTTAGCCAGGCATGATGGTGTGCACCTATAATCCTAGCTACTTGGGAGGCTGAGGCAGGAGAATCACTTGAACACTGGAGGCGGAGGTTGCAGTGAGCGGAGATCATGCCACTGCACTCCAGCCTGGGCAAAAGAACAAGACTCCGTCTCAAAACAACAACAACAAAAAACAGAGGTCCACAGAGATTCCATCACTTGCCCGCAGCAATGCAGTTAGTAAATGACTGAACTAAGATACAAAACTCAGATGCCTCTGCCTCCAAGCCGGTCCTTTTCATTGACAGATAATGTGCATCAGATTATGCTGAGGCCTGAAATTCTGCCTCCATGTGCTATTGGGAAATTGAGACTAGGAATGGAGAAACTTCTCATGCAAGTAAGGGAAACTAACAACATAGTCTCTCTTTCTGGAGAGGTCAGCTGGCAACTTCGCCCGTTTCCTGAGAGGATCCTCTCACCCAC
This sequence comes from Callithrix jacchus, assembly GCF_049354715.1. Lineage (NCBI taxonomy): Eukaryota > Metazoa > Chordata > Mammalia > Primates > Cebidae > Callithrix > Callithrix jacchus. Next base: position 36,572,692 of record NC_133521.1, on the reverse strand, counting down.
GCAGATCATGATGTACTCCTCTCGGGAGTGGGAGCCAAGCCACACTCCAAGCTACAAGCTGGACAACTGGGCTGATCCTTGCCAATTAAAATGGAACTCCAGCCTGCTTTCCATTTAGGTCAAACGTCCCATGAGCTTTCAGTGAATCACAGAGGTTGTATATTTAATTCTGTACCCTTAGAAAACTTGCTGAAATGAGATACATCTACCACATTAGAACCTGGTTCTAATGCATGGTTTGGGATAAAGATTTAATCTAACATTCGGAGAGGTGAATATGAAAGAATTTATGAAAGAATCAATGAATGAATGAGTGCATACAATTTGAGGCAAAATCTACCATTTGAGAGACTGACAAGAGCAGAGCCAATGCTTCCACAGATTTTAGCACCTTCCAGAGCTCAGTGATGCTAATTTTAACATCTACCCTCTATTAAGCAGTTATTATGCACATAAATCCTTATAATCTCACTGATTATCTTAGTAACTCTATGAAATGGGCACTAGCATTAGCCCCATTTTACATGGGGGAGGATGGGGGACTCAATGAGGCTGAGTGACTTTATAGAGTCACAGAGCCGGGACGTGGCAGCGCTGGGGTTTGAGGTTGGGCTTTAAGATCCTCTCTTCAGCGTTCTCTGGCACTGCCTCAGGTTCCCTTCTTCAACATCGGTCCCCTCTACAGTATTCCTGCTGAAAGACCATGGATGAGTCCATTCTTACCTTGCTATAAAGAATCATCTGAGACTGGATAATACATAGAGAAAAGAGGTTTAATTGGCTCACAGTTCCACAGGCTATATAGGAAGCATAATGCTGGCAGCTGCCTGGCCTCTGGGGAAGCCTCAGGAAGCTTACAATCATGGCAGAAGGAGTAGGGGGAGCAGGCACATCACGTGACCAGGGCAGGAGCAAGAGACAGGGTGGAGGGTGTGTGCTACACATGCTTAAATGACCAGCTTCCCCAAGAACTCACTTAATATTGTGAGGACAGTACCAAGAGGATGGTGCTAAAACATTCATGAGAAATCCACCCCCACAGTCAACCACCTCCCACCATGCCCCACCTCCAACACTGGGGATGACCTTTGACATGAGATTTGGGCAGGAATGACATCTAAGCTATAGCACAGCAGCAGCTGCAACATCAGTACTTTCAACAACAGATTTTGATGATAACTTTTCTCCTCCCGTAAGAGTGTTTGTTGAATGTCTGCACTGTGGGCCTGAAGACTCCTCCCTGAACACAGTGGACATTTGCTGTTTGGGATTCCCCATACCTGTTCCCTTTCTTGTGCTTATAATATTCCAGTCTCCCATTGGGAGCTGCACCTCACTGTGATCCTTAGGCCACTGGGTTTGGGCAGGGCCGCAGCCTCTTCCTGGCTCTAGGGGAAAGCACATATCTCAGGCCTAATCAATGAGTTTCATTGTCCCTGGCCACAATGATCAGACTACAGAAGACGAGTGACCAGAATGGTCCAAGCAGAGGATATGAAGGGCAGCCCTGGCCTTTTGCTAAAATTACCAGCCGTGGAGGCCAGAGGCGCTCCGCTTCTAGAGTTTGTTCTCTACATCCCCTCTAAGCCTGCCTTAGAAGAAAGCTAGCACAGAAGAGATCAACACTGAGAATTAGAGAAAGAAAGGTTTCTGATAATATCGTTTAGGCCTGGGTCCAGAGATGGATTCCCTGGTTATGAACCTTCCTCTGCCCAGTGTGTATTGGGTCAGCCTTATCCTATTTACATGACAAAAATTATAATGTCCTAGATAACTTAATAAAATGTGGGTTTGTCTATTGTTAACAATCATTAGGGTTATAATGTAGCAGGGAAATTTGGAGCAAATTAACTAAACACACAAGCTCTTTCATCCCACACCCAGCTGCGCCTGAACTCAGCTCTACCCCTGGACTTCCCTGTTACTGGTCTAATGTACTCCCTTTTCCTCCCTGAATCTACTTTCAGTTGGGTTCAACTCTGGCTCTCAACCGCAATGCGGGTCTTAATTTTATCCTCAGAATCCACAAAGAACAAGTTAAAATCCCTGGAGGCAAACTTCTCATAAACCGAAAACCGTATTTTAAAGAGTCCTGATATCTGCTGCCATGCCACCACCTCTACTCATCTTGTAGAGCTTTAATTCACAAAGTTCACTGTACATTTCCTGGCACCCTCACAGGAAACAAGTTATACATAGACTTTTTTTCATTAAAAAACAAAACAAAACTCATGCGGCCATTCAAAGCTACATCTCTCTTCTCTTCAGATGCAAGCAGGCAGAGTCAGCACCTCTCACCTACCCACATGTCCAGGAAGCGACTACCACAGAGGAAGTAGCAGTGCCCAGGTATGATGGGAACTCTCGATGACAGGAGGGCCTGTCCCATTACATCACTGAACAGAAAAGCTCAAAGACAAGACCAATAGTGAATCTTAGCAGAGACAGGCAAGAAGGGTGAGAAATGAGGGGGTCTGTAGGTGTTTGCTCATCATGAAATTCTGATGCATTTTTAAAATCCAGGGACACATGAGTAGAAGCAATAAAAGCTGTTTTAATTGAATTTGAGCTGTCATTCTGGGTTTCTTGTTTTGGTTTGCTTTTTTGGTACCTGCATGGTTCAATAGAGTACTAGACAAATGTGCATTTGAGACATCCTGATCAAGGAGGAAAAGCAGAACGAAGAAAGAAGAAGAAAGAGAAAGAAGAAAGAAGAAGAAGACCCTGAGTATTCATTTCCCTTCCCACAAAGTCTTTCTGAAACGATCCTCGCAAAACCTGGAACGGTGTGCATATGATTAACTGCACATGAGCCCAACAGCTTGCATGTGTAGTTAATTTGCTCCAAATTTCCATGCTGCATTATAACCCTAATGATCGCTAATAATAGACAAACCCACATTTTATTGAGTAAGTAATTTGAGACATACGATTTTTATCATGCGAATAGGATCAGGCTGACCAATTTACACTGGGCAGAGGAAGATAAATAACCAGGGAATCAATCTCTCCAGCACAGACACTGTCTCTTGGCAAAATAATATGCATTGATCAGGAAAGAAGGCCAGCTCTAGGCCCTGCTAGGCAACCAAGTCAATGATCTTCCATGTTGCCAGCCAAAGGGTCAGGCAGGGAGCGTGTTTCCACTCATGACATAATGCAAAAGACAGTGACGAAGCCTCAGCTTTTGGGAGGTTGTAAGAGAAAGTGGACTTTGGAGTTCATGGACAGAGTTTTCAACCCCAGCTCTGGCACTCGATCGATGTATGCATCTAAGCCCCCACCTGTAAATACTTGAGAGACAGGTTGGGGAACGGTGGGTGCAGTTTAACTAAGAGTAAGCAGGTGAAGGCACCTGGCACATAGCAGCTGAACAGTTAATCCCTTTCCAAAACTTCTGGAACATAAAGAGTAGAATGGAAGGAATATACATTTTACATTTCACATCCATTTTGCAAAACCAGGGTCAATGTCTCATTCGTTTCCATAGAAGAAACCACTAAGGCTCTTAGAGAGGAGAAAACAGTTCCTGGCTCCCGGGTTCTCCAAACACGTGTGAGAAAGGGGAGAGCAAGCAGAGCTTGGATGTAAGTTATTATCATTTCTAGGTTTGTCTGAATTTTGCCAGGAAACTAGAACAAAGGCATATGGAATGAAAAAAACAAAAGGATACAGCATTAAAGCTCAAGCCCTGGATTGAATATAAGGCCCAGTTTTGTCAGTTTCAAACTGCTTCATGCCCTTGCTGCTTGCAGAGATGGTTTCTGCCTTTCTGAGGTAGGATGGCTCCTGGTGGCCTGTTTCTGACCCCAGTCACTTGGAATTCCAATCCTGTACTTCCAGGGGCCAGCCACCCTTCTTTACCTGTCACAGGCCTCAGCCCTCCCTGGCCCCCTGCTAACCAGCTGATGAATTCTGTGGACTTAATGAGTGTGATCCCTGCTCCATCATCCAGGTTCCTAATGAGAAACTGGAACCCACAGGGCTTGTGTCTGCCCAGGACAGGACATTGGCAGGGAAATGCAAGGGGTATGGTGGGTGGAATCCTTCCTTCAGGGAGTGAGCATTCCAGCAAGAAAGGCTTCCTGGAGAGAGCGAGCTCAGAGAGAAGGTGACACACCGAGGCTGGGGGACAAGCGGAAGGGGTAACCAGGAGAAGATCAACCTTTTGAAGAAAGAATGCCAAGAACTAAGAGACATCACACATGAGTGCAAAGAAGCGTTCCTCTTTTGCACTGGTTTTTATTTTTATTTAAGTTGGGTCAAGACCATGGGGTCAATCTCTGTATTGTGTCAGAGACTGTCTGTAGGTATGTTATATTACACGACAACACACGTAATGAATTACATGTATTCAGACATTGCATTCTGGCCATGGTTCTGCTATGGGTAAGAGACTGAAGCTCACACGGGTGAGATGCACTTGTCTGATCACCTGCTAGTAACTGGGTTTCAGGAGCCACATCGTTGTCCCCCCACACCCCAAAACACATGCTCCATCCATGGATGCAACCTGCAACCCAGGAGCAACCTCTCCCTCAGGCAAACTGGCCAGCAACAGCTGGCTAAGCTACTTTCTGTGATCAGAAAAATATCCAGTACAACTGTGCACCTCCCTGAGCTCTCCGGACTGGGACAAAGCACTCAGAAGAAGGTCTAAGAGTGTCGGGTTCCCTCGCTGACAAGTTTGGGGGAACCTCTGTGGTTCTAGGTATCCCAATGATCTGTAGCTCTTTTGCAGGGTAGTTGGGGAGGGGTGATGATGAGGGTGGAAACCAAAGCAAAATTGATCAGTCTTATAGTCATGATTTACATGAGGAAAGTGAGAAAGAAATGATGAAAAAAAAATAAAAAATAAACTCAGGCCGGGCACAATGGCTCATGTCTGTAAGCCTAGCACTTTGGGATGTTAAGATGGGTAGATCGTCTAGGCTCAGGGGTTTGAGGCAAGCCTGGGCAACATAGTGAAACTCTGTCTCTACCAAAGATGCAGAAAAATTATCCAGGTGTGGTGGCACATCCTGTGGTCCCAGGTACTTGGGAGGCATGAGGATTGCTTGAGCCTCAGAGGCAGAGGTTGCACTGAGCTGAGACCACACCACTGCACTCTAGCCTGGGCAACAGAATGAGACCTTGTCTCGAAAAGACAAACAAAAAAACCAGCTCAGAAAGAATGAACTGAAATGTATCTGAGATGTGGAACTCTGTTCTATGAGGTTCAGAAAACTTGGGGGTCATACCAAAGATGAATGCTATCATTCTCCAAGCGCTCTTTCTTTTTTTTTTAGAATGCCAGGCTCCATTCCAAGTACATTATTGATGTGAGCCAATCTTCACAGCAACCTATGGGGTTGGTATGATTGTTATACCCAATTTATAGATGAGGACATTGAGGCATGGAAAGGTAATGTTAATTGCCCAAGGTCACACAACTGGTAGTGGAACTGCCACCTTTTATGGGGGTGCCAGCATGACTGTATGAATTTACAACACAGTACGCCCCTCCAGATGTGTTAGAGAGAACCCCAGGAGGGCACGGAGCCCAGCCTATCAGTCCAAGGGCTGTGGCTTCCTGGAAGAAGCAACTCCTAACTGGTAGAAGTGAGTCAGATAATGCTTTTTTTTTTTTGAGACAGAGTCTAGCTCTGTGTGCCAGGCTGGAGTGCGGTGGCACAATCTCGGCTCACTGCAACCTCCGCCTCCCGGGTTCAGGCGATTCTCCTGCCTCAGCCTCCAAGTAGCTGGGATTACAGGCCCCTGCCACCAAGCTCAGCTAATTTTTGTATTTTTAGTAGAGATGGGGTTTCACTGTGTTGAGCAGGCTGGTCTGGAATTCCTGACCTTGTTATCCTCCCGCCTCGGCCTCCCAAAGTGCTGGGATTACAAGCATGAGCCACTATGCCCGGCCTTGAGTCAGATAATGAATAGAGAAAAGGGGATTTTAAGCAGAGAGAAGAGGATGAACAAAGGTTCAGAGAAGGGAGATTTCAAGGTGAGAAAACTGAGGTCTGAGCCACTGAAACTAGGAACCCCTGGCTCTCCTGGTTCTCTCTAGCGTCACCCTGCTCCTCCATGTGTTCTCCTAAGAAAGATGGCACAAGGAACAATGCACAGGAGTTACTTTCTAAGGTGTTGGGTCAAGAAGCCTACATTAGGAAATCAAAACCCTTGCCAGAGCAGGCATCTGGCAGCAGTGACACTGGACACCTTGACCATGGACACAGATGTGGGCAGGAAGATTGTGCCTGGGACCTAACCACTTCTAATCAGCCTTTACCACGGGCAGATGGGTCTCCTCTGGGTCTGCGCAGCTCTGCCTGGGAGGAAGCTGTTCCTCCTTTTGCAGGACTTGGCTGTCCTGTGACTTCCTATATGGGGGGAACGGGGTGCCTTTCAGCCTGGTCCCAGTGGGTCCTCAATGAAACTCCCTTACAGATGAAGTGAATTGGCTTCAGCTGTCAGGAGAGGAGGCAATCCAAGGGATCAGAGAGGTTATGGCTTGTCCAGAAAGACAAAGTAATGTCTGCAAAGTCAGATGGGAACGCTGCAACTCCGAACGGAACTGCACCGCCAAGTCCTGGGTTCACAACCGCAACGTGAGCACCACCTGCAAAAAGAATTCCCCGGCGACACCAAACCAGCCAGAATTTTCGTTGCCTTAATTTTTTTTTAATGCAGCAGATCAAGCTCAGTTTATCCATGTTAAGTGTAAGAATACCAATGTAGACGTTTAACCCTAAGTCATAGAAATTATCATTAAAACTCCCCTTTGCGGTAGGCGTTAGCTCTGAAAAACTCATCCTAGGAGCAACTCAATAGATATATGTGATCATGAAATGCAGAATTGTAAATTATCCTCTCTGTACGTTTTATTTATTTAAAAAAAACATATTTTTCTGATTTCAAAAGTTATTTCTAGGCCAGGCACAGTGGCTCATGCCTATAATCTCAGCACTTTGGGAGGCTGAGGCGGGTGGATCATCTGAGGTCAGGAGTTCGAGACCAGCTTGACTAACATAGTGAAGCCCTGTCTCTACTAAATGCACAAAAATTAGTCATGGGGTGGCGGGCTCATGTAATCCCAGTTACTCAGGAGGCTGAGGCAGGAGAATTGCTGGAATCTGGGACGTGGAAGTTGTAGTGAGCTGAGATCACACCATTGCACTCCAGCATGGGTGACAAGAGCGAAACTCCATGTTGAAAAAAAAAAAAGTATTTCTATGTCAGAAAACTCAGATAATATAAAATATTGCTAAACATCATAATCAGAACACCCATAAACGATAAGGTCTCAATAAATTTCCTTCCAGTCTTTTTTATTTCTAGGCATACCTAGGACATGTTAAAACAGATTTTAGTACTTTTTTCAATAATTAGACTCATACCATTTTTCTTCCTTCATTTTCCACCTAAGGTTGTATCATGAGCATTTTCTTCTCATTTTTCATTAAAATGAGTATCTATACTTTGAAACGCCCTTTTATGTGTTTTATTTTAAGGAGACAATTAACTGGATCTTTCTGGGAATAACCACATGCATGACAGAAGACAAGTATTTCCAAAGGGCCGACAGGGTGCGAGGTGAGAAAAAAAAGCATGCAGGTGGCCTCTCGCCCTGCCCTGAGGTTCAGAGGGGGACAGATCCTTTTGAACTGGATCCTGCACTCCCCCAACTGCTCATCTGAATTAATTGTTGAGGAAGGAAACTGAGAGAATGCTAAAGAGGAATCCGTCCAGGGGAACTGGCACATAGTGTAGCCGGGTTGCCATCATGTGTTAATGAGCTTTTTCTCGTTATGTAGGGGAGGAGCAGAACCAGAAAAGAAACGCGAGTGTGAATGCTTTTCTCAGATGAAGAGCCTGTCCTTTGCCTGCAGCTGGCATTTCTGTTGGCACAGTTGGCCACCGAGAGGGCAGGCGGTAGCTAGGTGGAATGCTGACCTCTGGCAGAAAGATATCCTGACCTTGGGGATAAAAATGTCCGGATGACCTTGCAGGGATACAACAACTCAGCTTCACCAGAAATGCAAACAGAGCCAACCTCTCCAGCGATGTATTTACCTGGCTTGCGACTGTGGGGCCTATTTAATAACCTTTCGCTAACAACTAAGGTTGCATGAGGTTTGGAGGATGTGGCAACGTGCCCATCCTGCCTCAGCTTCTGGGAGGTAGCAGGTTGCCATTGTAGATCTTGTAAACACATAGATTTAAATGTGGTCTCTGCTACTCATCAGCAGTGTGACTTTTGGAAGGTGATAACTGCTGAGTCCTAGTTTCCTATGCCAACTTCCATTCCACAGACCCCACAACTTCATATAATGAACCCCCACTGCAGTACCCAGCACACAGCATCATCAATAAGGACATTCCCCCAACACACCCCCAGTCAGCTGACCCTGACCTTAGGAATAACCATTCTTCCTCTCTACAGTAGACTTGAGAATCAAAACCAGTCTGGTTTTACCCATGCCCCAGCACTTTCCAGGAAGGGTAGGAAAAGGAGCATTCCCCCCTGAGTCAGAAGCAGGAGAAAAAGAGAGAGAGAGAGAGAGAGAGAGACAGAGACAGACAGAGAGGGAGAGAGAGAGAGAGAACACTAAAGTTGGCAATTCCAGGACCAAGATTGCTGTCACTTTTCTGATGGTCCTGGTAGTCAAGGCAGCCCTGTGCTCCTCTCCCTTCCTTGAGAGAGATTACAAACTGAAAACCATTGCTGTAACGCCCCGAGCCTTGCTGGGAGTCTGAAGAACAGCCTGCATTCTTAACAGACTGCCTGAGAAGCAGTAACAAGAAATAGAGCTAACATGCGAACCAGGAGAGACAAGTCACGATACCCCTATTCCTTTTGTGTGGCTGAATGGAGCCAAGATAATACATTGAGAAAGAAGTGATTTCAAAATCACTTATTGCCCATCTGGAAGAATCCCTTTGGCACTCCCACTGAATCTGATCCTCTCTTTATGTGTCTAAAATCACCTGATATTAACATCTCTAGAGCACAGTTCAAGGATATCTCTTGTGAAACAGGATAAACTCAGAACCATGATGACAGATATGAGGCATACATGTTTACTCTTCCTAATCCTTTACCCACTGCAGACATCACTAATCAATCCCAGCACTCATTCCATCAAGTGCAGATACAGCCTCACAATTCTTCCGCAAACAGAGCGCCAGATAGCCACTGTGAATTGAACGGAGTTGGTAAGCCTTTCACAAAAGGAAAGACCATTCGTCTCTTCTCCCGCATTAAACCAAGAGCTCTGATAATTTAGGCAGAGGGAAGCTCTGACTCTGGCACTTCCTTAGGAGCTGCTCGGAGCAAGCTGCACCAAAGGAGGGTTTGCTAAAAGCCTCCCGTGTCATGAATGAGACAGCAAACCCAGACACTTACATGAAGGTCAGCAGGCAGTAACTCCATGGGGCAAGAATGGGACCTAAATTATAAAGCTGAATAAAAAGGGTATTGTCTAATTATGCAGGAAGAGTGATGAGTTTTAGATTTTTTCAGCCAAAAGAGGTGCTGTCTGATGGGCATTATCTGCTGGGAGTCTGGGCAAAGAGTGGGCCCTATGGCATGGTGGCCAGAGTAGGGAGAAAGCTGCAGTGTATGATGTTTGTGAGGCTGCTTAAAGAGGGTGAAACCTGAGCAGAAAATCTCCAATTTCTAAATCCAGAGTATTTTATGGAGAGTGAAAGATAGCCCAGGGTCTGGTGAATGGGAATTGGCGAGCGCAGGAAGGCAGAAAGAAAAGCGGGAAGCGACCTCAGAGGTGGACTGTGCTGAGTATGCCGGACGGAGGAACGGGAAAAACAGATCCTTAAGCCAGGCAAAAAGACAAGAGATGCTCGCGGCAAGGTAGGCATGGCCTTCTAGGATCTTGAGACAGTCTGAGAAGGTGCCTTTAAGAAGCTGACCTCTTGGCTGGGTGCAGTGGCTCACGCCTGTAATCTGAGCACTTTGGGAGGCTGAGGCAGGTGGATCACCTGAGGTCAGGAGTTTGAGACCACCCTGGCCAACATGGCTTTTGGTAGGGATAGATCCAAGTCCCTACTAAAAAGACAAAAATTAGCCGGGCATGGTGATGCATGCCTGTAATCCCAGCTACTTGGGAGGCCGAGGTAGGAGAATGGCTTGAACTCGGGAGACAAGGTTGCAGTGAGCCGAGATCGAGGCTACTGTACTCCAGCCTGGGCGACAGAGTGAGACTCTTTACCAAAAGAAAAAACAGCTGACTTCTTTTCTCCAGACACAACTCCACCTCAATCATAAAATATTAAAGGATATATTTATATCCTTTTATTTTACATTAAATATTAAAAAGTTAATATTTTATATTAACTATAAAAGCTAGTAAACACCTTCCACTTATGGGTAAATCACAACCCATTAGCCATGTTCACAGCCCCAACTTTAGCTCGACTCTCTAGGCCATCGTCTAATGGGACCGGCCTTTTGTTCCTGGTACAATATTTTAGACAATCAGTCTAGAACTCCCCCAGATTTGCCTCCCACTGGGAATTAAAGGGCTTAGAGATGGACTGGGTTTCAGGAGTACAGCCAGGGCCAGTGATCCTGGAAGGTACTTGGTCTCGTGTTCTGAGTCTTATTATGGTCTGCTAGGTAGTATTGCTTAGGGAGATTCAAGTGGCACACGCAGAAATGAACACACCAATGGTGAAATGATGAGATCACATGTATTTCTTTTTCCTCACAAAAAAAAATGTATTTACTTGTTTGTTTTACTTCCTTGGATATTAGAGGACAATGTTTAATGTAGGAATTGTTGAGAAGTTAAAAGAATCAGCGATGAAATTAGCCATTGATGAATGATAGGACGCTGATTTTCCTTCTGATTTATACTTGCCTTTATTGTCTTTCAATACTCCCACCAGAAGATCATTTGCAAAATGCATTTAATGCTATAATTCCATTATCTTTTATTTTTAAAGTAATAATTAAAAAGACCGTACTTAGCCTAATAGACTACTCGGGAGACAGGAAGGTATGTGTAGTGATACAATGAATAATTCCTTCATGTAATTTATGGCACTCCAAGTAAGCAAGTATGCTCTGATCAGAGAAGTATTTTTGTTTTTAAATAATTAAATGCTTTCAAAAAAGAAGAAAAGCAAATGACACAGAAGCAGTAAAGATGTCTGATACCAAAAAGATAAATGCCTTTGAGGCAATCCAGGAAAACATATCATCATTTCACAACAGAACTAAGCCCAGGGCGCCGGGGAAGCCAGTCTCCTGATCATTTGGTGAAAAAGCAGAATACTAAAGACAGTAGCAGGTCTTAACAGAGCCCCCAAAAGATGCAGCTGTTAAAGAAAATTGAGGGCCAGAGTAGAAGCCCCAGGCAGTGTGTACACCTTGAAGAAAACGCCTTTTGCATTCTGATGGTTTGCGTACAATTTCATTATTTACGTAATCCTATCAAAACACATAGAATACCCAATGGATGTCAGGAAGTTATTGTCAGTACTAATAATGGTGCTTTTCATTTACAGAGAGTGCCTTTTTCTAAGACAGTGAAATATTTTTACATTGGGCATGAGGCTTTTTAGGAGAATTAATGCTTAAAATATCCCTTTCGTGCAGCGTATGGGAAATGTTATAGATGGGGAAGCAGAAAGATTAATATAAAAAATATCAGGAGTGCACAATACAAGGCATCCCATTCAGTTGCCTGCCCCATTATCACCAGCCCACAGAGACCAGGTGGGTACAGCCGCAGGTGTGAGCCACAGCCTGTGCTTCCTGACATGACTGCCTTCCCTAGGAATGCATCAGGAGTCCTCTGTATGGCTCCTTGGCTGGGCCAGTCAGTGCCACCCAATTTCAACAACCCTGTGAAATGGTCCAGCCAGCCAGCTATGCCTGTCTGATAGTGCGACAGACAGTCCAAACTCTCATGATGCTGAGAAGCTAGCATCACAAAGAAGTCAGCCACAAAAGAACGCGTCACACACTGTGTTATTCCACTGATATGTTGGATGAAGAATAGCTGAATTCATAAACAATGGAGAACGGTGGCTGCCAGGGGCTGGGCTTGGGGAGGTGATGGGGAGCCAGTGTCCTGGGGTACAGTTTCAGTTCTGCAGGATGAAAATCATTCTGGAGACGGATGGTCATGATGTTGGCACAACAATATGAACGCCCCTAATGCCACTGAAGTGTACACTTTAAAATAGGCAGCATGATGCTGATAATGGGATTGGCTATGCATGTGATCATGAGGGGCAGGGGAAATACGAAATATGGAAAATCTCTGTACCTTCCACTCGATTTTGCTGTCAACCTAAAACCAGTATAAAAAATAGTTTATTCTGGATAAAGAAAATGTGGTACATATACACCGTGGAATAGTATGCAGCCATAAAAAATAATGAGATCATGCCCTTTGCATGAAACATGGATGGAGCTGGAGGCCATTATCCTCACCAAACTAATTCGGGAAGAGAAAAAGCAAATCCCACACGTTCTCACTTATATGTGGGAGCTAAATGATGAGTGCACACAGACACAAAAAGAACAACACAAGCCCATACCAGTTTACCTATATAACAAACCTGCACAACATGTACCCTGAACTTAAAATAATATTTAAATTTTTTAAGAAAAGAAGAATCCTGGTACTAGGCAATCTAAGGCTGGTTCAGGGGTTTGAGAAAGTTGAAATGTGTATATATGTATATATATATATACACACACACACACACACATATATATATATACACACACATATATATATACACACACACATATATATATACACACACACATATATATATATACACACACATATATATACACACACACACACACATATATATATATACACACACATATATATATATACACACATATATATAAACATACAGATGCTCTATTATATGTTATCTTGACTAGATTTATTATATATTTATATTATTTGTTTTTGCCCCTAAGATCATATATGTATATATAGAAAGTACATTATATATAATATATACTAGACTATTGTATATATATAATAGTTTACATGTGTGTATATATAGAGTCCATTATGTATATTATATATGGGTTTTATATATTATATAGAGACTCATATATATAATATATACAACCTCTACATAATATATACTATATTCCTTATATAATACATTAATACATATTACATAGAATATATTATATATTATAGAATATAATATTTATTATATATAATTATATATTATAAAATATAGACATTCTACATAGTATATAGTCTTACATATTATGTATATGTAATATATAATGGATTCTATATACATATATGCATGTGTATATATATATATATATATAATTTTTTGGTGGGGGCAATAAAAAAGAAAAACAGCTTTTATAGACTTTGTTTTACCCTAACTTAAATATATATATGTATATATTTAATAGACTCTCTGTCTCTAGCTATCTATATAGAAAGAGTGTATAATAAAAGGCAACCCATTCAGTTCCCTCTCTTTATATATGGAGAAAGAGAGAGAGAGAGAGAGAGAGAGAGAGAGACTCTTAAACAAAACAAAAAAAAACTAGAAAATATACATCCACAATTTAACCACTCAGAAAATATGGTATTAAATGATAAATTTTAAATTATGCAATTGTTCCTCAATTTTAAAAATAAACAAAGATAAAAACGAAGGTAAAACTCCACATATGCCCAGATCGATCAACTGTAGCACACGCATCCATAGGCGGGTTGTAGCTTTTTGATTGTTTTATCTCAAATCCAGAAGAATCACAGTAACATGGACTCATAAACATTGAGTCCCTTTCTTCAGCCCACTTGAAGATGTCTAATGCCTTTCACTTTGTGAACCAGCTCGTGACAATCCTGAAGAAAAGGAGGAGGCAGGAGCTATGTAGACTGTCCCAGGACTGCAGTGTCAGGATGGGACAGTGATCAGTACCAAACAGCGCTCCCCAGGAAGTAACCTACCACCTACCCCTAGCACCCCACACGTGGCCTCTGCAGAGATTGGAAACCCAGCTGGGACACTCATCCAAGCCCTAAACACCCTCAAGAAGGGGAAAAGGTTTCTGCATATCATGAGAGTTGTCCTTCACATTTTAAACCAAGCCTAGTGTTTATATCCTTTCCTGCTGATCTTTTTTTTCTTTTTTGAGATAGGGTCTCACTCTGTTGCCCAGGCTGCAGTGCAGTGACTCGATCTCAGCTCACTGTAGCCTCAACCTCCCCAGCCTTGGGTGATTCTCCCATCTATGCCTTTTGAGTGGCTGGGACTACAGGCATGTGTCACTACACCCAGCTAATTTTTTAAACTTTTTATTTTTTGTAGAGACAGGGGACTCACTATTTTGCCCAAGTTGGTCTTAAACTCCTGGGATCAAGTGACCCTCCCGCCTTAGCCTCCCAAAGTGCTACAATTAAAGCCATGAGGCACCATGCCCAGCCTTTGCTGGATTTTTCAGAATACCCGAGTCTAGAATCTGCATTTACACTTAGTTGGTGTGGTGTTTGTTTGACAATGGCCACAAACAACAGAGGGTAGAAAGTACTGGTGCAAGCACTGGTGAGCACAAGGTTTAAAGCCCCAAGTGCCTGATGCTTCCAAGCCAAGCAAAGGTTGCACCAGGACAAGGGTGCCTAATCTTTGGAGGAGCCAACCCTGAAATAAGACTGGTAAAGACAGCCCTCATCTGAGGCGGTATAGCATGCTGCTAGGGATCACCCCTGGTCTGGAGTCAGTGCCGTTGTGACAGACTTTGTGCGGGAATCTTAAGTCATCACGGCTAATGGGATTGCCCGTGGAGATCAAAGGGCAGCCTGGAGAACACTTTGGGAAAAAAGGGCCATGGAAAGTATCTGAAGTGCTGGGTGGTCTTGAAGGCAATTTAGAAAAACGCAGCAGCTAAATTTGTCAGATTGCTTTTCAGAAGACCCACGTATGCACCAGAGGAGGGAAACCCTAATGAAGAAATCCTAAAGTAATTATTAAAAAAATAAAACGAGAGGAACCATAAAAGTTTTCCTAAGTAATACGGAATCATTACAACGTCCTGGCAGACATGCATTTTTAAACAATGGCTATAATAACGGAAAATTAGACTTCATTACTTATTCATAAAGTTCTGGTTAACACTAAGCTCCATTTGTAACAGTTTACTTTTATAAATAGCATCTTTCGGGCAGACGCTATTTTTTGGTCATACAATGTCAGAAACTATTGTTTAGCTGGACTATGGAGTAAATTAAAGCTCATCTGAGTTCACAGCAATTGGCTTACCGACCACCAGGATCATCAAGAAATTACAAAACATGCAGGCTCTTGGCCCTATCACGCCATAAAATGACTACGTGCATTTATACTTTGGATTTTCTATTTGATAGTTAAAACACTGTTGAAATTTGAAGACAGCAAACAATGTTTGAAGAATCTATAATCTTTACACTAGCGGGAGAGTCCAAAGACCAATAAATCCACAGTGCAATTAATAATTGAGATTCCTGGAAGCTCTTAAAGGAAATATTAAAAATGCAAAATCTTGTTGAAAAGCATAATTAAGCACATCAATGCCTATAGTTTAAAGGACAAGCAATTTCTCACTTAAGTTAAAAATGTCAATTTTATATAAGAATATATTGCCCTAACTTTCTTTGTGGGGCTGGGGGAGGATACAGAAAAACAGTTTTTGATAGACTCTGTTTTACCCTTACTTGAAGGAGCATCCTGTTCCATTTCCAAAGTCCTCACTTCCCCAAAATCCCAAAATACCACAACTTCAGATGAGTAATAGCTAAATAAATTTATCACACATCAGAGCCCT
Source organism: Callithrix jacchus (assembly GCF_049354715.1). Lineage (NCBI taxonomy): Eukaryota > Metazoa > Chordata > Mammalia > Primates > Cebidae > Callithrix > Callithrix jacchus. Next base: position 36,556,875 of record NC_133521.1, on the reverse strand, counting down.
TTACTGGTGCACAGATGTTTTGACAATGCTGCTGATGGACATTATGGGTTTACTGCATATATGGAGGAAATTAAGAGGCATGTAGACTGCATACCTTTTTCTCAACGGCTGATGGTCTCTTTCCCAAGCCTGCAGCTGAGGGTATAAGAACATCCAGTTGCTGCGTGAAAACTCAAAGATGTGGGACTGAGTAGGCCCAGCTGTGACAAGGTGGGGCAAAGGTCTCCTGTGCATCTGCACCCAAAGTCCCAGCCTGGGGCCCCCAGACACAGGCTCCCTCTGTCATTAATCAGTTCTGCTTATCCTGTTGCTATCCCGAGACACCTCAGCTGGCCTGTTTGCCCAAACGGACCACTGAAAATATGTTTCCAGGGTAATCAACCCTTTGGCAGGCCATCCTCAAGTATAATTTGTATTGTGCTTATTTTTCACAGCCACGGAGAGTGTTCGCCATGTAGCATACGTACTGCATATGCTCTTTTCCCCAACTTCACTGTCGGGGGCTATAAATTCATGCATACTTTTTTTCTAGTGGTTCAGACAACTGTGCAGTGATCTCCTCCCAGTTTGCAAAATGCTTTTGTGATATAGGTCGGTTTGAAGATTGGAAAACCATTCGCCTGCATCTATATAAGCAAACCAAACGTAATTATCCAGATAATGTAAAGAAAATAAATTCTAAAGCTATTTGTGTGGAAAAAAAGTTTAGAGCATAAATTTATTCCATTTGCTTCCCATGGGGGCATATGTGCGATGTCAAAAGAAACACAAAATGAAGTGGTTTTTTTTCTCCCAAATATACCCTAATTCAGGAAAAAACAAATCATAAAATTTTGGGTGAACTGGGAAGGGAGGGAAGGGTGGAGAGAGGAAGGAAGAAAGCAAGAAAGGATGGGAGAGAGGGAGAGGAGGAAAGAGGAAAGAAAAATGATAGATTTGGAGCCTACAATTTGTGCTTTTGTATCAGCTCTTCAGTAAAATGTCCTCATCAAATAACACGAATAAGCACTGTATGCTGCCTCGTACTTTCTATGAAAACATGAACTGAATTTAGCTATATTTTGCATATGCCTAACAATGTACTCATAGTGTCACCCAACAACACCCAGAGGGGACTTTCCACTTGCTGGACACTGGACCAGGTATTAGGAACACGTAAGAAAATAAAGCAAACTCTCTAATTCTACTCAAACACTGAGACATTATCTCGCTCCAGTCCTAAGACACATGCTGTTGCTCTGCTACATTCAGGGGTCTTTAGAAGATACTAGGCAACCACAGAAACCATCCTGAGAAACACTTTATACAATTCGCTGGGTGTGATCACGCACGCCTGTAGTCCCAGCTATTTGGGAGGCTGAGGCAGGAGATTCGCCTGAACCTGCAAGGCGGACGTTGTAGTGAGCTGAGATCACGCCACTGCATTCCAGCCTGGGTGACAGAGCGAGACTGTCTTAAGAAAAAGAAAATTACTTCCAGTTGCATCTCCTTCAGGTAAATACAGGGCTAGAGAAAGGCTGGGTTGGATTACCCTTGAAAATATAGGCACTGCACTGGTCAGAAGCATGGAGGGTGCCTGATGCAATGCCCGTTGCCACCTCCAAACGCTGGGAACTTGTGCAGCAGGCTTCTGGTCATACTGCAAATTTTTCCTCCTGGGGCGCGGGGGGTGCTCCAGCAACCAGTCAGCTGTCCAGAGCACAGGTTCACAAACACACCCACAGGCACATTCGCAGGTACAGAATTCCGCCCCAGGACCAGCAACCTCAGGGTCCTGGTGTGTCCTTTCCAAGTCTCCAGTGTGGGAGCATTCTTTGCTGCGAGGAGGGCAAGCACCAGCAACCTCACTGTTACGTGCCTTTTTTTTTTTTTTTTTTTTTTAGACAGAGTCTTGCTCTGTCGCCAGGCGCCAGGCTGGAGTGCAGTGCAGGGATGTCGGCTCACTGCCCCCGCCACCTCATGGGTTCAAGAAATTCTCCTGCCTCAGCCTCCAGAGTAGCTGGGACTATAGGCGCACACCACCACGCCCAGCTAATTTTTGTATTTTTACTAGACATGGGGTTTCACCATGTTAGCCAGGATGGTATTGATCTCTTTACCTCTTGATCCACCCACCTCGGCCTCCCAAAATGCTGGGATTACAGGCGTGAGCCACTGTACCTGGCTGCCTTTTTTTTTTTTTTTTTTTTTAAAGAAAATTGAGATACAATTCACATATAAAATGGCTGGGTTCAGTGGCTCGCCTGTATTCCCAGCACTTTCTGAGGCAGAGGAGAGGATTGCTTGAGGCCAGGATTTTGAGATCAGCTTGGAAAAGAAGGTGAGACCCCATCTGTATAAAAAATTTAAAAATCAGCTGGACATAGTAGCACACACCCGTAGTCTCAGCTACCGAGGAGGCTAAAGTGGGAGGATCGCTTGAGCTAAGGAGTTTGAGGCTGTGGTGAGCCTTGACTCTGCTTATGCACCCCAACCTAGGCAGCAGCGTAAGACCCTGTCCCTAAATATAAACAATAAGACACAAAATAAAATAAAATTCACCCACTTAAAGTACACAATTCAATGGGGTTTAGTATATTTACAAGGTTTGCAACCATCAACACAACCTCATTCTAGACCATTTAACCCCCCCAAGGAAACCTTGCATGCTTTAGCAATCATTCTCTAACCCTCTCTTGCCCAGCTCCCAGCAGTCACGCATTTGCTTACTGTCTCTTTGGATGTGCCCACACTTTGTACACACATGTTAGGTCATCTTTTGCATATGGTTTCTTTCACTTGGCATAATGTTTTTTGATTTTCTATTATTATGATTGAGACAGAGTCTTGCTGTCGTCCAGGTTGGAGCGGCACAATCTTGGCTCACTGCAACCTCTGCCTTTTGGGTTAGAGTGATTTCCTGCCTCGGCCTCCCAAGTAGCTGGGATAACAGGCCTGTACCACCATGCCTGGCTAATGTTTTTTTTTTTTTTTTGTATTTTTAGTAGAGACAGGTTATCACCATATTGGCCACGCTGGTCTCGAACTTCTGACCTCAGGTCATCCATCTACCTCAGCCTCCCAAAGTGCTGGCATTACAGATGTGGGCCACCGCACATGGTCGTTCACTTAGCATAATGTTTTGAGGTTCATCCATATGGTAGCATAGACCAGAACCTCATTTCTTTATAATGCATGCGTGTCTGCCTGCGGCGGATGGTCACTATCCTCTTCACACCTCAGGAGAGGGCCTACTATGAATGCTGAGTCTCCTGGCCAATAGTCAGCCTGCTTGTAACCTGAAAACCTGGGAATGAACATTCCCACTCTCCATCAGCCTCATCCTTTTGTCCTCACAACTCTAGGGTAACACCAAGTAAATCACTCAAGGGAATAATGCGCATCCCTCACCTCCCCGAGAATTCATACCAAAAGGATGCTGGAAACTGATTGGGGGCCTATAAAGCACTCTGAATGCAACAGCGAAATGCAATGCATAAATGCAAAGAGAGAACAGTAATTCTTGTATTACACTGCTTGAGAGACTTCAAGAAGATGGACTGTTTTCCCATCCAATTGCTTTCAAGCTTTCCATGAGGTCAAGTGTGTGCATATATCCAACGACAGAGCCCCCGGTCACATTCCCCCTCCTTAAACCAAATACAGACTTGAACATGACTGCTGTTGCTATATTGCAGTTATTGTAGATGTTACTATTTTTTTTCAATAAGCCAACAGCACTGAGTGCTGGCTATATACACAGTACCACGCTAAACTCTATCTACATTATCTTATTTAATCCTCCACAAACCCTATGCCATAGGTATTATCAGCAGATGCATTTTTTTTTTTCAGCTGAGTAAACTGATGCTCAGGAAAGAGAAGTAGCCTGCAGAAAGGTCACAAAGCCAGAAAGTGCAAAGCATAGACTTCATCTGCAGAAGCTGCGCCCTTTGGGTCTTTTCCACTATCCCCGGGTGCTTCTGAGCAAAGCCGCTGACATGTGCTGCCCCAGTTCCGGGCTTGGTGGGGGGCCACTGCCTCTTCTTGGCCTCCCCTCCCTCTTGGGCTCCAGCCCCCTTGCATCAGTGCTTATTATTTGGCATAAATCAGCCCCCCAATTACATGAATGCCACAGCCACGAACACTTGTAATTAAAACTGGGACTGACATCCTAAAAGTATGTTCCCTTCCCCATTCCTCTTTGTCCTGCAAAGATATTATTGGAAAGAGAATGAACAATCATCGGGAACATATGCTTTTGGAATATAATGGGACTCAGCTCCTCCGAGAAAAGGCTGTGAAACGGCGCTGGGACAAAAAGGAAAGCAGACAGCTTTATTTACTAGCGACTGGGGCATGTCCAAGAAATAGCAGATAAGCCAATAGGCTTGATAACAAGCGGGACTCTTTTTTTTTTGCCATAGATTGCTGGAGAGTCCTCTTGCCCCCAAAATCTGCCCCCACGAAGGCATCAGAGCGAGCTTTTCGCAGCTGCCAATGTACCCCCGGCACGTGTCATACCAGCCCATCGGGAACTGATCCCAACCTAAAGCTCCATCCCCAGCCTTCATGACTCTACCTTTTATACCTCCTTCTCCAGGACAAGCAAACTGCTTGGTATTTTCTGGCCTGCTTCAGGCCTATGTGCCTCTGCCCAGAGGATACCTGCCATCCCCAACACTCTTTGTCTTTACCTAACCCTCTCCTATTCATGTGTCAAAGCTGGTCAATATCAATCGCTGTCGTTTATCCAGCACTTACTATGTGTCTGCAGAGGGAGCTTCAAGTGGGCGATTTTAACTCTCAGTGAGCTGGGTGATACACTTGCTGGTGTTGGTCCCAGCTCATCCTGGCTCCAGAAAACCTCCTGCTCCTTTATCACTGGCACTTTTAAAAAAATTATTGTGATTGAACAAGCTACAAACTAGAGCAGACTCCTAAATCTGAGGGTCTGTGGCTGCAACGCTAGAAAAGAGGGGGTGTACACAGACGGCCATACTGTGACATCTTTACTTTTCACTAACCTCTGACTGAAATTTAGCATTACTGCCATTTAGGCAATGCACTGATACAGTGTGATAGGCATCCGGGAGTCGGTCGCAAATGAAATCACAGATATTTTGCTATCACACAAGAGTTGGAGCTGACGTTCCCAAACACTGTTTTCACCCACTGCTTTGATAATCAGTAGTTAACGGACCCACCACGAGCTGTGTTCTTTAACGGGTGAAGAAGGAAGAACATTTGTTACTAGATCCCATGATTTAATATTTTGACAACTGCGTTTTAATACGATTAGTTTCCTCTGTGATCCTGTGCATTTTATGTATTCAAAACCATTCTTCTGAAGAGGGCACCAGATGCCCAAAGGGTCTGTGACACAAAAGAGGTGGAGATTCCCAAAGCAAGTGAGTGTCCTGCGGGTAGAGACAACATCTCACTCATCTGGTATCCTGCGTGCCTCACCGTAGCACCCCATAGAGCCCAAATATTCCAAAACTGTCTAATGAATGAAGGCAAAGTGACTGAGAAACTATTTTACTGCACATAGATTTGCAGAATGGCTTTTCCTTGTCTTTATAGACATAGCAATTCATTCATTCAACAAATACATAACAGCCTTGTATTTGCCAAGCGTCGGACCAGCATTAGAGATTCCATTCTGAATGAGGTAAATGAACATCTCCTGCTCTCCCTGAACACAACTTTTTGAAGCTCGGGTACCCTCCTGGATTCCATCCATGCTGAATAACTTGGGATGACCTATTTAGCTACCCACCATTTGATGTCAAGAATCCCCTTAGCTCCCCGACAAGCTAAGCTCATTTACATACTCCCTCATTTAAAAAACATCTATAAACAGCAGGCTACCTGCTTTTTATACTTTTTGTGATAGAATTAAACCATCAAACCTCAAAGTGGCCACTTGTTTTCAGAGAGATTCCATCATGAAGAGCACAGAGAAGAAGCCACATGAGGTGTGGGAAGACGCATGAGCTTGGACATAACACCCTTCCCCTTGCATCTGTACATAGCTTCATCTTACACACCACACGCTTTCTTCTTTTGTCTGTTGATTCTATTATCACATTAGCCTGACAGGCCCCTTTCCCCATAGCAAACGTGTACTATGATATACTAATAAAAAGGATGATGATAATGGCAAACATTTATAGACTGCAGTGTATGTGCTGGCCTGTCTTTTCATTCTGTGGTTGGATGACTGATGCATTTAATCCCCTTAACTCCCCTGGGACAGAGACTATCATTATCCCCATTTTATAGATGAAGAAACTGAGCCACAGAGAGGTTAAGTCATTGCTCATGGTGATGCAGATATTATAGCAAGGGGCAGAGCCTGAATTCATACCCACTGATGGGACTTAAGGCTCTACACTTCGGACCACAAAACCCCTTTAAAAGTCACCTCCCTGAAGTCTTCCATGATTGCCCCAGGCACTGACCTCTCCATCCAGCCCTGCACCTTGAGCATCCTTATGTCTCTCACTGGGTTATGTAGCTTTATTTTAATTGTCTGCCTCTCTTTTCTTCCTTCCTCCTTTGACTGTTTCAAAGACAAGCACTATCTCCAGGGAGGGATCTAGCATGTACTAGGTGTTCATCAATTGTCCAGTGACTATCCACTGCGACCACGCAGATGAGATAAGAAAGGCAGGAGTTATTGGCACGTGTCAGATGAAGCATGTTAGTGGTAAGCCCCTCCCCACAGTGGGGACTAGTGGAGAAGTGAAAGGCTAACTGACCTTAGCTGTGTGCTTGGTATGGATGCAACCAACCAATGAATTAAGTATATTTACCCCCATTAGCAGGAAAAGAACATTAAGGAGCAGAGGGGTTGTTTATCCTGAAATCACCACTAGGTTAGAAAATCCAGCTGGAAAAGAATTGCTAGAAAAAATCAGGTGGGTTTTGAATCTGATACAGAAATTAAACTCAAGCCTTCTAGGTTTTCTCTCTTCCCTCTCTAGACCACTAACCAAGACCTAGAGGCCTGCCCCTCAGTGTGCCTGCAACAATTATACGCTTAGAGAGATCGGGGTTGGAGTCTCCCTTGCTCATCCAATGCACACATGTGGCTGCTTCCTGAGCTCACAGATATGGAGCATACCAGCTTGCTTGCTTTCTGTTTTTGATTTTTCCCCTAAAAGAGACTAGAGTCACGTGCCACATGACAACTTTCAATGACAGACTGCATATATGATGATGGTCCCACAAGATTCTACTATCGTATTTTTACAGTACTATTTCCATGTTTAGATATGCTGAGATACACACATACCACTGTCACAATTGCCTATAGTATGGGGCACAATCACATGTTGCACAGGTGTGTAGCCTAAGAGTGAAAGGCTAGACACACAGCCTAGGTGTGTAGTAGGCAGTGCCATCTAGGTGTGTAAAAGTACACTCTATGATGTCCCACAATGATGAAATCACCTAATAATGCATTTCTAAGAATGCACCCTTATTGCTAAATGACACATGACTATTTTGAGACTCATGTCATTCCAACCTTTTCTTTTTTTGAGACAGGGTCTCATTCTGTTGTCCAGGCTGGAGAGCAGTGGTATGATCTTGGCTCACTGCAACCTCTGCCTCTTAGATTCAAGCAATCCTCCCATTTCAGCCTCTGAGGAACTGAGACTACAGGCACGAATCACCATGCCTGGATAATTTTAAAAAATTTTTTGTAGAGATGGGGTTTTCCCAGGTTGCCCAGGCTGGCACTCATGAGCTCAAATGATGCACTCATCTTATCCTCCCCAAGTGTTGGGATTACAGGAGTGAGCCACCATGCCCAGCCCTAACTTTCAGTTTGTATATTTCTATCCCCTTTGTGTGCATAAAGTATCTTTGTCCTTGGGTCTATGGGGAACAAAAATTTCTGCACTGTATTTAGCAGAGAACCACTTGCTGAAAATAGGAAAGACCCTGGTTTATGGCTCTACAGAATCAATCACTTTCTGGTTGATTTCATGTGGAGGAGGCGGCCCACATTGATTGGGTGAGCATTATATATTTGAAACAATCTCTTTGGCTTTGAAATGATGGTGTCTTATAGACATGACCTCAATTCTGACAATTATCTATTTAATTGGATCAATACAGACAGCCCACTCCCCCAAACCACTGATTCAATTAATCAGGCCATTGTCAAATCCCTTCTCTTCTCGGGTCTGTGTAGACACAGACCAAATGGCAATTTCTCCCAAGATAGGCACAGAAGTCAATAATCTGCTTTTGGATAAAGTATCTGATTGCTCACAAATTATACAAATCACATTGATTACTGACAAATCATAATGTTTACAGAGCACTATTTGGCTTTGGCTCCAAAGCATGACTAGGTATTTAATTAACAACTGTCAGATATAATTTACACCATTACAAAGACCAGAAAATGGCTGATTGTTGATTTTACATACCAGATCAAATATTCTGCAACTAGCCTTCGTGAGGGCAAAATAAGTAGGGGCTCAACGATGAACAATGAAATCACATTTTAATACCACGTTTAACTGGAAGATTCTCGAAGGCGAAGATAACTCTGCCTCCCATGAGAAATGGACATCTTTTTGCTCACACGGCCAATAAACTCTGCAACTAGTTTTGTTTCCTTTTTTTGCCTTGACTACCAGGAAACTCTACACCAAGTGTTCAGCGTAAATACACAATCTTTTTGAATACTATGGCTGCAAATGTGCATTTTATTCTATTTTATCTACTTTTTACTTTTACATGTATCTTACTACGTATTGCACGTCAACACTCTAGGCTGGGCGTCAGCAAACTGCAGCCCACAGGGTGGTCGTTTGGGACAGGGACTAGGGAACGTTACTGAAACTCCGTTCACACTGTTTACGTACAGCCCAAATATTCTAGATAACCTGTAAGTTGTTATACAAATAGTGGGGGTGGAAATATTCATATCAAAACTTTCCATGACAAAAGAATCCATGGCTTTTTTAGACTGGCTTTATGAAACAAAAAATGAAAAGAATATAATTTCATGACATATATAATTCAAATTTCAGTGTCTATAAATAAACTCTTATCAGGACACAGCCATGCACATTAATTTATGAATTGTCTGCGGCTGTTTTTGCAGTAGAAAGGCAGAATTGAATAGTTGTGACAGGAGTCATATGGCCTACAAGGCCTGAAATATATACTCTCTGGCCCTTTATATAAACAGCTTGCTGATCCCTGCCCTAGACTACCTATAATTTCTGTGGACTAGGCAAGGGATGGATGGATAGATAAGTAGCTAGAGAACATAGAGGCAAATAATTTACCCGGTCTGGTGTTACAGTCAGTGCCCATACTATTATATTTCTTCCCAATTAAGCTTTGAAGGTGATACCATCTAGGCCAGGCGAGGTGGCTCACACCTGTAATCCTAGCACTTTGGGAGGCTGAGGTAGGTGGACCATCTGAGGTCAGGAGTTCGAGACCAGCTTGAGCAACACGGCAAAACCCCATCTCCACCAAAACTACAAAAATTAGCCAGGTGCGGTGGTGGGCGCTTGTAATCCCAGCTACTTGGAAGGTTGAGGCAGGAGAACTGCTTGAACCCCGGAGGCGGAGGTTGCAGTGAGCTGAGATCGTGCCACTGTACTCCAACCTGGGTGACAGAGTGAGACTCCATCTCAAAAAAAAAAAAAAGTAACAGGCGTTCCTGCTCATGGGAAAGTGGGAAAGAGAGTGAACGTGAAATGGGAAGGAGGCTGTAGGAGTTGTACCACCCAATGGCGACATCATCACTGCGTCTCCTCAGTGGGAGAAAAGTGACACAACAGTTTCATTCAAAAGGAGCGGAAAGAACCTCTAATGATACTTCATCATACTCACTGGGATAGGAGGGATTACAGAAGGCTGCAGGACCTGCCAGTAGATCCCACCTTCCTGAAACGTCCAGGGCCTTTTGGATATAACCGATAGCTCAAATAGAGGATTACAAAGACAGGTTGGAGTTTGAGAACATATAGAGAAACAAAGAGAGATAATGATAACGAAATCAAGACCAGAGGTGGAATAGCCCATTTTGGAAAAGATAAAATAATAAGAGGATGAGAAAATACCCAGAGACAGGGATTAGGGACATCACTGTTCCACAGCGGTGTGCTCCCAACTCTGCTTGCAGATATGAATATGGGACCCAACCAGTGACCTGCCCCAGGAGTTGCACCAGGTCTGTGTCTGGCGGTGGCTTTTCCCTCGGGAAAAGTGACTTCTCACTGGAAGGAAAGGAAATGAAGAGATTATTGTTTATGGAGCACCCAGTATGCAGCAGACACTCAGGGTAACTCTTCAATCCTTGCCACCGCTTGGCAGGAGAACATTGTTACTATTTTGCAAACAAAGGAAGAGTTAGTTCGAGAAAAATCAAAAAGCATGTGGAAGGTCACACAGCCGGAAATCATGGTGGCACTGGAATTCTGTTATTCTAAAGTTTATCTGTTCAGCTAAAGTTCATCTGATTCCAATGTCTTGCTTTTTCCCCTTAGCTAAGTCCAGAAAATCAGGCAACTTCTCTGTTTCATTCAGTGTTCTTTCTCCGGGGCCTAAAACCGTACCTAGAACACTGCAGAAACTCAGGAAAAGCACTCCAGCCCAATGGCAAATGCACAGGAGTGTCTTGTGGCCCCTGACACATCCAAATTTGAGAGGCAGAGGTTCAGGATGACAGCAGAAGAAAGGACCCTTTCATGTCACACGGAGTCGCTGGATTTCTGCTTTTCTACCGTTGGTCACTGGCAGGTGCCTTTGCCTGGTGGATATATCTTTCTCCCATGTATCAGAGAGCATTCCTAGTCCTTCCTGGGTGCAACCACAGGTGTTCAGTAAATAAATGCTCATTAAAACAGCTGTTACTCACTAAGTGCTTATAAAAGAGAATGAGATAATCAGACAATTGTAAGTTGACTAAAAGTAGGAAACCAAAAACAGCATAATAAGCAGCCTTGGGCAGGCCAGGTGTAGTGGTGGCTCACGCCTGTAACCCCACCACTTTGGGAGGCCGAGGAGGGTGGATCACCTGAGGTCGGGAGTTCAAGACCTGCCTTACCAACATGGAGAAACCCCTTCTCTACTAAAAATACAAAATTGGCCAGGAGTGGTGGCACCTGCCTGTAAACCCACCTACTTGGGAGGCTGAGGCAGGAGAATGGCTTGAAGCCAGGAGGCGGAGGCTCCGGTGAGGCGAGATCGTGCCATTGAACTTCAGCCTGGGCAACACGAGTGAAACTCCCTCTCAGAAAACAAACAAACAAACAAACAAAACAACAACAACAACAAAACGGTAGCCTTGGAATGAGGCAAAACTGGACTCAAATCCACTTACTAGTTGTGCACTCTCGAGAAAGTGACTTAATTTCTGTGCTTTGTTTCTTTCCTCTCCAGATTCAGGGCCGACATGACCCCTTCGCTGCTGTGAAACATGATTAATAAAGTATGCAGAGGCTAAGGCATCCAGTGGTTGCTCAGAAAGCAGTGGCTAGGAATCGGGTTGTTTTTGCCAATCTGGGGAATCCTCCAGGTGAAAACATCTCTGGATTTGAAAATCTTAGAAGGATTTGCAGAACCGACTGGATTTCCCTGAACCGAATGTAGCAACATTTACATTTTTCATACCATGGAAAATTGAGGGATGATCCAGGAAAACTTAGACAGCTTGAGAAAATTTAAAGGCTCCACAGTGTTTTTCCATTCAGGGACAATAGAAAACAGGAAAACATTAATAATATGTCAGTGCCCGACTGCTAGGAAAGCATCTTTCAGGATAAATCACCGGGTTGGCATGGCGTTCCCCAGCCCAATGTGTCATGACCAGCCTAGCCACCCTTCCCACGACCACCAAATCAGGAAGATGTTGAAAACCTTTCAAATTTGACATAAGCCAGGGCCTTCCTTAAATAGGACCATCCCTTCCCAGAAAAAGATCCTGCTCTCTGCCAGCTCTAAGACCCAGCTCGGGTTAAAGCGAGGAAATGCACGGCACTGCTCCCTTCCCCAGCGGCTCTCAGGAATTGACAGTCTCTAAATTACTGCCTGAGAAGCATATCGCATGCCAACTGACAAAAGGAGGAGAGGAAAAATCCTTACAAGCGGTGGAGCATCCTCTCTTCCTCTCTGGGGAGGAGGTGTTGCTGCTGCTCGTGTCGCTGGACCCGGAAACCAAATGAAAAATATGTGATTACAAACACCTGGGAGGGCAGCAGAGCGAGAATGAAAAGTAGAATAAAAAGGACCCCAACCTTCCCCATGCAGGAGGCAATTTGGCTAAAAAAATAAGAAGCAATGAGATAATAAAAGTAACAAATGAACCTGCAATTGCTTTGCTTCCGGGAGCTCCCATCTGATTTCAGATTGGTTCTCCAAGTCAACTTGGGTAGATTAATGGATCTGCGTGATGCGAACCTATCTCTGAGGAGACCCGGGACCCAGTCGGCACAGGACTTAACCCTTGGTGAGTGGGCTGAGAGTGGCGTGCCCAGGTGGAAGCCAGTATAATAAGTGGTGTCTCTGATTGTCAATGTGTGTGCTTTTGCTGTCCTTAATGCAGACGCCTGGGCTTTGAGTGACTTCATGGGGGACCTGCGTTTTATTCTAACAAGAGAACACAGAAAGAGAGAAAGGAAGAAGGGAAAAAATAACTCCAGGGAAGATAAAGAGTTATCAGAACTGAGCAGAGACCAGAGGGATCGGGGTAGTTCTCCGGGGTCAGATACATCCTTGCACTGCCCACCACGCCCCAGCGCAGCCTGCTGGCAGATCAGAGCACAGGAGGACAGGAGTGCATCTCTTATTTTTAAAGGAGAGGCGTTCACTCTCCACCCTGTGAAAGGAGGCAGAGAGGAAGGCCTCTTCCTGCGGAGTGAGCTAAAGCCCCGAAGCTGTGTGGTGGGCTGCCAGTGGCATCCTTAAGGCCAGGGCAGGGAGACACCCTCAACAGAGCAATTCTGGAGGACCACCAACTTACGGCTGGCTGGTGGCATTTTTGTTGTGATGCCTTTCTAAAGCCAGGCTTACAAAGAAAGAGCAGCCCAGTCTGCCAGGGGTCAGGTTGGTTGGGGAGGAGCCAAAGCACCTGGAAGGAAAGCTGTGTCTCAGGGCCGGCCGGCCACCAGGGGAGGAAAAAAAGGCAGGTGTATGTTCTGCTTTGCGGAACTTCCAGCCCTTTCCATCTACTGTTGCTTCTGCCTGGATATTCATTCCTTCATTTATGATCTCTCAGCCTTTGAGCTGCACGGCTCATTAGAGCAGCCCCCACCCATATGTGGCTCTTCAAGCTGATTACAATGATATTCATATGATATTCATATTCAAATTAAAACTTCGTATGTCGTACTAGTTGCATGCCAAATTCAGGACAGCCAGGTGTGGCTTGTGGCTTTTATACTGAACAGGGCGGAGACAGAAGACTTCCATCACTGCAGAAAGTTCTATTGGACAGCACTGACCAAGAGCACTGCAAAAGCCTCCTAACTGGTTAATGTGCACACTTCAAGTATTAGCTTTGACACTATTCTCAACATAGTAGCCAAAGGGATCCCTGAACTCTTCAGAAATGAGGAACAAAACAACAGCAAAAAGATAGTTCTAGATAAGGAAGTTGACAGGGGCCAGGCATGATGGCTCACACCTGAAATCCCAGTGACTCAGGAGGATGAGGCCGAGAATCACTGAAGGCCAGGAGTTCAGGACTAGCCTGAGGAACATAGTGAGACCCCATTTCTAAAGCACAAATGAGATTTTTTTAAAGGGGGTTGGGCATGCTGGCTCATGCCTGTAATCCCAGCACTTTGGGAGGCCAAAGTCAGTGGATGGCTTGAGCCCAGAAGTTTGAGACCAGCCTGGGCAACATGGAGAAAACCCATCTCCAAAAAATGCAAAAGAAGGAGCTGGGCATGGTGGCACATGCCAGTAGTCCCGGCTGGGAGGCTGAAGTGAGAGATCAACTGAGCCCGGGGAGGTTGAGGTTTCCTTTTTAAATTTTTATTGTATTCATTTATTTTTTGAGACAGGGACTCACTCTGTCACCCAGGGTGGAGTACACTGAGCCATGACTGTGCCTCACTGCATTCCAGCCTGGGTGACACAGTGAGTGCCTATCTCAAAAAATAAATAAATACAATAAAAAATTTAAAAAGGAAGACTACAGGGGCACGAAAACCAAATGCAAGGGGGTGCTCAGATCGATTCCAGATCAAACTCCAACAAAAGCTACAAAGGGGACAGTATCAGAGACAGGAAAATTTGAATGTAGAGGGCATATTAGATAATACTATGTAATAGTGTTCATCTTTTCTTTCTTTCTTTTTTTTTTTGAGACAGAGTTTTACTCTTGTTTGCCCAGGCTGGAGTGCAATGGCACGATCTCAGCTTACCACAACCTCCGCCTCCCGGGTTCAAGCGATTGTCCTGCCTCAGCCTCCGGAGTAGCCGGGACTACAGGCATCTGCCACCAAGTCCAGATAATTTTGTATTTTCAGTAGAGACTCCTAACTATGTTGGTCAGGCTGATCTCAAACTCCTGACCTCAGGTGATCTGCCCACCTCGGCCTCCCAAAATGCTGGGATTACAGGTGTGAGCCACTGTGCCCAGCCACAGTGTTAATTTTCTTAGAGCGAATGTGAAATGGTTGTGTAAGAGAATGTCCTAATTCTCAGAAGATGGCTGCCAAGGAATTTCAGGGTGAACTGTGATGATGCCTGCAACTTTTCGATGGTTCCAAAAGAGAGAGAGAGACAGAGAGAGAGTGTGTGTGTGTGTGTGTGTGTGTGTGTGTGTGAATATGTAACCATATATATTATAAAGATACATGCCATATATATAAAGGTATATTTATCATATATTCACATAGAGAAGTCCAGATGGCAAGATGTTAGAAGTCACTGTAACCCAGGTCTTGCTCCTCCTCTACTCAGAGCTTGCCCAAACCTCCCTGTTTCTCTCCAAGTAAAAGCAAAGCCATGACAGGGCCTCCAGGTCCCACACCACATGACCCCATCCTCCCTCCAGCATCTCCCCCCATCTCCCGCACTCCCACCACACTGGCCACCAAACTGTCACTGAAACCCTCAGGTGTGCTCTGCCCGAGGGCCAGGGTTTCCCCTCTGCTGGCAGCATCGGGCCCCATGTCCCTGGACGGTTCCCATCTCTACCCCTTGGTGCCGCTGCCCAAACCTCCTCTGCCTGGAAGCCTTCCTTGACCACCCAGAGAGGCAATCCAACGTGCTCTCTAAATTCTCCCTCTCCTCCTTCCCTGATTTATCTTCGTACCACTCACCACCTTCTCATACGCTATTTATCATATCTTTATTTTATGAATTGTCTGTTTCCCTGCCACACCCCACAGGGCAGGGGCTTTAATCTGGCTTATTCCCTGAGGGATTAACAGGTCCTGGAGCTGTTCCACCATCACCTGTGGATTAGTGAGGGAAGCCCTGCGCAACTTACTGCTGGCTGGTGGCATTTTCTTTGTGATGCCTTTCTTTAGCCAGGCCTACAAAGAGCAGGCCAGTCTGCCACGGGCCATGTTGGTGGGGCAGGAGCCAAAGGGGCAAGTCCTCCATGTTCGCTTGATTAGCAGACATGGGTCCTTTGAGTCTTGGGGCTCCAGATCTGTCTCTGAAGCTGCTACTGAGTTAAAGGCCCTGGACCCGTCTGTCGCCTGAGGTCCCTTCCCTCAGCACACGCCACTCTCTAATGTGAGTGTCCCCTGCATTTGCTCCTGAGTCCCCAGCTCCTCACTCTTGTCTGGTATACAGCAGATGCTCAGTAAGTGTTTGCAAAAGCCTCCTGGGGAATCCAGCCTTGCAAAAAAACACTTGTTTCATGGGTGGATTACTTTTAAAAAGTAAGAGGTCTAGGCATAAGTAAGGTGAAGTGGGAACAGAGTGGGATGGTGGGTGAGCAGCTGGCCAAGGCCTTTTCAAGGATAGCAGCTTGCTCAATTCTTGACATGCTCAACACACCCATTCTTCTTCCTTTCTCTTCTGAAGTCCTAGGATACTGAGGTTTGGAGAAGGTCAATGACTTGCCCGAGGTCACATGTTAATAGACAAATTATCAAATTTCTCTCTCAACCTGGTAAGTTCCAGAGCTCAGGTCAGGCCTCACTCTCTCCAATCGCCTTCCCAGATGAGGTTGAAACCCCCGTATTAGGTACAGTCTTGGGTGTCTCTCTCCTTCCCACGTGCCACGGTGGCACTATTCCATTTCTTCCTTTGAAGATTTGATGGGGGCTGGGAGTGGTAGCTCACATCTGTAATCCAAACACTGTGGGAGGCTGAGATGGGTAGATCACCTGAGGTCAGGAGTTCAAGACCAGCCTGGCCAACATGGTGAAACCTTGTCTTTACCAAAAATAGAAAAATTAGCCGGGTGTGGTAGCACATGTCTCTTGGCTGAGGCAGAAGAATCCCTTCAACCCAGGAAAGCAGAGGTTGCTGTGAGCTAAGATTGCACCATTGCACTCCAGCCTGGGTGACAGAGCAAGACTCTGTCTCAAAAAAAGAAAGAGAGAGAGAGAGAGAGAGAGAGAGAGAGAGAGAGAGGGAGAGAGAGAGAGAAAGGAGAGAGAGAGAAAGAAAAGAAAAGAAAGGAAAGAAAAGAAAAGAAAAGAAAGGAAAGAAAGGAAGGAAAGAGAATGTGATGATGGGCATCTAGAGTTACAGCAGGCCCGGTGTTTCCTTTTGCTGCCTACTCTCTTCCCAGTCCCTAGCACAGTTCCTCTTACCCTGTTAGAGCTTAATACATATTTGAGAAGAGGAGCCAGAGCAGAGCAGCAGCCCTAGCTACGAAGATTCCAGAAAGTGCCCCTTCATTCATCTGCGAAGAGCAGGAGAAACTCTGAGGCTATAAAGCCCAGACCATTTGTAACACTCGAGTGAACTGGCATTCACATCATCTTCCTGCTTTCATTACACAGTTCCAAATCGCCCACCCAGTGAATGGGCCTTTTTAGCAGCAAAGATGATCATCTGTTACGCCTGGAAGGGCAGGGGGCCTGGTGACACCTCTGCCTTCCTCGGCCAGCTGTGTGGATCCCTCTAAATAATACAAGGCTTATTTAGAATCAAGTTAGAACATGTTTAATGGTGAATAAATCTGATCCCGAATCGGGATAACTGCATGAGCATCACAGAGCTGACTCAGTACCTGGCTGAGTCATCCCATGTTTAGAAGGTTGGAGACATTTTTAGTTCTCCTTTGTGTGTGTGCTGCTCATTATACCAACATGGCTACATTTAAAGGCCCTGCCACCTGATTGGGGCCCACTGGTCTCTGGCTGCAGGTACAAGCTTGTGGGGCTGGAGGACAAAGCCTGGGACAGGTGCTGTGACCTGCATGAGTCCCAGCTGCAGACAGCAAGCAGCAAGGTCAGCACCTTCAGGTGAGGGCCAGGGGCTCAAGGGAATGAGGAGGGTAGGGAGAGTGACAGCGGTATGACCTGGTGTTGGGAGCACACCCACACTCTGTCCTTCCATGTGTGGCCTTGGCCAAGTTGCAAAATGCTTCTAAGTCTCAGTTTCAACATCTGTGAAATGGGGATTTTGCAGACCGTGGCAGTCAGGATTCAGAGGGCCCCCAAGACTTCCACCTCCTGTAGAAGCCCCTCTCTTGAGTTCGGCAGCAACCGTGAATATGTTGGTTTCATCTGCTCCCATGAGGGGGTTAGGCTACCCAACAAAGGGGGAGGAATGTCACAGATGTCATGGAGGCCCAAACACAGCTGGTTTTGTGTCCATCAAAAGGGATTCAACCCTAAGCGGGCCTGACTTTATCCTTGGGCCTTTAAAAGGGGCTGGGCCCTCACGGAAAAGAGCGATTCAGAGCATGGGGAGCCACCTTGGGTCATGGTGTGAGATCATCCTTGGGTGTGCCCTGAGAGCCTGAGAATGGCCTCCAGGGGCTGTGAGGGGCCCTCAGTCAACAGCCAGCAAGAAAACGGAGACCTCAATCCTACAGCTACAAGCAAATGAATTCTGTTCACAACCAAAACATCACGTGGGACCTCATCCCTGGCTGATGCTTTGATTTCAGCCACGTGAGACTCTGAGCAGAAGTACCAGACTGAATCGGGACTTCTAACCTACCAGCTAGGAGATAACAAATATGCTAATGTTGCTAATTTCTTACGCAGCAAGAGATAGCTAATACAATGACAGTGACCACCTCCTAAGGTTGTCGTGAGGAACCATTTGCATGCAAAGTGCTTCGCAAAGGGCTTGGAACCCCATGAGTGACTGCTAAAGGGCAGAGGTTATGATGATAACTTTCTCTACCATTATTAGTCAATGATAAATATTAAATAGCTTTGGTCTCCGAGAAGCCTCCGTCCACATCCTGGTTTTGCTGCTCAGTAGCTATGTGATACTGGGTGAGTCAACTGATGGGTCTATTTCCTCATCTGATAATAGTGCCTTCCTTGTAACTCTGCAGCTACGTTTAAGGAGGTAATCATTTCAAAGTGCTTAGCTTCTACAAATTCCCTTTTGCCATAGAAAGCAGCATTTTTACGTGGTAGGGATTAGGATATGGATATTGGTGGGTGCTCTTATTCAGCTTGCCCTACAAAGCCTTCATCCTCTCTGTCCTGGATTCTCGCAACGGGGATCCTAACAACCCTCTGGCCTCACCTTCTCCGATACATCCTTTGGAAGGAAGCCTGAGTGATTTCTCTGACTGTCGCAGGGCCGCTGTGTTTGCTGTTCCTTCTGCCTGGAACACCTTTCGGTTCTTCCCATCATGATCCCTTTCCTCATGTTTTAGAGTGTCTCAGGGGCCTTCCCCTGCCTATTCTATTTATGTAAGTCCTTCCCTTTATGATTCTCCATCAGAGAACCTTCTTTATTCCAACCACGCCACTTACACTTCCTGTAAACACCTGACTTGCTCCTTGACTTCTTCAATGCCCTTCACCTTCACTGGAACATAAGTTTTGGAAGCGCAAGGACCTTTGCTGTTGTGACCTCTGTGGTAGGCATAGTGCCCGGCCTGTGGCAAGGTGCCTGTGGAAGGCAGGATAATGGCCCCCCAAAGATACCCCTAGCCCAATCCCCAGAACCTGTGAATATGTTAGGTTACACAGCAAAGGGAAATGAAGACTGCGGGTGGACTTGAGGTTGCTCAGCAGCTGATCTCAAAAGAGGAAGGTGATTCGGGGTCGTCCAGTGGGAGCGACAGACTCACAAAGGTCCTTAAAGGTAGAAGAGGGAATCTGAAGAGAGAGACAGAAGGATGTCAGCGCGAGAAAGATCAGCCAGATGAGGCTGGCTTTGAAGATGGAGGAAAGGGGCCCTGAGCCCAGGAATGTGGGCAACCTCTAATAAATGCAAGGCACAAGGCTACTGTCTCTCCCTCGGACCTCCAGAAGGAGCCCAGCCCCACCTACACCTGGATCTTAGCCCAGTGAGACCTGTGTTGGACTCCTGCCTCATGGGACCGCCAGATCATACATTTAGGTTTTCAAGACACCACATTTGTGAACATTGGTTACAGCAGCAATTGAAAACAAATACAGTGCCTCCGGCAGGGCACGGTGGCTCACGCCTGCGATCCCAGCACTTTGGAAGGCCAAGGCAGGCAGATCACCTGAGGTTGGGAGCTCAAAACCAGCCTGACCAACATGGAGAAACCCCTCTCTACAGAAAATACAAAATTATCCAGGCATGGCGGCACATGCCTATAATCCCAGCTACTTGGGAGGCCGAGGCAGGAGAATCGCTTGAATCTGGGAGGCGGAGGTTGCAGTGAGCTAAGATCGTGTCATTTTACTCCAGCCTGGGCAACAAGAGTGAAAATCTGCCAAAAAAGAAGAAAGAGAGAAAGAGAGAAACTGAGAGAGAGGGAAGGAAGGAAGGAAGGAAGGAAGGAAGGAAGGAAGGAAGGAAGGAAGGAAGGAAGGAGGGAGGGAGGGAAGGAGGGAGGGTGGGAAGGAGGAGGGAGGGAGGAAGAAAGAAGGAAGAAGGAAGGAAGGAGAGAGGGAGGGAGGGAGAGAGGGGGCAGGGAGGGAGGGAGACAGTGCCTCACAAGTATCTGTTGGATGGAAAATAGAAGGAAAAAGAAAAGCGTAACTCAGATCAGAGGACAAAAGCATTCAATAATTTTTTTGTTGGCTGCAGCTTTGAAACCAAAACTCTAACCTGACACCGAATGCCCTTGTAAGGCTAGCCCCATGCCCCTCCTCAGCCCTGTCTTCATCCTCTGCTGGCGCCGTGCAGACACTCTAACCCGCCGAGGTCCCCGGGACTCTGCACGGCTGTGTCCCTGCACTGCCCGCTCCTCACATATTCTCCTTCATTCCCAGGACAGGTCTCCTCTCTGTGCAACTGGTCAAATGCCACTTATCCTTTGAGACTGGGACGTCTCCCCTGCCCCAGGCCAAACCTTTCACCCCACCTTCTGCTTTCTGTAGTAAAATCTCAACCCTCCTTGTCTCTGCTGCCAGCTCCTGGCAACAGGGGACTCAACAGGGAATAGATCAAACAAAACCAGGCCTGTCGTCTCTTGGAATTGTCTGATGTGGGTAGATGGATGATAATGAGAGAACAGACAAGTCAGTCAACAAAATAATGGTCTACAGTACAGCGGAGACTGGAAGGCACAGTGTGTTGACCAGGTGACACCTGTGGGAGACCTAAAGGATGAGAAGGACTCAGCACTGGAGAGGGACTTCCCACCACACTGGACCAGGGACTTTCCTAGCACAGTGACCCTGCCTCGTTGATCTGGGTTCATTTAGTGCTGAGCACAACACCTCACACACAGAGGTGACTGCAAATGTTTGCTGAGAGGGGACCAAGCATCTACCTGCCACCAGGAATGACCACTGAGTAACCAGAGTGTGGATGGGTTTCTTCCTGGGGCTGGGGCTGCCTTCTGGTCTCATGCAGCTTCACCAGGGTTGAGTTTCTCTCTTTCCCTGGGCTATGGTCTACTGGTGACTCTGGAACCTATGTATAGTGAACTGAAAGTATCCCTAAAATGCGTGTCCACCCAGAGCCTCAGAATATGACCTTATGTAGAAACAGGGTCTTTGCAGATGGACTTAGGTAAGATGTGGTTATAGTGACTTAGGGTGGGCTCTGAATCCAAAGACTGGTGTCTGTATAAGAAGACCATATGAAGACATAGAGAGACATGAAGAGAGAAGATGGTGGTCAGAAGGCAGAGGCTGGGATGAGGAGACGACATGCCCCAAATGCCAAAGTTTGCCAGGAAACACCTCTAGGCCAGAAAGAGGCATGGAGGATGTCTCCATGGACCTCTCAGAGGGAGGGTGGCCTTGCTAAAACCTTGATCTGGAAATCTGAGCCTCCAAGACTGTGGGAAAATACATTTCTGTTGTTTAAAGCCACCTAGTATGCGGCACTTTGTTATGGCAGGCCTAAGAAACCAGCATGCTATGCTATTGTCCTTGTCTACAGCCACCTCGCTTCTGTGACGTTGTCCTTAGCATGGGGAGAAAATGATTCTGGGGAGTCGTATGCTACATCTCCTCCCAGGAGTTACCAAGGAACCTTGCACTTCAGCTGGAGATCAGCTCTGAGGACACTTAGCTGGAGGTGGCCTTACAAACCCTCAGGTCAACAGGCAAAGAGCGGAACTGCATTCAAAACACAAGGCAAGCAACAGAGAAAGGCGGGACAGAAAGCCACCCGGAGACTCAGTTTCCCCTTTTCCTGGGGTACACTGGGAGCTGACTGCATCAACGTGCCTACTACAGCGGCTGATCTAAAAACAAGCACATTGGTGCTTTCTCCTCCTCCTTCCCTCTCTCTTCCCCCTTTTATTAAATTCAAGTGAAAAAAACAACAGTAACTGCTCTCTGAAACACAAGAGGGGAGCTCTGAATGCATAAAGGCCAGAAGCAAGCTGTGAAATTAGCCCCCCCCAAATTACAAATGATAAAAGTCTCACATAGGTGCACAGCCCCAGCAACCTTAAGGAATGCCCAAGTCCCTGCTGTGCCTTTTTATTACTTGAGGTATGTGGAGTCTCTAATTTAAGGCTAAATATAAAATAAAGCACACACAGCTGGACTTTCAAGTATTTTCAAAACACATTTAATACCTTCCCGTGAAACTCCCAGAATCTGAGCAGCCCTCACTTCACACCAGTATAAACAGGAGTTGGGGCGGACGGAACGTACGGGCTTCAAAAGCAGATTTCAGAGGGTGGAACAGGAACCTGCAAGGCAGAGGCCGGAGGGATTGGAATGCTGACCTGAGCTCTCGGCCACACGGCGTCCTTTGCCACACTAGGGCTATAATAGAAACCAGCCAAGCTGCCTGAAGCAGCCACCACCACCAGGGTCCTCTGACCACAGCTTTGCCTGCCTCCCATGTACTTTTCGGCTCTGTTCCTCCCCTCCAGGGCCGATGGAAAATGAGAAATATCCAAGTCCTCCTGGCAGACATGAATGGATTCTGTGTTATCCCAGGAATTCTCCTTGGAGGAAGTAGTACCCATGGGTCCTGGTTCACCATTTGGTATTGCCAAGCGTTTTTTATTCATTCGAGAATTCCACACGCACGCAGTGCCTTTTATTGCTAGATGAGGTTCTGAAGGTGCATGGGGACTCGATGGGGAGTAGATCAAATAAAAGCGGGGCCCTCGTCTCTTGGAATTGTCTGACGTGGGTAGATGGATGATAATGAGATAGCAGAGAAGTAAGGAAATAAGACGCTGGTCTACGCTATGCAGACAGTAACTCTGGAGACTGGGAAGGTGAAGTGTGTTGGCCAGTGACATTTGTGGGAAACCAGAAGGATGAGAAGGACTCAGCACTGCAGAGATACATGGAGGAACTTTTTTGGCAAATGGAAGGGCAAAGAGCAAAGGCCCCATGACGGTGGTGAAATGTGCCCACCGGTTCTTCGCTTCTCCTCTCATCAAGAAGTGGAGTCTATGCTTTTCCTCTCATCAAGAAGTGGAGTCTGTGTCGCTTCCCCTTTAATCCCAGTGGGCTTGGGAAGGTGCAGTGGTGACTGCCTTCCCCAAAGGCACAGTGGAAGTGACACCCTCTGATTTCCAAGACTAAGTCAGGAAAGGCCGTGCCACTCCTATTGTGTTGCTGGAACAGCTGCCCTATGAGAATCCAATCACCCCGAGACCACGGTGTGGAGTGGCCATGTGCTGAGACCAGCTGAGCCCTCCCTGCCCTGCTGTCCTGACAGAGCCCTGGACATGTGACAAAAAGCCATCCTAGACCCTCCAGGCCAGCTCTCCTGCCAAGTGAATTCCACTCAATGACCTCCACCAATAGCCACTGCGAGAGGAGACTCAACCAGCCATACCCTACCCCAAGTCCTGACCCAGAAAATCATGACTTTGTTACTCAGCAATAGATAAGTGGAAGAAGCCTCAAGTTGATAATGGGAGGATGCAATGACACCATGTATGTTCTGTTCTCGGTATCCAGCAGGATCTCAGCAAATGTTAGATCACGTCCCTGTTCCTCCCATGCCTTGTGACAATAGACTTTGATTGCCTTTCAGTTTCATTGCCTATTTTTATACTATGCTGCATTAAATCATAAATTACAAGCAGCTTATCCGTGTCTGATTCTCACTAAGCACTTGGTTTTATTGGGCTCTCAAAGTTAGAATGACAAACATGTAAATTGGAGTGGCTTCTCTCTGCAGAGGAGAGCTCTGGAAGGAGGTTCTTCAGCCGGAAGAGTGGGAGTCTGAATTCTTGCTCCTGAAATGTGCTGCGAAGCCCTGTGGATGGCATGCATTGGTGAGCTGGGTGCATTCACCAGGAAGTTTTTAAATGATTTTCTGAGCGATATCATTTTTCTTTCCTAAACAGCATAGATTTTTGAGCTCTAATGCGTTTCTGCATTAAGGAGAACAGGCCGTCTCACTTGGCATGTTTCATCATGAAGTTATTTCTCAAATAAGCATCTCGAAGAGGTACTATAACTTAGTGATTATGAGCATGGGTTTTAGATCCAGACAGGCCTTGGTGTGAACCATGTCTTTTTCCCTTACAGACAGGCAGAACACAGGCGCATGACTGAGAACTTGGCCTCTCTGAACCTCAGTTTACACCTCCGTGAAATGGGAATAGACACACTCCCTCCCTCCCAGTTTGCCGA
Organism: Callithrix jacchus; assembly: GCF_049354715.1. Classification (NCBI taxonomy): domain Eukaryota; kingdom Metazoa; phylum Chordata; class Mammalia; order Primates; family Cebidae; genus Callithrix; species Callithrix jacchus. The sequence continues at coordinate 36,532,756 of NC_133521.1, read as the reverse complement.
TGAAGATTAAATCAGATCACACCAGTGAAACAATAAAGGGCCCCACACAAAGTCAGAGCTCAAAATAATTGATGTGCTGTGATCATCATCATCCCTTCAGTTGTGCTACGGCAAGGGCTGTCAGGTTTAGCAAAATAAAAAGGCAGGGGCTGGGCATGGAGCTCTTGCCTGTTATCCCAGCACTTTGGAAGGCCAAGGCGGGTGAATCGCCTGGGGTCAGCAGTTCGAGATCAGCCCGGCCAAAGATGTCCAGGTCCTAATCCTAATTCCCTGGAACCTGTGAATATGTGAGGTTACATGGCAGACGGGCAATTTAAGTGGAGATGGCAAAACCCCATCTCTACTAAAAAGACGAAAATTAGCCTGGCATGTTGGCAGGTTCTTGTAATCCCAGCTCCTGGGGAGGCTGACTTAGAAGAATTACTTGAACCTGGAAGGTGGAGGTTGCAGTGAGTCGAGATGCACTGTTGCACTCCAGCCTGGACAACAAGAATGAAACTCCATCTCAAACAAACAAAAAAAAAAAAAAAAAAAAAGAAAGAAAGAAAGGCAGGACACCAAGGGAAATCTAAATTTCAGATAACAAATAATGTGTTAGTAGTACAGCATGTCTCACGTATTCCAGGGGATATACTTACATTAAAACTCATTCACCGTCCAGCTGAGATTCAGGTTTTACTGCCTGCCCTGTATTCATTCCCAGATGATTATTAGTGTTATTTACAAGGACAATCAATCCCAATTGCCCAGGTTCGTGGTTATCCTAGGCCCCTAATCACACACCCTGTGTCTTCTGCTCCTGATTTTCTTATCTTTAATAAAATCTTACATCTTTTTTTTCCTTCCCTCCAGTCTCACTATGGACTGCTGGTAATTAAGATAAGCCAAGAGGTTGCTCTAGAAAGACAAGCTCTGTAACTTTTTCTGAAGCGACACGATTGCAGTGATTACATAAGCACCTCTCTATAGCACAGTCATGAGGTCCGCTGCAGAGAGGCTTCCATTTGTACTTTTTCCAACTTCTTGCTGTACAAACGCCCCCTCCCTCCATACTTTCCCCTCTCCTGCCTCTCCCCATGCCTGAGGTCTGGCTCCATTTGAAGTCTCCCCCCTACCACCAGCTCCTTTTTTTTGTCCACATAATATAGAGTAGTTTATTACATAAGTGATTTATTGCATGCAACTTAATGTATAAGGGGCAAAACTTGTTTAAAATAAATCCAACTGAGAGGATAATCTCTATGGGCAAAATGTACTTCAACTTAATTTCTCTACTGGGTATTACACACTATATAATTGCCTTAAACAGAAGCTGCATACACAAATTTAGCTTGGCACCGGTATCTGGCTTCACAGAACACTCGAGTTACATGCTGGGTTTTGCTACAAATCCTTCGCTGCACCAGAAGAAACTCAACAGCATCCCTTAAAGAAATATTCAGCCTGACTCTCCTGCTGAGATTAGGGGGAGGGAGAGCAGCTGATTGTGTGCTGGATTTAGAGCGGAGGCCTTTGTCCCGGGAGAGGAGGCAAAGCTGCCAGCCTGTCTCGATCCAGGCTTGGTTCCTGAGGACTGCATCTTCTCGGCCCTTTATTCCAAAGTGTATTCAGCAGCAAATTAAATTGCTATTCCCTGACTGGCACCTGGATGTGGGATATGTGTTTAATTAAAGTTCTTAGCACCTTGCCCTTCTTTCTCCTGCAGATTAATTAATTAATGTATTTATTGACTCCTTCCTGCATTCATTCATTCTGCAAATGCTCGCTGAGTTCCTCTTGGACCCCCAGTGGTAGGCCCTAGGAATCTCATAGTCGAACCACATACTCTTCCTGCTCTGGTCCAGTTGGGGAGATGACTATTAATTAAATCATCACACAAATAAATACAATGTGACAAACCATGGAAATGCAATGGAGCAACAGTCCATGGTCCTCTGACAGTCCCTGGGGGAGGCCAGAGAACTTCCCAAGAAAGGGGCTTTTAGAGGGTGTATTAGCTTTCTCTGGATGCTGTAACAAATTATCCCCAAATGAGTGGCTTAAAACAAATTTATTTTCTGAAGTTCAGAAGTCCAAAATGGGTGTGACTGTGCTAAAATCAAGGTGTCAGCAGGGCTTTGTGCCTCTCTGGAAGTTCTGGTAGAGAATCTGTTTCCTTGTTTTTTCTGGTTTCAAGAGGCTGCCTGAATTCCTTGGCACCTGGCCTCTTCCTCCGTCTTTAAAGCTGGTAACATCAGGCAAAGTCCTTCTTAGTCACCTCTCTGATTATGACCCATCGTCTACCTCTCTTTTCTCCACCTCTGATTTGATTGGGCCCACCCAGATAACCCAGGACGACTTCCCAATCTGAAGATCACTGATTCGCCACCTTAACACCATCTGCGACCTTCATTCCCCACCTGCCATGTAACCTCACATATGCTCAGGTTCCACGGAATTAGGATTAGCGCCTGGACATCTCTGGGGATCATTACTCTGCCTACCACAGATGGGTAAAGGAAGGAGGAGAATTTGCCAGGCAAAGCTGGAACCTTATGAGATGTGTTGCCAATGATGTGCCCATGTGAATGCAGCTTCGGAACCCAGTGAGGGGGCACAGAGAGATGATGCCAAACACGTCGGGAGGAAGGAGCAGGAGTCAAACGGTGGAAAGCCTGCTCAGACACATGAAGGATTCTGGCTCTTATCACAGGAGCCTGAAGAGACCCTTTAGATATTTCAGCTGGGGGAGAAGATACTGTGTTTTGCTAAATCTAAGATTATAGATGCCATTATTTTTCCTTTCCCCTAAGGAAAAAAAAAATGCTGCCAATGAAACTATGGCATAATACTTGCTATGACTTAGAAGTTTTATTTTATCCATGCTGTTTGCCAAATGAGAGCAAGGTGAAAAAAAAAAAGAATTTTTATTTTATAATCATCACAGTAGCTCTTTAATTTTTCAAAAAGTTTTATACATTTCGAGGGTACACGTGCCGAGGTCTCACATGGATATACTGCGTAGCGGTGAAGTCTGCGCTTTTCATGTACCTGTCATCTGAATAGTGAACATCGTACCCAGCAGGCAATTTTCCAACCCTCATCCCTCTCCCACTTTCACAAGAACTCTCTTAGACTTAAGTAGGCCTCCATTTTTTTCACCAACAGCTCTTGTGGATACAATAAATACTATAAAATCTAAGTGAAAAAATGATTAAAGCATTCCTAAAATTTCTTCACGTGAAGGGTCTCTCTCCCCAGAATAACTTTTGATTCTGAATTCCTGATGTCCAGATTTCTTACATGCAGATCATTTTCTGCATTATCAAGAGCATAAGTGATGCAGCCATTCTTAGAAGATTCCATTTAAGAAAAGAACAAAGAAAAGAAAAGAAAACAAAAGAAGCCACTGGTGCTGGGTTGCTGAGCTGGCTGCACAGTTGTGTTGTGCAAACCTACTTTTGATTTCCATGTCCAGAACACTTCGAGCTCTGCTGGCTCCTCCATTTCGGCAGCCGTTTCGTTCTTAGAAGGTGGAGTATTCTGCTATTAACTCTGGGACGTTCTTGGAATCTGCCGACACTCAGCCTGCAAGTTTTATTGCTGGCATTTGAGATGTTTATACGAAAGGCAACTTAGAGATGTGTTCATCTCTCATGTCAAAGATGCTGGCATGAGAGCATTTTAGATACCCGCCTGAAGGTCAAGGATCAGACTGGCACTTTCAAAAATTCATTCAATAGAAGCAAGGCTTGTTTCCACATTTTAATGTATAAGTTAAAAAGCATCAGTTAATAATGATAATGAAGGACTCCTTCATACATGCCAAGCACTGTGCTAGCTGCTTTCCTGCCCACATCAAAGTCATCGAATTGATGATTATTACACCTATTGTACATACTAAGAAACTGAGTCTTAACTACACTGATTACCTCCTCTAACAGCACCCAGATTATAGCTGATAGAGCCAAGATTTGAACACAGAATGACTTCTGGTGTGGCCAGTCCCTTCTGTTTCTATTCATCTTAGTCCCTTGATGAAAATGTCTTTAAAACTGAGTGTCTCCAAGTTCATTCTACAAACACATGTGAAGCCTCTTGTGTGCAGGCAGTAGCTCTGCTCTGGACCCCAGAACAAAGCGTGAAAACCCACAGACCCTTCTTTTAAGAAGCTCCGGGCCCAATGGAGGAGGCAGAGGAGCAGCCAATACCTTCGACCAGAGAGCGTGAACTGATATGCATTTCAACATGTCATGGGGTACCAGCAGAGGAGAAAAATGTCCCCATTTGAAGCATTGTGCAGTTTTCTTAAAGAATTTTGGAGGCTAAACATTAGGCTGCAAAACATTCAGAAATTCCCAGGAAGGCAGCGTGAAATCTGCATAGAAAATCTATTCCGGTCCCCAACCAATACTTGGTTGACCTTACAATGGCTATCCTCTCTAAAGCCAGCTTGAATATTTCCTTCTAGGGGAATAACACAAAGAAAGAGGGGTAGGAGGGAAAGGAAGGGAGGGGAGGAAAGGGGAGGGAAAGGGAGGGAGGAAATAAATACTAGTACAAATTCACCATGAACTAGGCTTCTTGGAATGATCAGTGACCAAGTCAATTTTATAGATACTGCTGTATACACATGCTATTATTAAGGTGAAAGACAGAAAGAGCAAAGGCTACAAGAGAATACAAATAAAATAAAAATCTGGAGTAGAAAGCCCAGGGAAAAAGGAAGTCAGGCCCATACAGATATACAGAGATAACAATAAACCTATTTTTAAAAAATTCTGTTGCATGCCACCATAAGAATAAAAAAGTCACGAATCTTCTAGATTTTCCACACAGGTAACAGGTACATGATTTCCAAAGCTGATATGGAGATGACTTTTAAAAATTCTTATTATTATACTTTATGTTCTGGGGTACATGTGCAGAACATGCAGGTTTGTTACATAGGTATACACGTGCCATGGTGGTTTGCTGCATCCATCCCCCCCGTCATCTACATTAGGTATTTCTCCTAAGGTTAGCTCTCCCCAATCCCCCCACCCACTGCTAGCCCTCCCCCAGGCCCCAGTATGGGGGGCCTATCACCCATACAGGCCCCAGTGTATGTTCCCCTCCCTATATCCATGTGTTCTCATTGTTCAACACTCACTTAGGAGTGAGAACATGCGGTATTTCAGGACATAGGCATAGGCAAGGACTTCATGACTAAAACACCAAAGCAATGGCAACAAAAGCCAAAATAGACAAATGGGATCTAATTAAACTTAAGAGTTTCTGCACAGCAAAAGAAACTATCATTACAGTGAACTGGCAACCAACAGAATGGGAACAAATTTTTGCAATCTACCCATCTGACAAAGGGCTAATAACCAGAATCTACAAAGATACAAGATACGGGTATGGTTTTAAGGAAATGACCTTACACTATAACATGGCTTGCTGGGAGTGCTGATTTTGGCATCACTTAAAATTATATTTCAGTTTGCTTTGAGGTCTCTTGGAGTTAAGCATCCTCTCCTCCTCTTCCCCCGGGAAAATAGCACCCCTCTCACCACGCACACACGTGAAGCACTCGAACATATGTCTACACTGAAGAGCAGAAGATTGGAAAAGCAGATGGTATGATGCCTTTGGAATCTGACAGCCGCTCCGTAGCAGCACCATCAGCAGACAGGACTTGCCAGAGACGCATATTTGAGCCAGGGACTGCCAAGGGGAACGGATCTGCGCCCCGCCCTCCCAGGCGCGGGATAGGATGCCTGTGTTTGAAAACAAGCAAAATGCTTTTCCTGGGAGCAGCAACTGAGGACGCAGCTCTGCAGCATTTACAGCACATATGTCAGAGGCCCGGGAGATGTTTTGCAAGCGACGGCTCTATAAACAGTGCCTACTTTGGGTGTTTTCCATACGAGGCAGGTGGGAAGCGGGAAGGGAACAGTTGGGAGAATTGCAGAGCAACCTGTTTTCATGGGCTGTTTACTTTCTTTCACTGTACCTGGCCATATCTGCCATACTGTCCCCACATTTTGGGGGGATGCAGTGCACATGAGAGTCTCCCTGAATGGACAGAATCTTGATTCTCCTTGAAACCCTGCCGTAAATGGACCACCACCTCTCACTGTTAATTTTCTTTTCTCTCCCACATTAGTTAGGAGGAATGGAAAGGTGTGCAGAGAGAGGGAAAGGGAGAGAAAGAAGTTGATCATTATGAATTTGTATCCACGGGTCTGACCCAGAGCTGAGCACTTTAAATATGCATCCATTCTTTGGAAACTTCGAGCACATCATTTTAAAGGTGGGGAAGCTGGAGGGTGCAGAATTCACTCGTGCTCTTTCTATTTCACCCTTACAACCTTCTGCCAAGGTAGCAAAACTGCCACAAGGTGAGATCCACCTTCTAGGGAGCACCCAACTGAAAAGGGGTCTGGCTCACTTTTGCCCTTTTCAAGGTTACTTCTTCTACCTAAGAGTCCTCAAAAATTTCTAAATGAAGATTTCATTCAAAGAAGATGCGAGTTTCATTCAAACAAAAATCTATATCTGAGCTGACTTTCAAGGAAGGGGCCACGTTCTGATTTCATTTCGCTGAAATAACTTTTGGGATCTGGATTATGAATCTCCAGTTTCCCTCTTTCTTCAGTGAAATGAAAATCTATCTCCTTCGAAACCACCCTCTACCTCCCTGCAACTCACAGCAATCTCATTAATAAATTAATCAAGCTGTCACAGACCTATAAATGCAAAATCATTTGGAAATGTCCCATTTAAGATCATACGATCTCCAAAACATCCTGCAACATTTTACAGTTCCTTCAGGCCACCTCGGGTCTCCTTTACACTTGCAATGATGCCCCTTTCAATTTGCATTTAAAAGACAGTAAATTGCAGGGTTCATAAACATTTTTATAGTGATTTATTGAAGACTAGAATGTCACTGCTGTTCTTCACACTTTACCAGTCCTGAGAATCAAATGCTGACTATATACGTCATCTTGCTGTCCCCATCAACCACATAGGAACAAGCCAGTTTGCAGCTTTGCAGTTTTTTCTCTTCTTTCTCACTTTTTTTTTTAAAACAGTAGCAACTATATTTATCTTCCTTTAGAAGAAAGCCCTCCAAGTCCCAACCCCAGAACTTGGGTTCTGTAATTTACAAAGAACTTGGTTTTACCAATGGGCACTGTGAAGAAACCATTCTTTCTTACGGCTGAGGACAGAAAAAGGAAGCCTTTCTTTTCATCTTCCCATTCCATGTCCTACCCCAAAGAAAGCAGTCCACAGGCACCCATCTCAGTGATAACTTGTAAGTAGGAGACGGGAGCGAGGTGGGCAGGAGTCAGGCTGGCCGCGATGCCGCAAGATACCTCTGTTCACCTTCCCTGCTAAAAGCTTAGTGCAAGGATTGGGCAGGGGCATTGGAATCACTAAATTGAAAATAATGCAAGCAGAGAGAAGCTGAGCTTGGAACATACTTTTGCTACTTCCCGGCCAGCTAAGTCACAAAAGGGGGTGATCAGAGAGCCAAGACGAACTGTTTATCTCAGGGCACCGTGAACTCTTTGGCATCCTTTAGACTTTTTACCAGGGGGACTGGGAACCCTTTCTGAGCATATCTTGCATAAAGGGAAAGGAGACAGGCTGGAAGAAAAAAAAAAAAAAGGAGAAAAGAAAGAAAGAAAAAGTCTTGCACCTCATTTGCCCTTCCAGTGTCCAGAAGGGAGTATTTCTTTCCACCTTTTTCACATTATAATAATGGTCTCACAGCTCCTGAAAAGAGCCCTCGCGCAACGGCAAATAGTGCATGACACGGCGAAACCCCGGTCTTTGTCGCGCCAGCTCCGCTCCAAAGAAAGTCCTTCTCTGCCTTCGTTTCCCTGCCATTAACCGAGATGAAATGAGTTTTTTCCCCCTTTTGATTCCACCCCCCACTGTCTATTACAGTGTGACGCGATTGGGCTTCCTGGCCCATTATTTCATAGAGAATTCTTTTATTCTGGTTTGGGAGTTCACGCCTGCAAGGTTATCTGTGCACAAAGCAACGCCTCGGTCTTCGCATTCATTTTTGAAATCTGATCTCATTGATAAGAACAAGACCATTCGCATTGCATTTGTCAGATAAGTACCTCGGTGCCGGAGTCATAATTTTTGTGACTTCAGTCAGGGCTCCCTGTTAAAATACGTCAACCGATAAAAATGCAAGTATTATAAAAATAACCTTTGTATCAAAAGTGTCGTCCTATCTCCTTCTTCTTTCTTTAAAGCAGATTATATTCTTTGTCACATGAGGCACCTCCTCGTATTCAGATGTCTATTTCCTGATGTGCATTTCTTAACAATTATTCTTTAAATGGTCCTCCAATGCCACCCTTCAGCACGCTAGGGGTAAAAAAAAAAATACAACACAGAACACAAAACAAGAGGGCCTATGCGGAAAGAATCGATGTAATGCAGTTTGTCTGAAGGGGGTTTTGATAAATTTCCCTCAGATGGTTTATCCGATGTTGATAGGTTACATTTCCCGATCACAGTAAGTAAATGAATCAAACGCAAAGGTGCTCGGTGGCTGAGCAGAGTCAAAGAACATTTAGGACAGGGGTCCAGAGTGCCCTGGTGGTAGCTCCAGGGTTCTCTGGGACAGCGCTGAGCTGTCGGCTTGCCCAGGGAACAATGCCTCACTGTTCCCACGGACATCCACTGGAAATACGCCTGCACCCAACAGACACGAAAGTAACAGGAGAGACGAACGGGCGCCGTCGTGTTGAATAGGCTTCTCGAAGGTTCTCATGCCACCAAAGCTGCCCCCCGAAAAGCCACCCCCCGGACTTGGGCCATGGATGGAGTCTGGCGAGTGTGTTACATAAATATTAGCACGAGGCAGATTGCCGGAGCCCCTGTGCGTTTCCTATCCCCTGGTGGCAGCCATACAAAGCTGCCAGTGACAAAACGAAGAGACAGCCATGGGCTCACTCTCCAGCGGCATGCCAAGCCGCACGGCGCAAGGTCCCGTCCCCGTCCCTGTTCGGGGCTGCGTACACCCAGGCCTGCAGCTGATAACACTGTAATAGCCCTCCTTTGAGGACGGAGGCTCCCGCGTGCTGATTAGTCATTTATCACACCTGGCAGCCCTGCTGAACTATAATTACTCTTCTCTTATCCTGCCGCACTGTCATGTCCGAGAGGAGAGGCAAGGCAGAGTCCCCAGTTAATGACACATTACCCTCTTGACAAGCACTTAAAGGTTTTATTGTAAATATTCAAGATATAAAACATCTGAGATTCCCTTTTTAATTATAAAAAGCAATTTCAGGGCCTCCCTTCCCCTTCCACCCCAACCCCAACCCCCAAACAGTAAAGTTTCGGGGCCGTTATCCTCCGCTTACTGCAAACAAACTGACGTGCCTTTGTCACCGAAACTCATTGCTACAAGTTAACTCAGTATCTCTCCGCAATTATCAGACATATTGCCTATGAAATTGGTAATTTAAACACACATCACATTTCCACAAAAGTTAAATTTCCGCCCCGAAAGAAGGGGAAAATGTGCATTTATATGAAAAATTATATATGAAAAAAAGCCTAAAATGCAGCATAAATAGTCCAGTTTTCCTCATTGGAAAGAGAGGGAGGAAGTCACTGAATAATTTTTTTTTCAAGATGAGTCTCCAATGGAGGCAAAAATTATATGTAGATGTATTTTTTCATAAACTAAAAAATTGGAAATTTGTGGGTTGTTAAATCCTGATTGCCTACTTAGAAGGTTTGGGGAGAAAGCCAAGTTAGCATTCAGTGACTTTTGGGGCTATTTATATACTTCAAGGAGGGCTCAGAGGACACTTCCCTCCAGGAGGCAGGGACCCCGGCAGGAGATTTCCTCCACGTTGCCCTCCAGCTAGTGCATACGAAGTGGTCTTTCTGCTGCGTGTAGCCTTGTTGGTTAGGCTTGAAGCTTCTGTGGGCCAACTTCCACAGCAGGTATCAGGATGGGTTCTTGGGAAAGGATGGGGAGCTGCTGTGAATCAAACCTTTCATTGTGACAGAGGAAAGTAAAAACCCACACAGACCCACATATCCACACAGCACTTGCATACAGGTACATACAATGTAAAATGAGCTCACTGGAGCCAAATTGGTAGGTTTTTGTTTTTTTTTGGTCAGACAAAGTCTCACTCTGTCGCCCAGACTGGAGTGTAGTGGCGCTATCTCCGCTCACTGCAACCTCCACCTCCCAGGTTCAAATTCTCCTGCCTCATCCTCGAGAGTAGCAGGGATTACAGGCACCCACTACTGTGCCAACTAATTTTTTTTTGTATTTTTAGTAGAGACGGGGTTTCACCATGTTGGCCAGGCTGGTCTCAAACTCCTGATCTCGGGTGATCTGCTCACCTAGACCTCCCAAAGTGCTGGGATTACAGGTGTGAGCCACCACGCCTGGCCCCAAATTGGTTTTAACTGCCCACCGCCCACACACGTGTACATGTTTTTAGATCCATGTATGTGGACAGGGATGGGAGTGCAAGTGCACTGGGTTCCATGTGTTTGTCATCATCTTGTCTCCATTGGGCGAATGCCATGACCAATGAGAGCCACTGGAGCAGAGAGTCTTTGGGTCTAGAACACAAAACGCGATGATAAAGTAGGAGGGAAGCCTCTCTAGCCCTGACTTCCTTTGCTCCACGGATCATTTGGGTTGATCTCTCTGACCATGGCAGCTAGCTGGGTGCCCCATTCTTCCAGCACTCCTCATTCAATGGACTTCCTAATGCTTTCATGCGTAAGCATTGCCTTCCCAAAGAAAGGCCTTTCTCTGGTCAAAGGTCCATGGGAAGTGAAAGCACAGAGAACGGTTAAGAAAAGGAGCTGATGGCTACATCTGGAAATACAGAAGTGCAAAATATAGGAAGACACATGGTGGACGAACAGAGGATACAAGCATTGAAGCAGTCGACTATTCCTGATAACCAGTTAGGGATGGGGACTGCTGCGTCACTCATGAAAAGGAGGCTGACAGAAGTCTTGGGTGGCCTGGGCCAGGGAGATGGATGGGAATAACAGGGAGAGGATAAGTGAGCCAGCAAGGTGAAAAGCAAAGTGTTACCCATGCTCTGAGAATCCTAAAACGGGAAACACCTCGTACAGCCGTGGTGGGCCACTGTCACCTCGCAGAACACTGTACGGGCAGACAGGGAGCTGGTCTTACAGAAGAGGGTGACCAAAGGTACACAAAGCCTAGAAGAATAGTGACATTGTTGGAGCTCATGGCCCAAGAGGCTTCTTCATCTGTGAGTGCCTCAAGGACAGGGTTACCTTTCATTCATTGCTGCATCTTCGGTAACTAGCACACCACTGGCAGGTCGGTTCCAAGAATGAACGAATGCATGCATGCATGTGAAAGGAGAACCTGAAGACAGACAGAGGGAGAAGATCCTTCAAGGTGAGTTGCCCCTGCATCCACTAATGAATATGTGTTGAGAATTATTTTGTGGCAGGTATTGTGTTAAACAGGAACAAAGGAACCTTTATGGAGGTGATCTCAAGACCCCAGGGCCCCACACAGACATGAGCCTGAAGCCAGAGATGACAATTACCAAGATCTACTGAAAGCTTACGGGACAGGGACATGTGGTAAGTCCTTCACCTTCTTGTTGGATTTTTTTTTTTTTTTTTAGACGGAGTTTCGCTCTTGTTATCCAGGCTGGAGTGCAATGGCGCGACCTCGGCTCACCGCAACCTCCACCTCCTGGGTTCAGGCAATTCTCCTCCTTCAGCCTCCTGAGCAGCTGGGATTACAGGCACACGCCACCATGCCCAGCTAATTTTTTGTGTTTTTAGTAGAGATGGGGTTTCACCTTGTTGACCAGGATGGTATCGATCTCTTGACCTCATGATCCACCCACCTCAGCCTCCCAAAGTGCTGGGATTACAGGCGTGAGCCACCGCGCCCGGCCCTTCTTGTTGGATCTTAACATCACCTCAAGGAGGTGTTAACCTTTTGGCTTGGATTGTAGAGGAAAGGAAAATAAGGTTCTGAGGAATTGAAAAAACTTCCCCAAAGCCCCACCACCGGTAGGTGGAGAATCTGGCTTTTTGTTTTAAGAAAAGGTCTTGCTCTGTCTCCCAGGCTGGAATGCAGTTGTGTCATCATGGCTCAGGCTCAGGTGATCTTCCCATCTCAGCCTCCTGAGTAGCTGGGACTACAGGTTTGTACCACCACACCCAAGTAATTTTTAATTTTTTTTTTTATAGAGATGAGGTCTCCCTGTGTTCACCAGGCTGGCCTCAAACTCCTGGGCTCAAGTGATCCTCCCATCTCAGCCTCCCAAAGTGGTGGGATTACAGACATGATGAGCCACTGCTCCTGGCTGGAACCTGGATTTAACATGGACTCCAAATTCCAAGCTTGCTGCCTCATCGCCAGAAGTGGGAGGGTGGGAAACTCACCCAAAAAACAGTTCAGGGTGACCCCTAAGCACAGCGGTGAGAATTTCTCCAGATTTCTCCTCTGACTTGGACAAGGGCTGAATTTGCCATCACTGACTCTGTAAGGAACTTCCCTTCACTTTTCCTTCTCCACATCTCTTCTTTGAGAAGCTGAGAAGTCAAAGAAGGCTGCCATGCTTTGACTTGTCCCCAGAGTGTCCTGCCCTTTTCAACGGCACTTTATAAATCTAACAAAATGACCAAGATCCAAATAGTCTGTTTTTCCCAGGGTTTTGGTCTCAAGACAAGCTCCCCTGGAGATCTGTTCTCCTTTCTCAGCATGACACCTCTCTCTTAAGGGAAAATCACTCACACTGTGTTCATCACCTGTTTTGTCTCCTTTTAAAAAATGCCAAGTGAACACAGAGACAAATTCAGCCCAGAAAGACTGAGGCAGAGCTTGATTAAGACAGCGGAGGGATCCTGGCAGGTCTGAGGCCAGAGGATGCCCTTCGTCCATCCTTCCTTCCTTCCTTCCTTCCATCTGCTTCTCCCTCTCTGTTTTTCCCTTCTTCCTTTTTAATTTTACTTTATTGCATTCTGGCCTGTTCACTCTACCATCTTACAACTTGGGTGGTGATGGAATTACCCTGGGGCTCTGGGGGCTCCCCGGTGTTCACAAAGAGCCGTTGTCAGTGTGATGTGCATTTTGGCATTGATAAAATGCAGGCCACAGAGTTTGCAATAACACAGCTGTTGACCTTTAGTAGCTCAGGATTCTGGAAATCCACTGAAGCTGGACAGCCATTCCCCAGCTCAGAACTAGGTGGTGCAGAAAACAGCTGAGGCTCCTTAGGCTGCAGACAGGGCCCTTCTCAAGGCACAAGGAAGGATCTGGAAGGGCCCGTGACTTGGAACAAACAGTCAGGCTTCACAGAAACAGAGCCAGGGACTACAGAGCATGGCGGGAGTGGAGGCCCTTAGTCTGAGATACTGATCAGTCAAGCTCAAACTCTCTCTCTCTCTCTCTCTCTCTCTCTCTCTCTCTCTCTCTCTCTCTCTCTTGTTTTGTTGAGACAGGGTCTTCCTCTGTCATCCAGGCTGGAGTGCAGTGGCACGATCATGGCTCACTCCAACCTAGACTTCCTCGGCTCAAAAGATACTCCCACTTCAGCCTCCAGAGTAGCTGAGACTGCAATCATATGTCAACATGCCCAGCTAATTTTTGTATTTTTGTAGAAATGAGGGTCTTGCCATGTTGTCCAGTCTAGTCTTGAATTTCCAGGCTCAAGCAATCTGCTTGCTCCAGCCTCTTATAGTGCTAGAATTACAGACACCATCCACTGTACGTGGACCCCCTGCCCTTCTGTCTGTCTGTCTCTCTCTCTCTCTTAATCTCTCTCTCTTACACACACACACATACACACACACGCTCACACACCACCTCTCTCTCACTTTGCTTCCTCTCACTTCCTCCTGGGCTAGCCTTCTCACTCTCAGCATCTCACCGCCCTCTTTGCACACCTGCTCCCTTCTCTCTCCTGACCTGCTTCCTGCTGACTCATGCTTTCTGCTCCCTAACACTCTTCTTGCAAAGGGTCCCAATTGGATGCCCAATCCCTGAATCCGCAAGACGGCTCAGTCTCAGTATTTACCCCTGACCACCAGTCTGTTTCTATGTCTTTCAGTTCAGATTTTTGAGAGTGGAACCACACAGCAGTCCACTGCTGACCCCACTACCCTTGACTGGTGGAGAGGCCATGGGTGCTGTGGACAGGGATCCCCAGCCTGCAAGCCCGCATGGGCAGGTTGCTGGGATGCAACATTTGTGGTGCTGGTAAGACTGCGCGGGATGGTCTGATTGCATTAGGGCCACTCTATCTTGGGAATCCAAGGAAGCAGAGAAGAGTTCATCAGACATATGTATAAGCTAATGTGTTTAGCTCACGATATTCAACTAATCAAACTAAAAAGAAGACCTTCTAATTTAATTAGAATTCTTAGAACCACCCGAAGATGAAAGATGGTTAGCGGATGGTGCCATTCAAGATGGAACACCACTCCGAATTAGTCACTCACTCTGGGGAGACAGGGCAAGGGTTCAGTATCTTCAGAACTCTAAATATGCTGGCAATTTTAATAATTAAGGACCCAAAAGTGGGATCACTGTGACTTCCAAAGCTCTACAGGTTAAATGATCTACACTGTGAATCATCGAACTCAGGACGATCACTTCCTGCTTGTTTTAACAGAGAACGCAGGGTTTACAGGAACTCAGGAATCCTCTTACCTAGCTCCTGAAGCAAAATGAAACCTTCCAACAAAGCTGAAAAGAAGCAGGTGTATCTACTTTCCCTGACTGCCCACTGGAGCGGGTTTCTCCAGCCGTGGGCAGTGATAGATGGGTACTCACAGCAACATGCCAGCCCCAGGGATGCCCACGAGCCATAGCTAAGAAAGGATAAACTGGGAGTAGGGCGTGGACTCCAGCCACTGGTCTTTCTCTCTAGGAAGAAACTTTCCTGACAGGTATGCAGGAATCTTCCATTTCCCTACCCAGAGGTACTTTACATCCTTCTGTACTGGGCTTCACGCCGGAAAAAGTTGACCAATATGAACACATCAGTAAGTTCCTTTTGCCGTCTGACTTCTAGGGCTTGAACCACGGCAAAGAGTTGAAGGTTGCGATGTTTATTCCCCTGGGACCTCTGCTGGGGAGAGTGAAGGATGTTTATTTCCCTGGGACCTCTCCTGGGGAGAGTGAGTATTACGACTGGTAGGCTGACTTCCTCAATCAAAGGTTATGGCTCCTTCCAGGGAGCCCTCTCCATCCCATGACCTTCACCTGTCTTCAGTACCTGCTCCCTCTCCTTGGCCAAGGATGCTGACAGCCACCTCTATTACAACCTCTGGGAAATTTGCTATCTCTTTCTCTACATCTATATAGATATAGATATTGATAGTTTTTTGAGACAGAGTTTTGTTCTTGTTGCCCAGGCTGGAGTGCAATATCGTGATCTCGGCTCGCTTCCACCTCTGCCTCCTGAGTTCAAGCAATTCTCCTGGTTCAGCCTCCCAAGCAGCTGGGATTGCAGGCACCTGTCACTACAACCAGCTAATTTTTTGTATTTTTTAGTAGAGATGGAGTTTCATCTTGTTGACCAGGCTGGTCTAAAACTCCTACCCTCAGGTAATCCACCTGCCTTGGCCTCCCAAACTACTGGGATTAGAGGCGTGGGTCACCGTGCCAGACCAGAAATTTGCTCTTATGTTTCCCTACACTTTGACCCCTCCTTTATAAAGTAGCCCCTTTATTATTAAAATGTCTTGAAATCACTCAACTTAGGTTTGTTACCTCTTTCCTACCGGGACTATCATGAATACAGAAGGGACCTGATGAGATCTATGGTTTCACTGGAACCATGTTCTAAGCAGCAGAATCCACAGGGCCGATTGACTGGTGAAACAGCAAGGTGGGGAAAGTCCTGTTGGAAATTTTTGGAGGGCACATTTTTTAAAAGTTGACAAGTTCATCCGCCCAAGAAGAAAAGGACACACAGAGTGTGGGCCGACATATCGCAACTCTCTCATTAGCGTGAAATGAATTCACTTCACTTTGCCTCTGAACATGGAGCGCCCCATACAGAAACAAAGACATATGCACCATCATGCGAAAAAGCCACTTGAAACATGAGGGAGCATACAGAAAAGTCCTTGAGGAGGTCTTTTCCAATTTTTCTCAACCCACATATTTTATAAGAAAGCTTTAAACTCTCACTAAAACAATGGATTAAAAAATGAGAAACCCTCCCTCCAGTTTCACAGTCCATTTGTCTCATCCTCTTGAGAGTTGCTAGAAAAAAGAAAAAAGGACGCACTACGTGGCAGGAGCTCCAGCCGTGAACAAACTTGAAAAATCCTGCCTTGGCTGGGAAAATATTTTTAAATTTTCAAACACATTCCAACCTACCCCTGATACAAGGTACAAAAATATCATTGTGAAAACAAAACCACCCACAGGCTGAAGATCATGGAACCTAAAACAATCAATAAAGCCAGGACAAAATTAATAAGCACAGCCTACCTATAAATTTACTCATCTTTTAGTTTGTGATGTGGGGGGATATTAAGTCTCAAAGACCTCCCGTGTGCTTCAGAAAATTGCAGATGAGAAATCTTGGAGTCTTATGCGGCTATCAAAGTGGCAAGTAGGTTCTCTTTAGAAGCTGTGCTTAAATAAGCATGGCGGTGTGTCCTTTAAAAAAGGACCTCTTCTGCTCCCTCTCTGCTCCGTGTGGGGTAAGTGAATGGGTGCCTCCTGACTCTGCTCCTGGTAGAACTTTCTGGAGCATGACCTTCAAACAGTTTGCTTTACTAAGTTCCTGGAGTCAAAAGGAGTCTCTTGCGCATCCTGAAGCCCCCAAGTTAAGCGCACCGCCTGTCATCAAAGACGTGCCCAGTACATTTCTGTGGAATTAATCTTTGAAAAATAACAACATCAAATTAACAGTACTTTCAGATCTCTTCAGGAGCTATCAAGGAATGGCAAATACATTTCAACACATGCATCAACCCTGGTCAATGGGTCACAGCCCCCCAGAACACTATCGTAAGGAGAATTCAAGAGTCCGATCCCTTTTTGGGAGGAAAACAGAGTGCTGATGAATGAGTGATGTCTGCCATTGACCTAGGATTCAGGAATGAGGTCAAGCAGCCTATCGGTTCATTATGCTTGTTCTTATTTATCCTCATTCTCTGCACAGGTCACTTACATGAAATCCTAATGAGAAAATCCACTAAATTCCAAAGAGTGGTATAATCAGCACAGTTCCAACCTACTTAGAATACTGTGGGCCTGGAGTCTAAAAACAGAAACCAGTTCATGTCCAAACCAATTGTTCTTCGTGGAGCACAGGGAGGATATTAGGAATATGCCTTCACAAAGCTCTGAGTCAGACTGCTATCCTCTAGGTGACTTTCAGAACTATAGGTGTAGAAGCACCTCTACCTATGGCTTCTTTGTAAAATTGATTAACTCTTTTCAATAAGTTATTCTATCATCCCCGGCGGAAAATTGCAAGTGCGTTGCCTATGTAAAAATATAAATGTTTGACTCATCTTGCCTAGGGAAATGCTGACAGAACCAGGGATGTATGTGTGCTCCTGACTCCATAAATGTCTCCCGGAGCCCCTGTTCATCTTGACATTCCCACATGTTCCCATGCCACCTTGGACAAGCTTGCGTTGCATAAAATTCTGACCCCGGGACGCCCCTCGTCAAGGAAAACTGGAGGTCAGGACAGTGCATTTTTGGCTCTGAGCCACGACCTTTTGACACAGCATCTGCATTTCTCAGCCAGTCAAGGTGTTTGTATTAGAGGGATCCTGGCTGATGATGGAACTGCAGAAGGCAGCCAGTTGGAAACGCAGGCACGAGCTACAACTTCTGCAATCCTTCTGGAGTGGTCAGCATTGCAATGTGAGGATCCGGGTAAACTGGCCATGCCTATTCTTTTCTTCTTTTTGAGATGGAGTCTTCCTCTCTTGCTCAGGCTGGAGTGCAGGGGTGAGATCTCAGCTCGCTGCAACCTCTGCCTCTTAGGTTCAAGCAATTCTCCTGTCACAGCCTCCTGAGTAGCTGGGACTACAGGTGCGTGCCACTATACCCGGCTAATTTTTGTATTTTTAGTAGAGACAGCATTTTACACCATGTTGGTCAGGCTGGTTTCAAACTCCTGACCTCAGGGAATCCACCCGCCTTGGCCTCCCAAAGTTCTGGGATGACAGGCATGAGCCACCGTGCCTGGCCCCTATTCTGAATGCAGTGCCAGCGACTTCCACTAGTGACAGGGAAAGATGTGTACTAGCCAGAGATGTGAAGTGATTCGTGGCACGGGAATCCTGACACTGCTATTAGCCCCGTGGTGTTGACAAGCCACATACAAGACTACACGACACAGCACCCTGCGTGCCGGTGACACAGATTTACAGGCTGAACTGCTTCCTCTATTCTGACATAATGCCCTGTGACAGAGTGACAGAACAGAGCGTTTGTGCCTGTAAAACCCTCACGATCAACAGGAAATGGAGATCTCTCCAGAGTTAAGTCCTGGAAGGAATTGTATGCCGATGTCATGGCAGCCTCTGCAGCTGGGGCAAAAGCCATCTGCAATTCAGATGGAAACTGATCTGTTCAGAAACAGCTACAAAGTCCAAAAAATCGGCGGCCAGAGCTTGGCTCCTAATAGCAGGGGGTGGAGGGAGCCAGGGACTCAGCAACACTTGGAGCTTGGCAAGGGTCCAGCATTCTTTTATTTTATTTATTTTGCCCAAATATCTGTCCATATCCTCTTAACATGGCAAATGAAACCAGACTTCAATACTGGAAACTTGATGAGCCAATTAACTAAAAAAAGAATCTGTTCTTCCCCTCCACGCTCCATGCACCCTTCTACCTCATCTTTTTCTCTTCTGTTACATCCCCTGCTCACGTTCCTTACCTGAGCTGCTGGTATCGACCCACAGACACCACAGAGGAAATCATGAAAACAGGGCGAAGAAAGTCTGAGCACTTCTAACTAAATGCTATTACAAAAGCATGAAGATTCACAGGATATTTTTGGTAGAAGGTTCCTAAGGGTCAGTTTGTATGTTGTTCAATCAACCAGTTGAGATTAAAACATTGACTTACTTGAGTAGAAGTATGTCAGTATCTCACCAAACACAGTTGATGACAGGATTCTCTGCTAATGTGGGTCATCCCACGGGTCTAATTCTCACCTGCTGCCTATTTTTGTAAATAAAGTTTTATTGGCACATGGCCACAACCATCCATGTCTATACCTGCTTTTTCAGTACAATAGCAAAGTTTAGTAATTGCAATAGAGACTATATGGCCAGCAAAATATAAAATATTAATTATCCAGCCCTTTGTAGAAAAAATATGCTGATTCTTGACCTAGAGAGTGCTTTCTTGGAGGCGGTGGACTTCCAGTTATCTGATAAAGCTCCTAAGAATCCCAAGGTCTGCCATATAGCAGTGTCAGCAAACATGCAGAAGTGTATATGCCATGTGGTTATACTGGACTCATAGAAAATAACAGACAAGAATAGCTCTCAAAAAAGATGAGCCTGCTTCACCAGTCCTATCTTTCTGTATTAGTTAAGATAACTCCACCTGCTCAAAGTCACAGGGGTTTAACACAATAGAAGTTTATCTCTCAGTCCTGAAATGACCAGAGGGAGATCTACTCCATACAGTCATTCAGGGATCCAGGCTAGTTTTATCCTGGAGCCAATTTCATTGGCTAGAAGTCACATGACCAAATCTAACAGCAGGAGAGTCTAGAAAATTTAATCTAGTGTTGTGGCCAGGAGGAAAGGGAGACAGGCTGAATATTTAGCTCCATGACTCATTCTGAGATATTAATGTACCCCATTTTTCCTCCCCTTCCTCTCATCTCCTAGGATCACAGTGTTTCCTATTAGAAAAGGCACACATAATACCTGTTCACTTTTATTGATAAATATATCACGTGTCATCCTTCCAAGGAAATTATCCAACCTAACAGAGGAGAATTCAATGCTCAACTTAAGAAAGAACACCACAGAAGGAGCTTGAGACCAGAAAAGAGGAGGTGCTGGTTCCTGATCTCTCCCAGCAGCTTCTTGGCCAGACACTTCCTTTCTTTAGCTTAGATTTTCCCATTCATTCAAGGGTAAACAATTTGAGCAGCCATGGTCTATCTTTCAGCTCTTTCTGATTCTTTGATTCTATGAAGAAATTCCTAATGATGACGTTTGAGGGCTTGGTGGGAGATATATTTCAGGATGCCAGCCTCAGTGTCAGTCCACAAAAGCAAGAGACAAGTCCACTTTTACAACAAACTCAGACTACAGGAGACCCACAATAAATACTTCACAAAGGAAAACAAAGGATGATATTACACTGTAGCCAAAGGAAACCACGGCCCCAGTTACTGCTTCTCCCACTGCAAATGGTTTTATAAGCAATCTGCTCAGGGTAATTTTATCATTTCAGGCACTGTTCACAACATCACCATGCAGAAATCAAAATTTGATGAAATTAGTTTAGCCATCACAGGAAGGATAAAGAGGGGCTCAGAAGGGTATCCATTTGATAAATAAAATGTATTTTATAAGAACATTTTGGTAATCACTATTTATTAAAGCAAACTTCTTGAGGCTTTGCGCGATTCAAATGTACATTTTCTCCTAACAAAATAAGCATGCTTATTTGAGGAGCCTGGTCTAAAATATTAACAGTCCTCCTGCACCAGAAATATTAGTCCTTCCCTCCTTCTCTGCCTGCTCCTGTCAAGAAGCCACAGAGCATACAACGGCAGCGCCTAGCTAACCATGTAATTGATAACTCCCTACTCTATTCACTGTGGGAATCTGTCAGTTAAAGTCGAAAGATACATACACACCACTATGAAAATGAACTTAACACAAGTCTGTCTGCAGACCAAGAAGGGGCTGAATGCAGCCGACATTTCGCTACTTAATTGGTTGGGGCCAGCTTACCAGCGCACACGTGTATTCTCGCAATGGCATGCTGTACTATGACTCTTTTTGACAGACTTATTTAGTGAAGAGGAGGTATTTTTTTCCCCAGATAATTGCTCAAAATCACGCTTTCAAAGTCAAAGTGATTCAAACTTGCCTGTCTGTATTTTGCAAACATACCAGTTGGATGGAATGCAGATGCCTGTTCCTATTTCGTAGGCGGGTGCATGAAAGATGCTCTTTGGGGTCGTTTCTTTCTTTTTCTTCTTCTTTTCCTCTGAGCAATGAAGGAGAAGGAATACAAATCCCACAGAGTTTAGCCCATCCCCAGCGAGGCTCAGATGGGCCAAATCCTACCGAGAACACGTTTAGCCCAGCATAGGCCCAGAGCCCGCAGAGACAGATGTTGAAACTGAGATCCTGCCAGTCAAAACACTGAAGCCCTCATGTTCTGGGAGAGTCTCTGCAGCAGGACAGAGAGTTGCAGCATCCAAAGCTCAGGATGCTGGAAGGAGCCATCTTGCTTTTTGAAAGCAAGATGTCTACCTACCATAGTAGACAGAGAAAGGACTCTGAAATCAGACCGTCTTCAGTGTAACTCAGGGAAATGACCTCATTCCTTTGCTCTGCTCCTCATCCTTGGAAACTGGGCTCGTTGTATCTACCTTGCAGGGCTGTTGAGGACTGAAATTAAGATGCTCCAGGCTGGGCACAGTGGCTCATGCCTGTAATCCCAGCACTTTGGGAGGCTGAGGCAGGCGGCTCACTCGAGGTCAGGAGTTCAAGACCAGCCTGGCCACCCCATCTCTACTAAAAATACAAAAATTAGCTGGGCATGGTGGTGTGTGCCTGTAGTCCCAGCTACTCAGGAGGCTGAGGCAGGAGAATCGCTTGAACCCGGGAGGCAGAGGTTTCAGTGAGCCCAGATCATGTGACTGTAGTCCCACCTGGATGACAGACAAAGACTCCATCTCAAAAAAAAAAGACACTTCATATAAACATCATCCTAGATAAGGTAGGTACTGCAGGGACAGCTGCACACATTGTCCCTGCCCTCCTACTCTGCTCTAAAGAAATCTGTTGGCAGTTTTTTTCTTCTTCTCCTGGCATTTTTGGATATTTCTATCAAGATCATTCGATGGCTCGGACATCAGTGAGCATAGAGAAATCCTAGTAAGAGGGCAGAGTTAGGAGATGTGGGTGAAGCCATTTTTGATCCTAACACAGCCAGGACATCCTGGAGACCACATGCAGAGTTTAGGAAAGTTTGGCAGTGCAAAGGTCCTCCTATATGGGACCCTGGTTCAACACCAAGACACAGCACACCATAGGAAGAACTTGAATGAGGCTCCCAGGGGTCTGGAAAGTATGACTGCATGATATACAAAAATGCCCCGTGATGATGCAGCACAGAGTTCTTAGCGCAGATTTCTACATAAACCAAGAACCAAAGTGTGGGGCCAACCCTGGAACTTTATATCACTCCATCTCAACATTTCAGAAGGCAAGAAAAACGGAGATACCATGACCTTGACATGTACCCAATGAGTCCAGTCCTACAGGATTGCAGACCCATAATCTCTTCCAAGGGAGGACTTTCACGATAATCCTATCTGCTCTTCCCTTCCGGATTTTGAAAAGCCCTGCAAAATGCTTATTCAAAAATCAAGAAATTTAGTAGCTAAAGTCTCCTTGGGAGAACGGAGCTCTTCTGGGTCATGGTCAAAGCTCGGATCCTGATTTGAAATGCCACGTGTGGTTCCTGTAACTACGGAATAATCAGTCATGGTATTATCATTCTTACCGTCAGGATACCCATAGAGCATCCTGAGAGATGGTAAAAGAAAACACTCTGTCAAAGACCAAATAAATAAATAAACTATTAGTGTTTCAATTGAGGCTGGATTGCCAGGCAGTCAATTTAATTAACGGCAGCACCATTAATTGTGAAAATTGAGGTCTGACTGTGACGTTGCCAATTCAAGTGGTATTGTGTAGACTTGGTTACAGCCAAGAGAACTAAAACCATTCCAAGGACATGGTTGGCATAAAATTAGCAGTGAAAGAGTTTACTCGAAATAAAGAACATGGAAATCCTGAAGGCAACGAGCCATCTTTGGCAAACTACCTTAGTGTTTCCATCTGTCCAAGGGAGCTCATACAGCCGACTTCACAGCAAAGATTTAAAGAGTAGATGCTTGTAAACATGAAGGAAAGCTACGTTCAGAATGGATTTCAGATGGGAGTCGGGAGACAAGGTGGCCACGCGTTGATTTATTCCATAACACTATGCCCACTTGTCAATCATACACTCTGGATAAATGCAGTGCAGTTTTCCTGTTGGGACGCTGAGTGCTACTTCCCGAGCTGAGAAAGAAAATCTTGGACCACTGGGGATCTTTATCTTCAGCATCTCCTGCCTCAGGCATGGACCGCTATGCAGACTCCGAGAGATGGTTACTGATCATTGTCTTGGAGACATCTGAGCAGCAAGATCCCTTCAACCTGATGGGTAGAAACTCCCATCTGACTCTCCTCTCTGCAGGGCTGAGTAGACCCTTTGTAAAACCCTCACAGAAACCTCAGCCATCTCTAGTTGATTCCAGGGAGTGAGGGCCTTTGACCTGGCTCAATTCAGTCCTGAGCAAAAGCATGTAGTGGCCACCATATCCCAGCGCCCCGATGAGGGAGCTCCTCACCTCTGTATTCTGAGACAGATGTAAACTTCTGTCTTCTTGTCACTGCTGCTATTGCTAGGAATAGAAGCAGTTTTTATTTGGAGCCAAACCAATGCATAGCTACTGTGATAGAAGAAAAAGCTATTAAGATGCCAGGGAGATGAACTAAACGCAGGGGTTATCTCTGGGTGGTGGGAATGGGGATGGCTTGTTTTACTTCTGTATGTTTTCTGCTCTATGTGTTTAAATGTTCTCTAATAACATGAATTCTTTTGTAATAGGGGAACCCACATGCGTGTAGCATAAAACAAGATAAGCCCCAAGTGGTATTCGAGAGGAAAAGATATACTTCCTGTGTCTTTACAGAAAAGGAAAAAAGAGACTGAAATTCTGAGCAGGTAGGACTGAGGGGACCTGGCCACAAAGGAGACCAGATGCCGACGAAGGTAGATGCAGGTCCTCAGAGCGTAATACGATTGTGCCTGCTTCAAGGTGCAGGGGGAGAAAAGGGGGGTAGGACATAAAAATGTACCTGAGAAAATACAAGCATTCGTGACAGGGCTTGGATCTGTGCCCCTGCGCAAATCTCATGTTGAATTGTAATCCCCGGTGTTGGAGGTGGGGCCTGGTGGGAGGTGAATGGGCCGTGAGGATGAATCTTTCGTCAATGGTTTAGCAGCATCCCCCTGGTGCTGTCCCAGGGAAAGAAGTCTCATGAGATCTGGTTGTTTAAACGTGTGTAGCCCCTCCCTAGTCCTCTTTCTCTTGCTCCTGTTCTGGTCATGTAAGACATGCCTACTTCCCTTTCATCTTCTGCCATGATTGTAAGTTTCCTGAGGCCTCCCCAGCAGCAGAAGCTGCTATCCTTCCTGTAAAGCCTGCAGAATCATGAGCCAATTAAACCTTTTCTTGATAAATTGCTCAGTCTCAGGCATTTCTTTATGGCAATGCAACAATAGACGGATACAGTTGGTGAGGGTGTGAGAAATTAGAATGCTTGCACATTGCTGGTGGGAATGCAAAATGGTGCAGCCACAGTGGAAGACAGTTTGATATTCCCCCAGAAACTTAAAAGGAATTACTGCATGATCTGACACTTTCACTCCTAGGAATACACCCAAAATAATTTAAGAAGGAACCTAAACAAATACTCATATGCAATGATACACAGCAGTACTAATTCACAAGAGCAAAAAGGTGGAAACAACCCGAATGTCCATCAAAGGATCCATGCGTCAAGTGGTATCTATATACATTGGAATATGCTTCAGTGATAAAAAGGAGTGAAGTGCTGATATAAGCCACAACGTGGATGAACTGTGAACACGTGACACTGCTGTATAATCCCTTTAAATAAAATATCCAAAATAGGCAAACCTATGGAGACAGAAGGTAGATTGGTGGGGAAGAGGAAGTGAGGGTAACTGCTTAATTGGTCTAGAATTTTACTGTGGGAAGATGCAAATATTTTGGACCCACATAGATGTGGTAGTGGCACACCATTGTGAAAGCACTGCTATTGAACTGTCTGCTTTGAAATGGTTACTCTTAGGTGAAGTTTGCCTTATTTTTTTTTAAATAGGGGAAAACAAAAAGCGTACCTGAAGTTTCCTTGCTTTTCTGTGTGTCTGCTGCTTCCTAGAAAAAGCCCTTCCCAGATGGGAGCTTGGTATGAGGGTGGGATGGGGATGGATGTTTGGGGACCTGGGAAGGGGGTCCTTCAGGAGAGTCACAGATTTGCAGGTACCCCCGCACCTCCTGCCCTTGCTGATGGTGCGAGCCCTCTGTCACAGTCTCCCTTCCTTTGAGCACTTCCTTCGAGGCTCAGCTTTTACTGTTGTCCTTCTTCTATTCCCTTGCCCCTCTCACTTCTGTAGCAATAACAATGTTATAGCCCCTCAAAGAAAGAGGAATGAAGCGATCCCCCCAAAAAAGGACATCTGTGGTAGGATTCCAGCAGAAAAATAAAGGACAGGCTCACTGAGCTCATCTCCTTACGGTTTCTGATGTGTGCTTCACCTGCGGGGCCAGGACAGAAGAGTCACCCCAGAAACTTCTGTGGTCATAATGAATCAGCAAATGGATAGTATCTGGAGGATCTCAGGCCTCTGGAGGATTCTGCAAGGATTTCTGCTTCCCTGTGGAAGGCCATTTAAATTCAAGAGCCCCCAACCTCTCTGACAAACATCACTGGGGGCCTCTAAAGAGCTCTCACAGTTGTCCTGTCTGAGTAAGTCTTGCCAAAATGAGTGGTTCAAAACAAACACTTGATTCAATGATATACAGGGTACCAGAAATACCACACATGGGGGTAACGAGGAAGATATTATAGCTCGTATGAAATTGCCTGGAGGCAACAAACAGGTTCCTGTGTTGATGTGTGCATGAGCCTCAGATGAAACCTGATTGTCCCAAACCAGGGGAAACCTCTCTGATGAGCTTACAAGCTAGATTCACAAACATGAAACCAACAAAAAAGAGGTATCAAATCTAAGTTACTTCTTTTTGACGGCCCTGAGAAAAAGACAAGCGCACGGGAGGTAGACTGTGGCACGCCTATTTTGGATGCTATCATCAAACCTCTGCCCCCCATTTTCACAGCTGAGCCAGGCATTAAAAACACTGACGCTGTCAGCACTAAGATTTGCCTCATAGAGAAAGTATTTTAAATGGTAGTTGCAGTAAAAAGACCTGGAGTGGAGAAGACAGAAGGAGTGTCTTTTGAGCTCCTGTTATGCCTGAGGCATCTTCTCTTTGGATTATTTTATTTCAGCATCACATTCATCCAAGAGATCGTCTTATCATCGCGGGTGTGGATGTTCAGGCTTAGAGACGCAAGGCCATGCTGTTTGCAACTACAAGATCCCGGGATGAGACCTAGATCAAGCTATGATGGCAAAGCACGTGTTCCTTCAACTGCATCGCCCCTCGCGTTCTTGCTGATGCAGAAATTACTTGCTCAGTCAGCCTTCCAGGCTGCCACCATTGCGTGCCATGTGGCTGTTAGTCTCAGGCCCACGCACATCACATGCTCCAAATCTGAGACTCTGACCACACAGCCCTGAGTGCTGGGAGGGAGTGAGGACCTGAGGTACCATGAGCAAAAGCAGCTTCATCGGTTCTCATTTCAAAACTACGTAAGAAATAAAGATCAGAAAGAAGTAGGAGTATTTCATAAGATGCTGGTGAGATTAAACGGTGCAGGGAGCTTTGCAAGGAAAAAGCTTTCATTCATTCATTCAGCTGTTCATTCTTTCATCCACAAAATAATCCAGTGCCTACTCTGTGCCAGAAACTGTGCAGGAGATACAAGGATAGACAAAGACGACCCAGATCTGGAAATTGACATTTGGATGGAATAACACTGCCTTAATGTTGCTAGAGCCCAAAGCAGGGCGCTGGCCAAATGCACCATTGAAAGGACATGACGGCAGGGTGCAGTGGCTCACACCTGTAATCCCAACACTTTGAGAGACCGAGGCGGGAGGATCACCTGAGGTTGGGAGTTTGAGACTAGCCTGACCAACATGGAGAAACCACGTCTCTACTAAAAACACAAAATTAACTGGGCGTGGTGGTGCATGCCTGTAATCCCACCTATTCAGGAAGCTGACGCAGGAGAATCACTTGAACCCAAGAGGCGGAGGTGGAGGTGAGCCGAGTTCGCACCATTGCACTCAAGCCTGGACAACAAGAGTGAAACTACATCTCACACACAACAAAAACAAAAAATAAAAACAGAAAGAAAGAACATGGCATCTCCATAAAAAGACTGCAAAGGTTTCCAAGCACCGGCAACTAAAAGGCAGGAGGACCTCCAGGGATGGAGGGTGGCAGGGGAAAGGGCAGAAGAGGCCGTGACGTGGCTGCTGATAAACCTGGAAGAGGTCTGGTCCTAATGGCAAGAGTCCTTACAGTTCTAGAAGCCAGGGGTCTTGCCTGTTTCCTCCCACCCTTGCAGGCCTGCTAGAATTATCTGAACAGTTGAATTCCATCATTACCTTCCCCTGCTCGAAGGCCTCAGCAGCTCTGCACTGCTTATGGACAAAGCCCTTCTCTGGGCTGTATATTCCCAACGAGGTGACAACACATCCAGGGGTGTCAACATCAGTTTTGAGGGATGAGGGTCAAGGAAGAAACACTTTCATTCACAGGGCTTAGATAGGTATATGAACAGGCATTGGGCATCTGTGGTATTCAGATTTCATGCAAAGACAATTAGGAAAGTTGAGTCTCTAAAGGCTCCTGGGGGTGGGGGGCCATAATGAAATAAAAGGCTGGGAAACCCTCTAGGCCAAGGTTTCTTACCTCCAGTGTTACTTTCCTCTAGGACCAGATAATTCTTTGTTGCAAGAGGCTGCCCTGTTGATGGAGGATGTTAACTGGTATCCCCGGCCTTTACCCCCAGAAATCAGGAGCACACCAATACCCTTGTCCTAAGTTATGACAACCAAAACTGTCTCTAGAATGGTCATATATCACCTGGGGGCAAAAGTGGTCCCATCTGAGAATCCCTGAACCAGATGAGGCTCTTCTTATAGATGCTTACTGAGTAATAACCAAATAAACCATGGAAATGTTGACTTTTTAAGGAGTGACCAGAATTAATTCTGGTCCAGAGTTGAATGGTAGAGTGAGTGACAAGGCAAAAGGAGGGGCCCAGACATGCCAAAAGTAGAGGACTTTTCACATTCAATGACGGTCTCACCAGGAGAGAAGGGGCTGAGGAGCCCATCGCACAAGTCTAGAAATGTCCATCTCTCTTTGTGTCCGGAGAGGCCTCATTAAATTCCAAGGCTGCACTGGGGGAATGTGACTTGCAGCTGTGCATCTCGAGGCCTCCCTGGGCCTTCAGTGGACAGGAAACTGCGGTAATAAATTGCCTCTGCTTCCTAACCTAGGTTGTGGGTCTCGGAAGGTTACACCCTAAACATCCCATTCTGAAGGGTGGAGAGCTGGCGGACCCAACCCAGAGACCAAATGTGGGTCTTGGGGTTTGGCAAAGCAGCAACTCTGTAAATAGCGTTAGCCAGCCACAGAATAATCTGTCCTCCTCTTCAGGCTGGACAATCACATCAGGTGATGTTTTCTATGAGTCAGTAATATTTAGGTTTGTGCTACATCAAAAACAAAACTGAAACAATTCCCTGCACATTGCACAATATCTAAGGAAATAAGACGTGGTTTATTTGAGTTGATCATCTTAACACAGGTGGATTCATCACCTCGTCACTAGGCTAGGTTCTGGAAAACAGAACCCCATTTCATTGTGGCTGAACAATTCCCCAAGACTCTTTCCAAGGCTAGTGTATAGCGAGGCAGGTATTAGGGAAGAACCCACGTGCTATTCAATTAAGATGTTTATTGATGTGACATAAAACTCTCCTATTTTATTATCTGTGCTGGAAGGTGGTTATTCATTTAACTGCTTTGCTTCTGTGCTGTGAGGTCATTAGAGACAGTTCTTCACTAACACAAATCCGAAGGAATCCATTCTCTAAAGAGTACGCTTGCCTTCTTTTCCTTCCAAAAGTATTAACAAGATTGAATTTGCCTGATACTGTCTGATTTGTGAAATCACACTGCATTTACAAGGACAGAAATGGGGAGAGTCCTTTACACTTTTCGAATGCAAGATTTTTTCAGAAACGTGAAACCATTTAGAACAGAATTTTAAACATTCAACATAAATGTTGCATGAGTTTTGTGCTAGGGAAAAGAAAGCTGAAGAAAAAAAAATTCTGCATGCGCATATTTTTCCCTAGTTGGAGACAGAAATTTCCCAATTCTCTTGTCCAAGGGAAGTGGGGGCTCTCGGCTCAAGAGCCCTGGTGCTCCCTGAGCCCCGCCTCCATATCAGCAGAGAAACTTGTGTTACTGAAAATACCCAGAAATACTTTTCACTTACTTTTTCCCTGGGAACAAATTACTCAAATTGAGCTCCAGCTTTAAACTCTCATTTGTTAAAAGAGCACTTTGAAAACCCAGACAAAGCAAAGCAAACAAAATAAAACCCTGAAGTTGGTTCTCCTACAGTTTGAGAGACTGATACAGAAAGAAAAATGTGTGGCACCCCCCACCAAAAAAAAAAAAATAAAGGGAGGCTTCTACTCAGAAGACATATTGTTAGCACGTTTGAAGAAATCGGCAGATACTTTAAGAACACAGAGAATTCATACTTGGTTGACTAATTACTGAGTAGCCCCATTCTGTATTGTGCTGTTAAAAGTGGAGATGGTTCTAGAACAGTTCTATTTTTCTTCCTTTTATCACTTTCCCAGTCTACCCGGCTGCCTCCACCAGGGAACGTAAGTACCCAAACGCCAACATGACAGCCCAGGACTTCTGCAAAGCGGCTTAATTACTCATTACGAGATTCCATCAACACAAGCTCTGGTCTGTGGTTTTGTAATAAGGGCCGTTATCTTTCCTAGGATTTCACTCCTTCATAAAGGGGGAAGCGGCAGAGATTTCCGCAACCCCACTTTACACGAGAAGGGAACGAGAGGATTTTAACGCATGAATTTGATGTCATTAACAATGCTGACAGCTGTTTAATCCCAGTGGAAACAACAGCTGAGTTCCAACTGCAGGAAAAATAATTAACTCTTCAATGCGATCCGAGGAAGGGATCTTATGAATCAATTACGGGTCTCTTGCTTTACCTGCAGTTTTTGTCAATTACTGGGCCATTCGGTCGGAAGGCTCCGGCGCTAATATAACGACAGGCAGCCCTTACAGGCAGAGAGATGTGTTAAGTTCGGAGGACAGATTTATTAAATGGGTCTAAGTTTGCCATTAATTAAAATTAAAAACCATTTTTTATGTTTCCACTGAATCACAGAGAATAATGAACTAAAAGTAAAAGGAAATAATAAAGTAGGAGTCTTGGGTGACCCGAGGTCAGGGAGGAGAAGGCAGCTGAGCTGTAAGGGAAAGAAAAATAGGCTCTGGAGTTGAAACAGAAGCAGAGGCTGGGACGTGCAGCAGCATGTACTTTATGACATGTGCCATTTAATTTAAACGGAACATTTAGACACCTGCTGATGACGGTAAATTTGCTACTCTTCACCCTTCCTCCCACAGAGATGGTCAGTGAGCCTCTCTTTGAGGCTGCAGGTTCTTT
The DNA here is from genome assembly GCF_049354715.1 of Callithrix jacchus. Classification (NCBI taxonomy): domain Eukaryota; kingdom Metazoa; phylum Chordata; class Mammalia; order Primates; family Cebidae; genus Callithrix; species Callithrix jacchus. Next base: position 36,502,024 of record NC_133521.1, on the reverse strand, counting down.
GTTTTTTTTTTCACCCCGGTTCGCTGACATCCTTCCGGTGACTATTTCTACTGCTTTTAATTTGTAAAATATTATAGATATAAATAATGTCTGATTAAGATCCTGCTTTGAAATACATGGCACTCACTTAACGGCGCCCATCTAATAAAGCACTCCTGGATCCTTTCCATTCATTTATAATGTGAGACTTTGAGCAGATGTCTTAAGTATTCAATGTTACAAACAGCAACATTACATGAATTTAAATTTGGCTCTTTGTCTGAATGCCCCTCCGAGCATGGCAGCTGATGGCCGGGGAGCCCGGTTTCCTCTGGAAATGAAGCTGCTCTACCACCTGCCCCAAGCTTCTTTCTCCAACAGAGGACAACCTGCTCTTTCCTGAGAGGTCTGGGGCTGTTGGTTGTACTGGAAGACCTTCCAGCAGATCAGGGTCTGCTAATGTGACAGGTGGAGTAAGAAATTTCTGAGTAAACAGCAGGCGGACAAACTCCTACCTCCGCCTAGGAAGAGCTTCAGTGCTCCCCTAGCATGTGCCTGATGCTCCCGATAGATCCTCATAAGGAGGCTGCAATGTCCACACTAATATCCCGATTCTGCTGATGAGAAAACTGAGGTCCTAGGAAGACAGATGAACTAGCTCTCTCTTGTTTGTGTTCTATTTAAATGGCACTTAACAGATGTGTGTGTGAAATCTTCAGCTAAAGTTTAGAACCCAACAGTATAAAAAAACGAAAAAAAAAAAAAAGGCTGGGGCATGCGGAAGGAGGAGCTGGTCACCACGGACATGGCTGAATGAAAGCCTGAATTTGAAAAAAAAATCCTAAAGAATATAGGGGATACTGTAACAATAGTTCTGGTCCACCCAGCACCCTTCCCTTTTCCTATGCTCTTCTGGGAAGCACACTTTGCTCCATTTGATCCATGGGGGGTGGCAATTAGAACGTTCCATTCTCTTTCTGTGGCTGTAGTCACAGGCCCTTGGCTAGATGTTAAACAGCCTATCTCTCTTTTTTTTGACATGGAGTCTTGCTCTCTCACCCAGGCTGGAGTGCAGTGGCACCATCTTGGCTCACTGTAACCTCCACCTCCTGGGTTCAAGAGATTCTCCTGCCTCAGCCTCCTGAGTAGCTGGGATTACAGGTACCTGACATGTAATTTTTGTATTTTTAGTAGAGAGAGGGTTTCACTATGTTGGACAGGCTGGTCTCGAACTCCTGACCTCAAGTGATTCACCTGCCTCAGCCTTCCAAAAGCTTGGGATTATAGGTGTGAGTCACCTCGCCTGCCCGTAAATAGCCTATCTCTGACCACAGTGATTACTCAGGAATAAAGCATGTGGGTCACACTGGACTAGAATCTTACCTGCGTATACACACACACATACACACATATACACAACATCTATACACATACACACACATCTATACACATACACACACACACACACACATATATATATATATTCTTGGAAACAGAGTGAGGAGGTCTCCTGCTGTTATGAAGCTTTCATGAGAACGGGAATCTGGTCTATCTGGCAGCTGTTTCTCCCACCAAGTAGAGAAAACCTGATGCACAAGTAAGCAAGACAGAGACCACCATAGGAAAAGATGGAAGGACACAAATCATCTGATTATATTTTTGAGCCCCTGGATCCAGCCATGCCTGAAGCCATCACTTCAAGACTTCCTAGTACATGAACCAATATACTTCCTTTTGCCAATAAGCTGGGTTTAGTCGCCACCAAGAGTCATGACTAATATGGAAGAAGATGGGTGCGCACTGCTCTGTGCAAGTTCTATCCACGGCTCATCCTGTCTTTCTAAATTGTGGTCTCAAATGAATTCTCAGCAAATTTCCCATGATTCTGGCATTACATTATATATTTTTAGCTCTCTGACTTTCCTCATGCTGTTCCTTCTACCTTGAATGTCTCACTCTTCCACTTCCATACCTGGTGAGGTTCTATGCATCTTCAAAGCCTAGCTCAGACACCAAGGTGGAGCCTCCTGGTTTTATTAGGTAGTACCAGTTTCCCCAAATAAACTGTGATCTCTCAAGAGCAAGAGTCGCACCTTAGTCATTGCTGTGCTCTCAACAATAAGTACAATGCTGGGCATGAGGTTATTGTGACTGATGTTATTCAAAAATTATTCAGTGAACTAAAGACAGTCCACAAGGCATTTACACTGTAGTGGGGAAAGGCAGAAGAGCAGGGATAAATCCAAGCCTGACTGAGAGCCAGCACAGTGCTGTGGTTATCGAAGGATCAGACTGATTCAATCACATCACAGTTTACTTTTCATCTTCTTCTTCTCTTTTTTGAGATGGAGTTTTGCTCTTGTTGCCCAGGCTTGAGTGCAATGGTGCGAACTCAGCTCACTGCAACCTCTGCCTCCCAGGTTGAAGTGATTCTCCTGCCTCAGCCTCCCAAGTAGCTGGGATTACAGGTGTATGCCACCACACCCAGCTAATGTTGTATTTTTAGTAGAGATGGGGTTTCTCCATATTGGTCAGGCTGGTCTCGAACTCCCAACCTCAGGTGATCTAACGCCTTGGCCTCACAAAGTGCTGGGATTACAGGCATGAGCCACTGCGCCCGGCCCACATCAGAGTTTTCATACAATTTTTTTTAACGGCTTTGTTGACATATTATTCACATACCATACAATTCACCCATTTAAAGTGTACAGTAGTTTTAGCACAATCACAGAGTTATGCAACAATGTCAACCATCAATTTACAGCATGTTTATTGCCCCAGAAGGAATCCTGCTCTCCTTATCTGTTAATCCCACGAAGCTGCATCCACGCCCCCTCCCCAGCCCCTGGCAACCACTCTACTTCCGGTCTCTACAGATTTGACTCTTTTGGCCATTTCATGTAAGTGAAATCATATAATATATGGTTCCTTTGTGACTGGCTTTTTGGACTAGCACATTGTTTCAACATGCTATTTTTTTTTCTTTTCTTTTCTTTATTAAAGCTGCAGGAAATACCCTTCTTCATAAACAGTGCCTTGCATGGAATAAACAAATATACAGTGAAGAAGAGAGGATCTGTTCTGCTGGAAGGAGAGCTGCCAGGCGCGGTGGCTCATCCCTGTCATCCCAACACTTTGGGAGGCCGAGGTGGGTAGATCACTTGAGGTCAGCAGTTCGAGACCAGCTTGCCCAAAACAGTGAAATCCCGTCTCTACTAAAAATATAAAAATTATCTGGGCTTGGTGGCGTGGGACTATAATCCCAGCTACTCAGGAGGCTGAAGCAGGAGAAACCCTTGAACCGGGGAGGTGGAAGTTGCAGTGAGCAGATCACACCACTGCACTCCAGTCTGGGTGACAGAGTGAGACCCTTTCTCAAAAAAAAAAAAAAAAAAAAAAAAAAAACAATTAAAGAGAGCAGCGTGGTGATCCAATCGTTACTTTCTTGAGTTAGTCCTCGGAGGTAGCAAAGGAGCAGGCTAGGGTTTGTGATTGAATTCAATGCCCAGAGTCATAAGACCAGACACAGAAACAGCCGCATGGGAGTCCCCTGAGTGCTCCACTGGGCTGCTCCCTCCCACAGTTATATGCCAGGTTTCTACTGAAGGAAATGATGAGGCAATGGCCACCAGGGCCTGGCAGCCAGGCCACTCATCAGGTTCCAGGCAGTCTATCTGGAAATATAAAGTTCTACTGTTATACATTTGAAAGTGGAGAAAAGCTGTGCTATTTCAAGTTGTCTTCTTTTTTTTTTGAGATGGAGTTTCACTCTTGTTACCCAAGCTGGAGTGCAATGGCGCGATCTTGGCTCACTGCAACCTCCGCCCCCTGGGTTCAGGCAATTCTCCTGCCTCAGCCTCCTGAGTAGCTGGGATTACAGGCACGCGCCACCATGCCCAGCTAATTTTTTGTAATTTTTAGTAGAGACAGGGTTTCACCATGTTGACCAGGATGGTCTCGATCTGTTGACCTCGTGATCCACCCGCCTCGGCCTCCCAAAGTGCTGGGATTACAGGCTTGAGCCACCGCACCCGGCCGTCTTCTTTTTTTTAATTTTAAGAAACTGCCTTCTCCATGAATGAGTACTATGTGACAAACATTCCAAGTCCCTTCTTATGGTAATACTGCACTTGGCAAATGGCTCGGATCCAATCCAATTGAACACAATAAAATGAAACAATCTGTGCCATCTCCAATCGCTTCAATCTTTACCATGATGATTCCTAAAACCAAGGAGCATGGTTTTAAAAAGAAGAGGAGGAAGAAAGAAAAGACACAGGCTGCCTCTCCCGATATCAGCCTCCTTGTTAGCTGGGCCTTGTGCTTTTTGTCACCATCATGAACCTCTCAACGGGCTCCTTGGGAAACGCCTGCCCCATTGCTCTGAGGTCGAAGTTTACATGTGAAACAAACTTATAACATCTCCTTGTTTGTGATGGTTAATAATGAAGCATAATTGTATCCACAGTGAAGACTGCCGTCCCATTTTGCAAGGTTGGTGAGAACTCCCTAGGGAACAGTTTGGCTACCACCAGGACCTGGTCTCTAGCAATTAGCAATGACAATCGATCTCCACCTACGCAGAATGGCCAGGGCTCCCAGCACATTCTTCCTGCCTCAGGTTGGTGGTGATAGCTCCCTGTTGGGTTCTTACAGTTAGGACTATGGGGTAGAGTTTCTGGATAGTCCGGAAATCACCCATTCATTCATTCACTCATTCATTTGCATATATGCATCCTCTCCACGCACTGTGCTATGCAGACCATGCGCTGTGCCTCAAGGAATGGAAGATTAAACACATACACACGTATACCTATTTTTAATATAGTGGGGTATGTGCTAAATGGGAAGTGAAAACACAGAACTGGGGTTGAGGAAGGGAAGAAAGGCTCCCCATCTCCCTGTTCCCTCCTCCTCCTGCAGCTACTGATATGGCCCAGCAGGCTGCAGCAGAGCTGACTTATGTGGAGTCACTCCCATCCTCTCCCACCCTGCCTCTCCTGCTCTGACAAAGCCCTCATATTCGGAACTCTGCAGCCGCCAGCTCCTGAGTCCTCCTAAGTCAGCTCCTGACGTTTCATGGTAGTCTTTCATCCAGTGGACAACTAATGCCCGCTAGGCTCTCACAAGTTAAATCTGAGTGACACCAGTCTTGGCTGTTTCCTTAAAAGTCTAGGGAGGGGGTATTGGGCACAGTGGCTCACAGCTGTAATCGCAGCTCTCTAGGAGGCCAAGGTGCGTGGATCACTTGAGCTCAGGAGTTTGAAACAAGCCTGGGCAACATGGCGAAACCTCCATCTCAACAAATACACACAAAAAGTAGCCAGGCATGGTGGAGCGAGCTTGTGGTCCCAGCTACTCAGAAGGCAGAGGTGGGTGGAAAGTTCAGTACAGGAGGCTGCAGTTAGCTGTGCTCATGCCACTGCACGCCAGCCTGGGTGACAGAGTGAGTCTCGAAAAAAAAAAAAAAAAGCTTCAGGGGGCAGGAGTAGCTGCCTCCCAATTGTTCAGGGCTAGATTCATCCACTTGCAACATCATTTGAATTATGGGGTTTCCTCTTTCCTTCCAGATATCTCTCAGTGTTGATGGGATTCTCAGAGAGGCAGGTAAACTTGGGAAAACAGGCTGAAACATATAACAGATATCCCAGGGACAGGTGAGTGCCTATGGGAGAGTTCTAAAAGAAGAGAAAAGAAAGAACAACAATGGACCCAAGGAAGCCTTTGAATAATCTGCATACCCTTTTGACTCTTCTTCCAGTGGAGACAATAAGCAATGTTAATAATAAGAAATCACTGTTAGTATTTACGGACGGACCCCTTACTATGTCCGGACACAATTCGCATGCTTTGTTATCTATGAACTCATTCCATCTCCACTGCAGCTCTACGAGGTGGGCATTGTTATTTCACACATGTGGAACCCGAGGTAAGTAATTACGCCAAAGTAGAACGGTTCGTGCATGTGATTTGAATCCAGACTGCCACCTGTACTGGTATCGGCAGGCCATGAAAAGAACTGTGCAATACATGTAAGCTTCTTTAAACAGGGTGCCCCCTTTGACTCAGTGATTCTACTTCTGAAAATGTAATCTTAAGAAATAGGTCAATATTATTACTACATAGTATAGTTATTGATGCAAAACACTCATGTGTTACTTTTTAGCCTTACTTATAATAAGGAAAATTGAGAAGCAATCTAAATTTCCAATATTAGGAGAATAGTTTAAAAAAAAAACTACAGTAATAGCCACTAAGAATTTACAGCCATCTTAAAAATGATATACGATAAAGAGGGTAATATTGTGGGATGGTGTTATTATGTTAAGGTCAAAAGTAGAACCAAAATTTCTATAGACAATATGATTGCAGATATGTTTACATGCCATGATAGGCGGGGTCCCGGAAAAGAAAAGCAATGTTTTCCATTTGGTTCCATCTGAAACAGCAATCAGGAAACCATTTGTTTCTGGGCATATCTGTTATCTCCTGTTACCCCATAGCCTCTTAAACCAGTGCCTCTAGAAAACTCAACCTAATTTTTTTTTCCTGAGATATTTCACATGGAAAAATAAATTACATCATTGGGTTTCATATCTAAGTTGGATAGGTAAAGCTACGCTCTTTAGCTCATGGAAAAGAAGCCACGCAAAAAAGCTTTGAATCCTCAGAGCTGCTCACACAGTGTATCCAAAACCGATGAGGCACACAGATTCCACCTGGAGATACATTTTTTCCATACTTGTTCTCAGGCGCAGAACCAAATCACAGCACCTCCTCCCTCCAGCTCTACTTTAGAGCAAATTGAGTCCAAATTAGATCATCCGTTTCGTCCAATTGTATAAACCACGGCAATACTGTTTGGGGAAATCTAATAGTGTTAATCTAAGAACTGCTCCTGTGCCCACAATAGAGTCAAACAAATAATCAATAAGCCTCTAGATATTATAACATCAGCGAGTGAAGAGACAGAGAAGAAACTGTGTTTGCAGAGAGAACTGCTTAAATGGGATCAAGTCACAATGCAGGAAGGACAAAACCAACACAGAAAGTGACACAACAAAACCAGGCTGAATATCAGAGTTTATCCTAGAGATGCTAACAGTGCCAGAATCTTCCAGTGGAAAGCTTTAGATTTTGTATCTACATAATCCAGGTATTTTTTTTTTTTTTGAGATGGCATTTTACTCTTGTTGCCAAGGCTGGAGTGCAATGGTGTGATCTCAGCTCCCTGCAACCTCTGCTTCCTAGGTTCAAGTGATTCTCCTGCCTCAGCCTCCCAAGTAACTGGGATTACAGGTGTCCACCACCAAGCCCAGCTAATTTTTTGTATTTTTAATAGATACGGGGTTTTGCCGTGTTGACCAGCTTGGTCTCAAACCCCTAACCTCAGGTGAGCCACGTATCTCAGCCTCCCAAAGTGCTAGGATTACAGGCGTGAGCCACTGTGCGCAGCCAAATTTTACTAGGCATTTAAACATCTCATTCAATCATCAATACTATCTCTGTGGAATTGTTATTATCATCATCACATTACTGATGGATACGTATGAGGTTCAAAGAGCTTAGTTCACTTGCCCAAAGTCACACAATTAGCAAGGCATTTACCGATGGCACTTGAACACATCAATTCAAATCCATACTCTGGTGAATTGCATACTGGCCAATGGTTTTGAAGTTGACAACAATCCATGTTGATTTCCTTTCTCTGTAACCTAGACAAGTGTATTAGTCTGTTTTAAGGCTGCTGATCAAGACATATTCAAGACTGGGGAAAAAGAGGTTTAATTGGACTTACAGTTCCACATGGCTGAGGATGCCTCAGAATTATGGTGGGAGGTGAAAGGCACTTCTTACAAGGTGGCAGCAAGAGAAAACTGAGGAAGAAGCAAAACCGGAAACCCCCGATAAACCCATCAGATCTCATGAGATTTATTCACTATCACGAGCATGGTACAAGAAAGACCTGCCCCCATGATTAAGTTACCTCCCCCTGGGTCCCTCTCACAACATGCAGGAAATCTGGAAGATACAATTCAAGTTGTGATTTGGGTGGGAACACAGCCAAACCATATCATTCTGTTCCCCCCCAAATCTCATGTCCTCACATTTCAAAACCAGTCATGCCTTCTCGACAGTCCCCTAAAGTCTTAACTCATTTCAACATTAACCCAAAAGTCTGCAGTCCAAAGTCTCATCTGAGACAAGGCAAGTCCTTCCTACCTATGAGCCTGTAAAATCAAAAGTAAGCTAGTTACTCCTTAGATACAATGTGAACACAGGTACTGGGTAAACACAGCCATTTCAAATAGAAAAAATTTGCCAGAACAAAAGGGTTACAGGGCCCATGTAAGCCTGAAATCCAGCAGGGTAGTCAAATTTTGAAGCTCCAAAATTATCTCCTTTGATTCCAGGTCCTATATCCAGGTCACACTGACACATGAGGTGGGTTCCCATGGTCTTGGGCAGTTCCACTCCTGTGGCTTTGGAGGGTACAGCCATACTCCCAGCTGCTTTCACGGGCTGGTGTTGGGTGTCTGTGGCTTTTCTAGGCACATGTTGCAAGCTGTTGGTGGATTTACTATTCTGGATTCTGGAGGACAGTGGTCCTCTAATCATAGCTCTACGAGGCAGTGTCCCAGTAAGGACTCTCTGTGGGGGCTCCGACCCCACATTTCCCTCCTGCACTGCCCTAGCAGAGGCTCTCCATGACGGCCCCACCCCTACAGCAAACTTCTGCCCAGGCATTCAGGTGTTTCCATACATCTTGTGAAAACTAGGCAGAGGTTCCCAAACCCCAATTCTTGACTTCTGTGCACCCACATGCTCAACACTACATGGAAGCTGCCAAGGCTTGGAGCTTCCACTCTCTGAAGCCACAGCCTGAGCTATATGTTGGCCCCTTTCAGCCATGGCTTTAGTAGCTGGGACACAGGACACCAAGTCCCTAGGCTGCACACAGCCCAGGGACCCAGAGCCGGGCCCACAGAAGCATTTTTTTTCTCCTTGGCATCCAGGCCTCATGGGAGAGGCTGTCATGAAGTTCTCCGACATGGCCTCGACACATTTTCCCCATGGTCTTAGGGACTAACATTAGGCTCCTTGCTACTTATGCAAATTTCTGCAGCTGGCTTGAATTTCCCCCCAGAAAATGGGTTTTTCTTTTCTATCACATAAACAAACTGCAAATTTTCCAAACTTTTATCCTCTGCTTCTTTTATAAAACTGAACACCTTTAATAGCACCTAGGTCACCTCTTGAATGTTTTGCTGCTTAGAAATTTCTTTTGCCAGACACCCTAAATCATCTTTCTCAAGATCAAAGTTCCACAAATCTCTAGGGCAGCGGCAAGATGCTGCCAGGAGCTTTGCTAAAACATAACAAGAGTCACCTTTGTTCTAGTTTACAAGTTCCTCATCTCCATCTGAGATCACCTCAGCATGGACCTTACTGTCCATATTACTAACAGCAGTTTGGGCAAAGCCATTCAACAAGCCTCTAGGAAGTTCCAAACTTCCCCACATTTTCCTGTCTTCTTCTGGGCCCTATAGACTATTTCCACCTCTTTCTGTTACCCAGTTCCAAAGTCACTACCATATTTTTGGTTATCTTTTCAGCAACACCCCACTGCACCGGTACCAATTTACTGGATTAGTCCATTTTCACACCGCTGATAAAGACATGCCTGAGACTAAGAAGAAAAAGAGGTTTAATCGGACTTAACATGGCTGGAGAGGTCTCAGAATCATGGTGAGAGATGAACGGCACTGCTTACATGGTGGTGGCAAGAGAAAAATAATAAAGAAGCAAAAGCAGACGCCATCAGATCTTGTAAAACTTTTTCACTATGAGAATAACATGAGAAAGACCGGCCGCCATGCTTCAATTACCTCTCTTTCGGTCACTCCCACAACACGTGAGAGACACAATTCTAGGAGACACAATTCAAGTTGAGATTTGGGCGGGGACACAGCCAAACCATATCAGCAAGTCAACAGCATCATTAAGGCCCGGTTTCTGTATCTAAAAATGGAAGTAACAATATGTGTCTATGTGTTAAGTGCATAGTGTAATGTCTGGTAGAAAGTCCATACTCAATGCATGTTGGCTCTTATTAGCCTCATCATTATATCACCTTAATTATTTTAAAATTATTTTCACATGCTTTAAAAAGCATACCACTAACATAACTAGCATAAACAAATACCAAACTCTAGTTCAGTAATGCAATAAGGACACACCTGCTTAAGTGTTTAGGAGTGAAGTCATTGCTGTCTGTAACTTACTTAGCTTTTTGTTTGTTTATTTCTGACACAGGGTATCACTCTGTTGCCCAAGTTGAGTGCAATGGTGCAATCACAGCTCACCACAGCTCCTATCTCCTGGACTCAAGAAATTCTGCCTCAGCCTCCCAAGTAGCTGATTTTTTATTTGTTTTAAATACATATATAAAAAATTTTTTATTTTTTGTAAAGGCCTCACTATGTTACCCAGGCTGGTCTCAAACTCCCGGACTTAAGCAATTCTCTCACCTTGGCCTCCCAAAATGCTAGTATTATAAATGTGAGCCACTGCACCTGACCTACACCTTATTTTGAAATGGATCATAAGATAGACTGGTGGATACACAGAGGAATGGTAAATGAATAGAGTTGCAAACAGAGGGAAATGTTAATTGTGGAATCTAGGTAGTGCATACTGGAGTACTTACAGTATAATTCTTTCAACGTTTGTGTATGTCTGTGATTTTTCATAATAACAAACTGTTGGTGGGATGAAACAGCAAGAAGAATGACAATAAAGAATAAAATACCGTGGGTATATCCCACAACCTAATGAGGAGTAAAAGAAGCAAGACAGCAAAGAATGCATACTGGGTGGGTGACTGTTTATATGAATTTCAGGAGCAGAAAGCTCTGGTGAGAGAAATCAGAATAGTGGTTAGCTCTTAATGCTGATGGTACTTCTTGGTTAGAAAGGGGAACAGATGAGCCTTCTGAGGTGTTAGGAATATTCTCTGTCTTGATCTGAGTGGTGTTTACACAGTTGTATGAAAAAGTAGTTCATTGAACTGTACATTTAATATGTGTGCACGTTACCGTAGGAATGATACATCTCAAGTTAGATTCTGATGCAAGCAGCTCACATTTTCTGAATGCCCTCCTCTTCCTGTGCCAGGCATTCTTTCTAGGCACTTTCTGATGCATTCACTTGGAAAACCATTTGAGAGAATTGTCTGACAGGATACATTATTTAAGCCTTTAAATGCGATGTGAAGCAATCTCACTTTCTTAGAAAATGACTGTCATTCCTGAGAGTAAACGTGGCCTACAAGGAAATTATGAATGTGTGAAACTCCGCAGCCTCCTAACCCTTGTCCGGTGTCTTTGGGCATTTTCTTCCTTCCTTTACAATCAGATGCCTTTTACAAAAAAAAAAAAAAAAAAAGGATGCCTTGCTGATCCAAAATCTCTGCCCTCTGGCATAGGATTCAGCTACTGGGATAGAGAAAAAAGAAGCCACCTTTAAATAACAGTACACAGAAAGTCATCTACAGGATGGATGTCTTCATCAAAGGCTAGGCTCCTCTTCTCTCCTCTGGGAGACATTCCTCTTCTTTTCCACCTTAAGATTGTACCTGTCCAAAGCTCCCTTATGGCCTGACCCACTGGATCACAGGTAGAAAGCACATGCAGACTTGTTCATGAGCAGCCTGGAAGAGGGTCCTGACAAGAGATAGGGGAAGACAGGGAATCTGTTTCAGGCAACAAAGACTTGGCAACCAGGTCTGTCCCTAACACCTGCCAAATTGTGCTTGATGTAAATTGAAAGCAATAGCTCTTGGATGCAGATAATACAGCAATATGGAACCACAGGATGATTTCTGCAAAATCAATTGCATGGAAGATGTAGTAAAAATAGAGATGCATTAAGATTCAGGACAGCAAGACTACTATGATAACCTGAGGAACTTGTTTAAAAGATGAAGTTCCCCAAGTTCCTCCTCAGATTTACTGAATCAAAATATCTGGGAGCGATAGCCAGAATATGCTTATTTTAACAAGCTCACACTGGGGAGTCTCTTGCATGTGAAAGATGGAAGATCAAAGATTCTTTGTGAAGAGTCCCTTTAGGGGAACAGGCCTTTCATTTATCCTCCCTCACTTACCCATCCACATATGCATCCACTCATCCACCCACCCACCCATACATACATACATACATACATACATACATATATACATGTACCCACCTACCACCCACCATTCCACACATCTATGCATCCATCCATCCATCTACCTATCAACCTACCTATCCATCTATATATCCGTCCATCCATCCACCCATCCATCCATCCATGTACCCACCTACCACCCACCATTCCACACATCCATCCAGCCATCCATCTACCTATCTACCCATATATCCATCCATCCATGTACCTACCTATCACCCACCATTCCACACATCCATGCATCCATCTAGCCAGCCATCTACCTATCAACCTACCTATCCATCCATATATCCATCCATCCATCCATGTACACACCTACCACCCACCATTCCACACATCCATGCATCCATCCAGCCATCCATCTACCTATCAACCTACCTATCTATCCATATATACATCCATCTATATATCCATCTATCCATCCATCCATCCATCCATCCATCCATCCATCCATCCATCCATGCATCCCATAGCTATGTATCTGCTGAGTGTTATCTTTGTGCCATGCCACAAACTGTACCTTCCTTGGTGGTCAAAGACAGTTTCCTTCCTCCAACTAGTTTTACAAAGAACTACATCAACGTAGCCACATTAGGTTTAAGAAGAAGACATAGGCCGGGCGCGGTAGCTCAAGCCTGTAATCCCAGCACTTTGGGAGGCCGAGGCGGGTGGATCACGAGGTCAAGAGATTGAGACCATCCTGGTCAACATGGTGAAACCTCGTCTCTACTAAAAATACAGAAGATTAGCTGGGCATTGATGCCTCAGATTCATCAATCTATGCATTTGGTTTTGGGAAGTCTGTCAGGCCTTTTGATGTGGTATATGCAGGGGGTCTCATCAGCATCTGAGCCTCCACTCTACCCTGCAAATTTTCATGAGCTCTTTGATCTTCTGCCAAGACACATGCCTCCCTATCACACTGAGAGTCACCACTGCTGATTCTTGCATCCTAGAAGTGGATGGATGGATAGATGGATGAATGGACTGATGAATGGATGAACAGGTGGATAAATGCATGAGTGAACAGAGGGATGAACAGATAGATGAATGGCTAACCCCGTGAAGATTGTTATTATCATACCTGAGTTACTGCGTTAGTCTTATCTTTTCAAATGTTTATGTCCCTAAAAGATATCGAGTTCTGAAAGACAGACATCTTTCTCTGTCTTTGCTCACAGCGCCAAGCACAGTACTTGACTGGTGGAAGGTACAGCAAGAGGTGAAAAATACATGCCTTTTGAAAAATAAATGAATTCAGTTCAGTGCCCTTATTTCTAGGTCTGTATGATATTCTTCCAGGAATGTAATTTATCAGTAATGAGAAGAATGAGAACCTTGACACAGAGATGGCCCATTGATATTTTACTTTCATACTCTACAAAGAAATACCTAGTGGTGAGTTTGGATAAACATTCTGATTAGAAGATGGTCTTACTAATTTCAAGAAAAAGTGGGTCGACAGCATTTTTAAAAACATCACATTATTTGGATATTAAATGTCTTGCTATTATAGAACTCCCGCTTTCCACAGATGGGCAAACTAAGGCCTACCAAATCATTTACTTCAGATCTCGAACCCAGAACTCTTTTCTTTTAGTCCAAATCTCTCCTCACTATGCTATCTTGAACCTATGGAGTGGAACGCAACAAACACATTTTTCTTTTGAATCAAAGGAAGACTTTTAAAATGATAAAACCTTCTTACCCTGTGCCCCCTACTCCAACCACGTCCTGTTTTCAGGTGAAACTATCCAACGTGGCATTGAGGACTTGGTATATTTCATCAAATGAATTTCCTCCTGGTGACACTGCATATACCATATAATTTATATTCAGTTGTTTGAGAGTACCAAAAAAAAACCAGAGGAGCCTTTGCTGTGGTACGAGGATGGACTTCCGTTTCTAATGGGAGAGGGACGTCACTGTCAAAAAACACTGTTCAGCTTACTACGGAAACTACAAGGCACCATAACTTCCCAAATTGGCAAAAACTACCTGCTATGGATTGTAGTAAAGTGTGTTTTTAAATTATTTCAGAACCATAAAACCTCTCCATAGAGAGTGCTTTGAAACTGCAAATTAAATATAGAACATCTATGAACTGTATCCATTTTTACAGTAAGTATATATTTCCATGGGGGTTTGTGCCATCTTTTTTTGTCTAGTTACACTAGTTAATAATGCAGTGAATTTGCAGTAATAGAGTAAATGTTATTTTGATGACACTATTTGATTAAATTAAAGATGACATTAAAAGGACCATTTCAATAAAGAACCGAAATATTCAGAAGTAGCTGGGGCTGAGTGTTTAAGTCAGCGAGTCTCGCGGTCTTAAAAGGGCCAAATGGAATTTCCTTCACCGTGTGAATGATGAGCAAGTTAAGGAACAATACGACCAAATAACGTATGGGAGAATATACAGGCTGAGATTCCAAGACCCAGGCAATTTTAGTTATTTGAGGCAGGTGCACCACACACAAGAAAACAGCTCAGGAGGCCTTGGGAAAATGTAGAAATGCATTAAGTAAAACGAAAGTGAGAGGGCACTGAAATTTGCAGCAAAATGTGCTGATGTGGTGACAGTGAATTGAGTTGTCAAAGAAACAAAAGAAAGGGAGGCTGGGAGGATTAGTCACGTCCCCTCCACACCCACCATCTTTTCTGCAAATTCACAAAGGCACAAGTGGGCCAGCCACACCAGGGCAGGGACAGCTTTGAGATGAAAACAGGAGAAGAGAGTCCTAATTATTTTAAGGCCTTTGTTCCTATGGTGTTTGCCAAATAAAAGTTCTTCTCCTGATTGAGAGGTTCCAATGCATAAATCAAACAACTGTTTGAAAATCCCTTAAGTTTTTAGAGATAGAATCTATCCGAAGAAACATTCCTTAGTAATGGGGCTGAGTTACGAATCGTGGATATTTCACCAGAAAGAAGACCCGAGATTAAAGGTGTGCAGTGGTAGACAATTCCAATTCCCAAAGAAACACCTGTTCTGGTGTCTCAGCCCCAAAGACAGGTGACATCCTGGCCCCACCCAGCGGGCCACTGGCTATTGACAAGTTCAAGCCTGAAGCATTCACATTTGTGGCTGTTTTTACAACTAAAGAGAGACGGGGGGGATAAACCCAACTCAGCTCGAGCTAATACAATTCTTCCTTGTGATCTCAAAAGAGCATCATTAGATGCTAAGTTTTCTCAGATAATTATCTGGTCGTCATGCATGTCGGTATCTCAAAATAATTATTTCCTCACAGAAAAGGAAGGCAGTGTGGTTTGCTGGAAAAGTCATGTGCCCTGCATTTCAGTAAATATTGCTTCTTTAAGGGCAAATACCTCAGATTGCAACATTCGTGGTGTTTTCGACTTTCTGCGTCTAAAGTGGGAGTGTTTATTATCTCCTCAGTGCAAATCACTTAGACACAAAGGAGGACGTAAAATGTCACATCAGGCAAGTCTATGAAATAAAGCATGTGAATAACACACATTGTGATGCTGAGATTTTCAAAGCTGAACAGAGGCCTCCAGATGCCAGGAAATTTGTTCTCATCAAAGATACCCATGTCCTGTGAGGGATCGCAACTACTCAGAAGTGACGGCAGCAAACTTTCTTTACAAAACATCTTATTTCCCAGAATTTTGAGTGGCTCAAGTCTGTATGTTTGAGACACTCTCCTTCATAATTTCTAAAAGTGGCCACAGCCTGCGTGTGTGACCTCCTGTTGCTCTCCACACGTCTGAGGCCGGCTCAGCAGATCCCAAATTTCTTGTTTGTGGCACACTTTCAAGACTCAAAAATGCAAAAGGAATTTTTCATAAGTGTACAAAAAGACTAAAAGGGAAAATAGAGAAATTTTAGGGCAATGAAACTATTCAGTATGGTATGGTGTGATATACGATATGATATGATGTATGATAGACACATGTCATTCCACGTCTGTGAAAACCCACAGAATATATACCACCAAGTGTGAACTCTAATGAACCTATGGACTTTAGGTGATGATGATGTGTCATCGTAGATTAATCAATTAAAACAAATACAGGCCTAGTGTGGTGGCTCAGGCCTGTAATCCCAGCACTTTGGGAGGCTGAGGTCAGTGGATCGCTTGAGGTCAGGAGTTCTAGACCAGCCTGGCCAACACAGTGAAACCCTATCTCTACTAAAAATATTTTTAAAAAATTGCCAGGTGTGGTGGCACATGCCTGTAATCCCAATTACTCAGGAGGCTGAGGCAAGAGAATTGCCTGAACCCAGGAGGTTGAGGCTGCAGTGAACCAAGATTGCGCCACTGCATTCCAGCCTGGGCGACAGAGCAAGACTCCATCTCAAAACAACAGCAACAACAACAAACTCCAAAGACGTAAACAAATACCCTGATCTAGGAGGGATGTGGATAGTGAACCAGGATTCAGCAGGAGGTATATGGGAACTCTCTGCACTTTCTGCTCAATTTCGGCTCTGAGGCCAGGTGCGGTGGCTCACGCCTATAATCCCAGCACTTTGGGAGGCCGAGGCGGGTGGATCACGAGGTCAAGAGATCGAGACCATCCTGGTCAACACGGTGAAACCCCATCTCTACTAAAAATACAAAAGAAATTAGCTGGGCATGGTGGTGCGTGCCTGTATTCCCAGCTACTCAGGAGGCTGAGGCAGAAGAATTTCTTGAACCCAGGAGGCAGAGGTTGCGGTGAGCTGAGATCGTGCCATTGCACTCCAGTCTGGGTAATAACAGCGAAACTCTGTCTCAAAAAGAAAAAAAAAAAAAATTGGCTCTGAAACTAAAACTGTTCTTAAAAAAAAAAAGTTTTTTGTTGTTGTTGCTTATTTGGTTTTTGTTTTGCTTTTGTCTGTTTGTTTTTTCTAAAGTGAAAAGAAGGCCAGGCATGGTAGCTCATGTCTGTAATCCCAACAATATGGGAGGCGGAAGTAGAAAGAAGGGTCTCTTGAGGCCAGGAATTCAAGACCAGCCTGGGAAACATAGTGATATCTCATCTTTCCAAAAAATAAATTAGCCGGGGGTGGTGATGCACGACTGTAGTCCCAGCTACTCGGGAGGCTGAGGCAGGGGAAGTGCCTGAGTTTAGGAGGCTAAGGCCACCATGATCGGACCACTGTACTCCAGCCTGGACAACAGAGCAAGGCCCTGTCTCAAAACAAAAATCTATTTAAAAAAATGAAAAAGAAATAAGAAAATTAAAAAATATAAACAATAAAGTGAAAAGAGGTTTCATAAAGAGCAAATATGAACAATTTGTTGGTTTTAAAAAGTCCAGTTACTACCTCTGCAGGATGGTGTCCCTATGTGAGGAGAACTCTGTACCATCCTAGTTGTGATCCACACTCACATGTTCCAGTAAAAATAGAATCTCTTTTGGCCCAAGCTCTCTGCGACTCTGAATAACTCACACCTCTCACTTGCCTTGAGTTTGACGTGAGTGTTGCAGCACACCTGACTCATCTCCTCAACGCTCCTCTCAACGGATTTCACTGATGTCGCATCTGCAGCTGCAGAGAATATCTATTTTAGGGCATGAGGGACATTTGGTGGCCCATCTGTGAAGATGCGCTGAATACCATTTGAGCACCCACACTGCAGTTCCAGCGTATGGCCACAGTCTCTGACCCCTGCAGTCTCTCCTCCAGTTGACCCTACCAGCAAAGTCTCCTTTTCCTATGGGGCAAAATTCTATATAGTCTTCACCTGTCACCTCCTCTGCAGAGTTCTCTGATCAGGAAAGAACACAGTCCCAGTGCTTTGTGGGGGATAATGCAGAAGGATCACTTGAAGCTGGGAGTTTAAGATCAGCCTGGACAACATAGTGAGACTCTGTCCCTACAAAAAGTTTAAAAATTAGCTTGGCATGATGGCCTGTGTCTGTGGTCTCAGATGCTCAGGAAGCTGAGGCAGGAGGATCTCTTGAGTCCAGGAGCTCGAGACTGGAGTGAGCTACAATCATCCCAACGCACTCCAGCCTCAGCAACAGAACAAGACCCTGTCTCTAAAAAACAGTAGTAATAACAAATAATAATAAAAACAAATTGGTCATGTAGCTGTGCTTCCCATGGCAGTTTATATAATTTTTATTATAGCACCCACCACTCCTCAACCCTGACTCCCATTACAAGAATTTATTCATGTGCACATGTTTTTAAGTTCAGAAGTCACTGAGGTCAGGTCTGTATCTTATTTGTTCTTATTTATGCATCTGTTTCCAGTCCCTGGCATTGGCTTGCCCTTTGCTGCTGCTCCACAAGTATATAAAGGAAATGGGGCATTTGCGCAGCTCCAATATTTTTAGCAAGGCACTAGGCTATCATTGCAGACTTTTAGTAAAATATGTAAGTTTCACCATTTATCTATCCATGCATCCATCCAACTACTCATTCATCCATGTATCCATTCATCCAACTACTCATTCATCCATGTATCCATTCATCTGTTCATCCATCCAGCCACCCAACCATCCACACATCTATCCAATTATCCAACCATTCAACCATTCATCCATCCATCCATCCATTCTTCCATCCACTCAGCCAGCCAGCCTGTCAGCCATCCATCTATCCACTCACCCAACCATCATCCATCCATCCACCCAACCATCCACCCAACCATCCAACCATCCATCCATCCATCCATCCATCCATCCATCCATCCATCCTTCCATCCATCCATCCAACTCCCCAACCATCCAACCATCCAACCATCCATCCATCCAACCAACCATCCATCCATCTAAAGAATATGCAATCATGCCTACTCTGCCAGTCATTTTTATGGGAGATCTTAAAAAGTTAAAAAAAAAATGACTAGGAAATGACTAAGATATGGATGGTCCTTGCCTTGACATGTGTTGCCATGGAAGAGGAGAAATAATATACGAAAGCAAAGACCATGTGTTGTTCATCTTTTTGCCCCTGCAGCATCTTGCACAGGGACTGGATTCAGTAGCAATTTGTAAATGACTATAGAATTAATGAATAAAAACAAATACAATATAAGGCAGTAAGTGAAAAGTGTCAAACACAAAGCCCAAAACGCTACAGAAGAGTGGAGAGTGGATTGATCATGCCCAGCTGGAAACCTCAGGGTAGGTGGAATCTGAGTTGAGACCAGAGGTCTGGCTCAAGCTTGAAACTGGGTGATAAGAGTAGGCGTTTCAGGAAAGAGCTTACCCATTCATGCGTGTACTCTCTACTGTCATTGTCTTTCGAAATGCTTGGCACAGAGACGGACCTCAGTAAGTGGCTTTGTTTTGAAGTGCAGTACCCACTGGGCTGAGCTGGGCACTGAGTTACCTCAGTGGAGGGGACACAGTCTCTGCCCTCAATGAGTCTCTTGGGGCAATGACTCTGGAGGAAGCCAGCAGTAAACTGGGGGTTAGCAAGACAGTATGTGGCCATAAAACAGCAATTTAAACTGCACAGAATAGAGCAGAGGTCCTAAAGGGACGGTTGATGAATAGGTTTCTAATTTGACTAGGTTAGAATCTTGTGTTTGCAATTAGCAGCATCCATTTGCATACAATTAGTGTGCAAAGCCCTTAAAAGGAGTTTATTCTCTAAAGTAGGTTAAATGTGACCTCCCCACCGCCCAGCTGTAATTGTGCCTACACTATTGATTTGTTTTACAAATCTATTATCCTGTATAGACCAAGGAGAAACTCTGGCCCAGTCTAGGTCCAAAGGGGAACACTTATATAGTTATTTTCCCCGCCTGGTCAGAGCAAAGGCTGAACTTCCCAGCGGCTCTAACTTAGGAGGTTAGGATATTAGGAGTGGGTCACTGATGACTGAATTCAACAGTCAATCTGGCTAGTATATGCCCAGCTTGCCCACCGCCACCATCAACAACAAATGGAAAAAAACAATCCAGGGAACAACAACCACAAATCAGAGAAATGGATGGTTTGTCATGAGCAGTGTGTGGTTTTGCTAAAGCCTTTGCTGGCCCATCCATCTTCTGAGCCAGCTTCAGGTTTCCCTTTTTTGTTTCTCTCTGTAGAATTATTCTAGAAGCTTGAGCAAGTGCCTGTGAAGCACAGATTTCTTCATGTACTCATTCACTCACTCATTCAATAAACACTTGTTAACAGCTAAGCCTTCTGCTGGGCACTAGGGATACACTGGTGAATTGAAACAAACACATGCCCTACGGAGCTGACTGTCAAGAGGGGAAAACAGAAATTGATAAATACAAAAATAGGCCAGACATGGTGGCTCACACCTGTAATCCCAGCACTTCGGAAGACAGAGGTGGTGAGAGCACCTGAGGCCAGGAGTTCAAGACCAGCCTGGCCAACACAGGAGAGACCCCGTCAAATACAAAAATTAGCCAGGTGAGGTGGCGCATGCCTGTAATCCCAGCTACTTGGGAGGCTGAGGCAGGAGAATTGCTTGAACCTAGGAGGGAGAGGCTGCAGTGAGCTGATATCACACCATCGCACTCCAGCCTGGGTAACACAGCAAGACTCTGTTGCAAAAGACCCCAAAAAGCAAAAACACAAAAGTAATGTAAAATTGCAGCTCAGCACATTGCTGCCAAGAGGAAATGCACAGAACTATGAAAACGTACAGGAGGATTTAATGCAGTCATGGAAGGCTTCCTGGAGCAAGTGACCACTGAGTTGAAATACAAAGAATCAGTTGAGACAAAGTAGGGGAGAGACAAGCATATGCAAAAGGCCTGTTGCAGGAGGCAAAGTGCAAGAAGCCGAAAGAAAGACGGTAGAGAGTTAGAATGACAGCAGCCAGAAATAAGGCCGGGAAGGTAGGCGGGGGCTAGATCACTGGGCGGAGGGACTGTAGGTGATGTTTGGGGTCCATCTTTACCCTACAAACTGTATAAAACCATTGCTGTGGTTTATATGGTGATGGGAAGATTACAATGGCATACTCAGATTTGAGTTTCAAAAACATCACTATGTCACAGTTTAAAAATGGTACGGAAGGAAACCATGCCCCTGCTGGATTCCTCTGCCCTCTCTCCCACATCCAAGGAAGAACGCTGCTATCTGCCTTTGGCATGACGGTGCCAGGAACTGCCTCCAACTCTGCTCAGAGCTTTCCTGCCCGCTGCCATCCTGGCTGGCCCCCTTCACTACTCTAAGTATGTAACTCTCTCACCCCTTCCACGCCTCATATCCCATCACCTGGTTTCCTAGTACTAGGTGGAACCACAGTCCCCAACTCTACTGGCAATGATCCTAAAACAAGATTGGCATCAAGACTGCCACTGATGGCTGGGCACGGTGGCTCAGGCCTATAATCCCAGCACTTTGAGAGGCCAAGGAGGGCAGGTCATGAAGGCAGGAGATCAAGACCATCCTGGCTAACACGGTGAAACCCCGTCACTACTCTAAAAAAAAGAAAATTAGGCTGGCACGGTGGCATTGCCCGTAGTCCCAGCTAATCGGGAGGCTGAGGCAGGAGAATCACTTGAACCCGGGAGGTGGAGGTTGCAGTGAGCTAAGATTGTGCCACTGCACTCCAGCCTGGGTGACAGAGCGAGACTCCAACTCAAAACAAAACAACACACACACAAAAAGACCGCCACCGTTTCCTGGGATGGGTATTGATGTAGCAGTATAGCTGCTGTGATGAAGGCCTGCTGTTTTGTCTTTTTAACACCCGTGCCCCCTTTTCCAGCAATAACGTGCTTTCTTGACTTCATACCTCACTGTCCATATACTGTGGATGAAGCTGACCCCACTCCCAAGTTCTAAGGTGGCGTTTATTCCAGGTCCAGACAGGATGACAGTGATTGGCTCAGGGACTAATATGTGACCCACTGAGGGCCAATGAGAATCAGCCACAGGACTCTTGCTGACACTATAGGGAAGCAGCTGCTCCCGCCCACCAATATTCCAACATTAGTGGTACGGCGCATGCTTGCCAGGTATGCAAGCGAAGTTTACACAGATGCAAGTAAAGCTGAGAGACGCAGAGAAATAGAATTATGACTGTGCCACTGGATCACTTAGATCCAGCCATGCCAGATCCACCCTGAGGCTTCCCAGTTTTACAAACCAATCGGTTCCTTTTCTTGGTCTAAGCAAGTTAGGGTTGTGTTTGTCACTGGCAATTAAAAATAAAAACTCCGTCCTTACCTGGCCTGTTCTCATTGTCCCACAATAGCTGCAACGTACAATGTCTTGCCTGAGATGCAGCTAATGGGTGGTGAAATCAGGAGAGGCGGTAGAGTGGGGCTGGAAAGAACTGGGTGTTTATTGCTCCAAAGACTGAAAATCTGGCCAGTG
Organism: Callithrix jacchus; assembly: GCF_049354715.1. Taxonomy (NCBI): domain Eukaryota; kingdom Metazoa; phylum Chordata; class Mammalia; order Primates; family Cebidae; genus Callithrix; species Callithrix jacchus. The sequence continues at coordinate 36,479,547 of NC_133521.1, read as the reverse complement.
TTACCTTTGGGCCTTCAGCCGCCACACCTCTGCAAGCACCTTGCACTATAAGAAGAGTCAATCAGAGCCCATGTGGTAAAGGTCCCGTTTTCCTGATAGGTGCCAACCTTCAAGTTTTCCAAAGTCCTAGGCATGGTGCCAGTAGATCACTCCAGATTTCATTTGAAATTTCCCAATTTTATCATCGTGAGTGTCTAAAAGAAACCATTACCAAGAGGTTTGCAGAAAGTACTGACCCAAGGATAAACGATTCCACCTCAAATTCTTACTCTATTTAATGGAAGCCTTTTTTAAGTTTGGTGTTTTTTATGATGTTAGAAATCTTTATTTCCTAATACCAGAAGAGAGAGAGAGAGTGTGTGTGTGTGTGTGTGTATGTGAGAGTGTGTGTGAGTGTATGTGTGAGTGTGAGTGTGTATGTGTGTGAGTATGTGAGTGTGTGTGTGTGTGTGAGTGTGTGTGTGTGTGTGTGTGTGTTCTGAAAATTAGACCTTTAGTAGCCAGGGCTGGCTCTGTCTTTCCTCAAATACAAGTTCACCTGCTGTAACTTAGCCTTCCTACCCAGTATCTTTGTCATCAGGAGCTGATAGGGCAAAAAAGCCCCTTCCTCTCGGAACAATGCTACGCCACCATCCTTTTGTAGTAACAAACACTGAAAAGTCATCAATTTCTCCTTTCCTTTTTCCTCAAGGAAATAACCATCGACTGACTAATACCACCAGCTCCAAATTCACACACACATCATGTCATGCATTTGAGCTAAAGACCATAATTCAACTGAAAGATTAGGAGGGAAATAGTAGGCCAGGATGGATGAGACAGGAAATCTACAACCTACTGAGAAGGGAAAGGGAAGATCACACTTTCTTTTTGAGCCAAAAAACAAACCAACCAACCAACAAAAATATGTGCAGTATTTCCTGGTTGAGAACATGGTCTCTGGTATCACTGCCCAAGTTCAAATGGCAGACTACACCTAGAGCTGCACAGCCTTGGAAATGTACATGCCTCAGTCCTCTCATCTGTCAAATGGGAGTATGATAGCTAGGTTAAAAGAAAGGCCAGGCACGGTGGCTCACGCCTGGAATTCCAGCACTTTGGGAGGCTGAGGCGGGTAGATCATGAGGTCTGGAGATCAAGACCATCCTGGCCAACATGGTGAAACCCCATCTCTACTAAAAACACAAAAGAGATTAGCCAGATGTGGTGGTGTGTGCCTGTAGTCCCACCTACTAGGGAGGCAGGTGAATTGCTTGAACTCTGGAGGCGAAGGCTTCAGTGAGCTGAGATCGTGCCACTGCACTCTAGCCTGGTGACAGAGCAAGACTCCATCTCAAAAAAAAAAAAAAAAAGCATGAAAAGTGCTTAGTGTATCCCTTACCTGGTATAGATAAACAATAAATAAATATCGCTGCTACTATTAAGGTAGGACGGAGAGCCATAAAAAGTAACACAGATACGGAGTGACATGTGAGAATCTACAGCAGAGATTTCTCCGGCTAGACAATGCAGGGTGGTCATTCCTCCACTGGAACACCTTTTACTTGTTGTATTTGCTCCACAGGGTAGATCAGGGACAGCTGTGGTGACCCTCAGAAGAAGTCACACATACACCTCAATGCTTTGTCCAGATGGAGTTAACATGAGTCTTGGAAAGCGGGATTAAAAGAATAGAAATGTGTTCATCTGTGAAATTAAAAGCAGTACAGCATGACACACAGCATCATGTGTTGGGGTTGGTCAAAAGCAGTAATTAGGCTGAGTATGACTCTGAACACACTAGTAATCATGCAAAAGTAATTCTACTGAATGAAAGGAACTGATTCTCACAGGAGGGGACATCAGGAAAATGTCCGGGATGTAGGAGGACACATGCTAGATAAGCGGAAGGCTGGTGAAGCCCACCCTGTGGAAGGCCCCATGGCCGTGTATCAGTTTTTCTACTGCTACCATAGTAAATTACCATCCCCTTAAAACAACACATCTATTCGCCACTGGACAGTTGCTGTGGGTTGGAAGTCCCAGGCACAGAGTGGCTCACATGGGTTTTCTGTTTCAGGTCCCACATGGCCAAAGTCAAGGTGTCAACCAGCCTGGGCTCTTCTTTGGAGGCTCCAGGAAAGAATCCGCTCCCAAGTGTATTCAGGATACTGGCAGAATTCAGCTCCACGCAGGTACGGGACTGAAGTCCCGTTTTCCATGCTATACAGGTGGAAGGTCCCTATTTCCTTCTGGCTGTCAGAAAGAGCTAGTTCTCAGCTTCTAGGGGCCACCCATATTTCTTGCCACGTGCCCCTCTATCTTCAAAACCAGTGGCAGTATGTGAAATCCTTCTCTGCTTGCAATCTCTCTGCCTCCACTCGGCTACATCTCTGATTCTCCTGTGCATCTTCCCCTTCTGCTTTGAAGGGCTCCTGTGATAACCCTAGTTTCTGCTGATAACCCAGGATAACCTCCCTTTTCTAAAGTTAGCTGATTAGTTACCTTAATTACATCTGCAAGATCCCTTTTGTCATGTTGTATAACACTACCATGGGAGTAGTGCCAGGAGGGGAGGTCCTGGGGGCTGGACCCTACCACCAGCCCCGAAATTGACTCCCCTGACATAGGAGCTGGAACTTCTCAAATGGGAACCCCCAAGTTCATGCTGCTCAGACCAGTGGAACTTCAAGGAATTCCGAGGGACCAGGAGGCAGGGGGTATGAAGCAGGGCTGTCGCACGCATCTATAAATCAGGCAGCAGAACTGTCTTGGGGGCTGGGACCTTCCAGAAATGGGGGGGTTCTCAAAAGCAAAATGCCACGAGAGACTGACTTTTGTCTCCCTCATAGAGAGTGGATTTTTCAGTCTAGCTACCTGGAAAAGACACACTTCTGAGATCTGTTAGGTGGGAGTGTGCTATGTAACATGAAGAAGATGCCTGGAAACTTTGAAAGGGAGACAGGCAGTTCTTTGGTGGGACAGTGACATGTCTCCCAAACAGTGACAATAAATAAATAACAGCCAGCGGTGCCTCTGTCTGCAGACCAACCTGCCACCTGAGATCCAGGTACCCAGCAAGTCTGTGTTTCCCGGCAAACCACGGAGGCAGGTGTTATTTGTCTCATTCTGAGCAACTTAAGTTTCAGAGAGGCTAAATAAGGCAAGATGCCCGCAGCTGCGCGGATGGGAGCTGAACTCTCTCTGATGGCACAGGCTGCGCTCTTTCCTCTCCACCAGCCCCTCAGGCCTCCATCGTCCCACCCTTCCTCCCTCTGCCTTTCACTTCCTCTAGAATGTCCTTGGATCTCATATCTAAGAAGTAATGATTTAATTACTGGTGTTTTTTCAATGACATAATTAGATATCCATAGTGAGGTAAATCAACCTGAACCTGTTCGAAGGACGCTTAAAAGCCGCCCTGGAATATTTTATTTTGATGCTTCTCCTATCCAGATTTTGGCTCTTATGGATCTAAAATTAGGTTTCCAGTTTAGCCCCTGGAGGAAAGAGGTGAAAATGGCTATAAATAGCATCTAGGTGGCACATTCTTTTTGGCTTTCCTAAAGGGGCTAAGTGAGGCGACAAAGCAATTGCTTTATTGAACAGTGCAAGCAATTATCCTCCAGCTTATTATGACCAGGGGTTATCTGACCACAGAGTGTGGCATGGACAGACACCCCTGCCACATCAGAGGTCATCCCTAAAAACCCCTAACGTCTAGAGCTTTCCAACCCCAAGGCTCCCAGCCGTCTCTGCGTTCACTGAATCTGCCAGCACTCCCCAGTTCCCTCACTCCTTTCATCTCAGTTAGCACTCAAAAGCAGGTGCACCTGTGCTGTAATAAATGCAGGGACACAGCTGAGGGGGGAAAGAGAAAAATAACAAATGCAGCTAGGGGCTTAAAAACATGGTGTTTGAAGCTAATGACAGCGTTCCTGCCTTTATTGCTTCGGGCAGAAACAGGAAGTTAAAAATCTAAGTGGCTTGAGAAAGTCTAACATTTAGCAAACTCATTTGCAGGCCTGCAGTTGGATTATCCTAATTTATTTCATTGTTGTGGGGTTTTTCTTTTGGGTACTTTTTTGATCTATTTTTAATGGAAGACTAATGTGCATTCCTTCTCCCCGCCCCCACTTTTTTTTTTCCACAGGGATTTATTGAGCAGTAAGACTTTTTTTTTTTTAAAGAAACTTTCTCTTTTTAACTTATTCCTTTATGGAGGCTGAGACAGGACTGAGAGGAAGAAAGTCCCTCTTCCCAATCCATTTAATGCCTGCGTGGGGTACTGATTCCCAAAGCTTTATTTCACCTCAGTCTTCCAGGAAGGGAGACTATGTTACTGACTTTGAGAAGGTCTCAGTGTGACGCCCTCTTGTCCTTGCCACGGCAGTTCTTATACCAGAATCTTGTCTTGTGCTGAGCTCCTCTGGGGCTCACTGCCAATTCTGTGGACCACTGCATCCATATGGCCCGCCTGACACTCAATGCTCTGAAAAACAAATGCACCACACAGTTCTCCAGGCCTGCACCACGTCTGCAGAGTGCAGACGTCTCATCACTGCGTCGCTCCTGAACCCCAGGATGAAGACAGACAGAAACTCTATCTTCCAGGGCGAAGGCTGACATTTCTGCACTATGTAAATAAGCATGAAGACTGGTTTGGTCATTTTGTGTGCATCTAGAAAGGTCCTGACTATTTCTTTAAATATAGAAAGACGCCGGGCGCGGTGGCCCATGCCTGTAATCTTAGCTCTTTGGGCGGATGAGGCAGGCAGATACCTGAGGTCATGAGTTCAAGACCAGCCTTGCCAACATGGTAAAACCCTATCTCTATGAAAAATACAAAAAGTTAGCTTGGTGTGGTGGCACATCCCTGTAATCCTGGGAGACAACTGAAGCAGGAGAATCTCTGGAGCCCAAGAGGCGGAGGCTGCAGTGAGCTGAGATCACGCCACTGCATTCCAGCCTGGGCAACAGAACAAGACTCATTCTCAAAACAAACAAACAATCAAACAAAAATGAATACAGAAAGAAAATAGGCGGAGGGGTCTTGGCATTCTTGGTGATAGAATAAAAGTAATATTAATTAGAAGAGTTTCCTAAACAACCCTCTTATGCAAGAAAGTCCATTAGGTCATGGTATGTTTCTAGAGCACAGAGCTTCATTTTGAAGCACTGTGCAGCTCAGTGCTCTTTTGGGGTGCCCGACAAGCTGCGAGGAAGGCAGGACAGGTAATGATCAGCCTGAAGAGACAGATGAGAAAATGAGTGCGTGGGGAGATGAAATGACATGTTCAAGTTCACAAGGGCAGTGAAAGTAGCAGACAGGACTGGCTCCGTGTCCAGTGACTATGAGATAAACTCCCCGCCATACTCAACCCATACGAATGAAAGACAGCTTCTGTCTACCAGGAACATAATCGACATACAAAATGAGCCCTAAAGACAAAGAATGTTCAGGAACCTGGAAAGCAATGAATGAAACAAGACAAAGGAGGGAAGAGAGAGGGGAGCACACAAGGGGAGCCACAGAAAAAAGATGCCAACTTACAAAAAATCCTCAGAAATTGAACCAGGAGTCAGATCAATTGAAGAACATCAGCCAACAATGAAAAAGAGAGGAAAAATCATAAGATGAAAAGGCCAGAATATTCTGGCAGAAGTGGCGGGTGTTAAAGGGTAACTGAAGAGACTTTTTAAAAAAGTGGTCCAAACAAAACAAACCCCAAAACTTTTTTAGTTACAGTACAGACTTTCAAACCTGAACTTGATCTTTTTGATATGGAGACTTTAGATGCTCAAACTAAGCAACGGGTGAATTTCACAATTATGAAGACAAATAGCCTTCCTAGTGTACAGTTTGACATTATACGTTTAAGAAAATCAACCAAATGATACATAATCGAATTGTTCAACTCAAATCGAGTCTTTGTTCTAAAGTATGTCCATCTCTGGATGGCACTCTAAAAAGCAGAACCCACCGAAGGATGCCCTGATATTCCATGGAACCTAAAAGAAGAATTGGTGCTGTTATTCTTTTTTTTTTTTTTTTTTTTTGAGACGGAGTTTCGCTCTTGTTACCCAGGCTGGAGTGCAATGGCGCGATCTCGGCTCACCGCAACCTCCGCCTCCTGGGTTCAGGCAATTCTCCTGCCTCAGCCTCCTGAGTAGTTGGGATTACAGGCACGCGCCACCGTGCCCAGCTAATTTTTTGTATTTTTAGTAGAGACGGGGTTTTACCATGTTGACCAGCAGGATGGTCTCGATCTCTTGACCTCGTGATCCACCCGCCTCGGCCTCCCAAGGTGCTATTATTCTTTTACATTTGTTCTAGATATTCAGGCAAAGCTTTTTCTTTCTTTCTTTCTCTCTTTTTTTTTTGTGACAGGGTCTCACTCCATCACCCAGGGTGGACTGCAGTATGGTGATCTTGGCTCACTGCAGCCTTGATCTCCCGGGCTCTAGCAGTCCCCCTACCTCAACCTCACAAGTACCTGGGACTACAGGTGTACACCACCACACCCAGCTAATGTTCTGTATTTTTTGTAGAGATGGGGTTTCACCATGTTCCTCAGGCTGGTCTTGAACTCCTGGCCTCCAGTGATTTGCCTGCCTTTGCCTCTGAAAGTGCTGGGATTACAGGTGTGAGCCACTGTGCCCCGCCTTCAGGAAAAGCTTTTTCAGTCAGAATCTCCCTCCTGTGTTCTGGGCTCAGGTGTATTATCAGGGAAGCAGCTATGTGGCAATGTCAAAGAACGTCTCCACTTTCACTTACAGGGCTGTGCTCACTTACTCACAGGGGTTAAGGGTCAGTGTCATAAGCAGCAGTGCAGTCCTAGGAGGTCTTAAGTTGGCTTTCCCAGGATATTATGACTTGCATTCCCCACATGCTTGAATCTCTGCAAAAGCCATTGGCTGGGTGACCCACCATTTGTTCCAAAAATCCAAATACCATCTTCGGGAAGAAGTCACTAAGTTCAGAGAGCTTTCATAGATGTTTACAAAACTCAGGACCAGAGCTCGAGTTGATACAGCCAGACAAGTCAAATGTAGATGTTATTGTATCTTGACCATCAGTTTTGGTCAGAGAAGATATTCAGGGTATCATATTGTGATATTTGCCCCCATCACCTGTTTATAATTTGACTCCATTCAACTGATACCACAAACGTGTCTTGAACACCTTAAAGATAAGACAGTTCCTATCCTCAAGGAGTTCACAGCATGGCAGGTAAAACAGACAAGAAGAAATTCCAATTCAATGTGGTAAAGGCTGAAAGATATAGAAGCTGATAAAGCAGGGAGAGTTAAAATGATGACAGTTAACTTTTATCTGAAAAGGGAGGATAGAAAACATTATCCAGAATGATGGGATGCATTGTGCTGAGTCTTGAAAGACAAAAATCAATCCAAACTCAAAAACAATCTCATCAAAGTCTCAAACAATACCACAGCAAAAAAACAAAAAACAAAAAAAACCCAACACACACACACACACACACACACACACACACACACACACACCTCAGGAGGAATTCTCGGAAATCAATACATCCTTGGTTTTGGTATTTTTGTTTATTTGTTTTTATTCAAATGTCCTTTCCTTGATGAGCTTCTAAAAGATCTGGTGAAGGACCTGAAAACTAACCCTTTGACAACAGAAAATCAGGCAATGGAGGCCTTGGGTAGCAGGAATGATGGTTCCCTGTGGTTGGCGCTTCACCTCAGCAACCACACACCACACTTTCAGAAGCTCTGCTCTTTCGGGACATCAGGGAGCCATTTATTCCACCAAGCAGTTATGTGTGGTGAGAAAAAGTTTCCCTTCAAATTGTGGGATCCACAAGGAGCTGCAGGAAGCTTAATGGTCTTGGCAGGGCTGCCTTTAACTGCTGGTTCCATCCCCGCAAGCGCACACCCTGCTACTTTTCCAGCGTACTGCACTCTTCTGGATTTTTCCAGCTGCAACCACGGCATTGATGGGGCCACACGAGTGGAGCCATCGCCCTCTATTTTGTTTGTTTCCCAGGATCGATCAGAGGTGATGTGTGAGAAACTGCAAGAGCAAGGCTGTTCTGATAAAGCTCGATAACCATATGGCTTAGAAGATTGACAACTCAGCTGCACTGCAAGTTCATGTGTCTGGGTCCTCCCTGTTTCTCCCTCTAGGAGTTCTCCAGGTCTGGGCAAGTTATCTGGCCTGGGGGAGGGCACTTGCAGTGGCAGATGAACATGCAGTGAATAGGAGTGTTATCTTGAGTGCCAAAGAGATCAGGGCTTAGATCCTGCGTTGCTTTTTACTTGTTTAGTGTATATTACTCTTCTTATCCAGGAAGTGGGCACAATAAGGCCTACCTCCCAGGATCTTGTTGAAGATTAAAGAGAAAAAGGAAGAAGTTATTTGTAAAGTGCAAACTGAAATGTACATCACATAGAAAGCGCTCAAATAGCAACTATTATTTAAGAACCTACCATATGTTGCCACCTCGATTCATTATCTAGCTAAACTTTTAGATGAATCTGAAATAAGGACCCTTATTTAATGAAATAGGAAGAAGCAGCAGGAGAGATGAGGAAAAATAAAGGTAGAAAGGCAGTTTTTTTTGTTTTGTTTTTTTGAGACAGAGTCTTACTCTTGTTGCCCAGGCTGGAGTACAATGGTATGATCTCGGTTCACTGCAACGTCAGCCTCCCAGGTTCAAGTGATTCTCCTGCCTCAGCCTCCTCAGTAGCTGGGATTACAGGCACCCACCACCATGCCCAGCTAATTTTTTGTATTTTTAGTCGAGACGGGGTTTCACTATATTGGCCAGGCTTGTCTCAAACTCCTGACCTCAGGCCTGCCTTGGCTTCCCAAAGTGCTGGGATTACAGGTGTGAGACAGGCAGGCTTTAATCCAAAGTTGATCTGATGCAAATCCAAGATTGCTCTACTATACGCTTGCAAATAAATATCTTATATCTTTGAGAGAGAGGAGGGGATGGGCAGGCAGAAAAAAGGCAAAGAGTATCTCCTTCTAAAGAGCTGTGTTTGACCTGGGACCTCAGCCCCAGGATTTGGAATTCCTCCCTTCTGGGAAACCAGAGAGAAGCGCATGAACAGATTTCTCAGTTTCTAGCTTATGTTCGCCTGCACAATGATGTCTCAAAACACTTCCGCACTACGTCTTGTGAGGACCATCAAGTTCAATTAGTTAAGTTCAAGGTCCTCCTGAGTGTTCACTCCATTCCATTTTCTCTTCTCAGGCCACATGTATGAAAAGCTTGTCTCAAACTTTCTGAGATGAAGCTACATTTAAAACGTAACCTTTCCTCGTCTGAAATAATGTATTTTGGTGGAATTAATAAAAATTCCTTCCTTTTCCCTCCTCCCACGACCCAGAAAGCAACAGGGGTCAATTCTCCATTCTCCCTTCTCCCTTCCTTCTCCCTTCTCCCTTCCTTCTCCCTTCTCCCTTCTCCCTTCTTCTTGGCAACAGACTTGTTTTCAAAATGTGGTCATATATTTTTACAGTGTGTCCCCAACTCCTCCCGAGAGTGTAAAAGAGTAATGGGAGGGGTAGGCTGTGCTGGAGGTTCTTGACTTTTCAGTCAGCCTAATGACTTTTAACCCCTTACAACTCAAGAAAAATTCTTCGAGATGAGTTGGCAGTGTGGGAAACAGAAATATTTAAGAAACCTAATACTTTAAAGGGAATTGACTATCACCAAATAGTTCAACTATGTTAAGAACACACAAAGAAGCACCCACTTTGCTTCTCCATGCAAATCACACCCAAGCTACTAGAAGAGGAGGGCGCTTCTGTATTAGAATCACAATCATACCTCATTTGAATGTGGGCACACGAAAGAGTAATTATCCATCAGTGGCTAGACGGGGAGAGGCAGAGAGAGGGAAAGAAATTCCGTCAGTACTCCCATCCACTTTATTTCCCAATGACCCACATTCATCTACATTTTCCTATGGAAGGAATACAGCAAAATGTTCACAGTAAAAAATAAAACCAAAGAACTTAGTCAGTACCGTGATGAAATTAAGGCCTAAATAAGTGGGCAAAAGGAATCACCATGATTTAAAAAAAAAAAAAATAGTAGTAAAAGCACCATCCTTAACTTATATGAAGTATTTTTTTTTAACTTGTTTACAATACCTCTTCTTTTAAAAAAAAGAAATCATTTCACTATAAGGGGATTAATTGCCTTTTCAAACTCGGGAAAGAAAATCTGACAATTTCTTCTTTCCTGTGAGTAGGGGGGATGCAAATACAATGTACCGCAGGAATAACAAATGCTCTATTTTCTGAGCATTCTCCCATGATTTATGAAAGGTGTGCCTCACTGTGGGAAGATAATGCCATTTGAAATGGTCCATTTCATAAATCTATCCCCCTCGTCCCCAGCTTCATACAGGACTACGATGAACTCCTGAATCCAATAATGTTTTCATTCTCTATTGACAAAAAAAAAGAAAGAAAGAAAGAAAAGAAAAGAATTTTGTTTGGAGGAAGGTAATGATGTGCTTTTGAGGAGCGTCGGCTAACACTCTGTCTCCAGGGCTTTCTTTGGCAATGGTCACGGAGCTTCCAAGGCGGGGAAACTTAGATAAACAAAATGAAGAAATAATCAACATGCGCGACATCCCTAATGTCCTTTTACTGCTAGTGGCATTAATTATAGCACAGGCCCAATCCTCCAAGCGACCGCAGAACCAAATGTTTTGCCTCAACACGCTCTCCACCACATGATAGATTTATCCTTTGCAACTGGGATATTTCTTATTCATTCATGCACCAGTTCAGTCTATCTGCTTGTTTATCTAACTGCAAGAATGCTTCTAGAAGAGGATTCTGTGCAAGATGTGAGGCAATCAGGGACCAATCATAAACTTCAGTGAAATTCATGGTTGTGAGTCTTTCGGGTCATAACAAGGGAGAAGTGATATATACATCCCAACACCATGCAGCCTCCAGAAGCCCCTTAAGAAATATGAGAAGGGGGCAGAAGAAACTTTCTTGGGATCCAAGGAAATGGACAGCATAGACATGAAGAGTGACTACAAATACATGACCGATAACAACTTCTTAGAATTAAGCTGTACGTTATACTGGGATCAACTTCTAGTCATGAAAGACTCTAAGGACCAGGGTAGGGGGACAATAAAATAACAAACAGGGCCTTGGTGTCATGAATACTGAAAAGGGAACAAATGTAAACCCGCTGGGTAAGATATGCTTTGTGCTTATTAATAAGGAAAAAAAAGTCAGGCCCTGTGGCTCACATCTGTAATCCCAGCACTTTGGGAGGCCGAGGCGGGTGGATCACGAGGTCAAGAGATCGGGACCATCCTGGTCAACATGGTGAAACCCTGTCTCTACTAAAAATACAAAAAATTAGCTGGGCATGGTGGTGCACACCTGTAGTCCCAGCAACTGAGGCTGAGGCAGGAGAATTGCCTGAACCCAGGAGGGAGGTTGCAGTGAGCCGGGATCACACCATTGCACTCCAGCCTGGGTAACAAGAGCGAAACTCTGTCTCAAAAAAGAAGAAGAAAAAAAGTTATCGTGAACAAAGAAAAAAAAAAAACCTGCATATACATGTTTAGGGGTATTTTAACCTCAGTGAAGATCAGTGCACTGAGAAAACCCACATACCCCCACTCAGATACTAATGGATTAAGAAGCAGATGGAACACGGGATATGGATGGAAATGATGTAAAAAGTGAATTCGCAATAACTCCGAACACCGGATACCCCTCCTTATTCTGGAATTTGCATATTTTGACTTGTATTTAAAAAGCAATTTCAAGGTCAGCTTCGGTAGAGAAACACTGAGCTCAGATGGGAAGTAACCCCATTAAAAGTCTACCAGTGTTTTGCATATTTATTTTTCTTCTTCTATAGTGGGCGATGACGACTCATAAATCAAAACATCAGGGTAAACAAATACCACAGAGGTTATTTCATACAAAATATATGCTCCTTATTCTATCTATTTATACACACAAACATTTCTATTACTCGAATTTATAACGTGTGTAATACATGCATTCATGCTTTAAGAATCTGCATACATTTGCATAAGATAGAAAAAATACATTATTGTCCCAAGTCTTGGAAGACCACGGCCCAAATAAAATGACGACCACCTCAAATGCATTTTTGTATAATGAGATGAAAGTAATGTTTATGTTTAAAAGCTTTAGGCCTGTGGTTTTTAAAAAATATACACAGATTTAAAATTTCCAGTTATGTGGACTTTTTGGTCTAACCATGAATATCCTATTTGGGTGGGGGCAGCTGGACTGGGTAACCTTGGGCTTTGAACTTGAGCAAAAGCATGTACAAATGTCAAAAACAACATCCCCACATCTACGCCAAAAAGATTGCCAGACTTATGTCTCCTTGATGAGGGATGAGGAAAGGGAGGCGGGGTAAAAGGGGAAGTAGAATTTGGAGGAGTTGTCATTAGAAGAGGCTGCGTTACCCAGAAATGGGGATTTTCCCGGTAGACCTGAGTACCTACAAAGCCCAAACACTTCCGTGTTTCAGGGAACTCCCTTTTGATAATTTTTAATAATTTGATATTTGATCACTGAATAGTCTGACAATCGAATAAAATGGCATTCGAAGCCATTTATAAAAATCAGCCCTCTTTATTTGCCAGCTTTGCCAAAAATAAAACCCCTGCTTTATTCATTAGACTAGCCTTGAAACAACTTTTGGCCATTTCTCAAAAAACTAAGCCCGCCCTCAAAGGATACATATTTGCCATCGGTGAGCTGATGCCAAAAAAGAACCAAGCATCAAGAGTAATGCACAAAAAGAAAATTCTAAAAAGCTTCCTAGCAATTGCAGAGTCATCGGGCATCACCCGTAAGGGATATACATTTCTGAGGATGGCGCACATGCCATCCAGGCAGCAGCCTTTCAAGACCAGGCACTGACTTTGATCCATCTCTAAAGCCCAACACCCCATTCTGCATCTAGCAGACAGAAGATGCTCCACGAACCAAGGTTGATGATTACCGAAACTGTTCTGGGAGGCATTTGTAACAGCAGCATGGATGTGACTTTGAGCTCCAGTCAATGGGCAGCAAATCCGGCGGGGTCACCGTCCTGTCTAAAACTCTCCAGCGGCTGCCGCCTGCACTTAGAAATTCCATTTCTTTTTAAAACCTTAGGCTGAGAGGCTACAAAACCTCTCCATTCACATCAGATTTCAATCTAAACCATGTCATTCCACTTCATATTCGACCTTTCTGTTTTTCAGTTGTGCTAAGCCAGCATTCCCCCTGCCTGGGCCTCCCACTCTCCAGTACCCATGTGGCTGGCCCTGGGAATTCAGGCTTCAGATTCCTCCAAGACTTTCCTGATCCCTAATACAAATGAGGCTGCTCTCATCGCCAGCCCCTCCCTCTCACTTTATGTGGTATAATGGGCCATACCTCACTTCTCTCTTGTATCCTGCTCACTCATTCATTCGCTGACTGTACAGCAGCACCCGAACAAAGACACTTCATCTCCCTTCACTGCCACTTCCCCAAGAGTTAGTACATAGTGAGTGCACAGTAAATCCCTGTGGAATAAATGAACAAATGAATGAATAACTAAAATGCCCAGAGTTGACTTTTAATATTTGTTGTATTTAAGAAAAGCCCATGTAATCCCAGCACTTTAGGAGGCTGAGGCAGATGGATCACGAGGTCAGGAGTTCAAGACCAGCCTGCCAACGTGATGAAACCCCGTCTCTACTAAAAATACAAAAATTGGCTAGGCATGGTGGCAGGCACCTGTAATCCCAGCTACTCAGGAGGCTGAGGCAGGAGAATCACTTGAACCTGGGAGGTGGAGGTTGCAGTGAGCTCAGATCGCACCACTATACTCCAGCCTGGGTGACAGAGCAAGACTCTGTCTCAAAAAAAGAAAAGAAAAGCCCACTGAAGGGACAGGGGAGCTCAAACAGGCCCACTGAGATTTTTGCCAGAGACAGAAAACTTATGAAACAGAGCTCTTGCCTTTGAGGGTTTCACTGTCTCACACAATGGTCCTCAAGCTCTGTCTGGGCCCTTGCACTTGATAAATATCACCATCCAGGAAACACCGTCAGTGGTATACACAGGTTCCAATTTGGAGGCCATGCTCTGAAGGATGGTCTGCTCCCTCACTGGAAAAAGTCGAGTCTGGGCAACAATGATCTACTTCCTGCCTTTCCCCATCTCACCTCTAGTCCAAGTGTGTGGAAATCCCGCCTTTACATATTTCACGCTCCTCTCAAAACAGCCATCCTGTGTTCATTCAGAGTCTAGGAAGGTCCTGACACTTAGTGCCAGATGCAAGGACACGAGAAATAAAATCATAGGGTCTGAGTGGGGATCTCAGCCCTGTTGCTGGCTGTCCAGACTTGGGAAAGTGACCTGTCTTCCCATAGGATGGTGCGGACAGCAATACCTTAGGCAGGGACTTTGAGAATTAAGTCAGGTGAGGATTAAGGAAACACTGAACACAGAGCTTGGCACATTAAAAAGCTCTATAGCCAGGCATGAGGGCACATACTTCTAATCCCAGCACTTTGGGAAGCAAGGCAGGTGGACTGCTTGAGCTCAGGAGTTCCAGACAAGTCTGGCCAACATGGTGAAACCCTGTCCTTACTAAAAATAAGAAACTTAGCCAGGCATGGTGGCGGGTGCCTGTAGTCCCAGCTACTCAGGAGGCTGAGGCAGGAGAATCGCTTGAACCCAGGAAGTGGAGGATGCAGGGAGCCGAGATTGTGCCACTACACTGCAGCATGGGTGACAAAGTGAGACCCCGTCTATAAAGACATAAGCAAACAAACAAATAAATAAATAAAGCTCTATAGCTGGGCATGGTGGCAGACGCCTGTAATCTCAGCACTTTGGGAGGCCAAGCCAAGCGGACTACTTAAACTCAGGAGTTTGAGAGCATCTTCGGCAACACGGCGAAACACTATTGCTATTAAAAAAAAAAACTTAAAAATAAATACCAAGTTCTCTAAAGGTATGTTTAGCACCTCCATAATTTACATAACCATAGAAAACATACACTAAAAGAAGAAGGATCTTTTTGTTAATGCGTAATCCCGTACACCTGTGTCAAATTAGCATAATTAAAATGGAGGTATACTGCAGAGTCAGGGTAAAAAGTTGCTTCTATTATTTGAGCCACTTTTGGGTAAATTTGAAATACTATTAAAAATGGAAAGATTTCTCTTCCGCTCTGCTGCCCTCTCCAAAAACCCATATGTATGTTCCTCTCGATGGAAATTTGATATATCTACATTTTTTTTTAAATCTAGGAATTAGAATGATTGATGAGAAGGAATTATTGAAAAGCTATATTTTGAAGTTCCTGTAGTTGAAACCTATATTTCCACTTAATTTTCCAGGACCAGGTTTAGTACATATTGTACCAAACAATATATGACCGTATTCCAAAATCCAAATGGATTACTAATGGATTAATATGCTTTAAAAAGCATCTTTACAAGATTTAACCATGAAAAACTCCCTGCTTCTCTTGGCTTCCATTTAGCATGTGACACCCTGTAATGCTTCGAGTTAAAGAGTTACAGAAGCCTGGAATTTTATATGAGCCTGACAGTGATGGATTAAAACCATACTCTAGACATACTTCAAACAGTAGCACTGATTTTTTTTTTTTTACTTAACTCATAGTTGATCCACTGGAGTCATTTTCTGGAAACTGTGATTGCTGAGCTGTTGTCAGAAATCTCTCCTTACCTTGGGTAAGTTGGTTTTGAAACCAAGAGGAAAAAGTACAATCAAGACATGTTCCAAAACCTATCCAGCCTGTGGACTTTGTCCAGGTGTACCCGCCAGAAATTTGAGATGTCCTGGAATTCTGAAATTCTTACCAGAAAGCAGGTTAACATTCATGACTGGCATGGGTTTTACTAGGTTGCCTTAGCTGCTTGCTAGCAAGCACTTATGAATCTATGTATTCAGTGAGTAGCTAAGTCTGCAGAGAAAAGAGCTCTAGAGAGTAAGAAGTCTTACCCATCCCAGGGACATGATGCAAAGCTTGGGTGGGTTTGGGGGGTCTTCAAAAGATTCAGAGTCATTCCAGATAAGTCCAGGGAAAACTCGCTTGGGACAGACCATTTGGGATGCAGCCCCCTTAAATCCTGTCTAAGAGGTTGAAGGGCCAAGTCAAAGGTACAGAGGGCATACACGCAAATACCAAAAGTCAGCCATTAAACTCACTGCCTTTGCCTGATGCATCTTCTAATCTTGTCTTCTCTATTTTTGTCTGGACCACCATTCTCCGGTTCCCATACCGAAAGTCATCATTACCTCCTTCTCTTTACCCATCACAACCAATCAGTTACCCTCCCAATTTAGAGCCAGTCTGCACTCTCCATTCATTCCTGCTCTCCAAACCCACAGTGTCGGCAGAACTCAGCATCCAGCAACTACAATCCCATCATACCCTCCTAGCTGCTTTCTTGAACTCCCCCCTTTTTTTTGGAGAAAGAGTCTTACTCTGTCACCCAGGATGGAGTGCAGTAGTGTAATGTCAGCTGACTACAACCCCAACCACCTGAGCTGAAGTGATCCTTCCACCTCAGCCTCCCGAGTAGCTGGGACTAAAGGCAGGTGCCACCATGTCCGGCTAATGTTTAATTCTTTGTAGAGATGTGGGTTTCACCATGTTGCCCAGGCAGGTCTCAAACTGCTGGGATCAAGTGATCCACCTTCCTTGGCCTCCCAAAGTGCTGGGATTATAGGTATGAGCCATTGCACCCAGCCTGCTGCTTCTTTCTTGCCGTCTGCTCTCTATATACCTGCATTTAAATCTCTCAGAAACACACTTGTTATCATGTCATTGTCCTATTAAATCTGCTGTGGCCCTGTCAAATAAATAACGTTTAAAAAAGCTGGGTTGTGGCACTGAAGATCCTTACAAAGCTCCCACATTAGCAAGGTCTGCATGGTGGGTCATGGGGCAAGAGGAAAAACAGATGCTGCCTTCTAATCATGTTCTCTATAGGTTTCATAGTTTGACAAGTTATGTTTCTTTCATTTTTTTTCATATGGGGTCTCGCACTGTTGCCCAGGCTGCAGTGCAGTGGTATGATCACGGCTCACTGCGGCCTTGACCCCCTGGATTAAAACAATCCTCCTGATTTAGCCATCCAATAGCTAGGACTACAGGCATGCACCACCATGCGTGGCTAAGTTTCCTTAAATTCTTTTTGAGAGATAGTGTCTCTGTGTATTGCCTACACTAGCCTCAAACTCCTGGCCTCAAATAATCCTCCCGCCTTGGCCTCCCAAAGCACTGGAATTACAAGTGTGAGCCACCTCACCCAGCTGTGAGTTATGTTTTGATATGGTTTGACTGTGTCCCCACCCAAATCTCATCTTGAATTGTAACTTGTAACTCCCACAATTCCCATGTGTCCTGGAGGAAGCGGATGGAAGGTAACTGAATTATGAGTGAGGATCTTTCCTGTACTCTTCTCATGATAGAGAATAAGTCTCATAAGTTCTGATGGTTTTAAAAACAAGGAGTTTCCCTACACAAGCTCTCTTCTCTTGTCTGCCCCTGTAATTGTGAGGCCTCCCGAGCCACATGGTACTGTAAGTCCAATAAACGTCTTTCTTTGTAAATTGCCCAGTCCTTGGGTATGTCTTTATCAGCAGTGTGAAATTGAGCCTGTATGTGTTTAAAAGGGGCAGCTCACACTGCCTCCTCTGACCCATCCTAACCTAACCTATTCTACCATCTTGGTCTTCAGAATCATTCTGTCAACATCTCAACTTGTTTTCTGTTTCTCGAGACGGAGTCTTGCTCTATCACCCACGCTGGAGTACAGTGGCTCAATCTTGACTGACTACAACCTCAGCCTCCTGGATTCAAGCAATTCTCCTGCCTCAGCTTCCTGAGTAGTTGAGACTACAGGCATGTACCACCATGCCCAGCTAATTTTTGTACTTTTAGTAGAGACCGGGTTTGCCCTGTTGGTCAGGCTGGTCTTGAACTCCTGACTGCAGGTGATCCGCCTGCCTCAGGCCTCCCAAAGAGCTGGGATTACAGGAGTAAGCCACCATACCCGGCCAACACTTCACCTTTTAAAAAAGTGTTCGAAGAGTCTCTTACAGGAGACGATGCTCAGGGGAAGCAACTGATGCTTTTGATTTTCAAGTCTTGCTCCCCCAAACCAGCCTTCTGTCTCAAGGGAACTCTTATCCTAAAGACTTTGTGAGTTTAATTTCCAAGGTATGGACAGGATGTGGTCTGCTGTTTTGTCACTGATGTTTCAAACAGAGGGCAGGCGGCAGGGTTCGACCTGGACTGTATTCCCCTGCTAAGTGATTTTACGGAACTGAATCTGTCCATCAGATAAGGGGGCTCGGCCACATGAACTCCAAATGCCTCCTGTATCCTCACCTTGTCTGTTTGGTCTCCAGGAGGGGCTTGAGACCAGCCTGAGTCATCTCTCTTCTGGGAAGGTCCCTCCCTACCACTTCCCAGGCCCTGAACAATGGGCCAGCTCTCTGTGATGTGGATACAGGCTGTTTTAACTCCACCGGGTCCTCCCAAGGGGGGAGTTCACCCCAGAGGCCGCAGCTGCAGGCTTCTCTTTCAGGGAGGTCAGCAATTCCAGCACTTGGTCGACACCTCTTGAAAACGGTGCCAGGAACATTTCGAGGACAGCATTTTCCTTGGCAGGTGTGCCTGCCGGCAGGGCCCACTTCAAGGTTTGCAAGAGCAGGAAAAGGACATCTGGGATCTATCTGTGGCTGTTGGTGTGCACATTTTGAGGGGCAAAGTAAAAAAGAACTGTCTGACACAGCATGTTCTTATCCAGACGTAGGCTGTCTACACGAAGAAAAACACCAGAGTGGAAAAACGGTCTGAGGGGCACCTGGAAATGTCTCAAGGGCTGCTTTAGGTCACTGCTTGGTCAGTATAAGAAGCACCTCTCTGCTTGTGGACACAACCAGATACTTTCACTCCTTCCAAAGAATTTGACATAATACTTTACGATCAGCTTAGAAAAAGGGCTACCCCTCTAAGTTCCAAGAACTGGGAGTCAAAGCCCTGAGATATATCAGCAATTCAATCAGTGTATTAATCTGTTCTCATGCTGCCAATAAAGGCCTACCTGAGACTGGGTAATTTATAAAAGAAAGAGGTTTAATTGACTCATGATTCCACATGGCTGAAAAGGTCTCACAATCATGGCAGAAGGCAAATGAGGAGCAAAGTCATGTCTTACATGGTGGCAGGCAAGAGAGCTTGTGCAGGGGAACTGCCCTTTATAAAACCATCGGCACTCAGGAGACTTATTCACTATCATGAGAACAGTCAGGGAAAGCCCCGCCCCCATCATTCAATTACCTCCCACCATTCAAATCTCTCCTCTGACATGTGGGGATTATGGGAACTACAGTTCAAGATGAGACTTGGGCAGGGACACAGCCAAACCATATCAAGTGGGTATTGCCAACCTGGAATTGCCTTCAAACTTCTGCCCAAGTGTATTATCCTCTGCGAATAGTTGGAAAAAACAAAACACTTGTCTCTCTGTATTCCAGGCAGACCTAGATGATCCCATGACTGCATATTCTGCACTATATTAGACCTAATTACTTTTATATGTGCCTCCTTGATTAGACTGTAGGTTTCTCAAGGTCAAGGATCATGTACTTATTGGCTTTGTATCCTCACCTTTGTCCTCCAAGCAGATGCCCAGCAATCTTTGTTGAGCTAAACAGGCCCAGCCCAGAAAAATGTGCTAACTAGGCAGAGTTGTGTATTTCATTTCTAGCTCAAACTTTTATGTGCTGAGGACTTTCCACTTTCCCTCCATCATTCTTCCATCCTGTTCATTTCCTCAGCATGGTAGATACCCTCTCAGCCTTTTTCAGTCTCTGAAGACAAGACCTTTCCTGACTACTGTTCACATTGGGAGATTCTTTTACTATTCCAAGACTATGCTGACCTGGGCTCCCACATCCCTCCCAACACAGCATCTACAGGGTCTGGTCAGTTTTCCACTATTCTTGAGGATAAGAACTATCTGCAGCTTTGCATAGAGCTGTTATTGTAAGCTCCTTAAGGACAATGATAGGACCTTTTTTTTTTCCACTAAAATCTATTAAATTCTTATTTACCATGTGCTGGTCAGTATGCAAAACATTTCATGTGCATTTCTCATGTGATACTCACATTAATTGTAGGACATAGATGTTGCTATCCCCATTTGATGGATGCGAAAACTGAGGCTGCTAGTGACATGTCCAGGTTCTTAAGCATTGTTAAGTTAGTCATAGGGCCTGGGAATGAACCCAAAATGAATTGAGCACAAAGCCCATGCTACATTTAACTGCTATTCTGCTTGCCCTTGTCACCACAGTGCCTTGCACAGTGACTGACCTATGAACAGTGGGTACTCAGCAAATATTTGGGGTGGATACATCACGGCGGCCACAGAAGCTTCCTAGGACTTTCCAGAGAGTCCTTCTCCTTCACTTTATTCACTCATTTTTTCATTCTGCTCTTCGTCCTTGATAAATCTACTCAATAGGATTAACTGCAATTAACAGGAAACCCTTCAAACTGAGAGAAGTTTGTTTAAAAAAAAAAAAAGATCTTGGCCAGGTGCAGTGGCTCATGCCTGTGATTTCAGCACGTTGGGAGACTGAGGCTGGTGGATCACTTGAGGCCAGGAGTTCAAGACCAGCCTGGACAACATGGTGAAACCCTGTCTTTACAAAAAAAAAAAAATTACAAAAATTAGCTGGGCATGGTGGTACATGCCTATAGTCCCAGCTACTCAGGAGGTTAAGTGTGAGGAAATCGAGGCTGCGGTGAGCCATGACTGCGCCACTGCACTCCAGCCCCAGTACAGAGGAGACCCTGTCTCAAAAAAAAAAAAAAAAAGTCCTGAAATAATCCACCCCAGGCTCTGAGGCATGGTGTATTTTAGAACCCAGGTTCCTCCCATCTCCATTCACAGCATTGCTTCTCTGCCAGCTCCTACATCCCAGCCAGCAGGAAGGGAAGGAGGAGCGTGATGAAGGCACGAAGCCACACTTCCTCTAAGGACACACTCCAGAAGTCCATGTGGGACTCCCCTGCCACCCCATTGGCTAGAACTGGGTCATATGGTCAGAGGGTCATAGAGAGCTACAAGGGAAATGAGGTCAGGGAATTTTTATCCTGAACCACTGTGTACCTCTTGGAAAATTCTGTTTCTAAGAAAGAAGGATGGGCTAGATACTGGGATAAAAGGTGAGGGTCCTTGCACAATCACATTTCCTGAAACCCAGTCTTTCTTGGGTTATGACATTGCCCGGAGTCAGATTCTGGTCACCTTGGACTGACCCTCTGCAACCTCACTTTCCATTTTCTTTTCACAGCTGCCTTCCTAAATGCTCTTCCTGAGCTCTTTCTTGAGCTGGTATAGCATGCAGTACATGCGGGTCTTCAGTCCCCACCCCAACCCCAGAAATAGAAACAGAGGCTGGCAATCTTATCCTGCTCTCCTTCTCCACCAGGCTCAGTAAATATTTGGAGAAGATAATGACGGAAGGTATGGCCATCTCACTCGGATCCCAGATCCCATTCCGATATGGTGCCCGTATTTTTTTCCCTCTCCTTGGCATTGGAAATAGATTTTTAAGCAGTGTTATATAGCAGTTCCTCTTCAAAATCCATCTTTCCTATTCTTTAGTAATGTCTTTATAAATCACTGTTATAAAAATAAGGCAAGCAGAAGGAAAAATATGCAGTACCTAGAAACTGAAAATTCAAGTATTTGCCTTTTATTGGACACTTGAGGCTCTTAAAAAAGAGAACTGCTGGAAAACTTAAATACAAAAAAATCACTCTATGATAACATAAAAGCCCAATAGAACTGAAGAGTTTATGAAAATAATTTGAGTATTTACACTTCAATTTACGGTCTGAAAATCACCCCCAAACCATGTTCTTATTCTTAAATGGATTTCTTGAGAGAGCATTAAATACATTTTGATTATTTTGACATGATGTCTACTTGGATGTTCTGTGCAATGATTTGAAGGCAAAGAGGAAATTCTTAAAAAATCTAATGTAAGTATATGTGAACGTATATTATATATACAGAAATGTACATTTATATGTATGCATACATGTAAAGGTTAACAAACACCTCAACTCAAAGGGGCACTTCCGGTTGTTGTTATTGTTAGGGAAAAATATTGTAAATTTAACTCGAATGAGGCCTAGGGCCAAAACACATTGTAATTCTCTTGACAGAGAAGCTTGGGTTCAAGTTCATATCTTTTTATTTTCTAAAACCGAGGCTTGCATGATCACGGAAGCTGTTTTATACACATTACAGAAACGCAGCAAAGCGGGTCCATAAAAGTGTTGATGAAAGACAGCCAAATATACCAAGTGATCACGTTTTCTTTCCTATTTTTTTTTTCCAGTAAGTCAAAAAAACCCCTTCTCAGAATTTCTTACATTTCATCTATTTAGGAAGTGTATTTACAACTATTTTAACAGGCCCCCAAAGCATGAAATATCTGTAACAAAAAATCAGTATTCACTTCAGAAGGGGAAAACGTATTCACAACAAGAAAACTGGTAGGGAAAGCATAGTTCCAAACACTTTATTATTAAACTCATGGGTTTAATGAAAACCAAACACAGAGAATACATTATGTAAATACATACGGACAAAGGGCTTTTGAAGTCCAGGCGAGCACAGTATCCTGGATCTGGAACTATGTTTTTTTTTTGTTTGTTTATGCATTCTAGCAAGACTTCATGTCACACACACACACACACACACACACAAACACAAACCTGAGATTGTTTATACAGTCTTAAGCACAAATCTCTGCAAACTTAAGCAAAAAGGATGGCTAGGAATATGTAAGTGGTGTCTGGGCAAAAGAATAATTCATTGAACTTCAGAGTTAGAAACGAAAATAAACAGCAAGAGAAATCCCTACTTAATCTGCCTTCCAAAGAAAGACATTTATTCAAGGATACACAGGCAAATTCGCCCACACTGGAGCACTGAAATGAAACTAAAAATCAGAAACAAAAGATACAACCCTGGGCACCAAGTAAGCTCAATAAATAAGTGCTTGATTAAGTCTGATAATTATGCCTTAATTACCTTCCTTCTCTCCAAGTTAGATTTAAAGGAAAACACAACTGCAAATAGTTATGTGAACTACACAGAGTGGTAGCACGACTATCTATGCAACTTCAGAACAAACTCACATCCATCTAGCAAGTATCTGTCGAGTGACTACCTGAAGTCTGGCTCTGGGCTCCCTGCTGAGGCAGGGGGATGAAAAGAGAACTTGTATCCCCAGAGAATTTACAAACAGACATGTAGACAGACACGCGTGGTAATAATAGAAGTCAGAACATTTACTGATGGTCTTGATGGTCTGCTATGTGCCAAACATTAGTATCTGTCATCCCAGGTAATCCTTGAAGCAACCCACTAGGTGTATCTTATGATTATTATCTGTTTTACACCAAAACTCAAGGAAATTAACTGACTTGTCCAAGGTCACCAGAATAAAAAGTGAACCAAAAGCAGACTCTGCTGGAGGCCAGTGTTATGCTCTTTCCACAAAGCTCAGACTCAGTGGATAAGTAACAACCAGCCAGGCATTGAAAATCCTGCTCATGAGTACCACACACCTCATTCCCTCCTCAAAACAAGGTTCATTTTACATGGCAGGAAACTGAGGGAAAGCATCACAGTGACTTTCTCAAGGTCAAGAGTGGCACTCGGGCAGGGCATGGTGGTTTATGCCTATAATTAAAGCCCCTTTAGAGGCTGAGACAGGTGGATGCCTTGAGCTCAGTTTAAAACCAGCCTGGAAAACATGGCAAAACCCCATCTCAACACAAAATACAAAAAATAGCCAGGTGTCATGGCCTGCACCTGTGCTACCCAGCTATTTAGGAGGCTGAGGCGGGAGGATCACTTGAACCCAGGAAGTAGAGGCTGCAGTGAGCCTTCACTGCACCAACGTATTCCAGCCTGGGTGACAGAGTGATACCCTGTCTCAAAAAAAAAGGAAAGAAAAACTTGGCACTCAGCCCTCTTGATATCCAGACCCAAGGTCTTTCCAGGAAATGTAGAAAGACCTTACTTCATCAAGTCTTTCAAACACAAACAACTTTCTCAACAACACCTTAACAACTATTAATGGCCATACCAGCATATGCTGCTGGAAGATCAGCTCTTGATGAATGAATGAACCGACAAACCACTCCCTCATCACAGACCATCAGCAAAGAAGTCTATGTCAGCTTTCTGCAAAACGAGTGAAAACAAGTTTCTAAATGGCCATGACTTCACTGGCTCCTCATCAAAGACAAAGGTTGAGAAACCATAGACACCAACTCAGAACTTCAGAAACCAAGAGAAATTATAGACAGTTCTATTCAAATTGCAAATTGCATGGGTCAAACTTTATTTTCTTAGGATCCATTTTTTTTTTCTGTTTTGAGATAGGGTCTCGCTGTCACACAGGCTGAAATGCAGTGGCATGATCATAGCTCACTGCAACCTCGACCTCCTGAGCTCAGGAGATCCCGCGACTTTAGCTTCCCAAGCACCTGAAATCACAGTTGAGAATAACTGTGACCGGCTAAACTTCTTTTTTTCTTTTTTTTTTTTTTTGCAGAGATGGGGTTTTGCCATGTTACCCAGGCTGCTTTCCAACTCCTCGGCTCAAATGATCATCCGTCTTGGATCCACTCACTCCCAAAGTGCTGTATTTTCTTAGGATTCTACAATGTGTAAACCTCTATCAAGAGCAGCAGTCTCTCCTTACCTCAGTAACTGATCATAGATTTTACAATCTGCAGTTAGCTCTCCCCACAACCCTTTCCTTCTCCCTGCCCTCTTGGTTCACGTTCTTTCTGCCCAATCACACTCACGGTCTTAAAGAGTCCAGTATTTCACCTTCATTATGACAGTAGGCAAGGGTGTGATCACATGAAAAACCCAGAAATGACCAAACCCTGGTAGGCTAGAACTAGAGCCTGAGCCAGGCTCTTTTCCTCTGAGCACTGCTTTCTTGTTAGCCAAAGCACTGCCCTGCAAAGGCAAAAGGTATCGTCACCCTCGGAGGGAAACAAAATATAACCAAAGCTCCGGAAGGTGGAGACTTCCCTTCTCAAATCTTGGCAAAAGATATGTGCAAAAACCTGGATCTCGTTGAGGAAAAGCGTTCTTTACAGTTTGATGAAGCAGAAATATGTTTAAAACTGTGCGTCTCCTCCCTGTAATATTATCCCTTCTGTTTTACAGCAATGCTTCCCTAGTGGAAACAGGCAGAAAACAACACACATAAGCGAGTTCCTGGTTAAGATCCTGGCAACTTAAAGCAGGACATGTCTGAAACGGGAGGGCATTGTTTAACGCCAAGGAAGGCAATTATTCCATGGAACTTCATGGACATATTTTGCCCGGGAGCTGTCCTTTCAAACAATAACTGAGAAGGGTGGATCTCACTTTGTTGCCATTTTGTGTTTATAATCTGGGCAGTTGAGGGGTTATTTTAATCAATCCCAGTATGCTGCCACCCAGTGGTGGCAATGGTCAGCCTTGGTCACGTGGCCCATACAAGGCTTAGCCAATGAGCATGTTTTCTTTTGTTTTTTGAGTCAGGGTTATACTTTGGCACGTAGGCTGGAGTGGGGTCATAACATCATTGCTTACTGCAGCCTCAGCCTCCCAGGCTCAAGCAATCCTCCCACCTCAGCCTTCCCAGTAACTGGAACTATAGGCGTACGCCACCATGCTTGGATAACTTTTGCATTTTTTGTAGAGAGAGGGTTTTGTCATGTTGCACAGGCTGGCCTTCAACTTCTGAGCTCAAGCAATACTCTCACCTCCGCCTCTCAAAGTGCTAGAATTACAGGCATGAGCCTTCAGTCCCCGTCAAGCATTTTTTTTTTTTTTTTTTTTCCAAGACGGAGTTTCGCTCTTGTTACCCAGGCTGGAGTGCAATGGTGCGATCTCGGCTCACCGCAACCTCTGCCCCCTGGGTTCAGGCAATTCTCCTGCCTTAAAAAGTAAACATTGAGAGCACATTGTGTACTAGAGTCTAATAAAGGATATATGCATTTTCAAACATTTGTTGACACCAACAATTACAACGAATTGGAATAAAGTAGTCTAAAGGAGCTATGCATACGGCATTCTAGAAATATTTAAACAGACAACACGGTATAGCAAACTCTATAGAATGACCAGATTATAACATTTTTCAAGATATGAACGGTTACTCTCACACAGAGGAGCCAACTAATATTGGATGAATAATTGTGGAATAAATTAACACGTTCTAAATAGTCAAAAGGACTCTGATACATGTTTTCACCAACACTTGCTTTCTTACCCTCCTAACAATCGTGGAAACATTTTACAGATAAGAAAACTGGGCTGCAGAGAGTCTTAGTAATTTACTCAAGTACAACCAATTAGCACGTAGCAGAGACAAGTTTTAAATGAGATATTTTAACTCCAAAGCTTGGATTCTTCCATTCTGCCATTAGTCTGACTTTTTAATCAACATTTATGGATAGACAAGTTCCATTTTTGATGACGAAATGATGGCAGCAAGCTCCATTTTTCAAACAAACTTGAAAAGCAACCCCTGCCAAAAGCCCTCCTAAAGTCTTACAAAACTTGTCTAACCACATTAGAAAGTTCTTTTCCAAGACGTCTGTGAATTCACAGCTTTAAGACCAAGCTTCAGAGACCTCCCAGATACCTTCCCCAGTCCTCCCAGCCTTCTTTCTCCTTCTCTAACCAGACCTTGTCTGTGGATTAACAGTTCCTAGCAATCAGCCCAGACCACCACCTGTGAAACTCCTGAATCCTTTTGACATTTCCAAAGTAGATAAAAACTACTTTTACTGGAAGAATAAAGTTCACACAACTAATTTTCTCCAATAGGAAAAAGCCATATATCATTTGATTTATAGAAGAGTGAAATGTCCCTCTGCCGCCAAAAGATTTGTAGAAAAAGCTGCTAACGCATTATGAATGGAAAATTTATATATAGTATGCATGCAGAATTTTCAAAGCTCTTTTCTGAAAAAGTTGATATTCTGACTCCCATTCCCAAGAAAGAATAAAACAAAATATAAACTAGATATTAGGAAAGGTAGGCTCAAAAAATAGCAGGCTGGACCTGGGATTTATATAGAAGAAAATGGCTGCTCTATTTTTAGAATGATCTGAACTAAAAAAATAATAATGCTGATAATAATGATATTTTAGTGAAATGAAACCACGGTGGGCAAGGAAAGAAAGAGAAGGAAAGAGGGCTGGGTGTAGTGGCTCAAGCCTGTAATCCATACATTTTGAGAGGCCGAGGAGGACAGATCACTTGAGGTCAGGAGTTCCAGACCAGCCAGGCCAACATGGTGAAACCCACTCCCTACTAAAAATACAAAAATTAGCTGGGCATGGTGGCGTGCACCCATAATCCCAGCTACACAGAAAGTTGAGGCATGAGAATCACTTAAACCCAGGAAGTGGAGGTTGCAGTGAGCTGAGATTGTAGCACTGCACTCCAGCCTGGGTGACAGAGTGAGACTGTGTCCAAAAAAAAAGGAAGGAAGGAAGGGAGGGAGGGAGGGAGGGAGGGAAAAGACTGAGAAAAAGAAAGATAATTATGCTTCCTGAATATGGAATATTTTTCTCTACAGATTTTAGATTTCTAAACAAGTAAAAATTAGTTTTAAGTTCTTGTTTTTAGTACAATTAATAAGCCCTTATTGAAAATAGGCCACATTTCTTAGCAATGGTGCCCAGGACTGGGACACTTAAGTTCCAGTTCCTTTAGTTCCTCCTCGGCTTCCTTCTCTGTAAACAGGAAAATTGGAACCCTTTCTTGTATAATCCTTTCCAAATTAAAAAACAGTTACTGAGGTTGCACATGGTAGCTCCCGCCTGTAATCCCAGCACTTTGGGAAGCTGAGGTGGGTGGATCATGTGAGGTCGGGAGTTCAAGACCAGCCTGGTCAACATGGTGAAACCCTGTCTCTACTAAAAATACAAAAATTAGCTGGGTGTGGTGGCATGTGCCTATAATGCCAGCTACTGGGGAGGCTGAGGCACAAGAATCGGTTGAATCCAGAAGGTGGAAGTTGCAGTGAACCAAGGTCATGCCACTGTACTCCAGCCTGGGAGATAGAGCAAGACTCTGTCTCAAAGAAAAAAAAGAAATCACTGAAATGTATGCATTATATGTTCCCGATAAAAGAGTCTTGGGCATCTTTGATCATACTCTGGAGACTCTTAATGTGATTTAGGGTGGGCTCTAACTACACCCATGTAATCTTAGGTTGAAGATGGACTCTTCTTAAAAGACCAAAAATATTGCTTAGGGTAGGGTCATTGTATCACAGTTATCTGTTGACTTGGAGGTGGGGATCAACTACGTGGGCAATCAACCAATCACACCTACAAAATGAAGACCCAATAAAAACTATGAACACAGAGGCTCAGGTGAGTTTCTCTGTCTGACAATATTTCATGCATACTGTTACACACAGATACCAGAAAAGTTCTCTGCCTGGATGTCATGGGTAGAGGACAATGGAAGCTTCACATCTGGTACTTGTCGTGGACTCTGCCCCATTTGTCTCTTCCCTGAGCTGACTTTAACCTGTCTCCTTTCCCTATGATAAACTGTAACCACAAATACAATAGCTTCTGGGAAGTGCCATGAGTCCTTCTAGCAAATATCAAACATGAGGATGGTTTTGGGAACCACTTCAAACTTGCAGTGGGTGTCAGAGTAAGGACAATCTTGGGCACCACGCCTTCTAACTTTCAACTACCCCCTTACTCCTCAGAGTAGCCCATGGGAAGTTTAGACACACACTCTGCTTACTGTAACAGTTAGAACTCAGAAAGAGTTGGCAGGAACCCATTCCTCTCTTACCCTCATGACTTGTAAGTCATCGGGAATCCATGTAACCTCCCTGAGCTCCAGTTTCCTCATCAGTGAAATGAGAATGTGAGTAACCTGCTCAGTCTCAATGACAACTTTATTCTGAGACTTGCCTAAGAGAGTGACTGTGAAAGCTCTTTGAAAATTGCAACTTCTTTTTCAATTATAGGATATTAACAGCTGTTGTTACTGTAATTCTGGAGCTTAAATGCTTCAGGATTCTATCTGCTCTCCTGCTGTTACTGTACCCCTCATGACCAGTGGACTCGCCTTTCTATCGGCAGGTGCTGAAATTATGTCAGCTAGAACTTTCATTAGCAAATGGTTTGTCAGTGAAAAGTAATGGCAAAACAAATGCGGCATTTTGACGTAGCTGTACTATTCTGGCACAGTGCGGTTTTGAGGCTAATGTCTTTTCAAACAGCTCTGTTTTGCCTGCAGACTTGAATACCCTCATTATAGTGTTTGAAAAAAAAAGTTCCCTTATGTTTTTTTAAAGAGCGCCATTCTTCAAAAAGATGTCAAGAAGCTCTTTCTCTCCCCCTTGCTACAAGGTGTAATGTAGAGATAAGCACAAAATCTGGTTGGAAATGTGACCTATATTGGACTGGCAAAGCTTAATATCAAGCAAACAGCTAGTTTGGGAGCTGGTTTTGTTCTACCTTGCTGCTGGTATCTGTAGAAAAGTACCACAAATTATTCACCGACAGTGAGAGCAGTTTGAAAGTCAATTACAATTTTAAGAAATTGGCATCATTTGCTCATCGAGTTCATCAGAGTTTTGAACAAGTCCCTGGCCTTCCTCACAACAGCCAAAGCCAGGTCTTTGGGAAAACATTTTATTTTCATGCTCAGCGTAATAAGAAGAGAAAAGTCGTGTTTTGCAGATGAAATGGTGCTGATAATAAAAAGTAGGTCACACTTTCTCTCTCTGTCTCCATCGCTCGTTACTTTCTCTGAAAGACAAAGGAGTGTTTCCAAGACATGAATCAAGCAGGTCGGGCACCTGACCTGGGTGTTCTTTGCACTCTGAGTAAAATTAGGAACATTTTCACTCAAAGCTGACATTTAACAAGGGCAGGGAACTTGGAAACAGTAACCGCTTTCTACGTGACTGATGAGGAGGGCTGAGGTGGGGATGCAGACAGCCGCTCCAACAGGCATTTGGGGTCAGCGAAAATCACAGGTTCAAAGAACCATAGGTGGTTGTGACCTTACGACTTGGGACAGCAAAACAGAAAACAGGTACAAGGAGGAAAGCATCACAGCAGCACCCATGGGAGACAACCTTAGTGTGCGTTATTCTTATTTACATCTCCTGTCCACGGGGAGATTATGCATCCCTGTCCAAGAGTGGCCAGGTCACTTTGTCTGACCAATGGAATTTCAGGTGTCACATCCTGGAAGAAGCTTTAAGAACGTATCTTGTCTCATTCCCCTGGAGTCCTAGAGAGAAGCTGTGCTGTTACTCTGGATCCTGGAGTAAAGACCAAGAGTGAGCAGAGCCAGCTCTTGATGAGCCTACAATGTACACAAGAACTCAGTCTATGTTTTTGCAAGCTCTAGCGTGGTGGAATTGTCTGTTACTGTGGCGTACCTAGTCTATCGTGACCAATTCAATCACCCTCACTGCTTCCCTTCCAAAAGTGTGAGAAGGAGGCAAACGGTAAATAAGCTTAAGTGTTTGGTGGTCTATATTTCTAGATCATTTTATGGCTCAGAAGTTGGCATTAATATATCCATAATCAACTGTACAGACTGGACTGCAGACACTGGCACACACTGTGTCTTCAGGATCCCTGCATCAGCAAATAAAGTCAGTGAAGGGCACTGATTGTCATTAGAAGGTAGAGACGGCTTTCTAAGTGGTGGTGTACCAATGGTGATCGTGTGCTGTATGATGGAGCAAAAGACACAAAGACGATTCTGGAGTCAACCGCCTGGATGCAAACTCTAGAATCTACCATGTGCCCTCAGCTTGGTCCTGGGTGAACTGCCTGACTTCTCTGAGCCTCTACTTACCCATCTATAAAAGTGGGCGAAGAGTGGGGGGTGCCTCTGCCATACGGAACTGCTAGGGGAATTAAATCAATGAATACACGTAACAGAATGGCGCAGAGCCTAGGCACATATTTACTGAAAATCTGTGGGTTATTGTGGTCATCGTTCCTTTTGTTGTTCGGGAGGATCTCAAGTGAGTTATTCATTTGGATTGGAAATGAGGAACAGGAACAGCTCCTTGGTGGCAGCTGCTGTGACTGAACTTAATGTAAGTTACACGCTACTGTCAAAGCGTCACCACGACTGTAATCCCACCTTAGAGTTGTTTTATCTGCCCTGGGTCCAATCAGAAAGCTACTCGTCTTACCGTAAGTAACCACCACAATAACAACTCCTCAGTGTTCTTGGAGCAGGCAGCTGAGGAAAGACAAGAGAAAGCGCTCAGATTTGGAATGACGGATCATGTGGGAACCCACAAAGCACAGAGAAGCCAATTTAAGTTCTCAAATAGAGAGCTGAGGCAAGTAACGTGAGTCTTTCAAGCATTAATTCTGGAATTTCTGAAATGGGTATAGCAGGAGACAATTCCTCCAGGGCCAGAGGACAGACTAAGATAATAGATGCAGTGCTTTCAGGATGAAGCTGATTTCAACATTAACTGTTTTTATCATTAGTAACAAAACGAAGAATACAAATCCTGCCAGGAATACACAAAATAATAACAAGCATTTTGCAGCCTGTCTTGGAAGGAAGGAATCGTTTTCCTAATAGCCGGCCTCTCTGTGCAGAGACCTCTGAGCACGTTCGTAACAGAGATAAAGGAAGTGGGTCCTGAAATCAGGAACAACCAAGCAACATTCCAGTCCTGCCAGAAACTGAAGGGAGGGGACATGACATATGGCTTGGAAAGAAGAGAGATTTCATGGCCGCAAATCAACAAGGGCTCCTTAGGCGAAGGAAGGAGAAACAGGAAATGTATATAGAACATTCCACTTAGACATACAACGATCACATATCCATTTATTTATTTTTCTTATCTTTTTAAATATTTTGATGGGGCTTTCTTTCTTCTTTCTTTCTCTTTCTTTCTTTCTTTCTTCCTTTTTTTTTTTTTTTTGATACAGGGTCTCACTTTGTCACCCAAGCTGGTGCAATCACAGCTCACTGCAGCCTCAACCTCCTGGGCTCAAGTGATCCTCCCACCTCAGCCTCCCAAGTAGCTGGGACTACAGGCATGCAACACTATGCCTGGCTAATTTTTTTTTTTTTTTTTGAGACGGACTTTTGCTCTTGTCTCCCAGGCTGGAGTGCAGTGGCAAGATCTCGGCTCACTGCAATGTCTGCCTCCCAGTTTCAAGTGATTCTTTTGCCTCAGCCTCCCAAATAGCTGGGATTACAGGCACCCACGACCACACCTGGCCAACATTTTGTATGTTGAGTAGGGATGGGGTTTAGTCATGTCAGGCACGCTGGTCTCAAACTCCTGACCTCAGGTGGTCCACCTGCCTCGTCCTCCCAAAGTGCTAGGATTACAGGCATGGGCCACCGAGCCCGGCCACCTGGCTAATTTTAAAATCTTCTGTAGAGATGGGGTCTTGCCATGTTGCCCAGTCTAGTTTCAAACTCCCAGCCTCAAGTGATCCTCCTGCCTCGACCTCCCAAAGTGCTAGGATTATAGGTATGAGCCACCAGTCCCAGCCTACATATCAGTTTTTTTAACATTTTTTTTTTAGTTAAAAGAAGATCTCACTTATGATATCAGTATTTCTGATCTATATGTATTCCTTGTCAGTATCATTTTTATTCCATAATAAGTGTTTTTCTCAATTTTTTAAAAAAATAGTAGACATTTATTAATACTTCTTATGACATATGGTGGTTGGTGCTGGAGGTGCTGCCATGAACAGGACATACAGTCCCTGCCCGCATGTCGTCAGAGCCACGCAGGAAAGCAGGAGATATAAAACGGCAAGTTACAAGTGCGACGAGTGGGAAGGTTCAAGTGCCGCGCTGCAGTTAGGAGAGAATGAAATGCGTTTGATGGTGGTAGCGACAGTGCTTGGGGTTAGGAATAATTTCCAACTGACCACTTGGTTGACTTCGTGAAGTCTCGAATTCAAACTTTTTTTTAAAACCAGCCATGTGTTGGGGCAGGTAGCTACCCAAACTAGATGGACCTTGCTCAATTCCTACACAAATGCAGGTGCATGGCCCCGCTGACTAAGGCTGCAGTAGGAATGGTAAGCATCCAGAGGTATTCAAAGGCTCTGTGTTTGAGTGTGGAATATCCCCAAACCATCCTATTCTTTTAATAATGATATTCTGATTTTATTTAGGGGAACCACGCCCTCTGACTCTCAGTTCATGAGCTTTGGGAGGTCTGCAGGACCAGCTGTAGAGTAGATCCTGTGACCCAAGACTTGTTAAACTTCTAAATCTCCTTGGCCACAAACATTGGTTCAGAGTGGGCATGTGGTCCAGGCCATGTCAGACTAAATCCCGGGAAAGGAGCAAGTCTGGTCTTCTCCTACTGTACTGAATCTGGAAAGATGTGGCTTAGAACAGTCAACTTCTGTCACAAGACCCAAGGAGTGAGCTTTCAGAAAATGGTGCCAATGCTGAGGAAATGAAACTAAAGGATGAAAAGAGGGGAACCAGGTCCTGAAAGTTTAGCCCCTGGATCAAGCTTTACCTGATCTCCTTTCCACACCTATATCTGTCAGTTAGTTAAGTCTGTTTGAATGAACATTTCTTCTACCTGCTATCAAAAGTGTCTAACACTGGCAACTTCATACAGTAGAAAATTGAAAACTGTTTTTCCTGACCCTGGGTTATAACAATTGGATAAACTTTCCCAGAATTTATCAGACATTTAGCTTAGAGTTTATCCTGAACAGGATTACTTTGATTTTGTTTCAAATCTGAGATATGGTGGCTGGGATGAGAGTTTACTAACCGATAGGACGACCCTTCATCTTTGCTCGTCTAGGCCAATCCCAATTTATGTCTGCTGTCTTGGTATAACTATTATTAATATTTCATTTCACTCTCCAAAGTGTTCAAAATCCATTGAATGGTAAATTATAAGGTCACTCTACTGGTAATTCTCCTTTACAAAGCTTTAGAGCAGAATCTCCAAATTCTTCTTAGTGATAATTGTGGCTAATTATACTCAGTGAATAATCTCATCTTGCCAGTCTTCCCATGTTTGACTTTTGGGGGATTAATCATAGCTTTACAGCTGTCGAACGAGGTTCTTGAAAGCATGGTATTATTGTTTTATCTAAAGGAAACCCCTCTGAAACAGGGCCTCCATCCATCATACCCCCTGTAGTAGAAAGGGTTGATTAAAACTTCCTGGCCTACAAACTTGTTTGTTAACATGTGGCTTCCTCCCTGCTGTCAGCATAAGGCCTTCCTCGTGCAGCATGTTTAGGATTCGGCTGAGAGCATTGTTTTATCAAGATGGGACGGTTATCTGTGCGGGAGTACACGGTGCTGGGAATCTGACCCCCTCTGTAAACACCACGATAACATCGTGTCTGCACACTCAGAGAACACAATGGTCCCGAATTCCCTTTTCCTAATTAGAGTTCAAAACAATAGGTGGGAAATCCGAGGCCCCACCATCATTATCTATTGGGCTTCATTTCTGGGCATTGATTGAGCTTGGAGTGTTCTGTGTGCTGAAGAAACAGCAAATTAAAATTCAGGCTTCTTCCATTTTTCTTCTTGGAGTGTACTTCCTGTTACAATGCTGTGGTGATCGAGATTAAAAATTGGAAGTAGAAGATCTGAGAGTAATAAACACATGTGAACGATACCAAGTGCCTTTTCAAAGTGATTCCAACAAGCAAATGTTTGATCAGGGCAGATGATGGGATGAGAAGTGGTGTACATTTTATACAAAATGGCTTTGGTCAGGGAGAGGAATAGGCAAGCAGTTTCCCCAAACGGTAAGCACACTGTTTGTCTTCTGAGTAAATGGGTGATAACACTGTCTGTTATTTTGCTAATAGGAACCAGCAACGTCACAGTGCAATTTTTCATTTTTTTAAATCCTGAAATGCCCAGTCCCCTGCTAACATTTGGTGCATTGATCTGCAGGCGACATTCTGTGTAGGCTCATTGGCCATCGTCATTAGACGGACAGTCATTATTAGCAATCAAGTCATATTAAGTCAATTTACATTTATGATTGCCCTGTAGAGTAACAATTAAGCTATTTAGATGGAAAAATCTCCCAGGCTCCCATGAAAAGGGTCTTTTGAATCACAGATACACAGCATTTAGCTCTTAGGGAATTGGAACAGCCAAGACAAAGGACAGGTGACAAAATTCTCTGCTTCATGACTAGAATGATCGTGTAAAGGGGACCCTGTTAATCTGTACGAGCCACATGAATCATGATCTGATTTGGGGTCAGTGGTGGTGGCGTGAACGGGGAGGCACATGGAAACTGGGGAGTTGCAACAGGAGTCCAAGCTGCCACTTGACCTCCATTTAGCCAGCCAAGAGGTCTTCCATCTCCTGCTCAGAGACCTTTCCTGAACTTCTAGATTGGGCTAAGTGATCCTTTTTGATGTTTTTGGTGTGAAACCACTATCTTCCTACCTACTACATGACACATGACCCTGGAATTAACTGATTCTCTGTCTCTCCACCAGGCCAGACCACAATCTGCTCAAGGGCAGGGCCATCTGGTTTCTCTTCTACACTCATGGTGCCTAATAGTTCCTGACCCCACACTCTGTACTCAATACGTTTCATGACACAAAGCATCAGTCATCATCCAGTTACCCATACGAAGAAATCTTCTGCAATGAAAAGAAAGAAAATTACATGAAACTAGAACCGTCTCAAAGTATAGGGTCCAAGCTGCAATTCCCTCATTCATTCATTCACTCATTCACTTATCAGCAAATATTTCTGAAGCTCGTCCTCTATCACAGGTACTGTTCTAAGTGCTGAAGACATAACAGCTGACAGGACAGAGGAGGTCCCTGGTCTCTGGCAGCTAACAATTCACAGGAAGGCAATACTAATAAATTAGCAATAAATGAACGAATGAATAAACAGATGGATAGGTAGATGACAGATAATATCAGATAGTAATAAGTGCTAGACAGAAATAAAATAGAGTCATGGCATAGAGAAAACGTGAGCAGTGACTTTGGACAGGAGGGCCAGGAAGGACTCCTGTGAGGGAATGTGGCACCTGCATCAGAAGGATATGGTCATGCTCCGTTGTCAAATCTCAGTTTCATCTCTGATGATCCTCAGAGGGACCAATTATATCAGTGGATTTTCTGCTACAATTTCTTGTCCAGAATAGCAGTATGGGCCAGGCGCAGTGGCTCATGTTTATAATCCAAGAACTTTGGGAGGCCAAGGCAGGAGGATCACTTGAGGCCAGGAGTTTGAGACCAGCCTGGGCAACATAGCAAGACCCCATATCTACAAAAACATACAAAAGTTAGCCAGGCATGGTGGCTCACACTTTAGTCCCAGCTATTCAGGAGGCTGAGACGGGAGGATGGCTTGAGCCCAGGACTTGGAGGCTGAAGTGAGCTATGATGGCAGCACTGCACTCCAGCCTGGGCAACAGAGCAAGACTCTGTCTCTAAAAAGAAAAAAAAAAACTGTAGCAGTATGAGCACAGGTACTGGTTGGGGTGATGCTTGCTACCGTGATGCAGTAAAAGATTTATCTCAGAAAGCCTGAAACTAGTTCTGTATTTCTGATCAATAAGTGACTTTGCTCTGGACAGTGACTCAGGAGCCCTGGTTCTAACCAGCTTATATGGCTTCCAAAGTCATCATGCTTGTCCACATCAAGCCTGCAGGGGCAAGAGCAATGAGAGCATATCAAAGGGCATGACAGGTTCTTACAGGTCAGGCTGAGGAGGAACCAATGTCTTGTCTACCAATAGTCCACTGGCCAAGACTCAGGCAATGGGCCTCACCTACAATGCAGAGGCTGAAAAATGTAGTCTAACCGTGAGACAGGAAGAGGCAAAGAATGGGCTCGGTGATGTCTTGCGGCCTCTGCCTATGTGAAGCACTAGGAAAACCTGTAAGAGAATTATCTCCCTCTCCTGCAAGTTCAAGGGTCTCAGATCTCCTCGTATGGCCTCAGTGACAGCAACTGCCATGATCAAAATCAAAATGTATTCTGGCAGGAGGTAGGGTGGAACATCAGATGTGGGAAGCAAAAGCTAGGGCTGAAATCCAACGGGTTAATTCACTAAAGAAAAACAAAATATTCAGACCTGTGGTGCTGTCAGATAGCCTGAGAGATGGAAGGCTAATCGCCCTTCTGGGATGCCGAGTTCTTTGTGGAGCCCTCACAATGGACCGTTCGACCTTTTGAGGTTTCTCTTGCTCTGATCTCTTGCTAATGGATAGTGTTTTCCAAGCCAGTGGTGTTTTAAAGATACAGCATCTAACCAATGATAATACGTCTGACCTCTTGAGGGAGAACCCTGTACATCTCCCTCTATCAGCCTCCCTTATTGGTTAATTACATAACTTGACTAGAAGTTGGTTTTAGGGAATCAATTTTACCACTGCCTAATCACAAGTAAAGACCATAAAGTTTTATGAGAGCTGAAGGGACTGCCTTTTACAGAGGGGAGCTTAAATGAAAATTAAAGGGGACATTAAATGATAAGAAATGAAATTCTACAAGGTGTTTTCCCCTGACTGCCATGCTAAATTACAGTGCTGGGGATATAACCCTGCTGATTTTGTCTCCAATGAAGCACTCTGGGAAGAGGGGAGGAGCTGGCATTTCTTGATCACCAGCAATGCAATTGACAGATCCCGTGTTAGTGGGTTTTGGATGAAGATGCAGACAAAAACTCCTTGAGTTGCCATCTACTAAATGTGTGACCCTGGACCAGTTCTCTGACCCTCAGATTTGTCATCTGCATTTTGCAGATGACAGGCATCACCTCCCAGAGCTGTCAGGATGAAATAAAACAACGCACACAAGGTGCTTAGCGTAGTACCCGGCACATAGTGAGACTTCAATTAATATATCATGCGTACCCGTGTTAATGACGGGACATGCTTCAAAACAACTTGGGGCTTTGTTCAGTTTCTATAAATAAGATCTAGTATTAATTATGTGCCATACAGTAGCCAGAACTAGACTCAGAACCTAGGTATCTTTGCTCTGGAGGCCAATATACTTGATGACTGTGCCCAGTACTTTTCAGGGTAAGGTTCACAGTCTGCTTAGGGTATCTGTTCATAATTTCTCTTCTTTTATAACAAGCATCATCCATGAGTCTTGCACACACTAAGCTTGAGAACAATAGATGCTGTGATGCTTCATTTAGTTTTTCTTTTTCATATGGAGTCTTGCTCTGTGGATGAGGCTGGAATGCATCACCGTGATATCAGCTCCCTGCAACCTCCACCTCCCGGGTTCAAGTGATTCTCCTGTCTCAGTCTCCTGAGCAGCTGAGATTACAGGTGCACACTGCCATGCCAGGCTAATTTTTGTATTTTTAATAGAGATGGGGGTTTGTCATGTTGGCAAGGCTGATCTCAAACTCCTGACTTCAAGCGATCTGCCCGCCTCAGCCTCCCAAAGTGTTGGGATTACAAGGTTGAGCCACTGTGCCCAGCCTGGTGTTTCTTACAACAGTGCCAATGAGGAAAATTTTCCTAAGAGTCTTATTTCTTTAAATTACCAAAATAATTGTCTATTTCTCTCCTTAGATCTCCTCCAACTTCTACATCTTTCACCCATGATCATTTCTAGCACTTCAGTTGTGCTAGACCATCACGGAAAAGAAAACAAGCTGGGCGCGGTGGCCCACGTCTGTAATCCCAGGACTTTGGGAGGCTGAGGTGGGTGGATCATGAGGTCAGGAGTTCGAGACCAGCCTGACCAACATGGTGAAATCTGGTCTCTACTTAAAAATACAAAAATTAGCCAGACATGGTGGCGCGCATCTGTAATCCCAGCTACTTGGGAGGCTGAGGCAGGAGAACTGCTCAAACCTGGGAGGCGGAGGTTGCAGTGAGCCAAGAGCATGCCATTGCACTCCAGCCTGGGTGACAGAGTGAGACTCCATCTCAAAAGAAAAACAAAATAGAAAAGGAAAGAAAACACTATTTCTCCATGCCCAATAAAACAGCAGGAGGGTACAGTTTATAAATACATGATTTATCATAAAGGTCAACTGTGCACGGAAATGGGAGCACGTCCTATAAGCAAGGTAGTTATGATGAGAAAAAGATTTGAATGGAAATCACCAACATTGCTCTGGATATATTAAAGATCCTTTTTGATGAACGGAAAGTGAGCTGGTGTGGGGCAGGACCACCTCCATTCTGACAAGGGCCTGGGAAGACAAGCAGGCTCCTGTCTGACGTCTGCAACTGGGCAGAACAAGAAGGGCAGCCCTGTGGAGAGCCACACAGGGGGATGGAAACCAACGGACTTTGGGAAACCCATTTTAAAAAGTTTTCAATTCATTTTTAATTGACAAAAATTGCACATATATATTGTGCACAAGTTTTGAAATATGTAAACACGATGGAAAGACTAAGCTGAGCTGATCAACATATGCATAACTTTCCATCTGATATGGCTTGGCTGTGTCCCCACCCAAATCTCATCTTGAATTGTAGCTCCCATAATTCCCACGTGTCATGGCAGGGAGCCAGTGGGAGGTAATTGAATCATGGAATACGGTCTTCCCTGTGTTGTTCTTGTGATAGTCAATAAGTCCCATGAGATCTGATGGATTTATAAAGGGGCATTCCCCTGCCTAAGCTCTCTTGCCTGCCATCATATACGTGACTTTGCTCCTCATTTGCCGTATGCCATGACTGTGAGGCCTCCCCAGCCATGTGGGACTGTGAGTCTAGTAAACCTCTTTCCTTAAGAAATTATCCAGTCTTGAGTATGTCTTTATCAACAGTGTGAGAACAGACTAATTCAAACAGCATCCTTAATTAAAATTAAAAAAATTCTGACCCACTCTATGAACATGAAACGCCACTGTTCTAATAAGGATGAACAAGGTTCTGCTGCAGTGAAGAACAATCTCCCCATCATGGTGATTTGATACAGAAAAAGCTTAATTCTTGCACATACTAAAAGTCCTGGAAAGGTTGTGAGGGCCCCTGTTTATCTCACTCAGGGATGCTGGATGATGGAGAATCCATTTTGTCATATGAGTCCATGACCATATTGTTAGGAGAAGGGAGTGAGTCCACCATGCCCTGGCTTGTCAATCTCCCCTCACGCTTCTTCGGCTAAAGCAACTCACCTATCTATGCCTGACTAAAAATGGTAAAGCAGTATCATTCCCAGAAATAGAGGAGAGGAATATTTGACAAAGCACCAAGGATCACCAAGTCTAAACATGAAAAATTATAATAACATAAATGGATAACATCTGAGTTTCTTGGGCAATTAAATGAAATGTAACTATACTTTGCAAAATTTGATCTTAAAATACAGGTGGATCTGAATTATTTTATGCACCAGGGAGGGAAGATGAAACCCCAGAAATATCATTATAATTAGCTTCCCATCTTATCTTGCTAAATAGATGCCCAAAGAATAGGCATGCAACGTACCATTTGCCAACTGGTATTTATTGCTTCCCAGATGGTAGCTGGCCATCTTCTCATACCCCTGCTTTCCTGACCCTCTACATTTGGACTAAGTTGATGCAGGGAACAGCCTCCCTACTCCCATTTAAAACAGGATGCATATGGTTTTGTTTAAAGAAGAAACTAGGTACTGCTGGTAAGAAATTTATTAGTGGGATGGACACAGAGATCGGGAAATGAAGAGTTCTGAAAGGGAGCTTTCATCTGAGAAGAGCATCATTTCCAGAAAGCCTCTGTGCCAAATGGTGGGTTCCACTCACAGGCCAGAGAGAGGCTGAGGGTTAACACCATCCAGAAGGCACGTGGGACCTAGAGGAGGCCAGCCGTGTATGCTTTTCAGGACGTGAAATACAGCTCCTGTTTTGACACTCGTGTAATAGTGTGGCTGTTCAACCTCCTTATTTCTGTGGGGTTTATGGTCCATAAAGTTTAATAACAATCTTAACAGCTGAGCAGAGAATACATGAGGCTCGAAGGCCACTCCTACCAAAGGGGATATGGATTTTAAAATTCTTTCCCCCTTGGCATTTCCAGACATACAAGTGCTCATCTCTTAATGTTGACCCTACAAAATAACCACGTGGCACAAGGAAACAAGAGCGATTGGTTGTTGGTAAACAGCCTTTGAAAAATTATAAAGGAGAAAATTGTGATAGTGAAGATCTAAAGTAACTGACTCTATCTAGTGTCTAACCTCCAAGCTGCCTTGTTCAAAGTTGGTTTGGTTGCAGGCCTAATAAACTTTCGGAGGAACTGAGATTATGGTTTAACTTTGAAACAGAGAGATAGTAACAGCCCTTTCCTAAAACAAATGCCCTTCCTGCCTGGGACTAGACTGCCTTTACAGGAGTAATAAACAAATTAGCCACAAGATCAGAAATTAGGGTTTAGGAGTCATGCTCCCGGAGGCTGCAAGATTATGAACCTCCCAAATTGCTCCAGCAGATAATGCACTTGATCTTGCACTTGAAGGATCGGGGCACCACCCAGATCAATAAACTGGCTCATATGGTCTTGTGACCTCCCACTCAGGAACTGAGTAGTGAAAGAGGACAGCTTTGACCCCCTATAATTTCATCTCCAACCTGACCAATGAATACTCCGCATTCCCTGGCACCCTACTCACAAAATTATCCTTAAAAATCTTTATCCCTGAGCTTTGGGGGAGACTTATTTGAGTAATAATAAAACTCTGGTTTCCATACAGCCAGCTCTGCATAAATTAAACTCCTTTCCACCCCGCCTCCCACCCTGTCCCCAGCGAGATAGAGTCTCACTCTATCGCCCAGGCTGGAGTACAGTGGTGCAATTTCGGCTCGCTGCAGTCTCCGCCTCCAAGGTTCAAGTGATTCTCCTGCCTCAGCCTCCTGGCTTAGCTGGATGACAGGTGCCCACCACTATGCCTGGCTAATATTTGTATCTTTAGTAGAGATGGGGTTTCACCATGTTGGCCAGGATGGTCTTGAACTCCTGATCTCAGGTGATCTGCCCCCCTTTAGCCTCCAGAAGGGCTGGGATTACAGGTGTGAGCCACCGTGCCTGGCCCTAAAACTCTTTATGGCAGTCCCCCGTCTTGATAAATAGGCTCTGTCTGGGCAGAAGGCAAGGAGAACCTGCAAGGCAGTTAGTTACACTGACTTAAATTGAGACACCAGCACACACTTGGCCATAGAATCCTGCTTTATATCTTTGAGAAAATGAAGATTATGAAGCCTTGTGGCCCTGCAATTTGCGTACAAACTTTCATAGTCAGTATGCCAGGGCTTGATCCAAATAACTGGACAAATGGCATAAACTCCAACCTGTTCCCAAGGCCTGCAAAGCTGTGCCCTGATCCCAGCTTCCTTCCCTTTCTCATCTGTTAACTGGGGTCACCATAGTCCCTTGTGGTTGCTGAATTCATCAACCGTTGACATGCCACAGGCTCTGGCATTTGTGGCTTCATCTTTTTTTGGCAGTCGGGGAGGGGTCCTGGTAGTCCTGTCTCCCTAGGACTGGCTCCATGACATTTCTAGGTCTGTTTAAATGGGATCTCCTCAGAGCAGCTCTCCTGGCCCCATCTAAGGTAATATTCCCCTTCTCTAGTAACTTACCCAGCAATCTCTGCTAAACAGCACTTATTAAAACCCCCTTTGCAAAAATTGTAACAGTGAGAAAATGATGACAGTGAAAGAGATCTCTAAGCAAGACCCATTTTGCCTTTAACTTCCAAACTGCCCTTAGGTGTTCCTGGGCTTGGGCTAAGCTAACTTTGGGAGACATTTAGTACATAATTTAAATGATAATATCCCTTCTCCAAAACTAAACCGCCTTTGTAAAGCTAGCAAAAGACCACCAAATGGGGAGGATGAGACGAGCCCGAATTCAACTAAGGTATA
Source organism: Callithrix jacchus (assembly GCF_049354715.1). Lineage (NCBI taxonomy): Eukaryota > Metazoa > Chordata > Mammalia > Primates > Cebidae > Callithrix > Callithrix jacchus. Next base: position 36,436,558 of record NC_133521.1, on the reverse strand, counting down.
GACAGAAATTATTACCAGCCATTATTCCAGAGGTCACATGATTACTTGTAACCCCTAATTACTTCTGCAGATAACACTACTTTGTAGAACCTAAGACTGACCTGCTGAAATGTCTTTTCAGGCTTTTGCATTTTTGAGTACTGTTAGCACCATCCCAACTCAACTGGTCCTATGCCCCCGCCCCCCGACCCAGAAGCTGATACAGGTTACAGGGGTTTACACACCCCTATAATTGCATGTCCAACCAATCAGCAGTATCCATTCTCTTGTCCACAAAACCATCCTTGAAAAACCCTAGTCTCTGAATTTTCAGGGAAGCTAGTCTTTCTCTATTGCAGTCCCCTGTCTGGCTAAATTGGCTTTATCTGAGCAGAAGGGAAAATGAACCCATTGAGTAGTTACATTATCACCACCTGCCAATAGCTTATTTGCATAATTGTTTCCCTGTTTATTCACAGATACACACATGTGCACACGTGCGGGCACACCCACACACACCCACATACACGAATGAGAGCACCAGGCAGGGCACAGTGGCTCACCCTGCAATCCCAGCACTTTGGGAGGCAGAGGCAGGTGGATCACCTGAGGTCGGGAGTTCAAGACCAGCCTGACCAATATGGAGAAACCCTGTCTCTACTGAAAATACAAAAGTAGCTGGGCATGGTGGCACATGCCTGTAATCCCAGCTACTCAGGAGGCTGAAGCAGGAGAATCACTTGAACCCAGGAGGCAGAAGTTACAGTGAGCCGAGATCACACCATTGCACTCCAGCTTGGGTAACAAGAGAGAAATTCCATCTCAAAAAGAAAAAAGAATGAGACCACCATGGAGTTGGGAAGCTTGACATGTTGTTCCTAACTGTACCTAGTGCTGGTTTAGAGCAAATGAATAAAACACCCTGGGTGATAAAGGGTCAGAAGACCTTGTCATATAATTAAAATAATTTCAAGTTGAAGGAACTTTCAGTTAAACTGGGTGCATCCTTAGAGTCGACAGGGTAAGGTCCTTCCCGCACCAAAATAAACTTCAAACTTTCATCCAACTGGAACCTTGGTCTTCGCTGAAGCTGACTGCTGTGGTCTTTGCTGAACCTGACTTGTCCAGGTTCTCCCTCTCCCCCGGAAAGATGTGTATTTATGCATTTGTCTTTGGAAACCGTGGACTACTACGTTGTCATCATGGCCTGATTTTGCAGAGGACAAGTGCAAAGATGGGGACCAAGACAGAAAATTCCCTGCTTTTGACAGGGCTCTTGGGGAGAGAATTTCAGCTGGAGGGAGGGACTGTAGTAAAGAGAAGAAATCCTTATAGGACTATATTTGCATATCAAAGGGCACTTCCAGCTGGGCTTGCTTTCCCCTGTAAAGAAGTCATCTTATTCAAGGCCTAGAGGCTTTCATCTCAACCTGCCTTGGGCTGTACCTCCTAATTCTTCCTTGTGGAGACAAAATAGTGTGGTTATCAGGAGGCCCAGGGAGATAACTCACCTCTCCTGTGACTCTCCACTGCCCCAGATGTCCCTAGAGGGCTGAGGTTTTGCTGAGGATTTTGGGTTTACAGACTTCCGAGGGATTCCCCTCAGACTCCTGAGATTATTCAAGGTCCCTGACCAAGAAGACAAAATACTGGAGCCTATGTCATTCATTCATCCATTCATCCATCCATTCACCCATCCATCCATCCATCCATCCATCCATCCATCCATCCATCCATCTTTGCATTCACCCTAAAAATATTTACTGAAATATTACTAAGTGCCAAGCATGCAGCTAATTCTCCCTTCTAGCCCTTTGGTCCTTTAATTAATCAACTTATGTGCGGAGGAGCCAAGGATGGCTGGAGGCTCCAACACTAAAGACTTGGACCATGTTTTGGGAGGTGGAAATGTGTTTGATGCAACTGGCATTTGAAATCCAGATCCCCCTTGGCTCATGGTTCTGAGAAGTTTGTTTTAAACTACATTGTATTCGTAGGATACTATTCTGCTCACATTCCGTGGGCTAACATCTTAAAAGGAAATTCATGGTCCATCCTTTTATTCATGGAAGGATTCTGGCTGAGCCAGGTGGCTTATGCCTCTAATCCCAGCACTTTGACACGGGCCAAGGCTGGAGGTTCACTTGAATCTAGGAGTTTCTGACACCAGCCTGGGCAACGTAGCGAGACCCGATCTCTACAAAATTAACTAGGTGTGGTGGAACATGCCTATACATACAGGTCTCCACTGTACAGGAAGCTGAGGTGGGAGGATCCCCTGAACCCAGGACGTTGAGTCTGCAGTGAGCCATAACTGTGTCATGGTACTCTAGCCTGGGTGACAGAGTGAAAGCCTGTCCAAAATTAAAAATTTAAAACGAATTCTTCCAAGGGTCCCTCAACAGTCACTTGATTTACATTTTTCTTTAAGGCAGAATTCTCCTTAGATTGGCATCATATTGGAAGTAAATATGTGTGCGCTCGATATACAATTGAAATTGGCAGGCAATTTTCTTCTCCCCCTCCTCCTCTTCCTCCTCCTCCTCTCCTGGGATTGGCCATCAACCTCATGCACAGGTCAGCAGCTTGGTGTCCAGTGATATAAACCCTCATACAGGGTCACTTCTAAATCAGAGTCGTTGAAAGCCTCATTACACAATATTTTTTAGTTGACCCCAAGAACAAAGTTTCCGAAACTCACATTTCTAGCTGAAAGCATGAAGTGGAAGGAATGAAAATATATTTTCTGTAGTTATAATAACACTAAAGAATGAGGTACTCTATTGGGAGGTAGGGCGAGGATGGGAAGACAATTTGGAAAACCAACGGGAGAACCGAGTGGGAAAAGAAGTGTAATAACAATATAAGAAAGGTGTGTGTTTCTATCTTTTTTTTTAAGGCAGAATCTTACTCTGTCACCCAGGCTGGAGTGCAGTGGCATGATCTCGACTTACTGCAACCTCCATTTTCCAAGTTTAAGCAATTCTTCTACTTCAGCCTCCTGAGTAGCTGGAATTACAGCCATGTGCCACCACACCGGGCTAATTTTTCTATTTTTAGTAGAGATGGGGTTTCACCATCTTGGCAAGGCTGGTCTTGAACTCCTGACCTCGTGATCCGTCTCGGCCTCCCAAAGCGCTGGGATTACATGCGTGAGCCGCCGCGCCCAGCCATGTGTTTCTTTTAAAGTGGAAAAAATGGTTATTTTCTTTCCTGCACTTAATTGAGAAGCATTCAGTAACATGGAACCAAGCGTTGATTAAAAGAAGATGCCAAGGCCCCACATTTTTAGGAAATAGTAAGTGTGACAGATCACAGAGAGGGTGACCAGATATCCTGACATATGCCTATTGTCCCAGCATAATCACCCGCTCCCCGTCCTCTCTCACAAAGGTCCCAGTGTCCCAGTGTGGATGATAATTTATATGGTCACTACAATCATAGCACAAACATCTGGGAGGCAGGCTGACCTGGGGAAGGGAGGGTTTACATTTCCTGTGGCCCTGCCCCACCCAGAAAAGACATTTATAAGATCATCTTAGTGATGACATCACAAGCACCTATAATTTGCCAACTTCTGCTTTAAAGGAAAACCAAAACAGTGTGACTTTACATCTGTTGCTAGTTTAATAACTGCAACAGCTCTGCAGTTTTCTTCAGAAAGGTGGACCCTGTTACCTTTTGTAGGTGGTGTTCCCTAATTTCGGAAATGTTAATAACAGAGTGAAGGCGTTGATGATATATGATTATAGCTTATGGGGCTGCAACCATTTACCAGACCAAATTGAAAGGAAAACCATAACTTTCCTTGCCTAAGTAGCAAAAGGAGGAGAGGCTACTCCCTTTGCAACCCCACACCTCTTCTGCCTGGCAGATGGGAAATTCAAAATACCTCTGAGTGGTTGCTTTTTGCAACCAATCAGACGTTTGCATAGGCGTGTAACTTTGTAACTTCACTTCAGTCTCTGATTGGTTGTTGCCCATAAGCAATCAGTCTGATTGCAGGCCAAGTCTTGGTGTGCATAGAAATGCAACTCTGTAAATTTCACTTTAGGAGTGTGATCTTTGTAACTTCTCTTCAGCCTCTGATTGGTTGAGTCTCTGATTGGTTCTGACTGTAGGCTACCACTTCCTTTACATGGGGTGAACCCCAAGTGGCCAATGGGAAACCTCCAGGAAGTATCTGGACTCCAGAAGATTCTGTATGCAGGGCCCTTGAGCAGCTGCTTGGGCCACGCCCACCCTGTGAAGTGTACTTTAGTTTTCAATAAATCTCAGCTTTTGTCACTTCATTCTTTCCTTGATTTGTTTGTGCATTTTGTCCAATGCTTTGTTCAAAATGCCAAAAACCTTGACACCCTCCACTGGTAACAAAAGGACAGATCCAGGAACGTGGATTCCTGACTCAGCCGGGAAAGACACTGGGAAGAACTGCCTGGTCCCTACTGTTTTTCCCCTTACACTTCAGATGGAAAGTTAGAATTAGATGGAGGAGAGGAAAAATCAGGCAGACTGTGCCTGGGGCTAGGGCAGAGGAAAGCACAACAGGTTGGCTTTCATGCTTAGAAGACAGTGGATGGAAAAGTGGATTTCCACTAAGAAAGGGTCAGGCATTTTTCCCTGAGCAGGAAATATTCAGCTTCTGTGGTCTTGCCCTCCCTGCAGAGCCGGCCTAACGGTTTAGCCATGGTAAAAGGGTTGCCGCCTAAGAGAGCAGAAGAGAAAATTGGGAAGCTGGTGTCAGATTTTCTACTTGGGCATATCTTTGGCCTAGGCCCCCCGCAGCAGTCACGGGGGAAGGCCTGGAGTGCCACAGTCTAACAAGACGCCTGACATTTTGAAATGCTTTAACCCCAGGCTTTCATCTACCTCTTGGCCCTGCCTCTCCCGCCAGCCCCGAATGGAGCTGTGGGATACAAGGGACTTTGGATGTGAAGAGAAAAAGTCACCATCCCCTTGTCCTTGAGGTAATTAATCAGCTATGACCCTTTACCCAGGGAATAATACGACTCAGAACACTTCTCATCCCTGTAATATCAATTATGCTGCAGAGAAGCAGTTCTGAAAAAGATACAAAAGCATTTGGTGGGTTTTGGTTGCAAAATAACCAGGCTAAGGTGTTGACACTGCAGTACACAGGATGGCTTCAGACACCACTGGGTCAGCTGCAGGCGGCTTGATTCTCTAGAAGAGAAAGGTTTCTCTTGCTTCCCGCAGAGGTGGATGTAGATGCTGTCTGCCAGCTCTGAAATCTGCAGCATTTAGTTCTCCAAGAGGCTTTTGCCCTCGCTTAACTCCTGCCAACCCAATAATTTGTGTTGGTGACTATTTTATCCCCTTCTTCCACTTCTAAGGCAACTCTGCCTTTAGAAATATGCACATAATGGAGTGAGAATGGGACTGAACAGCCCCAAAGTGAGATGTGGAGGGATGCACCTCACTTGATGTGCGCTCTGATTTGCGGGAGATGCCCATGAGAATTCACGTTATCCCTTCTCTGTGCTGGGCAGTGACAGACTTGGATTGCACACCAGTGTTTGAAACACTACTACCTGGATGGGTGCAGCGGCTCACGCCTGTAAGCCCAGCACTTTGGGAGACCAAGGCAGGTGGATCACTTGAGCCCAGGAGTTCAAGACCAGCCTGGGTAACATGACAAAACTCTGTCCCTACAAAAAAAAAAAAAAAAAGAAAAAAAAAGAGCCTGGTGTGTTGGCCCATGCCTGTGATCCCAGCTACTCGGGAGGCTGAGGTTGGAGGATCACTTGAGCCTGGGAGGCAGAGGCTGCAGTGAAGCAAGATCCTGCCACTACACTCCAGCCTGGGCAACAGAGTGAGACCCTATCTCAAAGGAAGAAACAAAAAACGCTGACTACCAGCTATTGATGAAGAGAAGGAGTAAAACAGAAAATGAAAGAGAAGTGGGCCGGGGCAGAGGCGGGAAAAGAACAGGAAAAAAAGACAAAGAATTAAAACCAAAATTCTATCCAAAATATTTCTGTAAAAATATTCTATAATGTGTTGGATAGTCTAAAGCTTTCATGAAATAGTCTTATTTTTTGCAAGCACATTCTTTGTGATCTTTTGCCCTCTCAAAAACCTTTGGATTATTGCCAGACTCTCTCATTCCTTTATCTCCTCAGCACCTGTTGTCACGGACAGGAAGGGACTTGAACTCTGCATTTCGCTCTGTGAAAACGGACAATGGGCCAGATGCGGTGGCTCACACCTGTAATCCCAGCACTTGGGGAGGCCAAGGCGGGTGGATCATGAGGTCAACAGATCAAGACCATCCTGACCAGCATGGTGAAACCCCATCTCTACTAAAAAAAAGGTACAAAAAATTAGCTGGGTATGGTGACACATGCCAGTAGGCCCAGCTACTCGGGAGGCTGAGGCAGGAGAATTGCTTCAACCCAGGAGGCGGAGATTGCAGTGAGCCGAGATCACACACTGCCCTGCAGCTGGCGACAGAGTGAGACTCCTTTTCAGAAAAAAAAAAGGAAAGAAAGAAAAAAATGAAAAGAAAATGGACCTGGAATCCTAGCTTGAAGGAGAAAGAAAACTTCCAGATGTGTGCAAATTCTGCTACAAGGGTTGGGTCTGAAGAGAGCAGTGCTCCATTCTGTAGAACATCTTCTTGGAAACTTCAAAATGTGAATGCTCATGAAAACTGTGGTATGCTTACAGAGAAATTAATTACTGCTCTTCTTGGGAAAAGAACGCTAAAGAAAATATGGGATGAGTCTGTACTGTAGCAGTCTCCCACAATTCAACTATCCTTTTATTTTTAAAAAAAATTGCCTCTGATTAAAAGTACAATTTTATATAATAGCCTTCAAATAAAAAAGAGGTTATTGAGTTAGCGGGATCGCTATGAATATTATTGAAAGTGGTTCTAGTAGAATTGTTTTTTATGATTCCATTTATTCAAAATGAAAAATGGCATTTGCCAAACATATGATCTGATGAGTAATAGATTTATAAAGCAACCAAAGAGGAAAGATAAACTGGAAAGAAAATCTATCTGATTATGATTTTGTGGTTTGCATACTGGTTACAAATAACCTGCAGGCCACGAAATACCCAAATTGGAACTTCTGTTTAGAAACCTCTTATGTGAATAGGGACTTCTGTGGTTTTTTGTTGTTGTTATTGTTTTATTTGAGAGTTAGGAAGCAGGATCTTCAGTGTTTCATATATCACTTTCCTAACAAAAATTCTCATTTTGAAGGAAAAATTAAAAAAACCAATTACCTGGGTGCCCAGCAGATTACATGCATAGTTTTTAATGATAGGACCGTGCCTTCTTGAGTGACAGTTCATTTGCACTTAAGGCATAGATTTCAGCATGTTCAGTGTAAGGAGAAACCAGGCTGGAAACTTTCCCCTTCAGTGTCTGAGCTGACACAAAACAGGAGGAGAAAAGACTTTAACCTCATCATAAACAAATGTACAGGTCTGCATGAAGGTTTACACCCTGCACTGGCAAAATGATGAACGGTTTGTTACTGACTCCTTCATTTAAAAAAAAATAGTCATAAAGAAATAAAATAGAGAAGGAACGGCAAAGCTCTCTACAGGAGAAAAAAAAATATGAGGGAGGGCTTGTATATTGCACATCTCCGATTTGGTAGCCCAAAGAGGGAATATAAGCTTAAAGTCCTGAATTTAACAAACCTAATTATCAAGGCTTAATTAGTACCAAGGGTACAGCTTCATGGAACACCTGCAGACTTAATTTATGTCCTGACAAAGAGGAACAAGTGTTAATGGGCTGTATTTATGTTAATACCTGAACCTTAGGAGCCAGTGGAACAAAACAGACCACGCGCTAGTTTTCCAAGCTACAATACAAATAAAAAAGATTTTCGTCTTAATGCTACTTTGCACATAATTCTTCAGGGATCGCACAGAACTACTTAAACTTTTAAGACCAGAAAAGTGGAAAATGAAAAAGTAGAGAGCCGTGCTGGGTATCTGTAAAAAAAGTCTTATAAGATCAACTCATCAAGCAGTCGGCATATCTTGTATTTAACATGGACAGTGGCTGATGTGGCTAGCGTTCCCATTGTTCAGGACGCATGTTTCTCAGGACACTGAAATATAAACCCATTGTTTCCATATATGCCTTAATATTAAACTAATAGCTACATTTATGGAGAACTCACTGTGTGTCAGTCACTGTATTAAGTCTTTGTATACATTTTCCAGTTTACAGATAAAGGAAGCTGACACACAGAGGAAATAAGCAGGCTACGTTTCTAGGTAGTTCAAAGATTTGGAGTTAGGCTTCCAGAAAAACTCCTTTTAACCAATGAGCAAAACTCCCTCTAACGTGCAGATAGTAACAATTAAAAATATATAAAACATATATACAAACACTTATAAAAGAACTCTCAGTAAAGCAGAAATCAATGCAAACCCCTCAATCTAATAAAGAATAGGTACAGAAGACGTACAAATAGCATCATACATAATGGAGAAATCCTGAATAAGGCAGTGACGTCTGCTCACAAAACTTCAACACTGTCCTATAGGCTGTAGCTGGTGCATTAAAACAAGAAATAGAAACGAAAGCCACAAATATTGGAGCAGAAGAAGTAAAACCATATTCAGAGATGTAGAACATTCTGTAGAATCTATTTAACAAAAAGGAAAAGATAAATAAATAATTTTTTTTTTGAGACAGAGTCTTGCTCTGTCACCCAGGCTAGAGCGCAGTGGCATGATCTGAGCTTATTGCAATCTCCATCTCCCAGGTTTAAGTGATTCTCCTGCCTCAGCCTCCTGAGTAGCTGGGATTACAGGCATCCACCACCACGCCTGGCTAATTTTTCTATTTTTAGTAAATATGGGGTTTCACCATCTTGGCCAGGCCGGTCTGAAACTCCTGACTTCATGATCCATTCATCTTGGCTGAATAAATAAATTTTAAGGTCACAGGATATGAGAGCAGTTTGCTAAAATTAACTGTATTTCTATATATTGGAAACAAACAACTGGAAAAAAGAAATTTTAAAATGTCATTTACAATAGCATAAAAAAAACATGTGCCAGAGTTAATTTAACAAAAATATATAAAACCTCCACATTCAAAACCATAAAATATCACCAAGATGTTTATAAATTAAAGAAGCCCTAAATAAATGGAGAGAGGCATGCTCAAGGATTGTAACACTCAGTACTCTTAGGAATTCGATCCTCCTCACATTGATCAATAGATTCAATACGAAAGCAAATAAAATCCCAGCAGGCCTTTTTAAAAGAAATGGAGAAGCTGATCGGAAAATGTACATGTAAAAGCAAAGTATCTAACTTAGCCCAAACAATCTTGAAATAAAAAACAAAGTTTGAATCCTTATATTACTGAGCTTCCAGGCAATCAATGCAGTAGGTACAAGAAAAGAAATTAGATCAATGGAGTATAATAGTCTAGAAATAGACCCACACATTTACAGTCAACTGATTTCTGACAAAGATATCAAGGAAAATGAGTAGGGAGAGCATTAGTCTTTGAACGAATGGTGCTAGAACAACTGGAGATCCTTATGGAGAGAAAAATAAACCTCTACCCTCACCTCACACCATACACAAACATTAATTTGAGACTGAACACAGATCTGAATGTAAAGACTGAAGTAATAGAGTGTCTAGAAGTAAATGCAGGAAAATATTTTCGTGACCTGGGGATTGGTAAAGGCTTCTTAGAACAAGCAAGCACTAAACAAACATAAAAGATAAATTGGACATTATCAGTATTTAAAGCTTCTGCTTTTCAAAAGACACCATTCAAGAAAAAATAGGCAAGACATAGGAGAAAATTCACAGTGTATATGAAAAAAGACTATATCCAAAATATATATAGAACTTCTATAATTCCATATGAAAAAGATAATCTAATTTTTTAGAAAATGGCCAAATATGTAAACAAGCACTTCACGGAAAGAAAATTTATGAACCGCCAAGGAGTTCATAAAAAGATACATCAATCATGAGGAAAACACAAAGTAAAATTAGCAAGAGATAGCATTTCTCACCCACAGAAAGGCTACAGTTAAAAAGACTGAAATTACCAAGTACTGATGAGGATGTGAAGCAACATGAACTCTTACACACTTCAAGTGGGAGTTTAAAATGATACAACTACTTTAGACAACTGTTTGACAGAATTCTTAAACGTTAAACACTAAGAGTCAATAATTCCACACCTATTTATCAAAATTTCACATAAAAATTTAAGGGCACAAAACAATGGATACAGTATTTATTAATATTTGTGGTGGCTTTATTCATAAGAGCCAACAAATGTAAGCAACCCAGTGCTCATCAACAGGTGCACAGATAAGAAAATTGTGGTATATTTTCACCACAGGATACTATCCAGCATTGAAAAAGAGAACCCCTAATACAGCCATCAGCAGAGACAAATCACAGAAATAGTATGTTAATCATTGAGCAGAAGAAGCCCGATACAAAAGGGCTGGTGTGATTTCCAATAAATGAAGTTCTAGAATAGGTAAAAGGAAGTTACAGTGATTGAAATAAGAATGCTTGTCTCTGGGAGTAAAAGGCTTTATTGGAAGGGAGAATGAGATACTTACTGAGGTGATGGGAACATTCTTGCTTTTGTTTTTGTTTTGAGACGTCTCGCTGTCACCCAGGCTGGAATGCAGTGGTGCAATCTTGGCTTGCTGCAACCTCTACCTCCCGGCTGATTCTCAAGCCTCAGCCATCAGAGTAGCTAGCATTACAGGCACAGGCCACCATGGCCAGCTTTTTTTTTTTTTTTTTTTTTCCAGTAGTCACAGCATTTCCCCATGTTCCCCAGGCTGGTCTCAAACTCCTGGCCTCAAGTGATCCACCCACTTTGACCTCCCTTCGCTAGGGATGACAAGTATGATCCCCTAAACCTGGCTCTGGAATGTTCTATATCTTAATTGGGGCGATGGAGCCATGGTTATGTATATGTGTACACTTTTCAAAATCCAGAGAACTGTATATTTAAAATATGTTAATTTTACAGAACATAAACCATGTAAATTATTTCTTAATAATCTATGTATATGTGTGTATATAAATTTTCTCTCTCTCAGACACGCACACTTAAGTGAAGAGAGACAGAGGTCTAATTTTACATGAGTAAAACAGACCTTACTTTTGAGTGCTACAATCCAATCTACAAAAATGCCTGAAAAGGTTAAGATTATTTATGAAATTGTATATTAATCACTATCTGAATACATTAAGCTTTGTGGAAAGAGTAGGCTTAGGTGTCAAATGTCCCAGGTCATTATCGTGGTTTTGCTTCTCATTAGCTACGTAACCTTATGCTAGTTAATGATCAGCCTCAGGTGGTTTTCGGCTGAAGGGGTAGGGGAAGCATCGCTGGCTTCGCAAGTTTGTGGTGTAGCTTCGATGTGCTAACAACGGATGAGGAATACACAATGAAGGGCCCTGAGTCTTGTTATTACCATCAGTAGCCTCAGCCCATTTTTGATAACTTTGTAAACAGAGTGGTTTTGGGAAGCCAGTCATTCTATGATCCTTTCTCCAAATTTTTGTTTCAGAAAATGGCTAAACAAATTAACAAAAACAATTGAAAACGACTTGGTGACATTTTTAAAAAATGAGCAAGTACATTCCAGATGTAATTATATTTAAAACATAATTTAGCACATCTTTTTAAATTTCTTCTGAAATACTTTTATTTACTTCTTTTATAGAACACATTTCTATGTGATTTTGAAAGAGCAACTGCCTGCATGTTTTCAGAGCCCGTTCAAAAATATCTTTGGTTATTACTCATCTGTGAAAAGGAAATTTAAACAAAGTTTGAGAACTGTTCTTTTCTCAAAAAAAGAGAGTGGAATCAAGTATCTATTTCCTGGGATGTTAAGTCAGGGTCAAGACCAAATTCGCGAGATTACTGTTTTCCAAAGAGAAGACAGGAGTCGTATGAAAGAATCACTGAGGTTTCATGAACTGGATCAGCTTCCTGGCATAAGAGCACTCGACTTCATATAGTCAGATACTGTGAGTCAGTTGACATCGTTCTTAAGAAAACTTGTTTTTGTCAGTATCTCAGAATTTGCCAGAACCATACCACGTTGAAGTCTTGCATTCCTCAATCAATTTGACCAACACGCTTTTTAAAGACAATGGGCAAGCTAATAGTAGTAGAAGGAAAACATAATAATTGTTATTTCTTGTTTGGGGTCGGCATTGCCAAGCTGCTCAGGATTTCCATGGCATTTTTTCCAAACCCTTCTATTACATTCTAAAGGGGAATAGACCTTTGCCTGTGGACAGTGTAAATCTGACAACAAATACAGGGTTGATGAACTGGCAGACTAGAAAAACACAAGAAGGTATGGGATGGAAGCTAGGCCACTGTCACCACCGCCATGGGGCAGAACAGAAAGAAGCACGACGTTCTCACCCCACGGTGGAGACAACACACAAATCCTCTTCGGTGAATGACTGTGTTTCTAGGGTACCAGGAATCAGAAAGGAAGATGCTGTATGCACAGAAACTTCATTATGCATTAAGAAAAGAAACCCACAGAAAAGCGAGGCAAACCCACTGATGAACACGCAGGTTCTATTTCTGTTAACTGGGTAAGCCCAGCTTTTTTAAAGGTGCCTTTAAAGCCGGCGATGCTATCAACTTTGAGTGTGGTTTGAAAAAGCGGATATTACACTTTAGCACGTCCAATAACTACCCTCACCATGGAAACATTGAAGGCAGAAGCCATTGCATTTGTTTTGCTCATTGTACTACCAAGATAAGGCATAGAGAGAGTTCTCGTAAACTGGTGCCGGCAGTGTGACGGGGTCTCTGGCTTCCACACGCCTAGTTGCGGAAGTGGATCCTGGGTGGATCCATTGGAATTACGGTAATAAGAACTGGTGTAGTCATCAGATAATTTCTGATTGAAAATTCCGAGAACTGAGTAACATATCGTGCTTGGTTAGTCACCGTTTTTCTCATAACAGCTGCACTGTGGAAAACTGAAGCCCGTCTTGGGGTCTCAAGGTCAACTTCATATGGTTGTAAACATCTTCAAGGCATGGTTTTAGCCCCGTCTCCTCCCTCAATCTTGTTTAACTGCAACGTGGCCTTCCACGCTTTTCTCTCTATTCTTTCCCCAGCCTCACTCCGCCTTGAGACACACACAAGCAGGCTGGGCAGGTGTGAGTACCACACTGCTCCCTGGACGCATTAATCAATTGCTTTCATGGAAGAAAAAAGACACCATCTCCAGTTAAAAGTTAGAATCAGGCTGGATTATAGCTGCAGCAATGAACTAGGTAGAGCAGAAAGCCAATCTCAAGTCCGTGTTGCCGACCAGTAGAAACGCTGACTACAAACAATAATTTAGAGAAAAAACAGGACTTTATGATCTACATGCTTAAGCACTGCTGAACATGACTAACTTTGACGTTCAATAGTACACTTAGAGGCGTATCCTTGGCTGTGCTGGAGAGAACCAAGGAACCGGGCTTGAACCTGAAATAGTCCCATTAACCCAGCAACACAACAGTTAGGCGTGTGTGTATGTGTTGTGTAACCCTTTACAATTAATCGATCGAGGCTAACTATGGAAATAAAAGTGAACATTAACAGTTGCCACTGTACACTTGTCTGTCGTTCCAGCTACTCAGGAGGCTGAAGTCAGGGGACTGCTTGAGCCCAGGAGGTCAAGGCTACAGTGAGCCATGACTGCACTACCGCACTCCTTTGTGGGCAAGACAGCAAGATCCTGTCTCAAAAAAAAATTTTGTTTTTAAGCCACAGTAAAAGACATTACTCTATGGTGATGGAGGGTACAAATTGAGTACCAAGTACTCAAACACATCACAGACACAATAGATGCTCAGCCAGTGACAAATCTGTCAAGGAAAATATTGTCCATCAACTCCAAAGACCCATCTAGAAGATCTTGCATTCTAACCTGCTGGAAAACAGAAGATACTGTCTGAATTTGGTTTCCTCTTACCTGTGCGAACCAAAAGTGTGACGGATGAAGGTGAGAGGCAGAGACAGAAAGAGAAGAGCATGTAATGCATGACAGACATTTTCTGGAACAAGGGGAAGCTAATGAGTTCTCAGAAGTGCTAGAAAGGCCCCCGGAAAATAGCAGGGAGCCTCAGACAAAAGAGTCTCCCAGGCAAGGAAGAAAACAACAATGCAACACTTAAACCAAAATCAAAATGGCAGCCATGTGGGCAGAAGGGGAAGGAGCTGAGGATGAGAGAGGAGTGGGCGGAGGAGGAAGTGTCTTAGGCAGTGACCTCACCCTTCTCTAGTGCAGGCATTTCTTCTAGCCTGGAGATGGTTGCCTAAGTAGCAATGGAAAAAAAAAGAAGAAAGAAAAAGGAAAAGAAAAAAAGAGAGAGAAGAGAAGGAAAGAGAAGGAAAAAGAAAAAGAAGACAAGAAAAGGAAAAAGAGAGGAAAGAAAAGAAAAAAAAGGAAAGAAAAGAAGAAAGGGAAGGGAAAGGGGAGGGAAAGAAAGGTCAACCCAGACGATTTAAATATAAAGAAATATACCGAATGCGGGAGCCTGGTATGACAGCCTTATGGACTCAAACTATGTAAGAGGGATCAGGTGAAGGGACTGGCATTTTTTGACGCCTGACTCTGTGCTTAGTGTGGCACTGGGAGGTTGGTGGGTAAAAAAGAATGTCACCCCTCATTTCAGGCATAGGATGGTCAAGAGGGCCTTCCCACTTTTTTTTTTCTAGTTACAGTGATTCCATCTCATAGTTGTGTCTTTGTGACCCTGTCTCCAGCCTGGAGAGCCTCCTTCTCTGTGTGGGTAACTGCAGTTTACTCAGCAATGTGGAGGTGAAGACTCCTGACACCAGTGCTCCTCCGAACTTGAGGTCTGCTTTGAGGACCCCTGCTTTGCTACGAGAGAAGCTGGGCTTCACACCATCACCCTTGAAGGACAGAATCCAAAGTGTTACTGTTAAGCCACCTGTGAGTGCTTGAGGACAGAAAAAACACTTCACCACCCTTTGTAACCAAGCCTAGCACTTGGCTTAGGAGACTCCAATGAATGAAGCCAATATGCTCAAACAGCAGAGTTTCTTAATTGAACTGGAAACTGGATCTGTAGCCGTTGGCCTAACTGCAGACTGGCCCGTATCGTGGCTAACAAAAAGAGGGAAGACAGTTGTGGGATGCCGTCCACAGGACACCGGCTCCCGTAGTATCACAGTCACCCGCCCAAAAGACAGTAAATCCTCACCTAGCCCAATGCTGCCCAAACTGTTTCATTTTTGGCAGGTGACCTTGTGTTTCAAATATGCAGAATCTCAGTGTACAACACAGGTAAAAGTGGAGCTGCTTTGGAGAAAATGTGGGGGAAGAATGCTTTGAACAAGAATGTAGCCCAGCTCCCACTTCTTGATAGTGGAGGTGACCTGTCTATGATCACTGTTACAACTCAAGGTAGAACCAGGCCTAGAACACCTCTTGCACCAACATGAAAGCCTCTGTTTCCCCTATTAGGACATTATTAGACTGTTAATTTCTCAAAGGCATCTCATCATCCTTCCCATGACCTCAGAGTATAGCAACGTACACAGATGCAGGCGGAATTTTATTTTAGCACGTGGTTCATTTCCTGAGGACCTCTCACCTCTTGAGATCAAACAGGGGCTAGGGTTGCTAATGGCTGACTTCCTTTTCTTTCCGATCCTTGAATTTTGTATGCCATTTCCTAGATTCCTCCTCATCGCTAGTAGAGAATTAGTACGAAAGAGGAAACAATGTTCTGCAAGTGGCAATGTTTAGAGAGAAAGAGAAGACATTCATTAAGCAAGGAAAATAACCCATCTTATCAAAGACATACTTTTTACTTTACCAGAGGCCTGGATTTCTAAAGCATTATTACTGACTGCTTAAATACCATAGGTTATGGTTTCTCAAGCTAGGTAGTCCTCCCTGATCTACACTGGCCAAATCGAAGAACGGAGGCACACTGAGGAAAACCACCTCTGCTCATTGATTCGTCAGAACTGACAAAGAAGTCTAATTGGTCATTATTTAATGGTTAATTTTTTTTTTCTTTTGCCTTCATATGTGAAATCTCTTATTGGGACATTTCAGTGGCCTTAGAAGAATACCCAGCAGTGGATTTGGAAACATTTGTCATCTTTTAAGATCTGAGAGTCTTTCTTGACCAATTTAGAAAAGAAGGATGTTACAGCAAACAGACAGCCTAGCCGCTAATGACGGCCAGTTCAATATTTTATGCCACCTTAAAAAAGTGTCAGTGACTGAAGGTGTTCTCACATTAATTCTTTGCATCAATTATTGACGGAGAATTTAATTTAAAGGCAACTAGTCAGTAACCTAGGGGTAGTGTTTTAAATAATTTATAATTGCTGCATGGGTGTAATCATATTGCTATTGATTACCATCCAGTCACTTCTACAGGTCCAGCAGGTCTTATGCTAATTACTTTTAGTGAGATCACCTTTTTAACTCTGTATTCCCTGGTAACTGGAACTCATTATAGAAATAATTTAATGAAGTGCCATCTTTTAGAGTTCTTGCAGAAAGGAGGAAAGGGAGGCGGGTGAACCTAGGAGAAAGCCTGGAGTTGCAAAAATTAGGCTGAGATTTACAGATAAACAATCCTAAACCTGAAAATACATATTGTTATTCAAATATCAGATGGCACTGACATAATGAGGAATAAGGAAGAAGGGAAGCAGGAAGGGCAGAAAAAAAGAGAACTAAAGGAAGATTTAAACAATTTCATTTTAGAGAAAAATCATCTAAGTTTCACTTCATTCATCCAACTGGGATAATTTTTTATTCACTGTGAAACACACTAGCAACAATATTGAGGGATTTAGGGAAGGCAACCTGTGATTTACTAAAAAGGTGCCAGAATGAGACCCACTGTATGTTCCCTTTTAGCCTCAAACAGTGTGAACCAAAGACAGTTTTATTCCCATGAAGAACAAACCTGTCTTCGAAGATTGATTCAGTATTAGGTGGTGCAGGGATGCACAAGATTCTTTCTAATAATAGCTATGAATGCATTTTACTAAATATTGACAAAACATGCTTGAAACCCATGATTTCCTGTATACTGCTACCTTGAACAAGGCTAAGGCTGGCATTTAGATAAAAAACAGAAAGTGAATGAGAAAGTCATCAGTAAATAATAGCATAGGTGGCCCGTAGACACAGCATGCTCAGAGGCTGGTTTGGAAGGACTGGCTGTGGAAAAGCCTGGCTGAGCGAGCTGACCACATCTAGACACTATCGCTCTTCTCTCTCTTAATTTGTTCCCCTGGCAAAAAGAGAGCAACTACACAAGATGCCAAGGGGGCAGGAAGTGAAGACATCAGCACCATTTCAGGGAAGGCAGGAGGCTTGCTCTGTTCAGACAGCAACTTCTGGACAAGCCCCATGACTGTGGCCGGGGGAATGGTCTCAGGAGGCCCAGAGAAGATGGGAGGGAGGGATACCCATGAAGAACATGAGGATCAAGGATAAGGGCAAGACAAGAGGTCAAATAAAAATAAGAAAATGGGGCTTTTATTTATTTATGTTTCTTTTAATTTATTTTTAGAACTTCTATTTTTCTGTATGAATTCCAAATTTTATTTATTTTTTCTTATACTTTAAGTTCTGGGGTACATGCGCAGAACGTGCAAGTTTGTTACATCAGTATACACGTGTCATGGTGGTTTTCTGCATCCATCACCCCGTCATCAACATTAGGTATTTCTCCTAATGCTCTCCCTCCCCTATTCCCCCAGGAACTTCTATTTCTTAAGCAATTGCATTTCAAGAATAGATTTGTCCCTTTTACCAAATGTATGTGTCAGTGTGTATATTTGCTTCAAAACTGCTATGACATTGATGTTGTTCAGGAAAAAACGAGTGGGGTGTGTGTGTGTGTGTGTGTGTGTGTGCGCGCGCACGCACGCATCTCCCTAAGAGCAATTATGTAATAAATGCAATTTTTTTGTGCTGCTTCATTTCAAATTTCAGAAAATTCCTAAGATTTAGGAGACAGAAAAAGAGAGAGAAAGATTCATTTTCTGAAAGAAGACACCTAAGATGGTATACACCTAATTTAATAAAATAATTTGGGTGGCTTATAAACAGTGGAAGGTTATATTAATAGAAAATTCATCATATAGTATGGACTTTCTCCAGAAACCACAAATGTAACCCTTGTTCTGAAGGTGAGGATGACAGTGTCTTTCAACCTTGGGAGGCAGCTGTTGTGATAAATGTGGAACAAAACAGATTAGGGACCTAGATTGGCACAAGTTAAAAGAGGGGAAAAAATACCTTCAGAAATTGTCACCTGCCCACACTGAGAGTTTGCTCACAAATATTCGCACTTAAACCTAATGAAAAGGAAACAACAAATTTCTAGCTTATTCCATTTCCCCTGGGCATGCTTAGTACTTTCGGGCTTGGCCCGTTTTTCTCCTAGTGGAGACTGGTGGACAGAGGCCAATTCTTATGGTTGTTGTACAGAACTAAAATACGTTCTATCTGAAGCTGCAACCATGTAGCATAAACTGCCAAGGGCAAAATTATTAGTCTGAGACACACCAAGTCTGCATGGGTTTCATTGGAGACTCTTAGATGGGGGACCCAGCTTGCAGGGTTTAGGCTTCTGCTCCATCGTATGAATCAGTCGGGGACAAAGAGCTTCTTAAACAGCCAGATGGAAAGAATTTCACTGTGGGCCGCTGCAGTGTGAAAAGAATTAGATGTGAACAATATATAAAGGAATGAGTGGGGCTGTGTTGTAATACAATTTTACTTAAGGATACAGACAATGTCTGTCAATTGCCAATTCCCTGTACAAATTCCTATCATCTTATTATGAAGCCACATACCTGAAGGGAGGGACAGAGAGTCGGCTCCACAGGGCAGGCAGTGAAACTGACCCCAGAGTTGAATTCGAAGAGGGACATCTCCTTGTGAAAGAAAAGAAGTCAGCCGGGATGGGATAAATGATCAGTTTCCAGGGGGAGCTGGAGGTGGTGTGGAGGACTGACCAGGGAAGCTTCTAACAGCATCAGGGGAAGGTACCAAACGATGGGGCTTAGGGAGAAAGGAGAGGTTTGAAATCTCCACTGTGAGAAATGGAAGAGAAACTACATCAGGTAAACAGGATTGCTAGGCAGTCTTGAAATGTAGTTGAGACCACGAATTAAAAAGAAAAAAAAATCAATATCTTCTTACAACTGTACCAACAGTGACAAAGGGCACAAAACTAACCCTGGGCTATTTTTGGGGAACATATTTTGTTGTCTAGTCTATATCTAGAGATGAGCAAAGCGACTCTACACTCAGCCACAAGAGCATCTCAGAAGACTCTTAGTGGCGACATAAAAACAATTTCTGGCTCGGTCAGCAGGGAGATATTTAAGTCCATGATCAGAATGATAGCTCTCT
Organism: Callithrix jacchus; assembly: GCF_049354715.1. Lineage (NCBI taxonomy): Eukaryota > Metazoa > Chordata > Mammalia > Primates > Cebidae > Callithrix > Callithrix jacchus. The sequence goes on along the minus strand of NC_133521.1, from coordinate 36,417,125 downwards.
CCATCCTCAAAACTAACAAACAAAAGCCATCTTTGAGTTCTAGAAGACAGAGAAGCTGGGACCAGGGAAAGGCTTTATGCCTAGAGCTGTCAGTTAGCACCAGCTAAAAGCACCTAGTGGGCCTTAGGATGTGAGAAATGAAATCCCTAGACAACTTCGAAAACAATAGTGATGCCTGGAAAAACAGAGACCCAGGGGCCAAAACAACTGCCTCTGGGCAGGTACCTGGGATTTCAGTTCTGAGAAGGAAACAGCAAATCAAGGAAAGCTCTCTCCTCACTGTAATCACGCTAGCCAGAGTGGGTTCTCAAGTCACTTTCGGAAGGGAGAAGCAAAACGCCAAGCCCCCACTTGCCCGACACCTCAGGTAGGGTTAAACATTTTATGCAGGAATCAGCATCTTTAAGGAGTTCACCTTTTAAAAGGAGCCAGCTTTTTGTTGTAAATGGCACTGACACTACAACAAGAAAGTTCATTTCACAAAGATGATTCATTAAGAAATAAAATATTCATGGCTGACAGCTTGAAGGATCGCCATACAGTTATATTCTAATGCACCTGTCCTCTCTGTCAAGTCCAATGTGGGATGTCATGTCGCCAAAGTTTTATTTAGAAATTGTTTGTCAGAGTGAGCTTTCTAATGTGAATGAAAAATTCATCTCCTCATTAAGAAGATTTTACATGAAATGTCTAGGATTTTCAATGAACACCAGGACATGAACCAATTACTGTTAAACACTTAAAGAGACAGAGTCCTAAGCTCACTCAGCAAAACTCTTAATTGCACAAATGTGGAGAAAATTCAACATCCCGAAAGGCAAATGGGAATTTTGATTTGAAAATTTTCTTTTCTTTTGTCACATCTGGAAAACCCTTATCTTTAAAAGATATAGGTGGGGGAATTCAAAGGCACTATTTTATGGAATCCACACACATCATATCTGACCCTTTTGTCCTTACACACATTGGATAGATTTCGGGGTTTTCAGCCACTTGTTCAACTCCCCAAAAAATGATTACAGTGTTCTTTAGGGCCGTTGAGGCATTTGTAGCCATTTCTTTTTTATGAGACAGGGTCTCAATCTGTCTCCGAGGCTGGAGTGCAGTGGTGAGATCTCAGCTCAATACAACCTCCACCTCCTGGATTCAAGTAATTCTCCTGCGTCCGCCTCCCCAGTAACTGGGATTACAGGCTCATGCCACCACACCCAGCTAATTTTCTGTACTTTTAGCAGAGACAAGGTTTCACCATGTTCAGCAGGCTGGTCTCGAACTCCTGACCTCAAATAATCCACCCATCTTGGCTTCCCAAAGTGTTGGGATTACAGGTTTGAGCCACCACACCCATCCTGTAGCCATTTCTTGTGTGTGTGTGTGTGTGTGTGTGTGTGTGTGTGTGTGTGTGTGTGTGTGTTATACTTTGTTGCTTTCATTGCTTTCCCACCTTACTTTTACAATTTGTATAAATATTAAACAGGTGCCTAGGAAGCAACTACACTGAATAATTCCAAAATGTTGGGAGTTGGGAGTCGGGAGGTGGAAACTACAACAGATTAAAATAGAGTTGGTCTGCTTAGAGAGTCAGGAAATCCACGAGGGAATTGGTTGTATAGTGAAATAGCATTTCACAGCCACGACAACAGACTAAGTTGACATTGAGACTCCTTCTTGACATATGGTCTAGTTCAGCTTAACCTACAGGAGAAAAGAGTTCCCAAACCTGGCCCTAGACTAGGTACACACACACACACACACACACACACACAGACACACACACACAGACACACACACACACACAGACACAGACACACACACACAGACACACACACACACACACAGACACACACACAGCTAGACTGCCACGTCATCACTTCCAATTTCAGAAAAGGTTTGAGATTGACATATGAAAACTGAAATTTCTCCTTATTCTAGTAGACTCTATAAACTTTTAAGAATTTTATATTCACTTTCATATTATAGATGCTTTGGTGAACTAGCTTGAGGAATAGGTAGACTTGACCATGTACCTGTGCATGGCCATCCCATAAGACTAATAAAACTTTCCAAAAAGGAAGAACTTTGAATAAGCTATTACCATACAGCTGTTGTAGGTGGGAACCAGAATTTCGGTCTTTCCTTGTGCTTTAAGTATAGCTGCCTCTGCAGTGTCTTTTAAACATATTCTCTCTCTATATTTTTCTTTTCATTTATTTCTCCCTTCATATATATATATGTATGTTTTTCTTTGTAATATTTTATATATTTTCTGGAAAGCAGTTGGACAATACATATCAATATGTACCAAGGGTCTTAAAACAGTTTAGATGTGAGATGAAATTCTAGACATCTATCTTAAAACTTCTATGCAAATCAGATAAGGAATTTTGTACAGAGATGTTCAATGCTGTGTTATTTAAAACTGGAAGCAAATGTCCAAAAGAAGAAGAAATCTTCTTTTGCTAAGCCACCATTCAAAATTACATTTAGGATTTATGTGTCATATAATATTGAGTAAATAAAGTAGAATACAGAGTGCATAAAATCTACTCAGAGATTCATGAGGCAAAAAGTAAATGCACTTTTTTTCCCAAAAGAAAAAATACCAAATGTTTACAATGGATATGGGAATACTTTACTTAAGGAAAAAAAAAAAAATCTGGCTGGGTACAGTGGCTCACGCCTGTAATCCCATCACTTTAGTAGGCCAAGGCAGGGGAATCACTTGAGGTCAGGAGTTCCAGACCAGCCTGGCCAACACTGTGACACCTCATCTATACTAAAAACAAAAAAATTAGCCTGGTGTGATGGTGGGCACCTGTAATCCCAGCTACTCAGGAGGCTGAGGTGAGAATCACTTGAATATGAGAGGCAGAGTTTGCAGTGGGCCAAAATTGTGCTACTGCACTCTAGCCTGGGCAACAGAGCAAGACTCGGTCTCAAAAAAAAAAAAAAAAAAAAAAATTCTAACCCCATCCCTGTACATGGATGTAATTAGAACATAACCCTAAATTGAGTGAAACTCTACATACTGCATGTTTATACAGCAGGTAAGTGAGCTGTTCTTTAATATATAGACCTAAGTAAGAAGGGGGAAGAATCCTATCCTTCTATTATCAGTTAATAAAAAAGTTTCCCCCTTCATCTTCAGCCACTCTTGAGATGTTAATGTACTGAGTTATCCCTATGGAAGCTGCAAAAACTATTTACATACATTCTCCAGTCTACCAAATTGCAACTTGCTCACATAAATCAGACACTGAGCCTCCAGTTTCTCTGAATTTTGGTTAGCAGAACTCTATGTTGGAAATCACATCCAATACATTTTTCACAATCTGCCCATAATTAGTTTCACTGGGAAAACTGTGAAGAACTATTTTGCTGCTTTTAAATTCATAATTTTGGTTCAAGAGCCCAGAATAAGATGTTTAGACAGAGTGAAAACTATTTTCTAACAAATCAATATTAATTTATCTGACTGTTACGGTCTCAGGAGCCAGAAACTGTTCTTGTACTAAGCTGACAGGAAAGATTTTATCATGACCAAATGTTATTCAAATATTTATAAGACTGGATAATTTAGTAAAGAAAATACAGATGGAAGAAGGCAAGAGTATTTTTTTTTCAGTGTTCCTTCCCCATTTACAAATGACAAGACCTATTAAAAAAAAAAAAAGTGAAGAGTGATTGGTAATCCCCCCACCCCACCACCACGAGTGAGCTCCTAGAAGAGCTGGCCATTTAGCACACTATATAAACTAACAGAGATGTTGACATATTTCAGAAGTGGCCAGTGACACTCTTTCCATTCAACCTGGGTTTCACCATGTTGCCCAGGCTGGTCTTGTACTCCAAGGCTGAAGCGATCTGCCTGCCTCAGCCTACCAAAGTGCTGGCATTACAGGCATGAGCCACTGTGCCTGGCCAGAAGTGAAATTTCTAGGGGACTGGATTTGCTTATATTTAGTCTTATGTAGATAGAGTCTTCCAAAATGGTTATGCCAATTGACGTTACCTTCATAAAGAAGTTTTCTTTCCCTTTAAATAATCTTTTTATTTTAGAATGTTAGTATTACAGTAAGCTTACAAAGATAGTATACAGAGTTCCTCCATGCCCTTCATTCCCTTTCCCCTGATGTCAACATCTCACATGACCATGGTAGTTACACTTACTGCAATTATTTTGGTTTCTTTTGACACAGAGGCTTGCTCTGTCACCCAGGCTGGAGTGCAATGGCATGATCTCGGCTCACTGCAACCTCCACCTCCCAGATTCAAGCACTTCTCCTGCCTCAGCCTCCCAAGTAGCTGAGATTACAGGCATGCACCACCACACAGGGCTAATTTTTGTATTTTTAGTTGAGATAGGGTTTTGCCATGTTGGCCAGGCTGGTCTCCAACTCCTGACCTCATGTGATCAGCCCACCTTGGCCTCCCACCACGTCCAGCCCATGGTACACTTATTAAAATGGTATGTTACTATTAAGTAAATGACAGACTGCCTTAGGATTTCACCAGTTGTCAACCGTCATCCTTTTTTTGCTTCAGGGTGTAAGCCAGGATGTCACCGTATTGCATTTAGTGTTTCATCTCCATTTCACTCATGAGAGAGATGGTCCAGATGGGTTAAGGAGCTTGCTGAAGTTCACAAAGCTTAGAGGAGAGGCTAAATTAATTCCACAACAACTCTAACAACAACTTTAATCAGAATTTTCTGAGTTATTTTGTGTCCTGGCATGCATAGTAGCATCCAACAAGTGATCAGCTCTTCTCGAATATCTACCCTTTTCTGGATGGACCCGGGGCACACTCGAATGAAAGGTGAACCACTAAGGTGCTTCCTGTCCTCAAACTTTGAGTTTGGTTGCAGTTCCTGGTGTTGGGAGCAGGGACAGAAACATGTCACTTGCAATTCTGCAGCTTCTCCCTCAGCCTATGACATTGCCGGGGCCAGTTCTCGGGAAGACGGGCTATTCTCTGTTCTGATCTGTGTCACTTGACCAAGCAGACACTCAGGAAACCTTTGCTAAATGTATGAATGCCCAAATATATTTTTTTAATGTGGCATGCTAGAAACTTGGTATTTAAGATGTATGGCCAGGCACGGTGGCTCACTTCTATGATCCCAGCACTTTGGGAGACCGAGGCAGGTAGATCATTTGAGATTAGCAGTTCGAGAACAGCCTGGCCAACATGGTAAAACCCCAACCTCTACTAAAAATACGAAAGTTAGCTGAGCCTTGTGGCACATGCCTGTAATCCCAGCTACTCAGATGGCTGAGGCAAGAGGATCACTTGATCCTGGGAGGAGGAGGCTGCAGTGAGCCGAGACTATGCCACTTTACTCTGTTGCTGTGTGACAGAGCAAGACCCCATCTCAATTAAAAAAAAAAAAAAAAGATGTACGGTGTCAACAGAACCTCTATCGGACAACAGCTCTATTGGAGCATAGGATGATTTACTGGGAGGCATGGGTAATGAAACAGAGGGTGGAAGATAATCCCAGTTCTGTCAGATCGCTGTCTTATTTTGGGCAAGCCAGTTAACTTCTCCGAACCTATTATCCAGGAACTATAAAATGAGGATACAAATACTGTCTGGCTCCCTATGTATACTTGTCGATGGCTTTGAAAATGGTAACATACTATACACATGTCAGGAAGTGTTGGCTTTATGAAGCTTCATAATTAAAAATAAGTCACAAAATTGAGAAAACTATTTATTGTCAGTTCTTCATTTTTGTTTTTTGTTTTGTTTTGTTTTGTTTTAAATGCGGTCTTGCTCTGTCACCCAGGCTGGAGTGCAGGTGCACGATCTTGGCTCACTGCAACCTCCATCTCCCAGGTTCAAGCAATTCTCCTGCCTCGGCCTCCTGAGTAGTTGCTATTACAGGCATGTGCCACCCCACCTGGCTAATTTTTGTATTTTCAGTAGTAGAGACGAGGTTTCACCATGTTGGCCAGAACTGTCTCCAACTCCTGACCTCAAGTGATCCACCTACCTCAGCCACCCAAAGTGATGGGATTACAGGCATGAGCCACCACCCCCAGCCTGTCAGTTCTTCTAAGTCTAGAAGAAAATGTCTATATTCATAAAATCACTATAGAAACTTACTGAGCAGAAGAAAACATTTTGGTGGAGACAAGCTAGAAGGAAAATCATTGATCATTCTATTACTTCTTGAGTGATTAATGGAGACCAGACTATCATGTACAAATATTGTCTAACTGTATTTCACACGATGGAACTAAGAAGAATGTAATAGAATGCAACACAAATGCTTACATCGAGTCACAATTAGTCTTGATCTTAAAGCTAGACAGCAATTGCCTTGAGGTTACAGACTATTCCTTACTGTACCCAGCAGGGAGCCTAGCAAAGAGTTGGCCCTCTGAACGTGTTTGTTGAATGAATATTTAATTTTGTAGTCTAAATGCATTGGAAACTTTTATCCTCTGATTTTCCTTGAAAACATATTTTGATGAACACCTGTAGATCAGGTGCCTAGAAATTCTGGTCTACAAGAAAAACTTAATGAAATTAGACTACAACCTTTTTCAGATTTTGCCTGGGTAGCAGTGACTATGTAGACGAAGTTTTACCAGGGCCAGGTACAGTGGTTCATGCCTGTAACCCCAGCACTTTGGGAAGCTAAGGCAGGTGAATCACTTGAGCCCAGGAGTTTGAGACCAGCCTGGACAACATGGCAAAACCCCATCTCTATCAAAAAATACAATTAAAAAAAATTAGCCGGGCATGGTGGTGTGCCCCTGTGGTCCCAGCTACCTTGGGAGGCTGAGGTGGGAGGATCGCTTGAGCTCAGGAGGCAAAGGTTGCAGTGAGCTGTGATCCTGCCACTGCACTCCAGCCTGGATGACAGGGCAAGAACTTGTCTCAAAAAAAAAAAAATTACCAGAAGCTTTAGGGGACGGAAAGAGAGACTCATAATGAAAAAAAACTGTTTAAAAAACAAAAGTCAGAGTTCTATACCTACGTCTGACCTGATCTGATATCACACGCAAGAAAGCAGAGCATTTCTCTGAATCATGATCTGATCCCAACTTAGAAACATACCCCCATGTTGGGAAAACACGTTGTCTCTCCACCGCTACAGCAAGTTCTTTGAAAGCATCTTCTCCCAAAGGTAGTGTTGTCAAAAAATAGCCGCTCACACTTACGTGAACTCTCAGATGGACCGCCGGCAAGAGAACATCAGCAAGTTTGGCAAGTGAATTCCCTCGCCAATAATAAATAGGGAGCAAGGGGAATGAAGATGGGCATTTTGGCTGGACTCCAAATGCGAAAACCTGCCTGTCTACCTTCAAAATGATGCAAGATTGCAGTTTGTTTAATGTTCATCTTATGTGCTTAATTACCGATAGTGCTTGACTAATTATTTCTTGTTTTGTAGACTGTTTAAACAGAGAAGGCAAGCTAGCTATATACTTTTGTATAGCGAATGAGGATTTGTAACTCATTTTTGTAATCGTGTAATTCCCAGAGGGCTTCATTACAAACACGAAAGAAAAAAGGATGCTAAGAGCAGGTGACAGTCTAATTTCCACAGGTACGGGCGAAAGCATTAGAGTGAAGTAATGGAAAGTAAAATAAAAAATAGCCTTTAGATGTTTCCATCCATGTAAGGTGTTTTCATGTTAATAAGAGAGAAAACTGCAAATACAGCAAAGATACCTTCGTTTGGTACCAGCCTCTCTTCTGATGCCTGATTTGATCCAACATCTCTGAAATGAACCACAAAACAGACTCCAGTTTTCTTAGTCACGAATCTAAGTGTTTGGCAAGTTGCATATGGTACCATCAACTGGGACCATTTCTCTGTTTTCACTCTTTTACTTTATCTACTTTTTACTGTAAATTCTTGGTCAGCTAAAGCCATTATACCAGATTTCAAAATGTTTAGAAAATGTGAGGCTTGAGCTAAAGGATAAAACAAGAGACCCTAGAGACTGCAGATTGTTGGGAATTACTTCTAAGCACAAACAACGTTGCCTCTTGGAAGGAAATCAGATTTGGTGCTCATGAGGCCAAGAGTCTTTCTTCTTTTGTGAGAGTGGATTCTAAGAGGTATTAGTTGTTTGGGGAAGTAAGAGGGGATCCTGAAAAAAGTATGAGCTATGGATCTTGCCGTTAAGACATGAAGAAACTAATTGGAAATTTGAAATAGGATATTTGAAAGAACAGCAAACGCCATCTTCGACATCATGTTGTCAACATCTGAAGGGCCACCATTTATTAAGCTCTTGCTGTGTCTCATACTGAGATGCAATCTTCACATTCTTACATTGTCACAAAAGCCTTCCCAGCATGCCTGACCAACCCCTTTTCCAGGTGTTGAAATTCAGGTCTATGACCCTGAAGGATGAGCTCCTTGCCCTCAACTTCCTCAATTTTCTTTCTGTGTTTTTCTGCCTTAACAAGCACTAAGGATTATAGAAGTTAACTTGTTTCTAGTAAATTCCTCCCTCTCTCCCTTTCTCCTTTCCTTCCAGATCCAGGCAGGGGTATAGTGACACAATCATAGCTCACCGCAACCTCAGATTGCTGGGCTCAAGCGATCTACCCACCTCAGCCTCCCAAATAGCTAAGACTGTAGGCATGCACCACCATGCCTGTTTTGTTTTCAGTTTCTTTGTAGAGACAGTACTTTGCTATGTTGCCCAGGCTGGTCTCAAACTCCTGGCCTCAAGGGGATTATAGGGATTGTCTTTCCTCAGCCTGTTGAGTTTCTGGGATTACAGGCATGAGCCTCGCCTGGTAAATGTCAAGCAAGCAGTTTCACTAGCATTGTTGGGCTTAGAAGCCAGATACTGGGTGTTGTAGGGAAGGGGCCTATGAAGGAAATCAAGGAGTCAGACTGGCACCATTTACAGAACCCTCACATGTACGAAGCAATGTGCTACATGCTTCGTACATAATATCTCACGATGTCCTCATAACAATCCGGGAAAACAGGCGTTAATCATAATATAATGTTTTACATTTATTGAGTGCTAACATGTTTCCGAGACTACACCAAGCCTTTTCTATGTGTTATTTCCTTTGATGCTCCCCCAAACCCTATGAAGCAGTTTTGATGATGAATCATCCTCATTTAGCTAATGAGTAAACTGAGGCTTAGAGAGGTCAATTTGTTCCAAAGTTATGATAGTTACTTTACTCAATGACAGGGATAGGGATTGAACCCAGGGGCCTGCCTGCCAAGTTCATACTTCTCAATGTCATGGTAGACCATCATGCAGCATGGTATTTTTTGTTTTATTTTTGAGACAGAGTCTCACTCTATCACCAGGCACGAGGCTGGAGTGTAGTGGCGTGATCTCGGCTCACTGCACCCTCCACCTCTGGGTTTAAGTGATTCTCCTGTCTCAGACTCCAGAGTAGCTGGGACTACAGGCGTGCACTACCACGCTCAGGTATTTTTTGTATTTTTGTAGAGACCCGTTTCACCATGTTGGCCAGGATGATCTCGATCTCTTGACCTTGTGATCCGCCGGCCTCGGCCTCCCAAAGTGCTGGGATTACAGGCGTGAGCCACCGTGCCCAGCTAGTATTTGTATTTATGGTAACTCAGACAGGCTATGCCATCAGCCCAAGGTCATGATGCTAAGGAATCGTGGCTTGGGATTCGCATCCACAGTCTGCCCTCTGCAGCAGCATGCAGCACCGCCCCCGCAAGCAGGCATCACTGCTCAAGAGGCCAGGCAGTGGTATTCAGAACCCCAGTGGACATTCTTTGAGCCAGTACCAAGGATGCTAAAAATTATAGGGAATGCTTTGTCTTAGGGAATCTTCCTCTCTGGTGACAGTGACAAAGAGAAAGGACCTGCCGGAGCCTATAAACATAAGTTATCTGACCCGTAAAAGGCACAGGAGGGGATCTGCAACTGGACAGACCTGGTTTCAAATCCCCTCTCACCTAAGAGTATCTGTGGGCTCTTCAGTCATTTAACTTTTTGGACTGTTGGGCTTCACTCTAAGATGTATGTAAAACCACCTATATTGCTGTGTGGTAGAGTGAGTTGGATACTATACATCCAAGGATATTTCTAGATTCATTCATCCAATAAATATTAATTATCTACTATGCAGTGAGCCTTCTTCTAGGCCCTGGAAATACAACAGTGAGCAAAAAAGACAAAGACCTCAGTACTTTCAAACTTAACATTCTTCTAGACATGGGGAGAATAAACATGAAATTCACATATGTCTATGTCTATATCTATATCCATGTCTATGTCTCCATCTATGTCTATATCTATGTGATATAGTACGTGCCACAAGGAATACAAGGCAGAAAAATGAAGAGAGGGTGAATTGTCAGAGAGGCTGCCATTTTACAGAGAGTGGTGAGAAACAGCTTCACTGAGAAAGTGTCGGTTGAGCAAAGCCCTTCGGAGAAGAACAGCTCATGGTGCTACATGGGAAGAATACTCCAGGCAGAAGGAACAGCAAAGGCAAAGCATCAGAGACAGGAGCACACCTGGCATGTCTGAGGAATGGCTGAAGAAGAACAAGAGAAGAGGGCACTAGGTGGAGACAGGTCAGAAGGAGGAGGCAGGAGCATCAGAGGGAGGAGGCAGGCAGGGTATACAGAGGGCTTGGTGTCCTATTGTGAAGACTTTGCCTTTTAATCAGCCTGAAATGGGATACAATGAATAAAGTCTTAGATGGATGAAAAAGGACTGTTTTCTGGTTTCCTCCCTCATCTGACTAAATTAAGAGATGAAGGAAGTGTCAAAATACAAGACCACCTTCCTTACTGATCTGGGCCCACCGACCTGGGAGGGCTTATAAGGAATTCATTTGTAGAACAGGTATTTAAGTGTCCTGGGGCTCTTCCAACCAGCAGAAATAGGAACCAGTTAAGTTAACAGGCAAAGTAGTAAGACTATATAGAGGAAACACATTTTCATACTTTATGCCTTAATTTTAAGTAGAGTTACAAGATTTCCTGTAGGAATTCAGAGTGTTATCTTATTTTATGCCCCAAACTAGAAAGAGTGTTCCACTGGGTTCGCCAAGCTGTTAAGATGAAAATATCTGTTTGAGCACAGCATAATAGATGTTTCAGGCATTTTCCTTTAGATTTTTGTTAATCTTCTTTTAGTTAATTTTCTGAGATAAAATCCAGTTATAAATAACCTGAGGGTACCCTAACTGGGCTGTTCTGAGAATGGCAAATCTTTAATAGCGAGAACTTCTGCCTTTTAGAGATCTCTAGAGGAAGCAGTACTTTGAAAATTATCCAAAGCAAAATAAGTCGAAAGCATTAACAAATTAAAGAGAGTGGGAGAGAGAGAAGAAAGAGGCGAACGAGAAACTTCTTTGACATTCACAAGACAGCAGATCTTACCCTTGAAACTCCTTTAAAAAAAAAAAAAAAAAAGAAGAGCCAAGCATTCAAAATCTATTTGTTGATTACAACAGAGAATTGGTGAGTTTCTGTCATTAAGAGTGTCTCGGAAAATTCATCCTTTTTTTTACAGAAGGAAAGAAGATAAAAATCCAGACAAAACACCCTAAGTGCTGAAGAAAGGGCATGACCATAAAGAGCCATCACTTAGACTGCAGTACAGTGGGTGTAATCTTCAAACAAGAAGGTTTAGGACTGCTTTTAAAGGTAGCTGGTGGAAGAATTAAAAAAAAAAAAAAAAGGAAAGAAAAACTTTAAGTGTTTTTTGTTGTTAAACTATAAAGCAAAAATTTATAAAATGATTATAAGGTAGCAAACATAAGGAAATAATGTACAGAAATTGAAATATGGAGACTTCCTCAGCACAAAAAGAGCAGGTTGGCTGCCATCCATCGGCAGTGTATACAGTACCACGGAGCCTGTTTATAAAAATAAGAGAGAGTGGGAGACCTAAAGTGGGTGTAGCTCAAAATAAAACAAATCTGTAGGACCGGATAACGGAGGGTGATTTTTCCCAGGTACTCAGAGGCTAAATGGTATCAGGAGAAAGAATTAGAACAAGTTTCTACCAAGTAATAAAAGGGTGGGAGAATCATTCTTTTAAAAAACAAGTAAGATGCCCTAGAAACCTGTAAGGCAATAACCCTATCACCAATTGTAGGATTACCCAGGACAAGCATAGCCTACACTGACAGGCCGGTTGAAAGGTATACAGAGTTGTAATCGAGCAGGAAATTGCCACTGTGGCTTAGAAAAACCAAGTCTTGTTTATGGATTTGCCTCCATCTTTCTAAGCTTATAAGGTGGCGGGTGAAACGTACCAGGATTCTGAAGATACTCACTCACCTTGAGATAAGGGATATGAAGAGTTGGGAGGAGAGGCAAAGCAAATTCCATATAGCCAGGCAGAGAGAGAAGGAAAAACAGATTAAATAGCAATAAAACACTCTCCCCCAGTTAACGAAGAACCTGTCAAATTGATTTGCTATTTTTTCCCATTCTAGCCAGGCAGATCAGACACTTGAAAATTAGAAAATTATTAATTTGGAATAGACACCAGAAATGTCTTATGTACTGGGAGCATCGCAAAGGTGACTGTCATTGAGATCAGCACACTGGGGTTAACAGAAAGCTATTACTTTATTTACTAGGAGTGGTACAGTCCAAAAGAACAGTGAAGATCCAGCACTGAAATTCCACCTGGCTCTTCCTCAGAAAGGTCTGAGCAGCTTAATCTCAGGCAATCTTGCACCACTCCTGAATTCAAACTCAGGAAGTAGAGTCAGCCCGAGACCCTCTTCAGAATCGACTGAGTCTGCTGGGCAGGAAGAGCTACCTTGTTGGGCCATCTTATTGCAGATGAATTAATAACATTCTCAGAAGCATGGGATATTGAAAGATTCCTTGAAGAGGCCAAGTCCCCAAAGGCATGTATGCAATGCGAAATCACTGGGGCAGGCCTTCCTGGTTCAATTGCATACTTTTATAGGGTTGTGTCTCTGTGCTTGAAGGGGAACTCTTGGGGATATCTGAGGGTTCATTTACCACCTCCTGTATGCAAGTCCAGTGGAAATCACTTCCAGTGTTGATTCTCAGCCGAATATACTCCTATCTAGAAGGCCTGTGTAGGAGGGTTGGTTTGGAACAGTCGGGTAGATGTTCTGGCATCCCATGATGGCCGAAGTCATGACAGTCAGCCAAAAACAAAAGCAAACAAGAAAAAATCTTGGGCGCACAGACACAGTTGAAGCTGTTTCCATTTTTCTCCACTACCCACTGCCAATATGTCTTTAAGTCACTTGCCATCTGAATCTGCAGTGGAGACCATCCAGACATCTTTTGCCATTCATAACATCAACTTCTTCCTGTATACCAGGTGCTGCAGTGAGCCCTGGGCAGACACCACAGCAGGCTCAGACAGGTTCACAATTTTCTGAAATCGACCCAGATGGAGGTGGCAGAACCAGGACTGTGTTCCAGGGGAGTGAGACTTGACAGCTTTGGCAACTGCAGTCTCTTCTCTTGGGTCCACTTTCCCTCCGGTTCGCTTCCCCTCTGCTCATAGCCTTTCACTCACCCAAGATCATGCCTGCTCAGGTTGAAGCTCTCTATTGAAGTTTCCAACCCCGAGACTCTCTTCCTGGTGGCTCGAGTGGAAGCTCTTTCTTTATCTTGATTACTGTGGGTAGGTACACCTTTGCTAGTGCCTCTAGAATGGAGTCTTCCGAGATAGTAAGACCTTATCTGTGATTGCTCCTCACTAAACTCCCAGGGAATAAACACATGGCCTAGCAAAAACATAGCCTTCCAAGTATTTAATTTTTTTCATAATTTTATTTAGTTAGTTATTTATTTAAGACAGAGCCTTACTCTATCACCAGGCTAGAGTGCAGTGGTGTGATCTTGGCTCACTTAAACCTCTGCCTCCTGGATTCAAGTGATTCTCCTGCCTCAGCCTCCCAAGTAGCTGAGGCTACAGACTTGTGCCACCATGCCCAGCTAATTTTTGTATTTCTAGTAGAGTCAGGGTTTCACCATGCTGGCCAGGATGGTCTCGATGTCTTGACCTCATGATCCACCCACCTCAGACTCCCAAAGTGCTGAGATTATAGGCATGAGCCACCGCCCCCAGCCTCATTTTATTTTTGAGGCAGGGTCTCACTGTGCTGCACAAGCTGGAGTGCAGTGTTAGGATCATAGCTCACTGTAGCCGTGAATTCCCAGGCTCAAGCAATCATTCCTCCTCAGCCTCTCAAGTAGCTTGGATGACAGGCATACACCATCATGCCAAGCTGAGTTTTAAAAAACATTTTATAAGGCTGGGCACAGTGGTCACACCTGTAATCTCAGCACTTCCAGAGGCTGTGGTGGGTGGATCACCTGAGGTCAGGAGTTCAAGACCAGCCTGCCCAACATGGGAAAACACTGTCTTGACTAAAAATACAAAAAGTAGCCAGGTGTGGTGGTGGGCACCTGTAATCCCAGCTACTTGGGAGGCTGAGGCAGAAGAATGGCTTGAACATGGAAGGCGGAGGTTGCAGTGAGCCGAGATCATGTCACTGCACTCCAGCCTGGGCGACAAGAGTGAAACTCCACCTCAAAAAATAACAAAATAAAAATTTTATAGTGATGAGGTGTCACTATGTTGCCCAGGCTAGTCTTCAACTCCTAGCCCCAAGTAATCCTCCCATCTCAGCCTCCCAAAGTGCTGGGATTACAAGGTATGCACCACTGTGCCTGGCCCTCCAAGTATTTAAAATGAATGGATATCTCCCAAAGGCTAAACTGTGAGAGGCCGAACAACTTACATTCTTACCACATCTGCTAGATGGTAAATATTTGCGCCACTATTTAAAAGGAAAAAAAAAATCAGTATAAGGAGATAGTAAACTTGAAGGGTGATGACCGGAACTCTGATAAAATGAACTAGTCCCTTCTTAATTCCACTCAGGAGCCACAGGCTGGTAATTAGTGACATTCAAACCTCTATCTAAAATACATTATTAAGCTTTTTTTATCTAAGCGTAATTACATGCAGAAAAGCACAAACACAGTAAGTGCACATCTCAAATTTTTCACAAACTCAATACATAAAAGGAACCAAGACCCAGATGGAGGAAGAGAAAAGGACCAGCATTTAAAGTGGGCCTCTCAGCCAGATTAAGATTACAGATCTTAGCGTTTTATGAGACCAAGGCAGGAGGATTGCTTGAGGTCAGGAGTTCCAGACCAGCCTGGGCAACACAGGAAGACCTCATAGGCCTGTGTTTCCAGCTACAATGGAGGTTCTGAGGTGGGAGGATCACTTGGGCCCATAAGGTCAAGGTTGCAGTGAGCTGAGATCACCCCACTGGCCTCCAGCCTGAGCAAAAGGGTGAGACTCTGTCTCAAAACAATTAAAAAATAGAGAAATAAAGGGGCCTCTACATGTGAGGTAAGTGTTGATGCTTCAATAACCACCAAGATGGCAGCTTTGGAAGGCAAAGGAAGAGGAACACAGAGTGGCTGGGCACGGTGCCTGTCCACGGTGTCAGGCACTAGGTGCTAGCAAACGTCAGGTAAGTAACAGGATGAGAAAGGCAATGAGCGTGTACTGAATTCGCACCATGTGCCCTGAGATATTTTAGTTAATTATTTTTAAAATACAGAAAATGAGGCTGAGAGAGATTAATGCACTAGTTCAAGGTCACAGGTGCCAGGTCTGTGTGACAGACACCACAGCCCCTTTATCCTCCTCTGAATCTCACTGTCTCATCTCTCAGCTTGACACTTTCTTTAACTCCTCTCTTTCAAACAAGATGGCTATTTTCATATCAACGACATGGGCAATAGCTTTAATTATAACACTGCCGAGTCCTCAGTCTGCAACAAGTATTTCCCCCACATTTATTTCCTTATGCCCATCTTTCTTATGAGAAAACTGAGATTTGGAGAAATTAAGTAAACTTTTCTGAGCTCTCCAGAGATCCTGGTGATAGCAGAGTTTGGATTTGAAACCAGGCAGCCTGATTCTCTTTTTTTTTTTTTGAGATGAAGTCTTGCTCTGTCACCCAGGCTGGAATGCAGTGGCATGATCTCAGCTCACTGCAACCTCTGTCTCCTGGGTTCAAGCAATTCTCCTGCCTCAGTCTCTGGAGTAGATGGGGTTACAGGTGCATGCCACCATGCCCAGCTAATTTTGTTTGTTTGTTTTTAATTTTTAGTAGAGACAGAGTTTCACCATGTTGGTCAGGCTAGTCTCGAACTCCTGACCTTCTGATCCACCTGCCTAGGTCTCCCAAAGTGCTGGGATTACTACTGCACCCAGCCCCAGGCAGCCTGAATCTATAGGTTGCACTGTTAGACACTGTCTCTGAAAGTGCCTGCAATTATAAACAGAATTCCTTTGTAATTCCTTTCCTTCATAATTCCTCATTAGAAGTGGCAACAGAACATCTTACATACTTCAAACACTGCTTAGAAGATTGAAAGAGATTTGTGCCATAGACTGCGGATTTTTCTCCAGTTGGCATTTGTGGAGTGGCCTGAGAGTGTCTGCAAGACCACAGTCAGGTTCTCCCTAGGACATGGCTGGAAGAAAATAGGTTGAGGGGCCAGGAAGGAGTGGCCTGGGGTGGGGCTCAGTGGCTCATGCCTGTAACGCCAGCACTCTGAGAGGCCGAGGTGGGCGGATCACTTTAAGCCAGGAGTTTGAGACCAGCCTGGCCAACAGGGTGAAACAGCTTCTGGGCATGGTGGCACCCCGGTAGTCCCAGCTGCTTGGGACAGGACAACGGCTTGAACCCAGAAGGCGGAGGCTGTATTGAGCCGATATTGCACCACTGCACTCCAGCCTAGGTGACCTGGTACTGGCCACTTCTCTAGAGCGGGTGTCCTAGTGCATTTGCTAGTAAGCCCCAGTTTGGGGTTTAGATTGTCAGCATAGCTCCAGAGTAGTCCAAGGATGAACTGGCTCCCTGGAGATCTTGTCACCTTCGGCTTACAGGACTCCTTTCTGCACATTTCCCATGCGCAGAAGCATCAGAAACTGTGGTGGACACAGGCTTCATCAAAGCCTGCGTCAACCATTCAGCTGTCCTCCTGGTGCTTTGTAAACATCATTACGAGGCTTTAATCCAGGTCAAGGGTCAAGTTCACCCCCAGTCCCTCCTCCTGCCTCTGTGACACGGTTATTCAGCAAGTTCAGCAGTGCATATACGTTATAAGAATAACCAAGCTGAGGGGAAAATCCCCTCTCTTCCTGTCTTATGACAGCAGCAGGTGTTTTTACCCCTGGGTGACTCATTAAAAAAAAAAAAGCTTCAGGAATGTTGGGAAGTATTATATTCAGTGTAGAATACCATGTGTTCATTCATTTGATATTCAACAAATATTTACTGAATTGCTTCTACGAGCAATAGGGGATAATGCAAAAAATCGTTTTACCTTGAGAAATTAACTTTCCTGGAAGAATTAACATAAACAGAGTCTATGTGACCCTGGCTATTGGGACACCTAAGATGCTGGAGGTCATGTTAAGCCAGAATCAGGCAGACAGTTACAGATTAAAAAGAATTGATTAGATTAGGATGGGCATGGTGGCTCATGCCTATAATCCTAGTGCTTTGGGAAGCCAAGGTGGGTAGATTGCCTGAGTTCAGGAGTTAGAGTCCAGCCTGGGCAACACGGTGAAACCCCATCTCGGCTAAAATACAAAAAATTGCTGGGAATGGGGTATACGCCTGTAATCCCAGCTACTGGGGCAGCTGAGGCAGGAGAATTGCTTGAACCGGGGAGGTAGAGGTTGCAGTCAGCCAAGATTGGCACCACTGCACTCCAGCCTGGGTGACAGAGCAAGACTCTGTCTCAAGAAAAAAAAAAAACAATGGTGGGGGTGAGAAGGGAAACAAAGGGAGAAGGGGAAGAATGAGATATTTAAAAGATCAGTGGGTTTTTTTGTTTTGTTTTGTTTTCGTGTTTTCAAATCTGACACAGAAAAATGATCTCTGAATCTTGAATTAAGACATTGTGTCTATTCTGGTTATGACCATGACAGTAGGTCATTCAAGTTTGGATCTTAGCTTTCCCATCTACAAAATGGGAAGGTCAGAGAAGTTCTCTCATGGACCCTGTAATTCTACAGTTTGAAAAACTTACGATTCTTAGAATGAAAAGATGTAATGTGTGTCTACACACTTATTTAGTCAAATTGAAATGGAGTCATTGCCATCAAGCAAAACAGAAACCAGAGTCCTGGATGTGTATCAGGAATCTTCAGGAAGCAGAGTACCTGCCATCCAGGGTGTGTGGTTTAGGAGAGGTAAAGGAATTCCCTGCTTCCTATTTGATGGCTGAGTCATGCCCTGTCAGAGCCCTTAGGCCTGGCCTTGCACGTGGAGAGGTGACAGAGAGATATTTTGATCAATGATTTGTAGTTGACGTAAGAGGTCCCCCTGAGGACAGAAGACAGGTCAGCGGGGAGACTTCGATCCGTGTCACTCAGCTTTCAAAACCGTTAAGCCCACATCAACACAGACTCCCAAGGCAGTGATGTAAACGATAAATCCCAAACGTGCTTTGGAAAAACCCCTTAGTTATTTGGAAAACAGAGCCCATGAGTAAAAGGGAGATAAACATGTACCCACAAAGTTACAGCAGAGCGAATGCTCCATCTTTTTTCTGCTGGCCTTTGGCTCTGCTAAGAGGCTATCCGGGGCAAGACTTACTGTTGTTTAGAAATCTACAACTCAGCAGCGCTTGCTCATCTAAATCAGAGTGGGTGATGCACTGTAAGCAGGCCACCACTCCCCACGTCCACAGAACTATCACAGAATCCGTAATCTATCATGACTCCCCTTCCCAGTGAGTCCATATGCAGCTTCAGAATCCTTTTCAACATAGCACTTCAATGGGCTGTTTCCATTGACCAGACGTGGGTCATAAAATGAACCCTATTTTGCATCCTTCAACTAAATTGTTGCCGGATGAGTTGGGAGAGAGGGCTGTGGGTACTTCTTGTGTATAAACTTGTGTCGGTGACTGTCATCCAGGCAATTGCTAAGTAAGAATATAATCCATGAAAAGCCATTTTGAGTAGCACAGACAGGATGCAGACTGGATGCCTGGGTAAGCAGGCACAGCGGAGAGAGACTGAAGATTGTCAAAACCAGCTTGTGGGCTTTCCCGGATCCCCTTCTAACCCCTGAATGTTTCATTCCTAGCAAGGGGACAGGGTAGAGCTCTGCTTTAGGGAGACTGGGACCCCACCCACCACAGAGTCTACAGGACACTAATAAGACAGCTGATGGTTGACTAAAATGCATATCCAATTTTAATTATGTATACCAGTGTGTTGAATATGATACTCTACTGTAATTAAAACCAATGTAAATAAACATACAGTGGTTATCTCTGAATGACAGGATTATGGGTCACTTGTGTTTTCTTCCTTTAAAACTTTGGTTTTATTTTCTGACGTTTTACAGATCACACGCGTGTGTGTGTGTGTACGTGGGTGTGTCTGTGGACGTTTTCATGCAGGTGTGTTTGAATAGAAAAGGGAAAAAAAGTGCAAATGTCTAAGGGATGCAAACATATATTAAAAATCCACGAGAGAACCAGATAGTATACAGAAGAGCTACAGGTCTTCCTCTCTTGCCCAAAAGATTCTCAGTGGTCACTGTTTGAGGGGTAGCGGCATGTCAGTGTTAGATGTATGTAGTGAGCCAGAGCCTGTGAATGTTCTCAGCGTCGGTTCCAACCTACTCTTCTCCTCTTCAGTTTCAGAGTGATTCCTGCTAAACTGGTGAACAGACAGTAACAGAATTTGTCTAATTACATACAATGAGTGAAAATCTTCCTATATCCCTCTAGCTATTGGCTCAGTCATGATGTAAGGGTCCTGGAATTCATTTTTTATGACTTTATTAACATGAAATTCTCATGTCATATGATGTAACCATTGTAATTATACAGTGTGATGACTGTTACTAAATTTATGTAGTTGTGCAGCCATGACCACAGTCTTGTCCTAAAACATTTTCTTCACCCGCAAAATTGCCCCACCCTTTCCAGGAAGTCTCTGCTCACTCCCAGCCCTGGGCAACCATCGTTCTGTTTTCTGTCTACAGAGTTTTATCTTTTCCAGAAATTTCACATAAATGTTATCATACAATATGTGGTCTTTTATGACTGGCTTCTTTTCACTTAGTGTAATATTTTTGAAGTTTATCTACATTATTAAATGTATCTGGAGTTAGTTCCTTTTCATTGCTGAGTAGTATTCCATTGTGTGGGTAGACTACCCTTGTTTCTCCATTCCCCAGCTGACGGACACTTGGGTGTTCCCAGTGTTTGGCTATCAGGGATGCTGCTGCCGGGAACATTCATGAAAAAGCCTTTGTATGAGAATTTGGTTTGATTTCTTTCCAGTACGTTCTTAGGAATGAAATTGCTGAGTCATACATGTGTGTGTTTAGCTTTTTAAGGCACTGGACAACCTTTAACCATGCCTCGTGGATAAAGCTAACCTAGTAAGCATGTCAAGTTCTGGGTCTACAGTTCATTTCATAGTGGCAGCGATGAGGTCAGAAAGGGGCTCAGATTGACAGTATAAAAATTCGTTCCACAACGTACAGTGCACAGCTCACCAACTGCAGTACTTTAAGAAACTCATTTAATAAGCTCAGGAAGGTGGAAGGCGCCTGTAATCCTAGCTACTCAGGAGGCTGAGGCAGGAGAATCGCTTGAACCTGGGAGGTGCGGGTTGCAGGGAGCAGAGACTGCGCCACTGCACTCCATCCTGGGTGATAGAGTGTGTCTTAAAACACGCACACACACACACACACACACACACTCATTTAACTTCTCTGAGTCTCAGTTTCCCTACCTGTAAATTGGACACTATAATAGCTCTAGACTATGAAGAGTCACTGGTTGACATATATACAATGTGTAAAAGATTGTGCCTCATCTCACATTTATTTCTAGAACAAAAAGCCTATCAACAAATACGTACATAAAATAGCAAGGGATATGAAAAGAGACGGGATTGGTGTTCTTTTTTCTGTTAACCAAGCCAAGATGCTCACTCAATTTTCCTTTGCATCTGAAGTTCCAGCTCTACCTGACTCACCAGTGTGCCAGGAGGATTCGTTGCCGTTTTCTTTGTCTCATCTTCTCCACCGTTTTTGTCACTGATCCACCATTTCTCATCATTAACCACTTTCAGTGAGCTAAGAACACAACAGAATGTGCCTTCTCCAACTGCAAACATTTCCTCAAGACTTCTCCTTCTGCAGAGTCAAGGAGGGCTAGTCCCAGCCTGCAGTAGGACCCTTTATGACAAATCACAAATTTGAAACCTTTTGGCTATTATATTGATGCAGCTGGTGGCAAGGGGACAGATCTGAATCTTTAGACCAAAGGAAGAATCTGCTCCGCAGCCCTGAAGCATGCTTAGCTTCTCAGTGTGATCACCTACTGACCCTACTATTTAAAGAAAAACTGGAAAGGCCAGTAATTTGGATATGGTCCTAGCTCAAGATACATTACAGACCGTTCCCACTTCCCTGGATAGCCCGTGGCTGGAAACAGCGCATTCCTGGTTTATTGCCAATATCCTTGATTTGCCTGCTCCGCCATTTACTTAGAACAATCAGGTACGTTGCAAGCCAGGGCAAGAAAAAAAGCGCCAGGAGCCAGCAAGCTCACAGGGGATGCACCCGTGCCTGGGTGGCCCTGAACACTTAAGTGACTCTGTTCCCCTTCCAATTTTGTGTGGTACATTAACTTTTATTGAGAGTTCGTAGCTTCAGCAACTGGTCTTGGTTTTACTAACCTGAAGGACAGAGGAACAAGAGGCACCCACAGAGCTGATGTACAAGAAGAAAAAGTGCATGGGATGTCTTGATCCGTCTCAATGTTTTTTTCCCCTGCTAGCCTCTCCTTTAATGAGGGAGTCACAATTACTGCAAGTTAATCATGTCTCAGGCCCCCAGAGGGAGAAACAGTGAAATGACCACTCAGAAATCTGACTGTGGCTCCCTCCGGGAGAATCTTGGTGGCACAGCAAGGCATCCTGAACCTGCAGGGTCTGACTGATATCACTGCTATGGAGAATGGCCGAAGGATTCTTGGATGTTTTCATAATACAATAAATTATTAAACAAAAGTTAACCCAGGAGCTAGATGGGGAATCTACGTAATGGAAGAGACAGAGATCAATTTTCTCATTGCTCGAAAAAACTTAACATTTCCAGCTAGGATCTGCACCTTGGAGCAGTGTGGTGTGTCTGTGACTCACGGGTGCTATGATTGGTGTAACTGTTTCCCTTTCTGCCTAGTATGTGATCACCTTCGGTTTTAAAAAACCATTATCATTAAAAACAAAACAATTACAGATATGATTTGTTGAGTACATATCAGAGAGGCCAGACAAAATTCTTTATTTTTTTTTTGAGATGGAGTTTCGCTCGTCACCCAGGCTGAAGTGTAGTGGTGCCATCTGGCTCACTGCAACCTCTGCCTCCCAGGTTCAAGTGATACTCCTGCCTCAGCCTCCTGAGTAGCTGGGATTAGAGGCGCTCATCACCATGCCCAGCTAATTTTTGTACTTTTAGTAGAGATGGAGTTTCACCATGTTGGCCAGGCTGGTCTCGAACTTCTGACCTCAGGCAATTCACCCACCTCGGCCTCCCAAAGTGCTGGGACTACAGGCGTGAGACACTGCCCCCAGCCTGCCAGACTCACTTTGCACTTTACCTACTTTGCCTCAATTCATGCTCACAGTACTCTAAAGAGTTATAAATTTGTATTGCTATTTTGTAGTAGAGGAAACTGAGGTTCAGGGAGTGTTTGGAATTGTCAAAAGCCTCAGCCAGGAGGAGAAAGAGCCATGATGTAAATCAAAGTCCACTGGAGTCTAAAGATTTATCTATGATGTTGACCTCTATTTGCCCTTCACCTGATGTACTTCTTTTAAGGAAATCAGTCATTTAATAAGAGTCTTGCAAGCTGTCTTACATCATTTATGAGATTGGCAAGGAATAAAACTCAGAGAAAGTGAAGAAGAGAAAAAACAGAGGAAGAGAGCAAATCAAGGAAAAAAACACATTACATCCTAAATCAATCTCTTGAACATATCCATCTGCACAATACACAGCCTTTAGTGCTTTAAAATGTAGGGAACTCTTTTTACATATTAGCATTTTTTTTTTTGAGATGGAGTTTCGCTCTTGTTACCCAGGCTGGGGTGCAATGGCACGATTTCGGCTCACCGCAACCTCCGCCTCCTGGGTTCAGGCAATTCTCCTGCCTCAGCCCCCTGAGTAGCTGGGATTACAGGCATGCGCCACCATGCCCAGATACTTTTTTGTATTTTTAGTAGAGACGGGGTTTCACCATGTTGACCAGGATGGTCTCGATCTCTTGACCCCGTGATCCACCTGCCTCGGCCTCCCAAAGCGCTGGGATTACAGGCGTGAGCCACCGCGCCTGGCCATATTAGCATATTAAGGATGTTTAACATATTAAAGCATTTACTTTAAAAAATGGAATTTGAAGGCCTGGCACGGTGGCTCATGCTTATGAATCCCAGCACTTTGGGAGATCAAGGTGAACGAATCACTTGAGGTCATGAGTTCGAGACCAGCCTGGCCAACATGGTGAAATCCCATTTCTACTAAAAATACAAAAATTAGCCGTGCATGATGGTTCAGACCCGTGGTCCCAGCTACCTGGGGGGCTGAGGCATGAGAATAGCTTGAACCTGGAAGGCAGAGGTTGCAGTGAGCCGAGATCACACCACTATACTCCAGCCTGGTCAACAGAGTGAGACTCTGTCTCAAAGAAAAAAGGGGAATTTCAGATAAATAGCCACACGGCCCATACAGCTCTGTTTTTATTTATCTAAGATCCACTGCTCATCTGGGATGTGTCAGACCCTGTGCTAACAGGGAATCTCAGAGCTGGGCCCACTGGAACCTCAGCAACCACAGCCAGAATCCACATTCTGGAGGTTGTATGCAGCCTTGTTTCAAAAAGCCAAATCTAGGGCTGGGTGCAGTGGCTCACATCTGTAATCCCTGCATTTGGGGAGGCCAAGGCAGACGGATCTCCTGAGCCCAGGAGTCTTGGCAACATGGGGAAACCCTGTCTCTATATAAAACACAAAAATTAGTTGGGTGTGGTGGCATGTGCCTGTGGTCCCAGCTACTCGGGAGGCTGAGGTGGGAGGATGGTTTGATCCCCAGGAGGTTCAGGCTGCAGTGAACCGTGACTGCACCACTGCACTCCAGCCTGGGGCACAGAGCAAGATTCTGTCTCAAAACAAGCAAACAAAAAAGGCCAAACCTCCCAGTCATGAGGCTCATTCAGATGCTTTCACGTCCCAAAGTCCACTTCGATGGCATGAAAGTAACCTCACACCACTACATAGATGGGGAAGACTGGGGACAGGTTTTGAGGCAAACACGTGGCAGAATGCTGGAGTATGCTTCTTTCAAGTCAAGATCCAGTCAGTATTCCACCTGGTATTTGTTTCCCTGAGGGCCGGAGGGGTGTGAAAACCCCTGTCTTGGAAAAAAAAAAAATCTGTGAAGTAAAAAAGGCTTCATTTTGTATTATCCTCAAATATCCAACATCAAAAATCAGTAAGAGAATTCCTGATAAGTTAATCATAGATTTACTGTATGACCCAATAATTCCACTCTCAGTAAGCAGGTAGGTAGTTTGGCTTGATATAAATACATACACCTAACAACTGGACATATGTGTTTCGACAGGAACTTATACATAAATGTTCAGAGGAGCTTTATTCGCGATAGCCAAAGGGTGAAAACAACACACATGCCCATCGACAGATGAAAGGAGAAAAATATTTGGTATATCCACATACTCCAGTGACATTCAGCCATACAGGGAGTGAAGGACTCGCTACAACTGTGGCAGAAGCTTAGAAACATGACGCCAAGTGGAAAAGGCCAGTCACAAAAGACCATAAACTGTACAATGACATTCACAGGACATGGACATGTTATTGGGAGAGCCATCATTCCAACCCGCTACGTCTGCGATCATTTGTTTATGGAGCCACAGGAAACGAGCACAGTGACCATCCATTAATTTATTCTTTTGTTTGTTTTGCAGGTTCAACAGATACCTACTGAGTACTTGCTGCATGCAAAGCACTGCGCTGGGATTCGGAGACACTGAGTTAATAAGAGATGTGGCGCCTGCCTGAACACAGCTTATGGATGGGAGAGTCACTCTTAGGCCCTTCTCACAAAGGCAGCCACAAAGCTGAAAGACCACGAGGAGTTGTGACGGCTTTGAGCTGTGACAATAAATCAGCAGGCACCAGTGGGCCCTTGGAGACTATGTGATGAAAGACGAGGACCCTCTTCCCAGGGACAAATGGAATATAATGCTGCTTATGATTTCGGAAGATTCTAAGATACCCAGGGGCAGTTCATCAAGGTCCATAGTTAAGAACACCTGGGCTAGAGTTGTTAGAGATGACTCTTTGATAAAGAAATTTACCAAGCAGACAATGCACTGGGAGCGTCTGCTCACTGTTTCCAAGTTAAAACTTACTTGACATCCACTGTGATGATCAATTGTATGTGTCCACTTGCCTGGGCCATGGGACACTCAGATATTTGGTTAAACATCATTTCTAGTGTGTCCGTGAAGATGTTTCTGGATGACATTAACATTTCAATTAGTAGAATGAGTAAAGCAGATTGATCTTCCCAGTGTGGGTGCCTTCATCCAATTCAGTTGAAGGCCTGAATAAAATGGAAGGCTGAGTAAGAAGGAACTGGCTCTCTATGCCTGACTTCAAGCGGGGACATCAGCTTCTCCTGCCCTTGGACTTGGACGTGGATATAGAATGGAACTGATACCGTTTGATCTCCTGCTTCTCATGTGTTCAGATTTAGACAAGAACTTTACCATTGGTTGTCCTGGGTTGGAATTTCTCAGTTTGTGTAATTCCATGAGTCAATTTCTTATTAAAAAAAAATATATATATCTTTCTGCATATACATATATAGAAAAATGTATGTGCATACACATATATATGTGTGAGCTTAAAGATATATATAGTATACAGTGTATAGTATATGTACTATAGTGTGTAGTTATAGATATCCATATGGTGTATATATTATATTTCTAATTTATATAGTACATATATACTATATATACTATTGTGTTTATATATACAATATAGTACATACAGTGTATAGATATACACACATAGACTATATGTGTGTATAGATGTATGTGTGTGTATATATATCCATAAACACATATACAGCATTCGTATATAGTGAATAATATATATACTATAGTCTATATAAAAATATCATAGTTTTTTATATATACACAATTAAAAATAGTATATACACTATGTATACTATAGTATATAAACACTATAGTATATATAGTATTTATGTACTATATAAACTAGAAATATATACACCATATGGATATCTATATCTACACATACTATATACATATATCTATAAATAGACACACACACACACACACACACACATATAGTATTGGTTCAATTTCTCCAGAGACTCCTAAAACAACCATCAGTATCACCAACAACCAAATCTTTCTCAAACGTTTACCATCAGAAAGCAATTTTAGCCTTGCCCCGGATATTATAACCTTGACTGGAAAACACTAGAGCCTGGAAACATGGTGCATTTAATTTCTTTTCTGCTTTACCTTTTTCAACGATTTCTGGACCTTTCAAAACAGAAAGTATTCAACCAACTTTTGAAAAATCAAAAGAAAATGAGTTTAAAGTTTTTACCTGGAATTCAAACAAACAAAAAGTGACATTTATAATACTCAGAAAACTTCATTTGATACTTAATGATATTAAATAATTTGTGTTGTTTTTTGGTGTGATGATACTTTAGTTATTATCATTTTTTAAAGAGACCTTACTTTATAGTGACTCAAAATGTCTATAAATAAAAAGATACAACGTCTTGGATTTGCTTCAGTAAAATATCAGGCAGGCAGAGATAAAACAACATTGGCCACATGTGATAATTATTGAATCTGGATGGTGGATTCATGGGAATTAATCATATTCTCCATAAACTTCTGTGCATATTTTTACATTCAAAAATAATAAGCTAATGGACAGAGGGAGCCAAAAATAATTTTAAACCCCCTGCAAATAAGTTAATAGGTAGATGGATGGATGGGTGGGTGGATGGATGGATGGATGGATTAGAAGACTGATATCCCAGTTTGAAGTCAGGTAGAGAGAGCCAGTTCTTTCTTACTCAGCCTTTTTATTTTATTCAGGCCTCCAACAGAAGGGAAGGAGGGAGGGAGGTAGAAGGAAAAAAGGGAGGGAGGGAGGGAGGGAAGAAAGAGGGGAGGGAAGGAGAGAAGGAAAGAAAGAGAAGAAAAAGGAGGGAGGGAAGGAAAGAAGGAGGAAAGGAAGGAGGGAAGGAAGGAAGGAAGGAAGGAAGGAAGGAAGGAAGGAAGGAAGGAAGGAAGGAAGGAAGGAAGGAAGGAAATTACCCAAAATTATATTAAATATTTATTTAGTCTTTATCGCCTTATCTTCTCTGCCATAATGTAAGATCCACCAGGATAGGAACTTCTCTTTTTCACAGTTGTATTTCCCTCTTAGAACACCATCTGGCACATGATAGGAGTTCCATTTTCTTTCCTTCTTTTTTCCTTGAATGGCAGACAATTTGCATAAATGAATAAATCAAAGTCAAGCCAGTTCATTGTGATCTTCGTTGACTCCCTGCTATATACTAGGTCTTATGTGAGGCATCAAGACAGTGAATGGGAAGCGCTCGGAATGGGTATCATCCAAAGAGGACCAAGTGTGAGAATTCCTCAATTACCTTCACAGAAGTAGACCACCATTCATTCATCCAGCCATTCATTGATTCACGAATATTTATTAAGCATCTACTATAGTGGAATTGACAAATAGTATAAATAATAGAGAAGTATAAGTAAATATTTGGTAGAATTTCTCAACTAATTCAATGGACACTTTAGGATGTGGGCAATGGAATAAGGATGGGAATAATTTATATCCCACAATTCCAGCCCAAAGTTTATTTATTTGTGCATACTGCTAATATGCGGCTAGAAATTTGTTACAATTGCTATTTTAAGAACTAAAATGTTTACTCATGAAAGTGCTATTTATCTAAGCCATTACAGTTTTTTGCTATAGCTATCTGGGTATGTCACCAAATCACGAAGTTGATTATGCTTTCTCATTCAGGCAAGGAAAAAGTATATTTACTTGGAAACTACCTGTTTATAAGTAAGTGAAATAAGAGATGCAAATACTGACTTTAAAAATAAAAAAAAAAAATTACTGTTACATTGCATTAAATTGCCTCTTCATTTTCTTCCTTAAAAAATAACTATCAATGTCTATACTTTGAAAATATCCATCAATAACTGCCAATGTTCTGTTTGCCAGCTGTTATATCCTCTAACCCAGAAGACCATGGATAAATTTTTGAGTATGATATTATTCACCCTTCTTGTAAACCAAGGGAATCACAGGAGTTTTAGGGACTGACACATATAATGTTGAAGGCTAAGATACTTTCCCTATAACAACAGAAAAAAATCTGAAGTTTTAGTAACAGCAACAGACCCTCTGGAATGGGTATTAATGATAAATATTGAGCTTTAACAAATCCCATTTTTAATTAATTTTTAACATCAAAAAAAGATTTTCCTTTGCAATGCAAGATCCATCCCTTCCTGGTAAGATTCCCAAAGGTACCTCAACGCACCCCTGTTCTTTTCTGGAAGGCATGGATCTTCTAGTTAATTAGAAATTGCAGGAAGGGAGTGGGGAGAGGAGGAAATCAGCAGGGGGTGAAAACTCAATTCCATTCCTGCCTTTTCCACTTCCCTTCCTTGCAGCTCAGCCCAAGCTTTTTGCTGGGGAAACAGTTGAAATCAGTTGAACTGGTTTTAGAAAACTTCATCCTTCTTCTCTGCAAAGCTGGAGGGTTCTCCTTGGTGTCTCAGATTGCCCCGAGAACATTTAGGGGCCACTTCATCAATTATATTTGAGCAGCTAAAATCTTCTGTCTTTTTTTCTTACATATATATATATTTTTAATTCAAAATACGTTGGCCAGGGGTGGTCACTCACACCTGTAATCCCAGCACTTTGGGAGGCTGAGGTGGAAGGATAGCTTGAGCCCAGGAGTTCAAGACCAGCTTGTAAACATAATGAGATCCCAACTACAAAAAAATTATAATAATTAGCAAGATGTGGTAACACACGCCTGTGGTCCCAGCAACTCAGGAGGCTGAGGTGGGAGGATCACTTGAGCCTAGAAAGTTGAGGCTGCAGTGAGCTGTGACTATGCCACTGCATTCCAGCCAGGTGACAAAGTGAGACCCTATCTCAAAAAAAAAAAAAAAAAAAAAGACTTGGTTGATGGAATACAATTCAAACATGACTGATACAGAAAAAAGAAAGACAATTGCCTCCTGAAAGCCTTATGAACTCCTAAGCCACACTCCATGCTAGTGATAGAAATTATCTATCACTGTTTACAATTAATGTGTATCACCTCAACCCCAAGTCACTTTGTGAAAATGCACACAAGGGCATTCAGGCATGTGTACACAGTTTTGTTTTGTTTTCAAAGAGTGATAATACATGTATTGTTCTTCCATTTGCTTTATCTCACTCAAAATTATATCACGAACAGACATTAAACATATATACATATACAGATACATATATACACATACACACACACATACACACATATATATGAGTATATATCAGTTACAGTATACACTGCTTATATCATGGGTACACTAAAATCTAAGAAATAACCACTAAAGAACTCATCCATGTAATCAAACACCACTTTACCCCTAAAACAATTGAAATAAAAAATATATTCCATGGATAATTTTTACACACACACACACACACACACACACACACAGAGTCTGTATATAGAGCTATCTCTTTAATTTCTTTTGTTTTCCCTTTTTTACTACATAGTATTTAAAGCTTTGAAAAATCTATAACTCAAACATCATTTTATTGATAGGAATTTAGAATGAAACAGGTCAAATAACTAAATAAATAAATGTGTATGTATGTATGCATATAAAATAATACTAAAAAATCATTGATTCTTCTTATCGGGTGACCTGGCACATTCATTCAAACATTTCTGTATTTTCTGGTGCAGAATGGATTCGCTTGATCAAAAGGCATGTTTAACTTGGGTCAAAATTGCCAACTTGTGCTTCAAAACAACCAAAAACAATTCACGCTCCTATAAACAGTAGATGTTATTTCTCCCTGTAAAGGAAAACTTTTTGGAAAAATCGAGTTATGAGCATGAGTCAAAGTTTTATGATAATGTTACTACTGGGGAAAAGGCCTCTAGTGATCAATTCAAAGATTCAGTCTTGGTGGAGGCATTTTATAGGAAAATGGAATGATAAGATAGTCAATGGTAGGCTAGATACAAAAAGAAAATAACATTCGGTTTAAGGTCACTAGACTCTTGAGTGACAGTCAGCTTGGGTAGATGGGCGACTGATTTCTCAGAACAAGTCTTAATCCCATTAAAGTTTATCAGAAAATTGCTTAAGCAATTTATCAGGAATGAGGCTGTGCATTACATCATGGAAAAAAAAGGTTCTACTCCAGACCAGATTCAGAACAGCTCCTTTTTTATACCTTTTTATACTTACATGCTCACCAACATGGAAGTTATCTGCCTCCTTAACTTTTGCCAATGTCATGCTGAAAATGGTATCTCATTGTTCCATTTCCATTTTCATGATTAAAAATAAAGTTGAGAATTTTTTTACATTTGTCAATTCTTTTCAATGAATTTCCTGTTCATTATCTTTGCCCATTTTTCTATTGGGAGGTTCACATTTTTCTTCTTCCTTAGCAAAAACTCTTTGCATCTTTGGGATTAATTATTCAAGCACAGTCACACACTGATTAATGACGTTTTGATCAACAATGAGCCACATATACAATGGTGATCCCAGAAAACTGTAATACCATATTTTAACTGTTCATTTCTGTGTTTGATATATAGATACTTAGCATTATACTAAAATTGCCTACAGTAGTCAGGATAGAAACATGCTGTACACGTCTGTAGCCTAGGAGCAACAGACTGTACCTAGCCTAGGAGTGTGGTAGGTTATACCATCTATGATTGTATGAGTACATTCTATGATGTTGGTACAATGACAGAACGGCCTAATGAAGTATTTCTCAGAACACAGCCTCCTCATTAAGCAATGCAAGACTGTATATGTAAATGTGCATGCTCATGAATGAGTATTAAATCCATGTACACACATATTTCTATTTCATAAGACACTATATTTTTTTAAATTACTGAATTATATGTACCTTCTCATTGTACTGAAAGAGATCTATGCAATTTCTTTCATTTTTCTGAGACAGAGTATCACTCTGCCACCCAGGCTGGAGTACAGTGGCACCATCTGGGCTCACTGCAACCTCTGCCTCCTGGGGTCATGGGATTCTCCTGCCTTCACCTCTTGAGTAGCCAGGATTACAGGTGTGTGCCACCATGCCCAGCTAATTTTGTATTTTTAGTAGAGATGAGGTTTCACCGTGTTGGCCAGGCTGCTTGTGAACTCCTGACCTCAAGTGATCCACCCGCCTCAGCCTCCCAAAGTGCTGGGATTACAGGTGTGAGCCACTGTGCCAGGCGAGATCTAGTACACTTCTACATCAATAAAAGTCACACAATCCTGTCACTCCTTGCTTTAAAGCCTTCAGTGCCTCCACCTTCCTAACACGTCCAGCCCTGTTGCAAGGCCCTTCCCAATGTAGTAAAAATCAGTGCATACACAAGGTACCCACGAAGGACATGACTAACTTTATCTAACTTTAGTCCCTGCCTAATTCATTATCCTTATCCTGTCATTCTGTTCTAACCCTTTACGTGCTAACAGAATTAAATCTAGGGACCAGACTGACGATCTTTCATCCCTGCACTCCTGATCCCTCTGCCAGGAACATCTCCCCTGGATACTCATATTTGTCTTCCCCTGTCTGGAGGAAATTTTCCTTAAGTACTTGCCTTGACCTGCAAGTAAAGTTAGATAGAGATAAAATTAGTCACCTCCTTCTTGGGTACCTTGTATATGCACTGATTTTTCTGTACAAACTTTTTTTTTTTTGAGACAGAGTCTTGCTCCATCTCGGCTCACTGCAACCTCCGTCTCCTGGGCTCAAGCAATTCTCCTGCATCAGCCTCCCCAGTAGCTGGGACTACAGGCGCCCGACACCATGCCTGGCTAATTTTTGTATTTTTATTATAGACAGGGTTTCACTATGTTGGCCAGGATCGTCTCGATCTCCTGACCTTGTGATCCACCCACCTCAGCTTCCCAAAGCGCTGGGATTACAGGGGTGAGCCATCACACCTGGCCAAAAACTCATATTAATTGATTTGCTCCCAAGTCTGTCTTCCATAAAAGACCTTGAGTTATGTGAGGGTAAGGACTGAGCCCCAGTTTTCCCTGTACCCAGTGAGCTTCACACAGGATCTGACCGACCCAAGGTCGAAAACAGTAAATAATTATTGAATGAGCAGGCTGTGTTTTCTGACACACACAGCATGAGGGAGGCAAACAGAGAAGCTTGGAAAGGTGGTGCCTCTCTCTCTCCCCTGCAACCAAGAAACAAAAACACCCTTAAACCTTGAAAATGATTAAATCTATACAGGCTGGAAACTGGAGAAGACAGGTTGTCTTCCCTCTTTGGTTAGCTCTAGAATGTGACGGGCTACAGCTCTGAGCAGGAAGTGTTAACACAAACATCATCAACGTGCTTGGGGAAACTGTATTGTCTGCCAGATTTACAAATTGGAATTGATCTTCATCAGCCAGTTTTGCCCAAAGTTTCCACCAAGTGAACACAGCGAAAGATATGTGCCTTTCAGATCACCTGTGATTAAACTCACTGCATTTGTCTTCAAACAAAAGTGTTTTTTTTTCCTCCCCGCAACATATAATTTTAGTCAGCTAACACTAAATTAGACACCCATTCAGATTTATTATGATAAGAACATTCAGTAAGCTAATTTCAAGATGATGACTCCTATAAATTCTTATAATTTATTATTTAGTACTTTGGTTTTTAATCATTAAGTACGTGAAGACTTTGTAGGTCAAACCTGTATTAATGAAGACAGTAATCTATTTTTCAAACTCTTCTCCTCACCCACCTTTCAAATTGTAAATTAACAGAAAGAGATTTAAACACACTTGTAAGAACAAAGGCAATAATTGGGGGGTAGGGGGGTCAACATCCCCAGTTTCCTAATCTTTCTAGGTAGCTTGTCAATGATAGTCTCAACTGACTTACAATGAAACATACTTATTTTTTAAAATAAAATAAGAGTCTACATTTGACAAGCCATTAGTTCACAGAGAAAATAAAAGACGTAGCCCATATTTAAAGTTTTGTTTAAAAAAAAAAAAAAAACGCTGTTCAAAAATTAGCAAATAGATCAGGCACAGTGACCCATGGCTGTAATCCCAGCACTTTGAGAGGTGGAAGAGGGCAGGTCACCTCAGGTCAGGAGTTCAAGACCAGCCTGGCCAAAACCAGTGAAACCCCACCTCTACTCAAAATACAAAAAGTAGCAGGGTGTGGTGGCACGTGCCTGTAATCCCGACTACTGGGGAGGCTGAGGCAGGAGAATCACTCAAACCTGGAAGGCAGAGGTTGCAGTGAGCTGAGATCATGCCACTGCACTCCTCCAGTCTAGGTGACAAACAAAGACTCTTTAAATAAAAATAAAGCACATATAGATATTAGGTATTAACACAGCAATTTCTACATTCTGAGGGTGTCACGATTTGAGAGATGCAAAGACAGAAGTAAAAAATTCACTGGATACATATTTTAGAAAGCTTTTGATGTTATCTAAACGACGGTCTTCATTTCCTGAATTCATTGCCAAATAATCTCTTTCATGATAATTTCAAAGATTTGGTGCTAAAACACTTAAAAGTTTCATTTTGCTGAACAAAGGAATTCTATTTGATAAACTGCATGCAAATAATAAATAAAGTTACCTGCATAGTGACATCTTTTCATTTTCTCTAAAATAAAATGATATTTTATTATAATCCGAGCTCATCATAAGCAACCTGAGTAGAGTAGAAAGAACAATGTGCAGAATTATTATTTTAATTGAGAAAAAATATCAAGATGTGAAACGAAATAACCATTCAGTAAAGTCACTACTACGTAGAAACAGTCATGTATATCCTGAGAAATATATAGAAGGAAATATAGAAAAATGATAGTAGTCGCTATCTTCAGGTGGTGATACAACAGACTATTTTATTTTTCATTTCCTCTGTTCATTTTTTAATCGAACGTTCTGGAAATTCCTTCAGAAATAAAAAGGCATATGTTTGCATCCATAATATTGAAAGCATTTTAAATTACATCAGTGTCTGAATCTTTGTACGATAGATAGATAGATAGATAGATAGATAGATGATAGACAGATAGATAGATAGACAGACAGACAGACAGACAGACAGGCAGAAAGACAGTCAGCAACCATTTTACCTGAAGACTTATTGCTGAGGGGTGTACTTTTAAATTATTGCACCAAGGACTGCTTACGGCATCTCTTGGTTCAGTGAAAACCTCCTTGGGATGTAGACATATGGTTATAAGCTGGGCTTCATGACAGCAAGCCCACTGTATCCCCCCACATGGCAGAGTGCATGCCACATTACTTCAGAAGTATTTATCCTTCCCTCCTCTCCACCAAAGGAAAGGTGATACTGCAGGTTTTTAGATAAAATCCTTGATGAGAAGATCATACAAAGATTCTGCCTCATGGTCCAGAGAAGATTCATGAAGAAATGGAGAGCAGTGAGGGGTTTTAGCATACTGGGTTATGGAGCATTTGCTGAAACTGGATTTCTGGATTTTCATGGTCAAGAACTAAATAATGATAACTACAGTAATGTAAACAATACCAGCCTGGTCAACATGGCAAAACACTCTCTCTACTAAAAATACAAAAATTAGCTGGGCGTGCTGGTGTGCACCTGTAATCCCAGCTACTTGGGAGGCTGAGGCAGGAGAAGTGCTTGAATCTGGGAGGTGGAGGTTGCAGTGAACCGAGATCATGCGACTGCCCTCCAGCCTGGGTGACAGAGCAAGACTCTTGTCTCAGAAAAAAAAAAAGAAGAAGAAAATAATAATAATAACTACACCTGCTATTTACTATGCATTTGCCATGGCTATGTGTAGTAACAAATTAAACATCATACAGATATTAAATTTCCAAACTAACTCTATTATTAGGTATTGTCATTTTGCAGATAAGAAAACTGAGACACCATATCACTAATTATCTGTATGACCCTGGGCAAGTCAACACTGGGTAGAGGTAAGTTATAAATTGCATTTCATCTGACTGATCTCCAATATGTCTTTTAATGATGAGGAGAAAGAAGCATGTCACCGAACTACTTTTTGAGACAGTGCTAGATGCAGAGGGAACAAGGAATTTATTAAGCTATAAACGTTTCTGCCTGCAAATGTGTAAATTTTTAACATCAAGAAACAGGTGGAAACATTTAGGAACCCCTACATTTTCTGCCATTGTAATTGTTGTTAAGCTCTTGGATTATTTATCCTGTAGGTGGTGTAAATGGTCTCTGTGTTAGTAATGGTGTATAGCAAATTACTCCAAAATGACACATCTTAAAAATTAATAAATAGTTACTCTCTCAAACAGATTTTGTGGGTCAAGAATTTGGGAGCAGCTTAGGTAGCTGGTTTGGCTTAGATGTCTCCAAAGTCAAGATGTTCATTTCATCTGTGGTCATCCAAAAGCTTAATGGGAGCTGAAGGAACTGTTTCCAACATGGCTCACTTATATTGGCTGGCAATATGTTCTGGCTGTTGAAAGCCTGATTTCTTGTCATATGGATCTCTCCATGGTGCTGCTTGAGTATCCTCACAATATGGCGTCTAGCTTCTGCCACGAGGAGTGATATAAGGGAAGCAAAGCTGAGGTCTCAATGTATTTTGTCACCTATCTTCAAAGATCATTCCCTATCACTGTCCCCTGTCAGTTACACAGGGCAGTGTTGTTCAGAGTAGGAGAGAAATATACTGCAATGTGAAACCCAGGGAGTGAGGGTCACTGGAGGCCATCTTGACCTCTGGCTACCACAGGATCTCATCTTCCTTTGTCTAGACAGTACCATGCTCTTAAGTATTTAAGGATGAGCTCTAATATTTCAACAACAAAATAGCCTAAAAATTGGTGAGATGAAAGAACGAAAAGTCACCATGAAGAAATACAAATGTGCCCCAGTCCAAGTCACTCTTGATTACAGGGCAAGCATTATATAAGAATCCCAAAAGTTCTGTGTTTCAAACAGCTGAGGAATGAATGGGGATTACAGTTACAGAAACCAAAAGGCTTTACAGATGGGAATGAAGGGATTAAATGAAATTACTATTATTTTGAGACAGAGTTGTGCTGTCACCCAGGCTGAGTACAGTGGCCCAATCTCGGCTCGCCGCAACCTTTACCTCGTGGGTTCAAGCAATTCTCCTGTCTCCGCCTCCCAAGTAGCTGGGATTACAGGCACACACCACCACACCCCACAGATTTTTTGTATTTTTAGTAGAGAGAGAGTTTTGCCCCATTGGCCAAGCTGGTCTCCAACTCCTGGCCTCAAGTGATCCGCCCACCTCAGCCTCCTAAATTGCTGGGGTTACAAGGATATATAAAAATTCCAGTCTTTTAAAATGAATATATAACTTGTGAAAATGCATTGACAAATGAAATCTTACAATAAAACCTTTGAAAATTTCATTTACAGCTCCTATAGTTTATAAATTGGGCACAAAATTTACGGGAGGTCTACTTTGTTTGAAAACAAAAAATACTTTTATATTTGGAGTCACCTTGTATTTTGAAATGTATTGGCTCAACCAAGATTTATGGAGCACCTCTATGTACCTGATACTGTCCTAGGCTGGACAAAATAGTGAAGACACAGATAAGGTCCCTCACCTTCTAGTGGGAAAGACGGGCAATAAACAAATACAAATGTGCAATATAGCTTCAGTGGCAAAGCATCAGGCTCATTATCTTCTGAGGCAACCAAGCATTGAGTCATACAGGCAACGACATTTGCTTTAATCACTTGCCCATTAAATAACTTATAATGTCACTTGGCTCAGTCCCTGTATTTCTGCGTATAAGTAAACCCTTTTTCTGTAGTTCTACCTATAAGAAAATTCTGATCTTCTCTTCCTATTCAAATTAACAAGAGCATTTTCAACTATGTGATAATTATAGCTCCCATTAAAAATTATTGTTTGTGACCCTGGGTTTACACATCCGTCTCTGTGAATTTGATTACTGTGAGTATGCACCTAACAGAAAGATCTACTCTTAGTGAGTTCACAAAACCTAATTACTGAATGAGAAAGTAAGAGGGTGAAAGCCATATTGTTAATGAACTCATCAAGGTAAATACAACCCTGCAAGCTTCTGGAAATTAAGTCACCTGGCCTCACTGTCCACACCTACCTTCTTTCAAATGGTAACTCACATCTAATACATTAAAAAACTTATCTCTAGGAGCTACAAAAGACACACTATATGCAGACAAACCCAGGATACTGAGAGAGGTGTTGGCACATTCGTGACTGCCATTCCCTGAAACCTTATTCATGACCGACCAATAACGGATCACAGGAATCTTCCATGCTGAGCCAATATGGCATCAGAGTCCTACTCAACATCGTACCACAAATAGACACTAAGAACTGATCAGTGTGAAAAGACCAGCTCAAAGACCAAAGAGATCAATGTCTGTTTGTCCCAATAAGATTGCGTTCTTTTTTGAACTGAGCCCTAGGTACCCACGTCCCCGGTTCAGAGGCAGTGACTGGCACAGAGACACAGGTAGGTCCTGGTAGGAGTGGAACTCCAAGGAATCGTAAACAAGGGGGGAGGGGGACTAAACAGCTTTATATACAAGAGTTTATATACAGTTCATATACAAGAGAGGGGACTAAACAGCTTTACATACAAGAGTTTGATTGCAACATTAATTTTAGCAGTGAAGAACTATAAACAGTGTAAATTCCCAACTACTGAAGAGTGTATGAGTTACAGGCACTCTCTATCACTTGATAGCTTTTATCTAGCTGATGTCTGACATTAATAATCACTACGTTACAATAGAAGAAGACACCTGTGCTATAATGTTAAGTGAAAAACTCGGGCTGTAGTATCAATGTATTAAACTAAATATTACAGAAAGGGGAAAAAAAACCTCATTCATAGGGGAAAATCTGCATGGATTAACCAAATACTGACAGTGGCTGTTGTCTGGAGTGATGAGACATTGGCTAATTATTATTATTTTCTCTATTTTTTTGGTATTTTCCCCTTTGGTTTTTTACATACACAGACAGAAAGACACACACACACCAGAAACTGGTAGTGAAAACTTCCATATACTAAAAGCCAAATTCCCACTCTATCACTCTATGTTTTACGGGTCCCTTGACTCCAGCAGGAACAATGCACGCCTCTCCCTTTGCTCACTGCATCAAGATCAGAAATCTAGTCTAGGGAGAGAAACAAATGCATTGTGCTTTGTTCTCAGATACAGAAACCAAATCAAAGTTTGTCAAGCAAGGCCTGTCTCAGCATTTGGTTGTGTTTTTTGACAACTTTGTGATTTTGCAGTTCCTCCGAATGAGTGACTTTGTAGCAACATGCCCACAGGTGAGTGCACCCAGTGGTAACAGAGACTTGACAATGACTCTTGTACATTTGGGTAGAATGGTGCCCAAGCTGGGAGAGGTACGTACTTAACGGTGAGTTACCATATAGATCGTCCTCTGCGGGACACCAAATAGACCCTGACCTGTGGCAAGAGTGTCAACTTTTCTCCAGCGACCACGCTCCTGGTAGTCTGGTGACCACCCATCCCACCGCTGCTCATGGCAGCTACGTCTTTGAGAGTTATTGTAGCAATGGTTTTTGTGCCTTCACCCTTAAATAGAAATAGGATCACAGCTAGCAGAAAAAGCAGCACCCGAACTTATCTCCAAGGATAAAAACTGTGCTAAATAGATGTATCAGGTCATTAAGGAAATACAGACTCTCAGAGGACATTTAAAAAAAAAAGTAGATGTCTCTAACTCCCATCTATTTTAGGAATCTCTTCTATGGGACTGAAAACTGGCGGTTCAACCTCATCATTACCCTGTTGGTAGGGGGAGAGCAGACTGATCTAGGCTTCGCTTTCTGCTTCAGGGTCAGCCCTAGGCAAACCTGTTAATTAGGCTAAATTTGGCCGCTTAGATACTCCTGCGCTTCCTACTCGGCACCCTATTTCCTCCCAACACCACGCCAGGCTCCCCATACCCTGAGGCAACACCAGATAAAGGGCTTTCCATTCCCCAGTATTCAGACTGCTCACTCCACCTCATGCCCAGTATCTCCTGAGCGCTCCCTTCCTTGGTGTGAGCTGGCAAACAGGCAGAGCCTTAGAGTTTAACAGTGGTTTTTTCTCCAGGTGCTGGTCTAGGCCCAAAGGCAGGTTCCAACAGTTAGCAAATACAAATCCAGTGCATTCAGTTAGACTGTCTGGGAAGGAGTATGGGAGCAAACATGACTTGAAGTTTTTCTCAACAATAGCATCAACTAAGAGCAGCACTTAATTGGGAGCCCAGGTGTACAAAGTTACTGTCTTAGTTGTTTTTCATATGTCAACTCTAATTCACTGGCTTTTGTGGATAGTAAGAAAGAGTTCAAAAAAGAATGGGACATGTCAAAAGTTTAACCACTGCAAAACTCAGTGAGTAAAAACCATTTCTCTTGTATTTAGTTTATGATTCTTTGTATGGGCTGCGCTCTTTCTCGGGTGCGGGTTGTCGTGGCTCATCTCTGCTGGGCTCTCTGGTGTGTCCGGGGTCAGTGGTGGCTTGGCTGGTAGCTAGATCACTCTAGAGGAACCTCACTCACATGTCAGGCACTGGCAGGCTATCAGCAGGGGCAACTGTGCTCCCTTCGTGTGGCCACCATCCTCCAGCAGGTTAGCTGAGGCTTGTTCATGT
Organism: Callithrix jacchus; assembly: GCF_049354715.1. Lineage (NCBI taxonomy): Eukaryota > Metazoa > Chordata > Mammalia > Primates > Cebidae > Callithrix > Callithrix jacchus. Next base: position 36,377,016 of record NC_133521.1, on the reverse strand, counting down.
GGTGGTCACAGGGTTGAAAGTAACAAAAGAGAAAGTCCCAGTGTATGAATGCTTGTCATGCCTCTGCTGCTAAGGTTCCACTGGGCAATGCCAACTGTATAGGACGGGTGATGATGCAATGAGGAAAAAGTTGTTTTCCTTTTTCTTCTTTTTTTAAAACAAGCTACCATTTTTACAATTTACCATACCTTTCCCAAATCCTATCCTATAGTTATCATTTCCATCTTCTAGAAGAAGAAACTGAGACTTAAATAACTTCCCAAAGAAAAGTTAGAACAATAAACCCAGTTGTGGCTGGATGCAGTGGCTCACATCTGTAATACCAACATTTAGGAAAGCTGAGGCGGGGGGCTTGCTTAACCCAGGAGTTTGAGACCAGCGGGGGGCTTGCTTAACCCAGGAGTTTGAGACCAAGTTGGGCAACACAGCGAGAGCCCGCTCTCCACAAAAAGAAAAAAGAAAAGTTAGAATAAACCCAGTTGTTGTGTTGGATTAGAATTAGGTACAAACATATTAAAATGTATATATATATATAATTTATAATATTTATTGGTTATAAATTTATGAATTAAATAATGAAATATGTCTAGATAGAAATAAATATAAATATAAATAAATCTATTAAAATTATAACATATGGCCAGGCGCGGTGGCTCACGCCTGTAATCCCAGCACTTTCGGAGGCCGAGGCGGGTGGATCACGAGGTCAAGAAATCGAGACCATCCTGGTCAACATGGTGAAACCTCGTCTCTACTAAAAATACAAAAAATTAGCTGGGCATGGTGGCGCGTGCCTGTAATCCCAGCTACTCGGGAGGCTGAGGCAGGAGAATTGCCTGAACCCAGGAGGCGGAGGTTGCGGTGAGCCGAGATCGTGCCATTGCACCCCAGCCTGGGTAACAAGAGCGAAACTTCGTCTCAAAAAAAAAAATTATAATATACACACAAATACAGGAATAAATGGACATAGGTGTATGTGCATGAGTTAGTATAATACACATATTTCTAAACTCTATTGAGAAGTTCTAGAAGCAGTGACACCCAGGCAGTAATGAGCAAAACTAGCACCCAGATCTTGGTTCTAAATACGATTCTACAACAAAAGAAATCAGGGCTCCATGGAGAATGAGTTAATTCCAAGTTTGGGGCAGGGAAATCCAAGATGAGTGTGTAGCCTCTTACAGTACAAAAAAGTGAGAGCTGACCACCACCACACCTGACTCAAGAAAGAATGGCGCCTGTCAGAAGGGTGCAGGGGCCTGCCTGAAAGACCTCCTACAGGCCAAAGCTGGAACAATTTGAGCAACAAAATAGACCACGCTACTGTTGTATTATGATCTATAGAACAACATAAATATTCACGTTTCCATACTGATATACATGGAGAAGGAGAAAGAGCTTTCCATGTAGAAAAATCCCAACTAATACGTAGAAGGCATAAGAGAAAGACAAAGTCACTATGAGCATTTCACAGTATTAATCCCTGCAGGCAACATCCCCACAGAGAAGTTAAAATTAATGGATGAAAATTTGAGACGTAGTCCCAGAGTACCTCCCCCAAGATATTTATTAATCACAAAGGAAAAAATTATCCTTTACAGTGGAGAAATCTGGCAGTTACCACTTTAACCAAGAGGTCAAGGTTAACATCACAAGTAATAAGATATTTTCACATGGTACATCCTCTGACTTGACGGCCGAAGAATGGCACATTGCTTACGTATATTCCTGCCAAAAATGCACAATCTCATTGTAATCAAGAGAGCATATCAGACAAACCCAAATTGTGGGCATTCTACAAACTAACTGGTCAGAACTCTTCAAAAGTTTCAAAGTCATTTAAAAAAAAAATAACTCATGAGAAATTGTCCCAGATCAGGAGGCTGGAGAGATGACAATAAATGCCAGGTGGTACCTGGTTGTAGAAGAGGGAAGAAAAAACATCGTCAAATCCAAACAAAGTCTGTTGATCGGTTATAGTCTGAGTTTAGTTAAGAGCATCATACCAAGGTTAATTTCTCAGGGGTGAAAAGTATATCATGTTAGGATTAGTGGAAGCTGAGTGAAGGGTCCATAGGAAATCTTTGCATTTTTTAATGGCTTTTCTGTAAGCCAACATGTACTTCAAAATTTAAATTTTTTAATTTTATGTGTATTTTTTTGAGACAGAGTCTCGCTCTGTCACCCAGGCTAGAGTGCAGTGGCGCAATCTCAGATCACTGCAACCTCTGCCTCCCGGGTTCAAGCAATTCTCTGCCTCAGCCTCCCGGGTAGCTGTGATGAAAGATGCCCACCACCACACCGGGCTAACTTTTCTATTTTTAGTACAGATGGGATTTCACCATCTTAGCCAGGCTGGTCTTGAACTTCTCACCATGTGATCCACCATCCTCGACCTCCCAAAGTGCTGGGATTACAGGTGTGAGCCACTGCGCCCAGCCCACAATTTAAAAATTAAAAACAAAAAAAACAAAACTTTCCCAAGGTCCCATAGCTCCTTACAGCTAAACCTGAATTCAAATACACTGCTGCCAGATTCCAAAGTCTGTGCTTTCCCTCCTGTGCAGTGCCTCCTGCATCCACTCTACCATCTTAGAATTGGTTCAGACTAGACTAGGCCACCCCTTCCAAATGAATTATTTTATGGGAAAAACTGGTGGCACAATTCAGCATAAACCCATCTACCTTAAATGGGGAAAATGAGGCTCAGCCTCGTTAAAATGGACATGGAGAATATTCACTCTCAGCTCCGTGTCTTAAGTGCCCAGATGTGCCAGCTTATAAAATGTTGTTTCTTGATTCCCTACAACTCCATTAAATGAGTACAGGATTACATATCTCAACCTTCAACCATTTTGTCACTTAAAATGAGTGTCTGGAAGGCCATCCTTCCGGAAATATTAGTTACCTTGTCCATTACTTACTTAATCATAGCTTGGAGTTATTTTTTGCCTTGTGGAGGCTGGCTATAAATTATGAACTGTTATGCAGCAAAGCCACACTTAGTAAATTACATGGCACTGGAAAACCCTTGCTTTGGGGGCAAAATTACACATTTCTTCAAAACTATGTTTTATAAAATATTATGTTAAGCCTATAAAACAAAATCCATGAGCATACTTTGTGGCCGTCAGGACGTATTTGACAGCTGACTCAAGTTCCCAGGCTGCTCCTAAACAGGGTTTAGAATGGAAAAGTTCTCATTTGAATTCATGTCAGTATGGCCCTGGTCTGTGAATTTCTACATGCAGACAGACACGAGGACAGGCTAGAAACCCTGTTGGTCTTTGCCCATCATGCAATAAATAAATTAGCCATGCAGTCTTCAGTTTCATTTTGAGCGGTAATAGCAAACTAATATGCAATATTTTCTCACAGTTACGAATGGATTCCCTTTTTCTGGTTTTTAAGATCAGTCCCCAGAAGGACATCGGTGTTTGATAAAGACAGCACGATAAGAAAGTGCATGAATGCAGGGCTATTAAATAGGAGGAGACAACGACCCTCTGGAACGAAGGTTTTCCATTTGACTGTAGCTTTTCCAAGCGCTTCACTGGTCTGTGTCCGCATGGCTGGAGACAGCCTTTCAGGCGAGCCAAGGAAGTTAGACTTCCTGCCTTAATAGGCCAGTCTTTGTTGTCCTGTCGGGCCAGAGATCCTGAGAGTCAGCCACCACTGGCTCTGGCCACTCTGATGTATGGTCAGTCCCTGGTGAGCTGGAGCAAGGTCACTGGGTCAGCTGACACAGTGACATTGTTAGACCGTACCCCAGCCAACTGTGGCCGGGGGATAAATAAACATACAAGACTCAAGGAGGAGGACAGCATTGGGGTTCCCAGATGAATCTTGAAAGGCAGCCAGTTGCCCAGCTTAGAAGGCTGCAAAATCTTTCTTTAAAAAATGTATGTTTTAATTTGAGGATATTAATTGCACGGAAATTATTTGACTGTATGATTTATAACCCCGCCAGAATTCTGCGGTCTTTCCCTCCATATGCGCTGTTGCCATTTTCCCTTTTGTATACCTATCATTTCCCATTGTTTATCTTCTCTGATTGATGTTCAGGCTCGGGATGTTTTCTATTATGAGATTCATAATTATCACTGGTAATAGAGAAGGCTTCCCTATTATCTTCAGTGAGACTGCCCAAATTATTCATTGTAGCCCACTGGTACCGCACGGCAGGAAAATAAGAATTTATTTCCCGTCCCAGGCATATGGTAGATAAGAGGATGTATTTATTTCTCCATGTTTCAAAAGGATTAAGCTTTGAAAAAATAAATATCACTTAGGCTGTCAGTGAGCAGAACTTTATGGTTCTGAGTTGGGAGGGCCTCTCTTGGGTTAAGAATAACACATTCAAACTCAGGTTTTAAAAAGAGGGGAAGGTGAGGAGATGGGGAATCACTTCCAGTTTCACTTGGCTAAATAAACGAATGTGATAGATTTCAACCACGATATCGGTCTACAAGGCACCCAGCATCACATTAGACCCCCACGTTAAATAACGCACCAGCTTATTTATAAAAATGTTACCAAATTCCAGCAGTCCTTGACCCCTGGCTATTCTCAGAGCATGCTGAATACATCATCTGGGTTTTGCCTAATTACACATAATTAGGAAATGTAATTACGCTTTTCGGTGTTGCTCTGCCATTAGAACCGAGTGGACAGCTGAAACACGACCAAGGATGCAGAGCTTCAGAGAAAACAAATTAAAAATATGAGCCAACCTCTAAAAATAGGGATTGCACTGAAGGTTAGTAAATCAAACTTATTTAAAAAAACATAATAAATTGCTGTTGGCTCTGGCTAAATATTTGATGCAACAGTTATGCTGGCTGTCTTTGTACTGGGGACTTACTTAATGATACATCATTTGCATCTATGCTGAGCCAGGGAGAGGGAATGAATTAAGTTGCTCCTCAATGACTGTGATTTGCTCCCTTTCTCATGTATTTACGCCTTTTTATTTTTACCTCCTCCTTTACACTGGATCCCTGCTGTAGCCAAGGAAGTGATTTCCAATTCTTTCATGTTAAAGAATCACAACGTTTCATTCGCAGGTTTGTTGCATGTGGAGGCTGCTAATGCCCAGAGCTTAGGCAAAGCTGACCGTTATCTCATCCTCTGAGCTGGGCATTCACATCTTAGAAGCATAGGAAGGGGCGACTGGCTTTCTAAGTCTACAAAACAGGCACTACAATAATCAACGTTTTCCAAATCTGATGGACATTGCACTGACTCAGGTGGCTTAACCACTCCAAAAAGTAAGAAATTCTCAGCAGGGGAAACAGAAAGGCTGCATTCTTTAGAGGTACAAGCTCATGAAGGATCTGGAATTGGAAGCTTTCTACATTCTAATCTTTGTTTTTGTGTTTATTGAATTTTCCCCTCCTATGATAGTGGCTGACAGTAATAAAGTAACACACTCCATTAAAGGCACTATTTATGGAAACCTTTCTATGGTGCCAAAAAAAAAATTAACAAGAGGAGTGATTGCCAAAAGCAAAGACCCAAACATTAGTGCAATGTTTGCAGCACTTACAGTAAAATAGCCAGCTCTGTCAACAAACATCCTCCCACCTACCCGTCCTGTGAAGCGTGCCTGTGTGTGCATGCATTTTTCTAAATTCGGTTTCTTTCCCTATTTCTTATTTTTTATAGAGAATGTATTTTAAGACTATTTTCATCCTCACTTGTATTTTATTTTTTGGAGACAGGGTCTCACTCTGTCACCACAGCTGGTGTGCAGCGGTGTGATCTTGGGCTCACCGCAACCTCCAACTCCTGGGCTCAAGAGATGCTGCCCCCTCAGCCTCCTGAGTAGCTGAGACTACAAGCATGAGTTATTTTTTTTTTCACTTTTTGTATAAATGGCATCTCACTGTTTCCCTGGCTGGTCTCAAACTCCTGAGCTCAAGCGATCCACCTGTCTTGGCCTCCCAAAGTGCTGCAGTTACAGGCATGAGCCACCATGCCTGACCCCTCCTGTACTCTATGTACACTATTTCCAATCATCTTAGATCCTTTCCCACTCATTTCCAACTTTTTTTTGAGACAGGATGTCACTAGCTCACAATGCCACGCATGTCCTGGCTCAAGCAATTGTCCCATTTCAGCCTCCTGAGTAGCTAGGACTACAGGTGTGCACCACCACAACCAGCTAATATATATATATATATATATTTAGATATGGGGTCTAGCTATGTTGCCCAGGCTGGTCTCAAATTCTTAGCCTCAAACAATCCTCCGGCCTCAGCCTCCAAAAGAGCTGCAATTATAGGAGCAAGCCACTGCACCCAACTCATTTTGAGTTTTGGCTTTTTCTTTGATTGCTGAATTGTTGAATCGGTTGAGAATGATCTGCTCCTGGATTACTTTACGAGACATTGCTGATCTCCCTAATCTCAGTTCAAAGCACACTTCCACAAAGGCATTTCCAAAAAAGTTGGAAATGAGTCAGCTCAGATCCTCCTGGTTACCTTGAAGGGAAGCTGCCGATTACCATTTACCTTTATAGTGAGATTCTTATATCCCTTCCCTCCAAGAGAAGAGCTGGGTGTCCCACCCTTCTGCCACCTGACTCGTGCATAATTAGATCAGGCTACTTGAGCCCAGCATTCCAAGACCCTCCTTTTAAAAGAAATATTCCAGAACTCCATGCCAAGGTCCTGAAATGAAATTCACGAATAACATAATCCACTCCCCCACATAATTAACAAAAGTAATATCATGTCATAATTATAAAAGTTTTTAAAGAAAATAACTGATAAGAAACTAATATACATTTTCAAAGGTAACTGCTTAGACAGGAGTATACCAGAAGCCTGTAATGAAATAGTCCAATGTCAGCACCTACTTAATAGGCTTGGATTCAATATACATAAAACAAAAATTCATGAGAATTTCTTAATGTGTTCCCATAAGACTTAACACTCTGAAAGTAGCATGACATATATTTTAATACAGACATCACGTTGGCAAACCAACTCTGAAAATTAAAAACTGAAAACTCAAACAATCATTCTGATTAGTAGCATTTGCCAATTTCCATGGTGTAAAGATCCTCACCATGGTCAGTTTCAAGCTACCAACATGATATCACTGAATTCAGATCCTGGAAGAAGCAGGTAAAATCTGCTCTCATGAGCTGCTCACTGAGGGCAGCTCTCGCACACAACCATTGAATCACCATGAATATAAACAGCGACATATATAGACAGATCACATGTCATGGTGACTCAAATATTACGAGCAGCGCTGCATGATGTTGAGCAAAACAAAGATTTGAACAAAACACCATGCGATCCTCCCTTGATTCAGAAGGACCCTGCATTTCTGGGAGACTCGGTGTACATTGTGTTTCTGTGCAAGCAGAGTGAGTTCTGGGCTCAGATCGTTGCAAACAAGTTTTTTATTGAAATGAATGTCCAGGGGCACAGGTGCATGTTACTGGGATGTAGGCAGCTCTTTGCTGTATTGGACTGCCTATGGATCACAGGATGGACCCGTGGACCCCACCTGCTAAGTGCCAGAGGCCACCAAAATGCCTTTCCAAATTTCCAAAATGCCCCCTCCACTGGCAAAACTTCTACTATTGAGAACTATTATCTGAACGTTTGCTACTCAAAGTGTGGTACCTGGACCAACAACACGGCATCCCCTGGGAGTTCACCAATTTATAAGAAACACAGACCACAGATACATACACCTACTATGTACCTACACTTAAAAACAAATTTGCATATGTGTGTGTGTGTCTGTATATATATATATATATATATATATATATATATATATATATATGTGAGTGTGTGTGTGTGTGTGTGTGTACCCACAAAAATTAAATAAAAAAGGAAACAAAGAATCTCAAGCCCCACCTAGACCTACTCTACTCAATCAGTTTTTGTTTGTTTGTTTGTTTGCTTTTGAGACCGAGCCTCACTCTATCACCCAGGCTGGAGTGCAATGGAGCAATCTCAACTCACTGCAACCTCTGCCTCCCAGGTTCAAGCAATTCTCCTGCCTCAGCCTCCTGGGTAGCTGGGATTATGGGGATACACCACCATGCCCAGCTAATTTTTTTGTATTTTTAGTAGAGACAGGGTTTCACCATGTTGGTCAGGCTGGTCTTGAATGCCTGACCTTGCGATCCACCCACCTCAGCCTCCCAGAGTGCTGGGATTACAGGCGTGAGCCACCACGCCTGGCCAACAGTCAGTTTTCAGTGACTTACCAACTATGTAAGAATCCTGTTTCATGCTGACATTAACGAAGTAAACTAAACCACCAGCTCTGAGGACTCTACGTATCAAGCCTCCCTTAGCAGTGGAATCATGCCAGGCCATCACTCTTCATTATTGTACTGCAGAGGCATGAGGACTTTGCATCAACTGTGGGCCCACTGAATTTTTGCATCACAGACCTATGGAGTCCTTACCATGCCTCATGTCTTCTCTCCCCAAAGCCACACAAGAATCTCTCCTCAAAATAAGAACAAGATGTGAAATCAAGGCACAGAGAGGTTCAGGATTTTGTTCAGTGTCACAGAGTCAAGAATGTGCACAGTTAGGATTAGTGATGGTAATTATTTTATAGTAACAAATTATTCCACCATTACACACTGAGAGTCAACTGGGAGGCATGTCCGCAAAGGGTTTCTCCCATCCCATAATGATAACTTATTCTGTGTATGACTCTGTTTGTGCAAAGCATGTTCTCATGTTCTAACTCATTTGATCTTTCAAACACCCAGTAACTTGTTAACTCTACTGAAAGATAAGGAAACTGTGGCTCAGAAAAGGGAATGGAGGATGAGAAAGATGAAGCAACTTGCTTAAGTCAGGAGCTAATACATGTTTATCTAGAAAATGCAGGATTTGGGTGCTGACCTGCCTTGAGGCTTAGCTAGTGCCTGGGGTTGGAAAGTCTCTGGAAACAAAAGCACTTGGAGAAATATCTCTTGAGCATGATGAGATGGTTTAGGGAGCTGGGTTCTTCAAGCCTTCTGCTAACCCATTCCTCAGTCCCAATTTATCATCACCCACCAAGCTTTTCACCTGTTAGGAACATCACCAGGGATATATTTTCCAAATCAGATGCGCCCTTCAGCCTAACCTTACTCTACCCACTCCCCACCCTCCATAACAGTGAGAACTTGGAGAAATTAAAGGGAGAAAATAAACAGGAGCTGACAGTCTGGGATGCAGTTCATAAGTAATTTTTATTGCAAATATTAACATCTATTAGTATGAGGAAGGGGAAAAAAAGGTCACAGCCCTGTGTATAAAATGCATCCATTCTCAATCCACAATGATCTACATGGGTTCCTGGGAAAGGCATCTTGTTGCTGTCTTTTGTCAAAATCAATGTGAAACCAGCAACTTTCAGCACAGCCACTGGACCTTTTTGAGAACATGCCAAGGTTGGATTATTAACAAGCCAGGGATAGTTAGATGGAATTACATTTTAAAACCTCTCCATTTTATATGTAGGAACAGAAGAGAGAGACTGGAAGGGAGGAAGAGAATATATATCAAAATAGACGTAGTGACTCTCTCTGGGTGGAAAGCTCGTGGGTGATTTGAATTTACTTGCTGATTATTCCCCCAAAATGTTGAGCAGTTCTTTATTTTTTAATTAAAGTTTCTATTTTGAGATTAGTGTAGATTCACATGCAGTTGTAAGAAAAAATACAGCAATCTCATACACCCTTGATCCAGTTTCCCCCAAAGGTTGTATCTCACAAAACTCGAGTATGATTTCACAACCAGGAAACTGACATTGAGACAGTCAAAATGAGGAACATTTCCATCTACACCAGGATCCTCCAGTTGCCGTTTTACATACACTCTGGTTCCCACTCACCCCCCACTCCTCTCCAGTCCCTGGCAATCACAAATCTGTGTTTTTATTTTGAGACATAGTCTCACTCTGTCATTGAGGCTGGAGTACAATGGCAGTATCTCAGCTCACTGCAACCTCCACCTCCCAGGTTCAAGCAATTCTCCTGTCTAAGCCTCCCAAGTTGCTGGGACTACAGGCATATGCCACCACACCCGGCTAATTTTTTGTATTTTTAGTAGAGACGGGGTTTCACCATGTTGGTCAGGCTGGTCTCGAAGTCCTGACCTCAGGTGACCCACCCACCTCAGCCTCCCAGAGTGCCGGAGGTATGAGCCACCACACCCGGCCATCTGTTTTCTATTTTTATAATTTTCTAATTTCAAGAACGTTATGTAAATGGAATCCTACCACATGCAATCTTTTGGACTGGCTTTTTCACTCTTTTGTAGTTCTTTTGCAGCCAAAGAAAATAATTTCGTTGTGTATGTGTGTAAATCTCAACCTTTTAAGATACAACCGTGTCTTGAGTTCTCTAAAAATCAACATGTAGGAACTCCAGTCTCCTCTGAAGTCAGCTCTTTGACCCTCCAGGGTATGGGTAGCGTTTCTGTCCTCTCCTTCCTGAGAGCTGTCTTCACCCTGGTTCCCTGTCATTCTGCAATGCTATGGCGCAACCACACTGCGTTTTTTGACGCTCGCTTTGCTTCCTGGGAATGACCAAGGTACAGCCCTCCATGTGGCCTGCTTTGCATCCCTCTGCTTCACCACCACCCACCACAACCTGAAAAACTACCTTCCAATGTGCTTCCTGGCAGAGTTGAAAAAGGAAGCTCTCAAGGCACCAGCCTTCCCTACAATCCCAGAGACAGAGCAGAAGGCACTTGGCCAAGTAGGGCTCCTGGCCTCCAACTACACTAGTCTTTCTCAAAACGAGAACAGCCTTTAGAGCTAAAGACACCTCTGGTGAAACTTTCAGAGCAACACACAGTACATTTTCTCATTCAAGCTTTCTGTGCGCTAGGGCAGGTAGGTTCCTGGGACTCCCTTTTCTCATCTGTAAAATGGAGACAATAACACTTGTCTTTATACTTATCAATGTTTCTTTCTTTTTCTTTTTTTTTTTTTTGAGACACAGTTTTCGCTCGTTACCCAGGCTGAGTGCAATGGCGCGATCTTGGCTCACCGCAACCTCCGCCTCCTGGGTTCAGGCAATTCTCTTGCCTCAGCCTCCTGAGTAGCCAGGATTACAGGCACGCGCCACCGTGCCCAGCTAATTTTTTGTATTTTAAGTAGAGACGGGGTTTCACCATGTTGACCAGGATGGTCTCGATCTCTTGACCTTGTGATCCACCCGCCTCGGCCTCCCAAAGTGCTGGGATTACAGGCGTGAGCCACCGCACCCAGCCCACTTATTAATATTTCTATGCGGGGTGACTATGAAAGTCTCCTTAACTAAAATAATAAATATAAGATTCTAACACCATGCCCAAATCTAGGAAGTATTGACACATGGTGGCTGTTGTTATTAGAAATTACCAAATAAAAGTAACACATCTGCATTCCCCTTGGGCACTCCCTTGCGTTTCTAACCCCTCAATCTCCACCAGCTCCTCTTTCTTGGTATGTGATACAAAATATCTGCTTCACCAGTAAATGGTTTCTAGGTAAGAACCACGCAGATGCCTCACTAAAAGGTCTGTATTAAATCTCCAATCCTGCATTGCTAGAAAATAAAAAATAATAATGAAAAAAAGCATCTCACTCCTGAGAAGTGTTCAGGCTTTGAGTGGTGTCAGAGGCCTTTGAACAAGCCTTATAAGTGACATCCATATTTGTCCATTTTTGACTTAAATTGCTTTTGGTTCAACCACTGCCGTGAATTGCCTTGATACAATATCATACAGAATGACACAAAACACAGTGGAAGAAGCAAGTTGCTGGGCGAGGATTAGGGAATAAAGGAGTCGTTGCCTCGTTCACTTCTCTAAGTGGTAGAAGGAAGGAAAATGAAACTCACATTGAAAGGTAATCTCTATGAACCGTGATAAGAGCAAGTGACATTTTACACAGCTCAAGTCTTCTGGTTCAGCCTAGCAGTGATAATAAAAGCCATTTACATGCGGTTAACTTTTTTTTTAAGTTTCTACCTGCTATTTTTCTTTTTCTTCTTTTTCTCCTTCTTCCTCTCCCCCCGCCTTAAGTAGCAAAGGGCCATCTGCAATTCTGGAACGTCTCGTTAATATAATCTGGGCTCCGGTTTCCACTGCGTGGATGAAGAAACTGCTTCTATGTTCTGGAGAACAACCTCCACTCTCCCTGTTTCTCTCTTCTGCACCTGACCTTCCATCTCTCATCTTTGTCTGCCAACCTCTGACTCTGACACACACTCACACACACACACACACACACACAAAGTTCTTGGCAAGAGCCCATGTACTGCTTGGCTTCCTACACTAAGAAATTCTATTTCATCTCAGTCCTGTGATTATTAATCCAAACCACAGGGGCTTTAGGTGTATAGAATGATTAAGTAGATCAGAATGTAGATCAGAAATCCTGGGTGCAGCCGTATCTCTGCCACTTACCAGCTGCCTGATATTAAGTGAGCTGCTACAGTATTTCTGCACGTCATTTTCTACACCCAGTGCATGGCCTGACGCCACCCACCTCAAGGGTTGTAGCAAGAATTAAATGAGGTACTGTATCTGCAAGCCCTGGTGCAGTGCACGAGCTGAGTGATGCTCATTCCTGCTCCTCCCAAAAAACTTATACAACTTACTAAACATAGCAAAGGGCAAAGGTGTCTGAAAATACCCATGTGAGACTCTACTCTTGAATGCCGCCCTGCAGGCAAGTCCATGGTAGTAGGTCCTTGTGGGAATCAGTTTCAGGAGAGTTCAGCCCCAGGGAAGCCACTGTGGAAATCACAAAGACAGTGTCCTATCTCTGCAGGGGGTCACTGGCTTTGCAAATGGAGCACAAGATTTTAGCGCCACATGTGCCCCCACCAGTTGTCCCTCCCTGGGCCACAGCGACTTTCTAAGGATCCCTCCCTGGATCCCACATCAGTGTGCTATTAGTCTGCTCAAAGGAATAGTAAATCTAAGTGTTAAAAAGAATGCACGTTCACCACTGCTGTTCCCCATACCCTTACAAAGAAGAGGCCAGGAGGTATATATAGATCTCTCCATTTTCACGTGTGCATACAAGGTCACTTTCTCAATGAATCAATAGAACAATCTGAATACACAATTTTCATGTCACTGTGTATTTTGGAGTTGAAATACATCGAAAGGAACAAGAATAACAAGGCTTTGAAGAAGTGGCAGCTTAGGTAGTAGCATAATTTTGTATTTCCTTGTTGTTAGTTTCCAATATATCTGAGGATACAACTGAGAACTCTGCTTACATAAAGAATCAGAAACAAAAAATAAATATGTCCAATTCAGATTTGAGTCCTTCCTCTTTTCCCGTCAAAATAAGTGGAAGACATTTTTCTCGATGGCCGCTGGCAGTATTTTGGCCGTACATTTTGTAGTTGTTGTTTAGGTTTTGTTTTCTCTCGGGAGCCTCATCTGCTCAATCTCTTCGTGAGGTCACATTAGCACAGGCTGAGTTCCAGAACTGCTGTGTGTTCTCAGGCAAGCCACCTCACGTCTCTGTTTCCGACTCTATAAAATGCATTCGTAATTACTGGTCTAGCCAATAAGGCTTCTATAAGGTCTGATATCAGTAAGTGCTGAACGACTGTGTGAACATTCTTAAGTGCTGATTGTGTGATTTCACAGGGCATCCGCCTTCTCTTTCTGCACTGCGCAACTGCTCCACTAATATGCTCATGGCCGCTGTTTTTTTGTTTGTTTGTTTGTTTTGTTTCGTTTTTTGTGAGACGGTGTTTTGCTCTTGTTGGCCAGGCTGGAGTGCAATGGTGTGATCTCGGCTCACTGCAACCTCCGCTTCCCGGGTTCCAGTGATTCTCCTGCCTCAGCCGCTGAGTAGCTGGGATTACCGGCATGCATCACCATGCCCAGCTAATTTTGTATTTTTAGTAGAGACAGGGTTTCTCCCTGTTGGTCAGGCTGGTCTCAAACTCTTGACCTCAGGTGATCCACCCACCTTGACCTCCCAAAGTGCTGGGATTATACGTGTGAGTCACTGCGCCCGGCCACTTATGGGCACCTCTAATATTGAAGGAATATTTCCCTTTTAAAGTCATTTTTGTGGCTGGCCCTTTTAAGAGGATTTGATCATCATCAACGTGTGGGGTTAAAGCCTCTACTTACCACAGAATATTTTGCACAACGTTTTGAATGTTGTAGCTAACGACATAAAAGCTACAGACTAAAATATTAAATAATCCTGGCTAGGTGAATACATTGTGTAAGAATGCTGGGACTTGTTTTCTAGGTAGGGAGAAGACCACTACAATAACGAGAACCAGTGCTGAGTAATGACAAAGCATGCCTTTTGGAGCTGGATACATTGGATTCAAGCCCATACATTAGCTTCAGATCCTTGGGCTTCATTTTTGGAGTTTCTTTCTCCTCCACCATAAAATGGGCACATTAACAACCTGCAAGGCCCTTCAAAAATTTAAGTGGAAGGCCAGGTGAGGTGGCTCATGCCTATAATCCTAGCACTTTGGGAGGTCGAGGTGGGTGGATCACGAGGTCAGGAGTTCGAGATTAGCCTGGCCAATATGGTGAAGCCCCGTCTCTACTAAAGATACAAAAATTAGCTGGGCACTGTGGCACGCACCTGTAGTCCCAGCTACTCAGGAGACTGGGACAGAAGAATCACTTGAACCCTGGAGATGGAGGTTGCAGTGAGCCAAGATCGTGCCACTGCACTCCAGCCTGGGTGGCAGATAGAGACACGGTCTCAAAAACATTTTTTTTAACTGGAAAAGCCAGACACAGTGGCTCATGCCTGTAATCCCAACAGGGATTTGGGAAGCCGAGGCAGGCGGATCACAGGTCAAGAGATCAAGACCAACCTGGCCAACATGGTGAAACTCTGTCTACTAAAAATACAAAAATTAGCCAGGCGTGGTAGTGTGCGCCCGTAGTCCCAGCTACTCAGGAGGCTAAGACAGGAGAATCACTCTAACCCAGGAGGCAGAGGCTACAGTGAGCCAAGATCACGCCACTGCACTCCAGCCTGGGCAACAAAGTGAGACTCTATCTCAATAAAGAAAAAGAAATTGAGTGGGAATTGAAAAAAAAAAAAGTTTGTAGAATACTCAGCACAGTGTCTGGTTCCTGATAGCCCTTCAATAATTATGAACTGCTAATATGATTGCTTAGACTAAGGTAGTATGGACAATTATTAAAAACAGTCATTATAATAATAGTATATTATAAACAATCATTAAAAACTAAAGCTTCATATTTATATACTGCTTAATTTTTTTGGTTCTGGGTAAGCTAATCTAATGATTTGACATATGCAAAATCCTGAGGTCAGCCTCCTCCTCTTTGTCTGTATCCCCTCTGTACCTGCATCTATAAATTCTCTCTGCAATTTACAAAATCTTTATTCTGTTAAGAAGTCAGTGGAATGTTCACAAAAGCCCAAGAATTCCTGGAACTCTGTCTCCATCTGCAACAAACTACACTGTACCTTCCGATCCTCGGCAAAGGGGATTTTACACCGCGGACCCTTGTCCTTGCTTCCAGCCTTCAGACCTTGTTTAGAGACCTCCTGAGGATACACTTTTCTCATTTGCTATGTTTCTTTGGATGGCAACCTATACACCTCTCAATAAATTTTGCTTTACCTAGGAGCTGACGGGCACAGAAACCTAGATTCAATTTGTGCCGATTTATGAGACACATGCCTGACAATCCTGGGAACTTTCCTGCAGCTCACTTTATAAATTAACCCCTTATTTAAATATTCTGCAGACTTAGCACAGGGCAGTGTTCAGTGGGGACGTGGTCCCAGATCAGCCTTTTGGGCCTCTCCGTGTTTGCTACCAGAATGCACGGGCCCCGTTCGGCACAAGCAATGCAAATTTACAAGATTTATGAGAAGGGAATGTTCCTATCCCGTTGTTATTCAGGCCACAGCTTCGCTGGTCTTAACAGGCTCCATACTGCTCCGTTTCAGACGTTCGACAGTTGGACTTGGGATGCATGTGTGAGCAGTGTTCTGATTTGACTGATGGCTTCACTCATTCACTCATTCAGCTGAAATTTTCCAAATGCTTCACAAACACGAGACACTGAGGCTGAGGCCAAAGGGACACAACACAGAATGACATACAATCCTTGGCATCAGAGAACTTATATTCCACTGGGAGACAAAGCACCTGTATGGTATAGTAGAAAAAGCATGAAATGCATGAGCCAGCAAACCTTAACTGGAAGCCTGCACTTGCTTGTGTGACTGTGGGTAATTTACCGGATCCTCTTAAGCCTTGCTTTCCTCATCAGCAAAATGGGTATAGTCACACCCAATTTCACAGAGAATGCATTGAGGTAATAGCATTCACTAAATTCACTACCAGAATGCACAGGCCCTGTTCGGCACAAACAATGCAAATTTACAAGATTTATGAGAAGGGAATGTTCCTATCCCATTGTTATTCAGGCCACAGCTTCGCTGGTCTTAACAGGCTCCATGCTGCTCAGTTTCAGACGTTTGACAGTTGGACTTGGGATGCATGTATACAGATATTCAAGATTCTTACACACGTCAGTTACACCAAGGAGAAAAGAACAGGTGAGCAGTAAATTATCAAAAGAGAGACTAGGAAATATCAGATACAAGCACCATAGGCTACCAAGGTTATGATAAAAGATTGTCCTCACTACATGTTGTAGGTATTGTAACCCAATTTTCTGAATTCACCAAAGAGGAGAATGAGGAGGAAAGGGGATAGAAGGCAGGAGAAGGAGGAGGAGAAGATGGCCAGGCCATTAAGTAAAAATGAAAACAAGAGCCACATTGGAGAAGGAAGCTGTACACAGGAAAGTGTGCAAATTGAGGACTGGTATAAACAAAAGGAAGAGCTTGTTATTCCAGTGCTTTGGGAGGCTGAGGTGAGAGGATTACTTGAGTTCAAAATCAGCCTGGACAAAAAACAAGCAAGCCCCATCTCTACAAAAAAATAGTCAAAATTAGCCAAGCACAGTAGTGTATACGTGGAGTCCCAGCTACTAGGGAGGCTGAGGCTGGAGAATGGCTTGAGCCTAGGAGTTGGAGGCTGCAATGATTTGTGATTGCAACCCTGCACTACAGCCTGGGCAACAGAGCAAGACCCTGTTTAAAAAAAAAAGTCAAGAGAAAAGGCTAAGCCTGGTCACTGTGTTTTTCTATATCCCACCAACTGATAACGCTGATGGGGACCTTCATTGTCCAATGGCAGGAATGCTCTAAAGAAAGTTTCCTACTTTCAGAGAGAAAAACAAATAGAATTGCTTGAGTTTAAAAGTCACTGCTGAAATAATGATACATGATGTCATCTGTCTTTGGGGAAATTCTCTAAGGAACATGAAGGAGGAAGCTCAAGGTTCCCACTCTAAAGGCATCCCCCCCACTCATCTGCTGGCTTCTATGCTCCACCATGACACAAGATTCCACTGGGCTGTCCATTCTCTAATCAAAATCTCTCCTGAGAGGGCTGCGGTAGGACATGGATTCACACTAGCAGGGTGATGACTTTTCTAATCCAGCAAGGAGGGATGGACGTATTTTCCCACACTCCATGCCATTGCCAATAGCTGAACCAGTGAAGCAAGCAGGTGTTAGGAGAGCCAGGGTGTGTGGAGTGGCAGAGTGTGGTAGGTTTTAGAAAGCACCCACGAGTTCTTTGATAGACCTCCCTTCCAAGGTGAAGAAGTTCCCCTCTCCTAAATATGATATTTACTGGGGTACTTCCAATCAATAGAACGTAGCTGTAGTTACAGTGCTTGACGCTGCATATCTAAGAACAGGGCTTATAAGGCCTTGCTGTATCTTCCTCACCCTCTCTCTGAGATCACTCATTCTGTGGGAGGCCAGAGGACATATTGTGAGGCTGCTCAAGCAGCTGTACAGAGAGGCCCCCACAGTGAAGAACCAGGGCCTACTGCTAACAGCCATGTCTGTGAGCCCTCTTGGATGTGAAACCTCCCCATGCAGTCAAGGCTTCTGAGACTGCAGCCCCAGCCAGCAGCTTGCTGGCAACTTCAGAAGAGACCCTGAGCTAGAACCACCCAGCTAAGCTACTCCCTAATTCCTGACCCACAGAAACTATGAGATTCTAAGTACTTATTGTTTTAAGGTACTACATTCTGGGGTAACGTGTTAGGCAGCAGTGGATAACCGTTGCAAATACCTAGGTGGTGAGTTAGTGGATCCAGGTAAAAGTAACAAGAGCAACACAGCAGCTATCACTGAAAGCGAGAAGAGAGGAAGGACATTTGAGAAAATTACGAAGAGATCACCGACATGAGAACTTGCCAAGGATGTTTTCCTCCCCCATGTCTTCTAAGAGACTGCATTCTAGCTCGGCTTGACATGCAATGCTACAGATAGATGCTCATTAAAAGCTTCTGGAGGTCATGGTCATTATTATTTTTGCTAGAATGTACTGAGTACTTACTGAATACCAGGGACTATGCTTTGTGCTTTACATAAATGATCTTATTTCTTCTTCTCAATGCCCCTAACAATGGAAATAGTATTATGATCACTCTTTCACAGATGAGAAAAACTCAAGAAGAGAAAGATGGAGTGACCCATCTAAGGACTTGCACCGAACCATCACGCAGCTTGCCTCTTGGTGTGCAGGGCATTGAGCTGACTTTCTGCACCTGGGCATGGGCACTGGTGGCTCCCATGTAGGGTACCGGTGGATACTGAAAGCCATAGAGGAAACTCACTGCATCTTCCTAGAGCATCCATTTTATTCACTACTAAGCAAATTATGACATCCTTTTTTTTTTTTTTAAGGTGGAATTTCACTGACCTTGCCCAGGCTGGAGGGCAATGGCAATATCTCGGCTCACTGCAACCTCCGCCTCCCAGGTTCAAGCTATTCCTCTACCTCAGCCTCTCAAGTAGCTGGATCACAGGCATGCGCCGCCATGCCCGGCTATTTTTGTATTTTTAGTATAGATGGGGTTTCACCATGTTGCCCAGACTGGTCTCAAACTCCTGACCTCAGGTGATCCGCCTGGCTCAGCGTCCCAAAGTACCGGGATTACAGGCATGAGCCACTGCGCCCAGCCAAGACATCATTTTTCCACTGACATGAACACAGATATTGTGAGTGAAATGCAGCTTTCCCAGGAGCTTTAGGGTACATCTTGGAGGCTGATAGGGGGCTACTGCAGGGGATGTCAACCCTCCAGGAGCATAAGTGTATTCTTTGCTGAAAGCACTAGCTAAGACACAGCTTGTCAAGGGGGAAATGAGGGCTGGAAGGCAAACATGAGAGCCAAGGCCTTCAGCCCCCAAATTCTGAATGGTTCGAAGCTCTGCAAGCCCTCCACCAGCCAGGCTGTGGCAGCTGCCAGGTCTGGAGGGCTTGGAACAAAGTCCCTTCTTGTCTTCGAGAATTCACTCCCAAAACATCCCATTCTGCCCCTCCGCTTCCACTACCATTGTGATTACTGCTACATCACTAGTGCCCTGAAAAGGAACAAGGTTTCCAAATCCTCCTAAACAGGTTTGCAATGATTGCAATGGCCCTTTTGATAAATAATTAAAGAAGAGGCACCTGACCTGACGGCTGCAGGGGGTGAGGACGGGGCTGGAGGAGGAGGAAGAAAAGGACGCTCCGCAAACGACAGAAATAGTCATTTACAGTGGCAAGGAGGTAAAGAACTCTCTGACTCCCAGGGGGCCCCCGAGCTGCTCAGATGTTCCCTCCAATACAGGCTGATGCCGTCCTGCTTGGCCAAATCGACCTGAACAGCCCAGAAAGCTGCACGGCCGTACCTGTCAGCCCCGGTCGGCGCTGCAGAAATTTTGTTAGGCAAATGGAAGTACTGAGATTCAATTTTTCGATTGTCTGAAGGCTTAACTTAGTGACCTTGGAAAATATGTCCGGGAGGTGAAAGAAGACACTGGGGATCTGCTGCGGGGAAGGGGGCTTCCCTCGTAATGGGTAATTTGTTTACTCTAATTTTCAGGCTTCTTCGGGAAGGCATGAAAATAGTCAGATAGGTGCTACTATTTCTTACAGAAAGTGGGGGAAGGGAGAGCCATATAAAACAGAGAAACTCCCAGCCATAGTGCACTACTTTCTCAAGAGCAAATAGAGATCATGATAATATGTACACGTATGTTGTGTGTGTGTGTGTGTGTGTATATATATATGCTTGTTACGAAAATTTTAAACATACACAAAGGGGAGACAATAATAACCCCATATAGCTATATACCTATCATTCAGATGCAAACATTACTAGAAGTTTGGCAATGCTTCCTTCCTTTCATCCTGTCCCTTGTCCCTCCTCTTCTTTTTTTTTTTTTTTTTTTTGAGACTGATTCTTGCTCTATTGCCAGGCTGGAGTGCAGTGGTGCGATCTCAGCTCATTGCAACCTCTGCCTCCCAGGTTCAAGTGATTCTCCTGCCTCAGTCTCCCAAGTAGCTAGGACTATAGGCATGCACCACCACGCCCAGCTAAATCTTATATTTTTAGTAGAGACAGGGTTTCACCATGTTGGCCAGGATGGTCTGGATCTCTTGACCTTGTGATCCTCCCACCTTGGCCTCCCACAGTGCTGGGATTACAGGTGTGAGCCACCGCGCCCGGCCTTCTTTCTTCTTTTGTTGCAGCAGCTCTTGCTGCTGCTGTTGCAGAAGTACTTTGTTGACTTTTTTTGATTTAAATTTTTTTTATAGAGATAAGGGTCTCACTACGTTGCCAGGCTGGTCTTGAACTCCTGACCTCTAGTGATCCTCCCACGTCAGACTCCCAAAGCACTGGGCTTACAGGTGTGAGCCACTGTGCCTGGCCCTGAAGTATCTGAAAGCAAGCCCCAGACCTCATGTCATTTTTCCTCTGCTGAATATATATGTCAGATGGTATTCGGAAGGGGCAGGGTTACTCTGGCACTCAACAGCTTTTCTCATTAATAAAACCGCTCAGGCCAGGCGCGGTAGCTCAAGCCTGTAATCCCAGCACTTTGGGAGGCCAAGACTGGTGGATCACGAGGTTGAGAGATTGAGACCATCCTGGTCAACATGGTGAAACCCCGTCTCTACTAAAAACACAAAAAATTAGCTGGGCATGGTGGCGCGTGCCTGTAATCCCAGCTACTCGGGAGGCTGAGGCAGGAGAATTGCCTGAACCCAGGAGGCGGAGGTTGCGATGAGCCGAGATCGCGCCATTGCACTCCAACCTGGGTAACAAGAGCAAAACTCCGTCTCAAAAATAAAAAATAAATAAATAAATAAATAAAAAATAAAACCGCTCAAAGAAAAATGCTAGCATGAGGGAGGAGCTCTGGAATTGGGAGTTCCAATTTTGGCTACAATCTTCACTTCCTGTAGGATCTTGGGATATACTGAACCTCTGATAATCTGTTTCCTTAGGTTGGGGAGGATAATAACTGACAGACCTGCTGGTGGGGACTGAATGAGACATTATTTTCTAAAATCCTTGGCACAGAATCTGGTACAGGATAAGGGAGTGTTGTGATAATTAACTGCATGTGTCTTAGATACTGGACGACAACACCAAAAATAAAAACAAGACAAAAACAATTGTAGGTGTCACCTTGACTGGGCTACAGGGTGCCCAGATATCTGATGAACCATTATTTCTCAGTGTGTGTCTGTGAGGGTGCTTC
Organism: Callithrix jacchus; assembly: GCF_049354715.1. NCBI lineage: Eukaryota > Metazoa > Chordata > Mammalia > Primates > Cebidae > Callithrix > Callithrix jacchus. The sequence continues at coordinate 36,355,377 of NC_133521.1, read as the reverse complement.
TGCATGAAATTAACCTTTGAATCAGTTGAGTGAAACTGATTGCCCTGCCCTGTAAGGTTGGATCTCATTTAATTTGTTAAAGGTTCGAATAAAACAAAACTCTAGCAAGAAAGAATTTTTTCTTATTGCCTGACTGTCTGAAAGCTGGGACACTTGTCTTCTGCCTTTGGATGAGGTTTCTACCACTGGCCCTTGTGGGTCTCTAGATTGATAGCTACAGATCTTGGGACTTCTTGGCTTCCATACTTCTGTGAGACAATTCACCAGTTCCTAAAATCTCATGTATCTATCTATCTATCTATCTATCTATCTATCTATCTATCTATCCGTCTGTCCGTCCGTCCGTCCGTCCGTCCGTCCTTCCATCTATCAATCACCTATGTACCTGTCTGTTCCTGTTTTTAATCCATCCATCCATCCATCCTCCCTCCAGATGGATCCTGACTTCTGATGGTTCTACTTATGATGTTTAGAGTTTATGATGGGATGGAATGGCAAGGAGAAGGCCAAGGGTTTAAATCCTGGCTTTCCCATTCACAGTTCTATGACTTTGGCAAGTCTCTTTAACCTGTATGAGTTTTGATTACCTATCTATAAAAGGGGAAAAACTCCATCTACATTTGAGGATTAAATACAAGAAGGCAAATAGAATGTAAAAAATACTGCCCAAAGGACAGTGGCTTAAGAGTCCCTATTACATGCTTTCCAATCCGGCTGAGGCTAAATGGCAATTGCAAAAGAGAAATAATTGTGCCCACTTTATAGGGTTGGAGGGCTAGAGACAATATTGGTAACTACAATTAATGAAAGTTCCCTGCACATAATTGCCACACAATATAGTATCATAATTCATAAAGTGCAGCGTGTGAAATTTTCTACATAATGAGAGACTATATCATGTTTATTATTACGACATGTGTCTGATAGAATTTGGTATACAGTAGGACCTTAATAAATATATTATTATAAATTAAATTATTATATGTAATTATATACTAATGATAATTTAAGATACCCAGTGCAGCGCTGGACATCAGATGACAGACACCTCATCAGATGGCAGGAAACAGGAACAATGATGATGATGATGGGGATAGAATCCTCTACATGGCAGTGCTGCCTAAATGCTGGTCCTGACTGTATCCCTTCTTCTCACTCACCTCCAGACCTCCAGCGCGACCTCCTGTTCTGCATCCCCCAGTTTTCGCCTGGCCCCCAGATTAACACCCAGGTTCATCAAAGGCTCTTCTCTCTGGAGGCTGAGCTTTTACTGTCATTGTCTTTGCCACTGTGACAGGGGCAGAAGCCAGGCCTTGGAGTCCCCAGTGCCCAGTCCCCAGTGGGGAGTTCATATTAGATTAGCTGGCCTCCCTCTTTCCTACTGTCACTTGCCACTTCCTGTACTGTTGGCAGGGGTGTCATTAAGGCCTCACAGTATGAGAAGCTAATAGAGACACCAGGGCTCCCAGATGCCAATGCCTGCCACAATTTACACCTCTTGACACTCAGCAGCTAATTTCCCCTCATAACCTGACAACTTCCACAGCAATCTGTCCCCCAATCGTGCCAGCCAGCCTCGCCCCCTTAATCTGACTCCTAAAAAGGAGGTTCTGTGCCTGCTTTCCAACCTGAAATAACAACACTGGCTGGGGGATCCATGTGTTTTCATTTTTGTTTTTTCTGAGATGGAGACTTGCTCTGTCGCCCAGGCTGGAGTACAATGGCATCATCTCGGCTCACTGCAACCTCTGCCTCCCAGGTTCAAGTGATTCTCATGCTTCAGTCTCCCAAGTAGGTGGGATTACAGGGTCCACTACCATGCCTGGCTAATTTTTCTATTTTTAGTGGAGACAGGGTTTCACCATGCTAGCCAGGCTGGTCTTGAACTCCTGGCCCCAAGTGATCTGCCGACCATGACTCCCAAAATGCTAGGATACAGGTATGCCAGGTTGTCTTTGTACAATATTTTATTAAAGATCTTTACGGAGTAATATCTAGACTCTAGATACAGCTGCCAAAGAGAACCAGTTATGCTGTGGGGACTGGCTGGCAGATGGCAGGTGGCTCTGACTTCCCAACCTTCGGTTCTGAGATGGGGATGCTGAGCAATATCTCATCTTTGGGTGCCATGATGCTCACATGGTCAGGCAGAGGCTTCTTAGGGCCAGTCTTACTGGTTGGGTCCCAGGGCAGCATGGCCTTCACCTTGATGCCCAGCTCACCCTGTCTGAGCAGCACATGGCTCACAGCAGCATCAATGTATTAGTTAATAAGGTCCCCCGCTGGGCATTATCAGGCCATCTACAAACTTTGTGGATTTGGCCCTCTGTCCTCAGAGTCTCCCAGACACCACCCTTGGCAGCGTTTGGCCACCTATTCATGATGGACCATAACCCATCACTGCAGGCCCTAAATACAGCAAGCCCTCCTTGGAGTTTGTAATGCAGGCTCTGCCTGAGCAATGGCACACAGACCTCTGGGGCCACCTTCTCAGCATGAAGCTCTACACTGCCCTCTGGCAAGCCAAACCTCTTCTGAACTCCAGCAGCCAACTCCAGAATCCCTGGCTGTTCTCATCAAGAACATTCTGTGTTTTGGGGCTAAGATGATGGTTTCTGTCCTAATGGGTTTAACTTGGATCTCAGCTCCACAGTAGTATCTTTAGCCAGCTCCTAGGAAGAAAGTGATTCTGCTCAGCTTCGAAGATGCCATCAGCGACCAATATACCCTTCTTGGAAATTGACGCTGCCATCTTACTGCCACATGCCATCAAAAGGAAAGCAGATTGTGCCTTTCTTAGATCTTGCTAAAGGAAGTCAGGACAGTGTGGTAAGAAGAGGCTGCCATGGAACAGATCTGGGCAGGAGTCAGCCCTGCCATTTGGTTGCTTTATCGCCTTATGAAACTCACTTGACCTCCCCGAGTGCCAGCATCCTCATCTATAAAGCGGAATTGTTCAAGAGTATTATCATTTTCCCCCTAACCTTATAAGGTTTAGGGGATGGTGAGACAGAATGTACAGAGCACGTGGTTTATGACTATAATGCCGCCATTTTCTACTGCTACCACTACCAGAAATGAAAACAACAACCAATCAAAACAAAAGTAACTCCAAAATTGCTCCCAAAGGAAATGTGTGTCGCTGCTTCTCTGTTCTGTTTTCACACGAAGTGCCTATGACCCTGATATAGTTTGGGTGTGTCTCCACCCAAATCTCAACTTGAATTGTATCTCCCAGAATTCCCACATGTTGCCGGAGGGACCCAGGGAGAGGTAACTGAATCATGAGGTCTGGTCTTGCCTGTGGTATTCTCGTGATAGTGAACAAGTCTCATGAGATCTGATGGGTTTATCAGGGGTTTCTGCTTTTGCTTCCTCCTCATTTTCTCTTGCCGCCACCACGTAAGAAGTGTCTTTGGCCTCCCGCCATGATTCCAAGGCCTCCCCAGCAATGTGGAACTGTAAGTCAAATTAAACTTCTTTTTCTTCCCAGTATGTCTTTATAAAGCGCGAAATAGACTAATACAGGCCCTGAAGTACTTTCCTTGTTTTTTATCCCAGGACCTAGGAAAGTATCTGACATGTAGCAAGTGCACAATACGTATTGATTAGAGGAATGAATGAATGAATGAGGAAAACAGAGTTCTAGAGTCAGTGACCCAACCTTTGGCTGGAGCTCGGACTGAATACAGTAAATCAACCAATCACACATTCGAGTCAATAAAAATTTCATCATCATTGGGTCATTTTATTGTTAAAGAACCTTTCTACAGGCAAAAGGAAGCATCTGAATGTGTCTATGTGTAGAAATGTTTATAAAAATTAAAATGAGAGTTATTTTTAACCTTTTTCTACAGATTGTTTACAATCAAATGGATTTTTTAAAACTTTTATTTCAAGGTTTCAAGAAATAAAAAGTAAAATAAAATAAAGTAATAGAAAAACAAATTTGACTCAGAGGCTAGAAAGCTACAGTGATCAAGTACCAAGGCAGGAGATTGCTTTGAGGCCAGTTTGAGACCAGCCTGGGCAACACAGCAAGACCCTGTCTCTACAAAAACCAAAAATTAGTGCAGTATGGTGACTCGCCCTCATAGTCCTAGCTACTTGGGAGTCTGCAGTGGGACGATGACTTAAACCCAGACATTGGAGGTTGTCGTGGGCTATGACTGCAACATTGTACTCTAGCCAGGTGACAGAGAAGATCCTTTCTTCAAAAAAAAAAAAAAGTCTAGGAAGCTCACAGTAGCCAATCCTTCTATGCCTTTAGGGAAATAGCAAAGTGAAGACATGTATATCAGCTCAGGCTCAAGAGGCCTTAAATGCACACCCATCTGCACAGAAATGTGCATAGATTTATATAAACTCCCTGATACCAGGAGCTGGTCTGTTTTATCAAACAATGTCTATTAACCTTCAGATGAAGGCTTTATTAAACATTTGTTGAATGAATGGAACATCTTTAGAATGCGCTATGCGATGACACAGACAGGTGACCGCTCTCCTTTTGCAGCACCGTGAGATGTGTGTCACCACGGTGAACATTCAGGCAATGATAAGCGACGATGACTTCCCTTACATTTTCCTGCTTTAGGAGACACCTGCCTCTTACTGAACTTGGAATGGTGGGACGGGGTGGGAATCCGTACTTCCTCATTCACACAGGCGGCTGGTACAATAATGTGATCAACAGCTCCTCCCCCCTGCAGCCCCCCACTAGCCGGCTGCCCCAGCTGCAGAATGCACACATCTGCCAGCATCATTAAGGCATTTCTACACCGCACCAACCAAGGCTCGACCCTGTGACCATTTCCACCATTAGATTTGAGTGACCTCAGCAGCGGGGCTGAAAGGCCGGAGTATTAATTCACAGAACCACAAGCTCAATTTAAGATTTAATTTGAGATAACGAAGAGCTACTGAAAGTGTATTCAAACTTCTAAGCATGCAGTAAAAGGCCTTTCCCTGTTTTCCAAGTTGAATATGAATCCAGTATTTCTTTAACAAATTTATTCACAAATTTACAGACAACATGAAAGCCCTCTTTTCTCTGTTTCTAATTCCCCCTCTTTTTTTTAGGTTTTTTGGCTTAATCAAGCCCCTTTACGACGTTTCTTGTTGGGAATTTTTAGTCCTTCCTCCCTAATTTGCAAATGCCTGTTCTTTAAGAATTACCTTTCGGTTTGGTTGCATTCTTGAAGAGAAAACAGGCTTCCTTAAGACTTTCCCCCTACCTTTCGCTCCCGTGCATTCCAACCTAAATATGCTAAGCGTCTTTTTTTTTCCAACAACGAAGACCTTGCATAAAAAGCTTTCACCCTGCAATGTAACTCTTATCAAGAAGAGGTGATGGAGGGATTCAAAATAATATTCCTCATTAGAAACATGGTGGTGCCACTTGGTTCCAGTGAACTCTTAGGCTCTGAAGACTTTATTTATAAAAGATTTACGATTCTAGGTGGGAACAGGAATTTTAGTTGTTTCAAGTAGATTTTTTTTTTTTCTTTAGATAGAGTCTCGCTCTGTCACCCAGGCTAGAGTACAGTGGTACGATGTCAGCTCACTACAGCCTCCACCTCCTGGGTTCAAGCCATCCTCCTGCCTCAGCCTCCTGAGTAGCTGGGATTGCAGGCAGGTACCACCACACCTGGCTAGTTTTTGGATTTTTAGTAGAGACAGAGTTTCACCATATTAGCCATGTTAGGTCTTGAACTCCTGTCCTCAGGTGACCCACCTACTTTGGCCTCCCAAAGTGCTGGGATTACAGGCATAAGCCACCATACCTGGCCTCAAGTAGATTTTTTGACACTAAAAAGTTTATTTTAGACTTGGCATGGTGGCTCACGCCTATAATCCCAGCACTTTGGGAGGCCAAGGGAATAGGGTCCCTTGAAGCCAGGAATTTGAGGTCAGTCTGGCCAACACAGTGAGACCCTCTTTTTATAAGTAATTTTAAAAATAGCTGAGCATGGTGGTGCATACCTATAGTCTTAGCCACTTAGGAGACTAAAGCAGGAGGATTGCTTGAGCCTGGTAGGTCGAGACTGCTGTGAGCTAAAATGCCATGGCCCTCTAGCCTGAGCAACACAGTGAGATTCTGACTCTTAAAAAAAATGCCACATATTCCCACTCATAAGTGGGTGTTGAACGATGAGAACACATGGACACAGGGAGGGGAACATCACACACCAGGGCCTGTTGGGGGGTGGGGGCCTAGGGGATGGAGTGCAGGGAGTCGGGGGATAGGGGAGGGATAGCATTAGGAGAAATACCTAATGTAGATGACGGGGGGGATGGATGCAGCAAACCACCATGGCATGTGTATACCTATGTAATAATCCATGATCTGTACATGTATCCCAGAAATTAAAGTATAATAAAAATAAAATAAAATAAAAATTAAAAATAAAAAAAAAATTAATATTTGAAATTCCAGTCGGAGATGGGAATTGTTTGCTTTGGACTCAGAAGCCTGAATCTATGACGGTGTTTGTTGAGTGCCTATTTTGTGTCTGACATTGTGCTACATTACTTTGCATTTTCTCAAAGACTCAGTCCAGCCTTAGAAATAGACTTGGGTTTAAAGCTCAGCAAGTAACTGAGTCCCCTGAGCCTCGGTCTTTGTCATCTGTGAACGACCACATGCCTCGATGCTTCCTGACAATCACTTTAAAAGTTAGAAACATAGACACATATATGGGTATAAAAACACCACAGGTCACCTGAGCTTGACCCCAGGACACCGCAAACACTCTGGTCACTGTGAAGATTACAACACAGGCAAAGGCCAGGACCACAGTATTTTGCAATCCTGAAACCCATCTACCTCATTAGCCACTGGGTTTTCAAAATGAGAAGATATATGGTATGTTGATGGGAAAGGATAAACCAGAGGCCAGATACAGCTGTTGCTGGGGGGGCGGGGGGGCAGGCAGGGGGTTGGCTTCTGACCCACCCTCTGTCATTACTAGCTGTGTAGCCTGGGGCAAGCCTGTGCCTGTTTTCTCGCTTCTGTCATCCTTCTGCTCATCAGGTAAGAGACGATGCTCAGCATGGGGGGCGGTAAGTGGATGGGTGTGAAACTACAGTTCCCAACCCAGAGACGGCAAATAGGAGAAAGGCCAAGAGAAAGCACACTCACACATTCGATGCAGTGCAGTGCGTTAAACAGTGTCACCCCAAAAACATGTTCACCCAGGTGAACATGGGACTTTGTCTGGAAACAGGGTCTTTGCAGATGTAATTAAGATAAGGATTGAGATGAGTTCATGTCCATGAGGTGGGGCTTAAGTCCAATGACTGGTGTTCTCATAAGAGATGGAAAGGACCAGGTGTGGTGGATCCCAGCAGTTTGGGAGGCCAAGGTGAATGGATCACAGGGTCAGGAGTTCGAGACCAGCCTGACCAACATGTTGAAACCCCATCTCTACTAAAAAATACAACAATTACCCGGGCTTGGTGGTGCTTGCCTGTAATCCCAGCTACTGAGGAGGCTGAGGGAAGAATCACTTGAACCTGGGAGGTGGAGGTTGCAGTGACCTGAGATCACACCACTGCACTCCAGCCTGGGTGAAAGAGTGAGATTCTATTTCCAAAAAGAGAGAGAGAGAGATGTAAAGGACACACAGTCAGAAGAGAAGGTGATGTGAGGATGGGAATAGAGGCTATGTTTATACCCATATATGTGTCTATGTTTCCAAGCCAAGGGACACCAAGAAGTGCCAGCAGTCACCAGAAACCAGGAGACAGGCATGGCATGCTTTCTCCCTCGTAGCTTCCAGAAGGAACCAACCCCACCAATGCCTTGATTTTGGACTTCTGGCCTCCAGAACAATGAGATAAGCAATGACGGTTGTTTCAAGTCACCCAGTCCACCCAGTTTGTGGTAATTTGTTATGGCCAGCCCAAGAAACACATACACGTGGCATGGTTGGTGTTAAAACGCAAGGCACTTGCCTGAAGAGAGGCCCTGTAGTCTTACTTTCACCAGGGTTGTCATGACATCTCAAGGAGGGGGACACACTAGTCCTAAGTCTGTCCACTGATTCCAAGAAAAACCGCCTAAATTTTCTTAGCAGGCAATGGTCAACTCTACTGACAGGAATGGGGCTGAATAGAAGTTCTCAGATCATCAGTAAGGAAGATTTTTATTTAAGGATGGGAGAATGACTTAGGAACACAGAGATGCCCCCAAATAATACTCCCAGGTCTAAGTTGACTCCACCATTGTTTCTGGCATATTCATGGCGCCATTTCCACTGTTCTAGGGCATGCAAAGTCTTCAGCAGCAAAACTATGGAAAGAACATTCTGGCACTGCAAATTTGGCTCTTTGGCATCAACACTAAGGAGTTTCCATGATGGTTCTTGCCCTATTACAGCATCTAGATGTCAGTGGCCAGGGGTTTCCCTTATGTCTTCAGCAAGCAGAAACTGGGTCAGTGTGCATCCTGAGAGCCTACTAGAGTGTCAGGCCCATTACAGGTGCTCATGGTTATCCAAGGAATGCTAACGATGACAACACAGAAGTAAATGGTAAGAACAACACCTGAGTTATTTTACTTTCCTCCATATCGCCACATTACCATCCCCATTTTACAGGTGTTTATAGCAAGCTAAGATCATAAATTAATGAATAAACAAATAAGTAAATAATGAGTCCATCTAGGAAGGAGCAGACTCAGAATTGAGTTCAGTCTCACTCAAAAGAAGGCTGAGTGCAAGTCTCACTGATGCAAACACTTAAGCTCGGAACCATCATCAGAGATATTGCCAAGTTTTGTTTGTGGATGAAAATGCTGGGAGCCTGTGCCACCATGCTGCTGATGCAGGGCAGGTGAGCCCCAGAATTGGGGCTTAGCCCAAGAGAGTTCTTGGCTCTGTCCAGGAAAATTCAAGGGCAAACTGGTGTTGTTAGCAACTTTTATTGAAGGGACAGCATATAACACAGCAGAAGTGCTGCTCCTTGCAAAGCAGGGTTACCTCATAGGCAAAGCACCCAGAGTAGCAGTTCCAAGGCAGTTCTGCAGTCATATTTATACCTATTTTAAATTATATGCAAATTAAGTGGTGGATTATGCAGAAATTTCTAGGAAAAGGGTGGTAACTTCCAGGTTGTTGGGTTGCTGCCAAGGAAAGGGGCAGTAAATTCTAGGTGTTGTTATGGAAATGGTAAACCGACATGGCAAACTGGTAGACATGTCTTATGGAAAGGTGCACCCACCCTAACCCATTTTCGCTAGTCTTCACTTTGGTCCAGTGTACAAGCCCTGTCTTTGGAGTTGAGTCTCGCCTCCAGAGTCAAGTCCCACCTCCTACCTCACTGGGAGTCACTGAAGACACTGAGTGACAGAATTAAGTGACGGCTAACTGAAGCGGTCAATTAACTGGCCGGCTGAGGTGGGCTCATTTCGCTTGGGAACCTGATGGGGCTGAGAACATCCACAAGTGAAGTGAACAGTTGTGGCCAACTGAATGGGGAAGAATGCAGAAGCAGAGTGAACACTTTGCTGTGGAATGGACAGCTGAGTACTGCGGGCCTACTCCTGTGCTCAGTGCTTCACCTTTATGATTTCCATTTAATTTTCTCAACAACCCTCTATTCTAGAGCTAAGCACAATGAGGATTAGCGAGATTAAGTGACTTACCCTGGAACATTCAACTCAGAAATCAGGATGCAAGTCCAGGTTTCCCGACTCTGCTCTTAAGCCGTACACTTAACCTCCACTTTATACCCCTCTCTCAGTGTTAATGAGTTTCTGCCGATATTCTCACTTACACTTAAAAGCAACCTTTGGAATTATGTATATTGGCTCCATTTCAGGAAAGATGAAACTAAGGCCCCGAATAGTTAATAACTTGACTGGCAAGCTAGTTACACGGTGGAGGCAGCACGCAAAACTGCCAGGCTAGAGTGCTGTGGCATCTTAGTTCCCTGCAGCCTTGACCTACCAGACTGAAGCAATCTCCTGCCTCAGTCTCCTGAGTAGCTACAACTACAGGCATGTACCACCATGCCTAGCTAATTTTTAAACTTTCTATAGAGATTGGGTCTCACTTTGCTGACCAGACTGATCTCAAACTCCTGGCTTCAAGAGATTCTCTTGCCTTGGCCTCCCAAAGTGCTAGGATTACAGGCACGAGCCACTGTGCCCAGCCTCAAAACTGGGCCCACCTTGTGCTAGGGCATTCTATTGTACTTCAAGGCCTGGATCAACAAAGGCTGTAGGAACAGCTTAACCAACCCTAATCCTCAGAGAAAGGCTGTATGTGCCGGAGAGGGTGATGGTGAGGCCGGGCTGGGACAGGAGCTGGAACATAGACTGATGTGTAGCCCAGGTGTTCCTTCCGAAGTAAACTGTAGCCTTCAGCCATCAACCCTTCCAGGGAGTACCTGAATGTAGAGAGCTACCGTCTGCAAGGGCACATCCTTCCTGGGGCAGCCCAACCAATCACAAGTCAAGGCAGGTTTACAAAAGCCTGGCCACATTAGCCCAATAGGGAATAGCTCTGATGGGCCCTTTTAACTCCATGAGGTTGACTGAGACCCTTGCTAGACTGCATCTCAGCTCAGTTTCTCCTTCTGCCCACTCCATCTTCATTTCCCTCCCTTCCACAGGTGTTCATTCCAAGGCACGCCCTAAGAAATGGTCTCCACAAGAAACGCACTCAGAGTCTGCTTCCTGGAAAGCCCAATGAGATGGTTTCTCATTTCTAAAGAAAATGGCCTATGGCAATAAGAAGGCTTGACCTCATCAGAAAACTTTTCACTGGGGTGACTGGACTGCCTTCAAACTCTTTCTGTCCAAGACAGAGGGTGAGGAGGTACAACCCAGGGGAAGAGAAAGGGCTGGACCCAAAGAGGTCCTGGGAATGATAGTAGGAAGCCAAGAGAAGACAGGGCCTGTTTGCCTCCACACAAAGACTCATCCCCGATACCCAGGAGTGCAGGACTTGACATGGGCTAAACTTGAACTACTTGTTGACATAATTAGTGCTGGCTCAAAGCAAGAGCTTTCGTGGCCAACTTGGCGTGGGTTCGTGAATTCTGATTGGCAAATCTGAAGCAGAGTTCAGCCAAGCTCTACATCTATTTTGTAGCGTGCCTTATGCACATCTAGAGAAGCCAACTCTTCCGATAGATTTTTCACTTTTATGGTTGTTGGTAGCTGAAGATATTAGCTCTTTAAGTAGACACATGCTTCTGGCAGGCTGGCCTGCACTAGGAATAGGAGCAATGCCTTTGAGTTCCTTCCAAAATTAATGTAATAAGATGCATTAATCAGAATTCTATCAAGTCTACACACTTGGCCTGGGCTTAAGAAGCAATACTTTGAAATTGCAGTTGGCTAAGCTTCCCTATTCTTTGTGAATCAGAGTCAGGGTTGAAGGGGAAAAAAGAAAGAGGAAGAACAGAACTAATATTTAAGACAAACTGGCAACAGGAAAATATTTAAGCAACTTTTCATTGCTTGGCTCCACCAGGGGCTATAGAGGGTTATGGAAGGTTTGACCTTTGTATTTCCACAAATGTACTTCAGATTGTGTGATCAAAAACAGTTGGTCAGACCCCAAGCCAAGTCAGGACTGGTTTGGGCAATAGCTCAGGCCCAAGGTATTTACTTGTTTGTTTCTGTCTAATAATAACTTACTCTGAGACTTGCAATGGAATCTTGGCTATTTCTTGCCTTCAGATGTTTGTAACCAGGTGAGGAAAAATTTTGGAAGCTGAAATAGATTACACAGAGTACTTGGCAATACATGACTTTTGACTAAAAGATTATCTTCTCAAGAAACCAAACCAAAAAAAAAAAAAAAATTGAGCCACAAAATCAGAGCCAACCCCAGTTTCTTCCCCGCAACTGCTCATTTTTAGATGAAACTCTACATTTTAAAGTGGCATAAAAGTGTCCTGAACATTGTACTACAATTTGGTCATGCTTTTAATGTAACACAGCTACATCTGTATTTACCATTACAACTCAGTACCCAAGAGATGAAAATTTTTAAAGACAAAGGGCCCGACTTCTGTGGAAACATTTCCCCTCCTTGTATCAAAAAAAAAAAAAAAAAAAAAAAAAAAAGTGGCTCCTTCTTGTCTGGTAGATTTCAGTAATTGGCAGGATTTTGAGTAAGCTCTTTTAAGAACCCTTCGTTTCTATTTTCACGTTAAACACACTTGCAATATCTATTAAAAGCACAAATACTGAAGAACACACCAAGACTATCAATGAGCTTACATCTGGAGTCCTCGATATATCAGGGAAAAAAATGAAGAGAACGTTAACAGCGTTTTACTTCTTTGGGAACTCAAATGCTAGAAAAGAAAAGCGTGCCCTCTTTCTCTTCCTTCCCGGTTCTATCCAGTGTCCCAAATTTTATATCAATTCTATACCAGAGAGTTTATCAGAGGGGGTCAAGTTAGCGATTTAGTTAAAACAACAGATACTGGATTCTGCCTTCATTCTGGGGAGTACTTATTCACATTAAGGCACAGGGGATTCCATGCTGAAAAAGCCGAAAGGAAGCATGGATATTCCTGCCATGTTCTGGCTGCAACCACTTGGCCTGACAGTTCTAAGATGATTGAGCAATAGCCCAGGAAGGACACACAAGGTCACTCAGGGGACTTGGAAACATCTAGAAAGAGCAGGGCCAGTGAGTTGGTTGGGGAGAGAACCTCTGAGCCCTGTAGATACCTTGGAAGTCATTCTCAAGGTTACATTTGGGCAGACAGAGCCAGATGTGAGCGTGGACTCGTAGGCAGCCAAGCAGCAAGAAAAGGGTCATTGAAACACTGGCAGAGAGGTCTGCTTGCAACTGCCTTTGGCCTCAGACAGATACATTGCACTTCTAAAGCTTCTTTTGCACCTTTCCAGATTTCCTTAAAAGAACAGGAAGAGAAGGAAGGATTAAAACCCAGGGGAAGCAAATGGAGCCGTAGCACAGCTGAAGTTTCCTTCCAGAGACTTCCTCTGCCTCCATAAATGTGGGTTTTGGAAGAAATCTCATGCATTGGGATAGAAGGTAGTCATGGTTTGAGATTTCAAAGTCTTGGTCAGTGTCCTGGCAAGAGAGAGAGAGCATACTCAAAATGGGTAATGTAAGAAATGTTTAGTAAAGGCACTTGTTTGCAAAGGTTGGTGCAGGGTTTAGGGAAACGGCAAGGTTTCATACAATGTACTGGAGTTAGTAACAGCAGGAGCAGTTCCTGCACTTGCCAGACAAATGGACAGAAACTTGTTTTTTGTTTTTTGTTTTTTTTTGAGACAGAATCTCGCTCTGTCAGCCAGGCTGGAGTGCAGTGGCACAATCTCCGCTCACTGCAACCCCCATCTCCTGGGTTCAAGCAATTCTCCTGCATCAGCCTCCCAAGCACCTGGGATTACAGGCGTGTGCCACCATGCCTGGCTAATTTTGGTACTTTTAGTAGAGATGAGGTTTCACCACATTGGCCAGGCTGGTTTCGAACTCCTGATCTCAGGTGATCTGCCTGCCTCAGCCTCCCAAAGTGCTGGGATTACAGGCGTGAGCTACCGAGTCCAGCCTGGATAAAACCTTCTACAGAGAAAGGTGGTCAACCACCACCCTGCAGGAAACAAGCCTGAAAATTAAATTGCTAAATCCAACCAGAAGAAGAAAGGGCAAGAGAGCTGCCTGTGGCCAGCTTCCCAGGGCAGGTAGAAAGATCTGGAGAGGACAAAGGTAGCTGGTGCACAGACTGCACTCGACAGAGCCCAGGGATACTTTTGCCAGGGTAAACGAGAGGTCTGGTAGGAACACTGCCCACAGCTCCCCAACTTCAGTCAGAAGGCCTTGGCTGTAATGTCTTCTATATTGCCATGTGACTTTAGGTTTATTTGAAGGCAGAAGTTTTTCCCCAAAGGACCCGATAGGAAAACCTCAACCCTGGATGTCACCCTGGTTTCTCCCACGTGCATGATTCCACAGGAAAAACCGATGTAATCCACAGAGGATACACCTTGAAACTGCATAGGCTGGAAAAGATCAGAGGTGCTTATATCTAAGGCATCGTGGCAACCTCTTTTGTTTTTTACATATATGAAAAGCCAACATTCTAAACGAGAGCTTCACTTCATATGCTTTTTTCAAAAGAGGCTCATGGTAGTTTTATTACACAGTGGTGTGTAGGGATGTAAGGATTACAGACATATAATATTTTTTAACATATAGTATTTTTTTAAATATCCTTTGAATTAACATAGAAATGTGCATTTTTTTCCCCAGTGTTTTAGGGAAAAAGAGAGACTTCACCAAGAGGATAAAAAGAAGAGGGGCAGGGAAAAAAAAAATTCCCGAAAGATGAAACATTGCCGACCTAAGATGGAGGCACATTTTTGTCAAAATTCTCTAGGAGAAAGAATTAGAATGGCTTTCCAGTAACTGACTCCACTTGCTGGCAGGGGGAGGATCTGGGCTCTGTCCTCTCCTGTGATGACACACTGTCCTGCAAACTTGAGCCACAGCCCGTGTGCCTGGGCAGGATTAGTAAGTGCAGATATTCAGGCAAGAAAAGAAAAGAAAACTCCTAAAAGAAACAGCAGGTGCCTTAAACCAGCGGAGACATAATAGATCCTACAGAATTGGGGGTGGGGAGACAAGCTACAGGAAGGTTAGCACTGGGGCCTCTACATTTTCTAATATAGATTAATGGCTTGCTCAGGCAAGCAGCTACACGCTTGCTAAATGTGCTGACCGCTTGAAATTAGCAAAGGTGGTGACTAAGGAAGGGAGAAAAAAAATGAAAGAAAATGAGCCGAATCTGAATGTGCCTCACTCATCCCCGTCTGACATATGACAAACAAAATTAACGGCGACAAAGAGAAAGCAACAAGTATTAGGGTTAGAAAACAAACATCGAATGAAGTGATTGATCTCAAAGGAGGCCTTCTGTTGCTGCTGATGAGACCTTGGAGTCACAGTGGGTACCTGATGAACGTGCACACGGGAGCTCACACGTGCACACGCACACACATTCCTACCCACACACACACACACATCACATCCAGAGCCCCGCAGAATTAGATGGGCATGATTATATCTCTCTCTAACCAGGACAAAATGTGTGTCCCCAGAAATTAGAATAGATGATCTTGGACTCTAGCGAAACTCAGCTCAAGTATCATACTCCATCTGGTCACCATCTTACAAAAATGTTATTAATCTAACACTTGAAAGGTATTAGGAAAGCCAGCATTGTTGTACTGAAACGTCTGAGTGTTTTTTTTTTTAAAGGCTGTATATTTATAGCTTAGGAGGGGAAAAAAGGAAATTAAGGGAAAAAAAATCAAATGAAAAATACTTCAGACCTAAAACATCTCTTGGAGGTAGATAACTCTATGATAGCAAAACAACGAAAATCAGAAGCAATATTAAAGGTACACTTGAGATGCTGAATATATTTTTTTTTCCTAAAAACCTATCAACTAATTATAGAACAGAATGTGTTTACAAGTTGGGGGGAAAAAAAAACCACCTCACAGGTATCTCAGTATTTTCCTATAACTAGACAAAAATAAGAAATTACATAGGTTTACCTATTAGGGCAGATTCCCTAATTGAATTTCCCCAAAGATTCATAACAAAATTCTTATATTTGATTTTATTTTTCCATTTCAAGACAAACTCAACAATGTGTCAAATCTCTTTTAAAAATAGATGTGTTTAAGAAGATGTGAAATGAGAGTATTTTCCCCTGTCTTGTTTTCTATTAAAATTTAATTAGTCAGGGCTTTTGGATTTTTTTTTTTTTTTTGAGACAGAATCTCACTCTGTCACCCAGGCTGCAGTGCAGTGGTGCAATCTTGGCTCACTGCAACCTCCGCCTCCTGGGTTCAAGTGATTCTTGTGCCTCAGCCTTCCTAGCAGCTGGGATTACAGGCACGTGCCACCACTCCCGGCTAATTTTTGTATTTTTAGTAGAGATAGGGTTTTGCTAAGTTGGCCAACCTGGTCTCAAACTCCTGACCTCGGGTGATCTACCCGCCTCAGCCTCCCAAAGTGCTGGGATTATAGGCCTGGCAAGATTCATTTTTTTAATAAATATTTTGAAGAAGTTGTTTGATATGACACAAGAACATAAGACCTGCCATGTTAAATTGGTGTCAGTCTGACATCAGGAGTTTGAGACCAGTCTGGCCAACATGGTGAAACCCCATCTCTACCAAAAATACAGTAATTAGCCAAGTGTGGTGGCATATGCCTATAATTCCAGCTACTTGGGAGGCTGAGGCAGGAGAATAGCTTAAACCTAGAAGGCAGAGATTTTAGTGAGCAGAGATCGTGCCACTGCACTCCAGACTGGGCAAAAGAGTGAGACTCCATTTGGGAAAAAAAAAAAAAAAAAAAAAAAGACGATGAGGAACAAGGGTTCTCTCTTGCTCCACCATGAGGACACAGCAAGAAGGTGGCTGTTTACAAGCCAGGAAAAGAGCCCTCACCAGGAATCAAACCAGCTGTCCCCCTGATCTTGGATTCCCAGCCTCCACAATGGTGAGAAATAAAGTCGGTTGTTTAAGTCACCCAGTCTATGGTATTTTGTTACAGCAGCCTGTGCTGACAAAGACACTAAAGCTTACACTCAGTAAGGGCAGAACCATGATTCAACCTGAGCTGGCCCGACTCAACCCCACTGGATAACACTAAGACTGCAGGACGTGTGTTAGGTATATACGGCTTTTCTGACTGGCTGAGACATCAACCACTCCAATTCAGCTAGTGTCCACCAGTCCAACTGTTAAAAATCTGTCACCGCTGCGCAGAGGCAGATCAACCAGTGAGCATCACTGGGAAGAGGAATCCAGGCAGAGGGAGCTGCCTGAGCAAGGCATGGTGGGGAGGAATGAGCAGGATGCATACATTAGATGCCCATAATGAGCTCGGCTCAACTGCAGATACACACGTAAGTGGGTGGGAGGGTGGGGGAGGCAAGAAGGTGAGGTTCCAGAGCAGAAGTTTCATGTACCAAGCTGAAGGATCCAAACGTTAGTTTGTGTGGAATCTGCAAACTGTTGAAGTGTTTGGATATTTAATACAACTGTGCATGGCATAGTTTCCTGGATGACAGCCAACATTTATTACATATACTAGAAGGCTCTACAGAGATGACAAAAAATGAGCAAGTGGTTTATGGTTTAACTGGAGGATAGGTAACTGTAAAACCAAGAAAAACTGGTAGAAGCAGATATGTGTCACTCTTAGGATATCTGAAAATTCTTAGAAGTCTCAGAGACACCTGAAGGCAATATACATCTAATTCACTGGCACTCCCTTGAAAGGGGGAGAAGGCACGTAGGCCCAGAGTGGTCATCCCCCTGTAGTCTTAGGTTTCCTGAGTCAAACAAGATGGTGAGATTTTTTTCTTTGCACTCATGTTCCTGGGATATGTACACATATTTTTTTATAATATCATCTTTCCTCTTTCAGACTTCATTGTCTGTGTTAGGATAGGAGCTGGAGAAAAAGACTTGCTACATGGAATTCCATCTAAAGGCCAATCTCCCTGGAAAAGAGTTGGTGCTCAATATCTTGTCCAAACTCTTCCAGGGGTCTGACCTGAATGGACTTCCTCAATGAACCCTCTTGGCCCTTGGCTACCAGTTGGGTTAGGCCAGTAAGAGGCAATTACTAGAAACCCAAGTGAGTAAAGTTTATTACGCTGGTGCCTTCCTTGAGGGCTTGCATGAAGACGGCTGTCTCCCTTGACTAAAGATCACAATATGGCCATCCCGATGTCATCCTGTCCTTCCAGTTCCATCCTTGTGGGATCCAGTAACCTTTTCTTTCCTTGCTCTTAGGCAAAAGAGGGCAACACCTCTACTGTTACTTCCATGGGGTACTATGTTTTCCATGCAGTTCCCCCTACACCCACTTCCCACCTAGATAAATGGCATCCTTAAAGCATTTGCCCCTGTTTCCTGATGGGACCCTATTTTATAACACAACTTGAAAAACAATCTGAACAGCCCTGAAACTAATCAGTGGTATCTAGCATTCCCCACAGAAATCTGAAGCTTTACTGATTTGAAAGGGAAAAACAAAGGAAGAAAGAAAAAAAGAAAGAAACAAAAGGTGGGGGGTGTAGTAAAGTCTTTTGAGAAATGAAGTATAGAGCCCTGAAGTTAATCAGTAGTATTTATAACTTCTCAAAGTGATCCAAAGCTTTCCTGATTTGAAAGAAGAGAGAGACAGAGAAGGAAGGAAGGAAGGAGTGAAGGAGGGAGGGAAGGAAGGAAGGGAGAAAAGGAGGAAGGAGGGAGGGAGGAAAGGAAGGAAGGAGGGAGGGAGGAAGTGGGAAGGGAGGGAGGGAAGGGAGGGAATAAAAGGAGGAAAAAGCAAGAGGAAAAAAAGAAAAAAGGCAGGAGAGAGAGAGGGAGGAGACGATACCGGAATGGGAAAGGAAAGGAACAAAGAGGGGAAGAGGGAGAGAATGACAGAGAGGAAGAAAGCTAATACATACAACGAATATACACAATGACAGCTTCTAAATGGAATTCTAGTGACGTGAATGTACTAGTAGATATAATTCCCAAAAGTGATTTATCCAACCCAGAGAGCCTATGAATCACAGAGAGGATGAAGGATCATCAATTAATCAGCAACTGCAGAATAATATACCTGTGTATGTATGTAAGTGTCCATGTCTACACAACATAAGGTAGATCACAACTAAGAATGTCACAAAACACTGCCATTTTTCCAGATGCCGAATTACCGAAATCCCTTCAGACCTTGTAATCAGTCGTTCACACGCATTCCTCTAAAATTCGAAGACAAGAGAAGTCGTCTTACTGACACACTGCTTTCCTGTCTCTTCCCTTTATAAACCTCCGAAATACGGTGCGAGTTACTGAAAACCAAATACTTGGTTGCGTCCTCAGTTCACCACACATCCTTCTGGCCGTGAAGCCCCAGCTCTGCCTGCAATTTTTCCTAAGTGTCTGAATGCACAGTCCACACACCATTACTGTCTCTTCTGGCATTATGACAAAATGACTGAGCACTTGTCTTTTCGGATCTCGTGCTGTCATTTGTCTTTCTTACGGAGTTTTTTTCCCCCCTGCCTAAGAGGATTTGTCTCCAAAAAGAAAGTCTTAATAGAGTTATTCCTACAGAGGAGAGCAAATCTAGGTTATATGCCCACCTTCTTCCACACTTGATACTGAGGCCGGCTTCAATCAGGATTAGGGAGGCTTAACAATTAGAACCAAATGTCCTGTTCGGCAGGCAAGAGTCACTCAGAGGAAAGAGTGGAAGGTAAAATTCTCCGGCGCTGCCGAAGTTGTCAAGGCAATCATGGTAGCAGGGAAAAATGCTTTGATTGGTTGTTGATTATTAATTTAATTTGTTAATAGTAAATATGGCTCTGGCAGTGTCAAGTGATACAGGGGTTCCCATAATACTTTCTAGGGATGTTTTGTAAATTGACATGTAATATTTGATAGCTTATGTGAACTGCCAATATGGTGTTATTCTCAAATGCTAAAAACATATGTGGCTGCGTGTGTCCACGTAAATATCCCGGCGATCAAAGGAGGCAGGGAAGGTGACTGGGAAGAACCTGACATTTTGTAGGTAAACTGCCATTTAACAGATCCAGGTGGAAACTGCAAATCAGCTGAGAAGAAGACTATGTTCTGACAGAAATGTGTGGAGATTTTCGGTGTCATTTTGAAAACATATAGGCAATGGGTATCCATCACTCTGAAGAAGAGAATTAAAGGACCATCTAATAAAACTGTACGAGGACTCCTCTTCCCCCTACTC
Source organism: Callithrix jacchus (assembly GCF_049354715.1). Classification (NCBI taxonomy): domain Eukaryota; kingdom Metazoa; phylum Chordata; class Mammalia; order Primates; family Cebidae; genus Callithrix; species Callithrix jacchus. The sequence continues at coordinate 36,335,593 of NC_133521.1, read as the reverse complement.
TTAATTCACTGGTTTAGGCCTGGGAATTTCCATAAAGGGCTGAGGGATTACCAGGAAGCAGAACTGAAACTTCACACTTTTCCTTTAATAAATCCATCTACTTAGTTTTTTTTTTTTTTTTGAGATGCAGTCTCATTCTGTCACCCAGGCTGGAGTGCAGTGGTGCCATCTTGGCTTACTGTAACCTCTGCCTCCCGGGTTCAAGCAATTCTTCTGCCTCCTACGTAGCTGGGCCTACAGATGTTCATCACCATGCCTGGTTATTTTATTTCTTTTTTGTATTTTCAGTAAATATGGGATTTCGCTGTGTTAGCAAGGATGGTCTCGATCTCCTGACCCTGTGATCCGTCCACCTTTGCCTCCCAAAGTGCTGGATTCCAGGTATGAACTAAGGCACCTGGCCCCATGTTCTCAGTGTTTCTATTGGTGCTGTGAGATCTGTTAGATGAATAGGACACCAAGGGTCCCCCAAAGGAGACTTCACCTTGAGAAGGTGACTGTAGAATGCTGACCCATGGAAGAAGGGAAAGCTCCAATTCACATGCCACTGATCTACCAAATAAGGTGGTCATCCCTTGGAAACAGTGACCCAAGAGCTACACACCGAATACGATGCTATCCTTCCCTTCCTTCTTCCTTTCCCAGCTAAGCTCTGAGAAATTGTCATGGCACCTGCAAGGGCAAACGAAGCCCACGTGGCCTGACTCACACTCCCAGTCCTCTTTCTGGAAGGCAGTTTGAAACGGCATGGCCCTTGTGTACTAGGACAAATTTCTGGAGTTTCTAAAAAACTGATGGGAGGAGGGAAAGAAGAGATGACATCAAAAATAAAGGCTAACTTCTACCTATTTGGGGCAAGTGGAAGTTGGAAAGCTGTAATCCCAGCTATTTGGGAGGCTGAGGCAGGAGAATCACTTGAAACCGGGAGGCGGAGATTGCAGTGAGCAGAGATTGGGCCATGCACTCCAGCCTCAGTAACAGGGTGAGACTCCATCTCAAAAAAAAAAAAAAAAAAGATTTCATCTCATTCATACACACTAGTGTGGCAGAACATATCAAATACAATAAAAAGTTTTTGGTCAAACACTTTTGTTTTTCTTCCTAGAATACCATGTTGGATTTTTTTTAGATCTCTGTTGGCTTTGATTTGGTTTGTTTCCTCCTCAAAAAAAAAATCTAACTCCTGAAAACATTCTGCTCAGGCATCCATTTCAAGTAATAGACACATGCTCTAAAGGAAACCATCCAGAAGAAGCATGTGCACATGTTCCCATGTGACTTGAGCTTGCATCTGAGAAGGGTGCAGGGGAGAACAGAGAGAAACAGCCCTTCCTGAGTACAGAACGCCGTGTGTCCTCAGTGCTTCTCCGGGCCATAGCTCATTAGCTGCAGCTGGTACGAAGCCTGCAACCTATGAGGCCATAAAGCTCCCAATAATAATTCATCAGGTCCTGAGAATTCTCCTAAGTACATTTAGATCAAGTGAATGACATTTCGCCCCTAATAGTGGCACTGGCTAATGGCCTAACGGAATTTAGATGGCTCCACCAAGCCACACAACTCTATTATGTGTGTTCAAATGAGGGGCAGCCGTGGAGGTTGATGGGTGGACATAAAATAGCAGTTTAGGCTAGTGGTCAAGATCACACCCCAGGACACTGGGCAAATCAGAACCTTCACATCTCAATTTACTCATCTTTGACGTAGGACATTAATATGGAACCACTCAATCTAGTGTGAGGATTACGTGGGATAAGTGCTTGGCTAATGCAGGAAACTAAAGATGATGGCATGTTTTTCTTTTGGAGTTTATATTTAAACCAAGGAAGCACTGACAGAGAGGTTTCTGCTTTCCAGAGTGTCGGCTACTGACTTTTCTAGTTGAGAACACCCTTTTATGACTTTGGAAATTTACAAAGGTCCACGTTTGTAATCATCAGTTAGTAAAAAAAAAAAAACACACACACACATCAATACCTGTGCTCAAGCTTAGAAGAACAAGAACAGTTTTACTTCTGCTCCAGTCCTCTTGTTTTAAATTCACTGGGTCTCACTGAGCTCTGTAAACACTTAATTCAACAACACTTTAAAAATGGATTTCTCTTTTACACATCCCAATAGCATTTACCCGTATCTGAAAATGATTTGCACCTACATGTAAGACCTAGGATTTATCCTATCTGGAATACCATTCTTGCAGCATATACAGGTTTGAAGAAGCCATACAGTAGTTGGTCCTGGGTTGTAAAGGGATCCATAGTCCAGAGGGGTGAATGACCCTGACTAGAGGTTCAGGGTCCCTATGGGGATCAGAAGAGAAGGATATTTAGAGGGGTTGAAAGAGGACATAATCTTGAGGCTGAATATCACGAATGCTAAAAATTGAGGAGGCAGGATTAATACAGAGAGTCCTGGTTGCTTGGGCCTAGGCCCCAGAAGATTCTCCAAATAGGGAAGGGGATGCCTTTAAGCACAAGTCTGTGGGGAAAGATGGGACATCTGAGCTGCTTGACTTTCAATTCTGGAGTGAACGCAGAAAAAGGAGAAGGAGAACCAGTCTCTAAAGCAGTTAACCTGTCCAATGCAATGACAATATTCCGGATCTGTGCTGTCCAGTATGTTAACTACATGTAGCTACTGAGCACTTGAAATGCGGTTAATGAAACTTGAAATGGGGCTAGATCATGAAACGGAAGAAGTGATTTTTACAAACTTTATATAACTTTAATTCATTTAGCTTTAAATAGCCACATGTGGCTCGTGGCTACCATAATAGACAAAGACACAGCTCTACAGTTTGGTCAGGCCGGTTTGAAGAAGCCCCAGTCATTGAACAGTAAGTTATTTCCTCTTTCTGAGAATCAGCAGATGCCCAATAAAGGCTGGCGCCCTTCAATCTAAGGGAATAGTTCTTTACAGAAGCCATAAAATGCTCCTACATGAAATTGAGTGGCTTCATTCCATGGCGCTCTGCTTTTGCCACATTTGAATCAGGTTTTAGTCACTGTCATGAAGAATCCATGTAGAAGCAAAAACATTTAAAATAAACCCAGGCCCTGGATGTTAAAGCTGTCATTTTTTTTACATGGCCTCATGATTCAAAGATTAATGGACCTTAAAACAATCATAAAACATCAAGGCCTGTGTTCAAGCTTAGAACAAGAATAGTTTTACTTCTGCTCTGGTCCTCTTGTTTTAAATTCACTGGCTGTCACTGGGCTCTGTAAACACTTTTAAGTATTTTGACATTGTGGTATGAGATGTTGTTAATCTGTTTCCTCCCTGACCTTCATTGGTCAGTGGCATGTTGTGTCTCAGTGGAAAATTCATGAAAAACAGCAAGGTTGTACTCAGTGACATAGATGAGGATACAATAAACCTAAATAACAGCCATAATATACAGATTCTAATTCAATAAACTGATTCACCAAAGACTTACTGAGCATGCAGTCTGCACCAGGCACTTGGGGGACACTTACACATATTACATATTTAATTTGCATAATGCTTAGCACAAATATGGGGTCAGCATTGGCATCCCCCGTTTCATAGATGAGCATGCTAAGACCCAGTCATGTGGCCAGGAAGGAGCAGGAGGAGGATTCAAAACCACATTTCCTGAGCCCCTCCCAAATACAACTTCTTTTCCCAGTACCCCTCTGCAGGCTATGAATTGCTCGCTTATGTGGCAGACTGTATCTTTCAAAAGTGGCCATGGCAATATTTCCACATTCTCTTCCAGAAGAGGTGGGGGTCTGTCTCCTCTTCCTGTAAACCTGGTTGGGGTGGGTCTTTCTGACAGCCTACAAAAACAGAATGCAGGAAACTCAGGGCTATGTAACTTCTGTGAGAGGTCATAAAAGGCAATGCAGCATCCACTTGGCTGTCTCTCTTGGGATGGCCACCCTTGGAACCCAGCCGCCATATTGTGAGGAAGCTGAGGGTACATGAAGACAATGTGTAGGTGTTCCAGCCAATAGCTTTTCCAGCAAAGGTACCAGCCACCAGTCAGCATCAACCCTCAAGGCCCATGAGTGAACAACATTCAGGTGATCTCAGACCCTGGCTTTCAAGCTGCTTCAGCTAATGCTGACTGGAACAGAGACAAGCTGTTCCTGAGAGCCCCACTGAAACTACAGATCCCTGGGAAAAAAAAAGATATTGTTTTAAACCACTAAATTTAGAGGTGGCTGTTATGCAACAATAGTTAGTGGAACATAGTCAAACGTTAATGAAACTCTAGTGCTTCATTTCCCTCATCAATGATATCCAAATGGCCAGAAGATGGGTTCTCATGAAAGAAATCCTAAGAGGAAAATGATCAAGGTCTTGGTTGTAGAAAAACACCAAGAATTTAAAAGGCTTACTATATCAGGGAATTAAGTGAAACATTTGAAGGAAAAGAACACAGAGAGCCTAATGAATATACCACATTAGATTTAGATTCATGGGATTATATATTTACTGCTTTGACTGCTAAGGTCTATCTAGAGCCTCCAATGTCTTTGGACTAATTCATTAGTTTGGCTTTGAAAGATTTCTTGTCTTGAGAGGATACTCTACTTCTGTCTCTTGAGGATATAGGGTAGTAACGGGTGTTATTCCATAATATTCAGAATATGAAAAAAATGTTCCTGGCATAATAGAAAGGGAACCCAACAAGGCAGAAAAAAAAATGTCCTAATCTTTCTGTAGTCACAGATCTTGGCACCATCCTTGACAGTTTGGAGAGGAATTTTTTAAAAAAAAAAGTTGGATATCTATGGAGATACAGCCATACAAAGAGTTAAAGGAGGTTGACAAAGAGTGACACTGACTTATTTTTGACACTGCCATGTTTCATCCAAATGGGGAGCTGCTTAAATCTTAACACTGATAGCGTAAAAATCCAATGTGGATCTCACACTTTTCTATCTACCTTCAAGATGGCTCAAATCTATTCAGTTTTGTGTTTGATTCCCTAGAGGCATTGGTGAACTCATAAGGTCTCTCTCAAATACACTTTTGCTTTCCTGGTTCAACGCTGTTCACCTACCTTAAACATTTCACAATCCAGTTCTTAAATTCTGATATTCAGGTGGTGATATTCTTAACTTCATGTACATGACCACATACACAAAACTACTTTTAATATGGGTTGCAAATATTAGGAGAAAGGGACATTTTGCTCATGTGAAGCTTCCCAAATATCATCAATGGACACTATCCTTAGATAGTGGTAGCAATACTTAAATCTTTCAGGAGCTGCTATTTTGGAAGAAATTTAGATTAATTGGGATTTTTAAAATCCTGTAACACTGCCACAGTTACATCCTGAGGATCACAAAATGCCTAAGGTATAAACAGGATTTTTTTTTTTCTTTTTATTGATGGCGGTGAATTTTCTCTGCACACCTGTACTATCAAGGTAACTTTTGCTATAAACAGCATTTTAAAATTATCACATAAAAAACTATCAAGCACTAAATTAGAAAAAAACAGAAATTCGAAAGTGATAGTTAAATTTATGAAGCAATTCTGCTACACTCAAAGGCTCATTGCTTGACATGTAAAAAATTTTGAGCTGCGTGTAAGACCAGGGTATGAGTTTCCCTCCAGTGGGAGAAACCACCGCTCACACCAGCTTCCAAATGAGAGCCACACGCAGAACATATGCACTTCGGATGTGCGCTTGTTTGCATGACTAATGGAGTTAATATTAAAAGTCTTTTCTCATCATTTCAATTCTTTCTTTTTTTTTTTTTTTTAATTTGGCTGAGTGCCTTTTTTGCTACCTCCAAGAGCTGTTAATTTTGTTCGCTGCCGAGCAAAAGTCAAAGTCAGAGTCTAAACAGCTTGTAATGAGTTTTCAATGGCCCATCTCAATGAAATTGAGGGCAAAGACCAGCCGGCTCAGGCAGTGTCAGCCCTCAGAATTTATTAGCGAGGGCGCATTGTGTTCCGGGGAAGGCACAGAGGAGTGGCTGCAGTTTCTGGGCTCTTCAGAGGAGCACCAGTCCTTATTAAAAAGTGGTGACAGCGACAGGGCATGTGCTATCTGACCTATCTGCCACAACCTCCACGGTGGTGGGTCGTACCTGGTTGGGAATGAAGGAGAGGGAAGTCAGCTGAAGGAAAGAAGGGCTTCCATCTCAAAGTGATGTGGCTGTTTCTATCTCTCCATCTCATCATCAATCTGCTAAGAAGGAGGAGCAGCCTCCTTCCTCCAAGATCATGAAGTACCACCACCCACCCGCCCCTCCAAACACACATACCTGACTGTCTGGTGATGGGGATTTGGGCAAAATGAAGCAGTATTCAATGTTTGAGTTCTGACTACTTTATTTGCTCAATTCTTTTAAAATTCCTCCGTCATACCACTTCCAACAGATAGATCCTCTGTGGTTTCACTTCCAAGAATGCCCTTCAGGCGGGACGCGGTGGGTCACACCTATGAACCCTGCACTTTGGGAGGCCAGTGTGGGAAGACTGCTTGAGCCTAGGACTTTGAGACCAACCTGGGCAACATAGGGAGGCCTCACCTCTACAAAAATAAAACTTAAAATTTAAAAATGCCCAGGTAATGGTGACACATGCCTGTGGTCCCAAGCTACTTGGGAGGCTGAGGCAGGTGGATTCATTGAGCCTACAAGGAAGCCGTGATCGCACCACTGCACTTTAGCCTGGGGAACAGAGTGAGACCCTGTCTCGAAAAAGAAAAACAAGAGTCCCTTTTAAATCCACATAATACTTCCTGAACAAATTAAAAATCTCCGTATAAAACAGAATTCTGCATGAGCTGGAGAAATAAATCCTACACTTGAGAAAGAAGATCAATTTGACATTAGACTTTCTGGCCAAAGCAATGCTCTGCAAAGCCACTACAATGACACGTATGAGCAAGAGAAGGTTTGGAGAAGGGGAAGAAGCGTCTTACTTCTTCAAAGCCACACCTGTTTATTTAAGGAAGAACCTATGGGGTTTGTGTTAAGGACTGACTTGTCCTGTGAGTGGAATGAATCAGAACTGTTGAATTCTGCAAGACTGATTTTTATACAATTGATATTAAATTATGATTGATTCCAAGAAATTTTTAAAATATAGAGCGCCTACTAGATGCTCTTGTACCTACTAGCCACAGTGTAAGGCGCAATGAATTCCATGGCAGGCCTGGTGATGAAAGTCAACTCATCATTCTTGCCACTCATTCATTCATTCATTCATTCTTTTCTTTACTTTACATTTCCTTTTTTGAGATGAAGTCTTACTCTGTGACCCAGGCTATAGTGCAGTGGCACCATCTCGTCTCACTGCAACCTCTCCCGCCTGGGTTCAAGCAATTGTCCTGCCTCCGCCTCCCAAAGAGCTGGGATTACAGGCGCCCACCACCAATCCTGGCTAATTTTTGTATTTTTAGCAGAAACAGGGTTTCACCAAGTTGGCCACACTGGTCTTGAACACCTGACCACAAGTGATCTGCCTGTCTTGGCCTCCCAAAGTGCTGGGATTGCAGGCGTGAGCCATGGTGCCCAGCCATTCAACCGTTAATTCATTGCTTTAGTCACTCACTATATTCACAAAGATTTACTAAGTAGGTGTTACAAACAAAACGATTGGCTGAGTTTTGGGGAAAATGACTGGTCTTTGACCTCAACTATTAATAATTCAGGTTCCGGTAAAATTTCATAACATTCCAGATTAATATAGTGTATTTCCAAAGCCTTCCATAAACCACTATTTATTTAAATACACTTGCTTCCTTGGCATTCATTTTGTTCAACTTACCTGTTCAATTACATTCACAGACCTACCCTCGCTCTCTAACAATTTATGTTCCTTTTTGTGTCCTACAGCATTGCTGGAAAAATGAAACACCAGTGAAATATCTTAACACAGAGCCTGTGACAGAAGGTCTTACACACATTCAGTAAGCACCAGCCAAAAACAAAACAAAACAAAAAAACAAAACCCGAGCAAACAAAACACAAAAAATCTTCGCTCTTTGTGTGGAATTTATCTATTTCAAAAGCACGTCTGATCTGAGAGTGAGATCCATCCGCTCACAGGCATATTCCTCGTCACTTTCACAATGACATTAATGCCAATCATAATAACCAGCAGCATCGGCCGAAGCCACCACGGTACACCAGCCTCCGTGGCAGGCCCCTTCCATGCATGATCTCAGTTAATTCTCTGCAAGGCAGGTTCTGTTCTCACCCCATTTTGCTGATAAAAGGTTGAAAGAGGTTAAATCAGTTCATTTTAGATCAGGGGACTCAGACTCAAAAATCTATAAAATAGCAATACTCAGTTTAAATTGTACCTCTTACACAGCTTTCATCTCCTAAGCAAAAACTGAAATGTCCCTTTGTCTGAAAGTGAAATGTCTTAATCTATATACACTAAGGAGAGGGACAACGGCAGGATGGGGGTGCACGTGCTCGGAAGAGGTATCCGGAACTCACTGTTCACTTAAAAACTCTAGGAATAACTCCATTCAGAAACAAAGTTAAGGAGAGAAATTGTTAGTGTGGGGTGAGAGCTCAAAAATTTCCCCAGTAAGGACTTTGGTGGCATTCAAATGCTAGGGGGATAAATATCCTCATTGGAAGCTAAAATGTCAGGGATTTGTTTATTTGTTTTGAGACAGGGTCTAGAGCTGTCACCCAGGCTGCAGTGCAACGACATGGTATCAGCTCACTTCAACCTCCACCTCCCAGGTTCAAGTGACTCTCCTGCCTCAGCCTCCTGAGTACCTGGGATTATAGGCACTCACCACCACAACCAGCTAATTTGTGTACCTTTAGTAGAGACAGGGTTTCATCATGTTGGCCAGGGTGGTCTTAAATACCTGACCTCAGGTTATCCACCTGCCTCGGCCTCCCAAAGTGCTGGAATTAGGGGCGTGAGCCACCATGCCCAGACCAAAAATGGCAAGTGGTTTTTAAAAATGAGATAGAGACTACTTGGGATGAGTATCACTTGACCCTGGGAGGTGGAGGTGGAGGCTGCAGTGAGCCAAGATCATGCCACTGCACTCCAGCCTGGGCAACAGAGTGAAACTCCATTTCAAAAATAAATAAATAAAATAGAGGTAGAAAGAGAATGACAATAAAACTGCCCAGAAAAGTGTAGCATAAAATAAATAAAGTATTACATGGGGTGATTGTTTACATTTATGCTTTTTTTTTTTTTTTTTTTTTTTGTATTTTATGAAACCTCCATTCAGAAGCTTGCTGCTTCATGGTTATATTGGGGAATGCATTGCAAAAAGTTTCTAAACTATCAGGCTGTCTACTGACCGACCATAATTTGTCAAATGAGTGCTGGGGAGGAGATACTATCTCAAGAGGAGTTTGCTGTGGCTGTGACACGCTTGGCACAGACCCGGATGCACCGACCTTAGCCAAGAACGCATTTCGGATTTTAGACAATTCCCTCATTCTGAAAAGAGGCCTGAAGTCAGGAACCCCATAAAATGTTTGCAGTTGAATCTTTGCTGTTCTCAGCTTCCCCTTTGGCTGTTAGCCGCCATTTCAAGCCATTTAGCAAAGGAAGCGAACGGCAAATCTTATCAGAGTGAGGACAGATTCTGCATAGTAATTCACGTTGCAGCTATTTCTGACCACACAGGCTTACCCGCCGTTCCCAAACCTCCAAATTGGTAGGAGAAGGAAGAAGTGTGGAGTATCATTTTATTTGGGGTCATTTTCATAGCCGGTGATGACAGGCACCTACACAATCATAGCCAGCAGATATCATGGGACTTCAGCTGGTCACTCTGTTCCAAGCGCAATTTTAGAACAATGTATTTGTCTTTGTGTTAAAAGCACATGGTACTCATTTCCAGAAAACCATGCCCTGGCATTCCTCTGAAATACTGAGGCTAAAAAGCCCGAATTTTTTTTTTTTTTTTGCCATGGAACAGTGAACATTTATACAATCATTAAAATCGCATCTACCACCATATTTTTTCTCCTTCTCAGTTTTAATACATTTTTGTAATTGCATTGAAGATATTCTAACCCTGTTTTTAGTGCAAAGATAAAATTTATGAACCGTGACAAACATATCATCTCAGAGCCAACCCGAAGGATAACAACGTGCTTGGCGAATCCCAGGCACTTCTTCCCTTCTGCCCATTTTAACGGGGAGGGAGAGAAAAAGAGTTCATCGGAACCCCAGACCTGGAATGCCAGCTGTGGGGGAGGTTCCCAACCGGTGCCTGAAATTCAGGACACATTTCAGGGCAAAGGAGTCATTCACAGAGAAATTCTTCTAAAGCTACGTAACTGGAACTTCGACTAATATGCATTTAAAATTTTTATATTGGGTGTAATTGGGCAGTTTTTGTCAACACAGCCCAAGATATCTAAATAGATTTGTTCTCCCCAATAGCATGCCCAATTCCTTCTTAATTATTTTGCGTACTTTCTTTTTTTCTTTTTCTTTTTTTTTTTTTGAGACGGAGTCTCACTCTGTCACCAGGCTGGAGTGCAATGGTGTGATCTTGGCTTACTACATCCTACGCCTCCTGGGTTCAAGCTATTCACCTGCATCAGCCTCCCGAATAGCTGAGAACACAGGCACGCACCACCACACTCAGATAATTTTTTTTCATTTTAGTAGAGACGAGGATTCACTGTGTAGGCCAGAATGGTCTGGATCTCCTAACCTCGTGATATGCCCACCTCGGCCTCCCAAAGTGCTGGGATTATAGGCATTAGCCACCGTGCCCGGCCCTATGTACTTTCTTGAGTGAATGTTTTTGGGTGATATTAGAGAGCAGGCAGCATAAAATAGCAGAAAGGACAGCACACAAAGTGGCAGAGAACATGAGCCTCAAGGTTCAGGGGGACCGTCTGAAGCCACGTGACCGTGGGCAAGTCCCTGTGCCTCTGACAGCGCTGTCCTCATCAACTCCATAAGGAGAGATCTGGAGTGGACTTCTGAGCTCTAAAATGACAAGTGATGAAGGTACTATTTAAAACAAACTAAAATACCTCCAACTCTGAGACTCTATCCCTGGTGAGGAAATCATTTTCATAAGAAAATCTTCAAAGCCGGTAAGTTCGTAAAAATCCAGCAATCACAGATGTGTGAGCACGTGTTTACTAACGCAGACGGACACCATACATTTTTAAAACATGATTTTGGGGGTTTTCATTTCTTCTTGCAGAGTGTACCCTGGCCATGAAGTCTCCACTGAAGAGAAAGCAAGAGCGAAGACTGACTCCAGACGAACTTTTCTGCCCCATCTCCCGTTTTCTTTAGAAAGGCAGGGTTTTAAATATTTCCTAACTTCACATAATAGCCTTGCATAAGACACAAATGCCAGGAACCGTAATGAAGTGCAGGTAATCTACACAATTTAAAAACACTTATTGTGACAAAATAGATTGACAAGGTATAGACGATACAAGCACATATAAATGAAATGCATCCCACTGGAAAAGCATTTTGCTCACATTGTCATTTACAGCTCCTGAATTAATAGACCAAGAAAGGCACCACCAGCCCCAACAAAATGCCGTAAAACCACTGGCAGCGAGTGGTGTCTCAAAGTTTAATTCCCCTGGGGAGAAAAGGACACTGTCTAATCTGTATTCAGTCCTGACATTGGCCGCATCTGATATGGAACATTAGCTTCTAAGTCTCTCAATAGACTAGTGTCCTTCAGTTTATATTACTTTATGTTAATAGTAGAAAAATTACACACAACATCATTTATCATTGTTACCCTCTGCTATACATCCCATCGCTGATTTTAATATATTTATTTACCCCTGAGATGGTGAGAAATTAAAAATATATATGTTTCGAGAAAAACCTATAGGGAAAGAATCATTGTAAATCTCTTAAAAAAAAAAAAAAAAAACAACTCCCTTGGGGTAGGGGGAATATATTGCATAGCTAAGCTTGTGAATGACAGCACGCTTTCTGCTTAAGGACTCCAGTACAGGCTGTGCAATAATTCCTGGGGCATGAGTGCATAACAAAAAGGCAGCATATTAATGATAAGATAGCTTTTGTTCCCACATCACACCCGTTTTTTTCATTTGTCGATGACATCCTTGGGTTGTATTATTAGCTTTTTTGACATCTGACCTCTAGCTAGGGACAGGCAAGATTTTTTTCTTCTTTTGAAAAGCGGTCAATGCGAGCCTGACGTCTACTCTTTTTTGACCCAGATTCGGCAAGCCCAGAGTGTCACTTCAGTTTGGGTTAAAAATAACAGCAAGGCTTGTTCTTGCTCACGTTGTGGCAAAGGCATCATGGCTTTGGTATCATGACCTCTGTGCCTGGTCCAAGCTCTATCCTTTGCTGCCTATATAGTAAGAGCAAGCTAACCCATCTCTCTGAGCCTCCATTTCCCCAGAAACAAAAGGAGAAGATTGGATTCCATGGGCTACGATTTCTCAGAGCTCCCGTGAGTTTTTAGTAGGTTTTGTTTTTTGGTTTTAGAGACAGGGTCTCACTCCGTCACCCAGGCCAGAGGGCAGTGGTATGATCATGACTTGGCTGCAGTCTTGACCTCTTGCGCTCAAGCAATCCTCCCACCTTGGCCTCTTGAGTAGCTAGAACTACAGGCGTGTGCCACCATGAGCAGCTAATTTTTATATTTTCTGTAGACACAGTCTTGCTATGTTGCCCAAACTGGTCTCGAGCTCCTGGCCTCAAGAAAGCCTCCTGCCTTGACCTCCCAAAGTGCTGGAATTACAGGCATGAGCTAAAGCACCTGGCTTCCAGCACATTTGTGACTAGAGATTTTTCTGGGATAGTGTTTGTTACTTATCAGACTTCCATGAACCTGAACGCATCATCCTATTTTTTCAGATAAGCAAAGGAAGCTCAGGAATACTGACATGACTAAAGCCCCAGGTTGAAAAAGCAGCCAGATCGGAAATGAAACAGTGCCTCAATCCTGCCTGGCACTCTTGTCTTGACTCCAGGCTGCCCCGAGAACATCTCTACAAATTAGAGCAATGGGAATGGGTCTACTTTAGGCATTTGGGGAAATGACTACAAGCTTGTACCTGTCAGGGCTGCCTTTTTAAATCTGATTTTTCATTTATTTATTTTTTTTTACCACGTTGACACTTTAAAATGCATACCTTGTGTCACGCATGATTATACAATACAGTCTTGTCATTTTGTCTTCTTATATGGGTCAGAGGTGGCTGACTTCAGATCATCTTTTCCTTTTAGCACATACTCTTCATTCAGAAGGTACTCACAGATTATGTCATTTATTCCACACCCAATGAGACAGGCAGGACAGGTACAATTTCCTCAATTCTATTGATAAAGAAAGTTAGGGCCTGATAACATGGCTCATGCCTGTAATCCCAGCACTTTGGGAGGCTAGGGTGGACAGATCACTGGAAATCAAGAGTTCGAGATCAGCCTGGCCAACGTGGTGAAACTCCGTCTCTACTAAAAATACAAAAATTAGCCAGGCGTGGTGTATGTGCCTGTAATCCCAGCTACTTGGGAGGCTGAAGCAGGAGAATCAGTTGATCCTAAGAGGCAAGGCTGCAGTGAGCAGAGATTGTGCCACTGTACTCCAACCTGAGCAACAGAGTGAGACTCTATCTAAAAAATAAATTAAAAAAAAGACAAAGAAACTTGGTATCAAAGGCTCTCACTGACCAGCCCCAGCTGATACAGCTATGAATGGCTGGATGGCCACTGGGAACTGAAGCATTGTTCTGACTCCTAGCCCAGGCAGGGCCCTCTCTAATACTTCACAATGATGTTGATAAACAAATGAATCTGTAACGAACATGGACAATAACTCTTTCCAAAAGACAAAATAAAACTGGTATCATTTGTACAAGACTATGCAATTTAAAAGCAATATTGTAAGCAATCTACAATAGAAAGCAAGGCTGAGAAGGCCTTGTGATCACTAAAACCGTTTCTCTTGCTTACTGAAGGCATCACTAGACTACATTTCCCAGACTCCCTTGTAACTGGTTGTGATCATGTGACTGAGGTCTGGCCAATGGGATGTAGGTGGAAGTGATCTCACTGCTTCTAGGTTTGACCCATAATAACTCCTTGGAATGCTGTACTTTTTCTTCTGTCAGTGGCTGGACTTCAAGGATCCAGCAAAGGAGTTGGAGGCTCCAGGGGATGGCTGAGCTCAAGATATCAATTTCTGGGTCCCTGAATCACAGCATGGGAGACCAGTTGCTGAACGTCTGTACTGATTGTTACTTGAGCAAGAAATCAACTACAGTTCTAGGAGTTGTTTGTTACAACAGTTAAGTCAATCCCTGATTAAGTAAATCCCTGAAGAAAGTCCTGGAAGGAAGGCAAGGAGTGTTTCTAAGTGTGATATCTAGGTAGACATTCAGAGCTGTTCTCATTGCCAGGCTAAAGTATTTATTATATACACTGTCTTCAAGGAAATATTACTGCAAACTACCCCAGTGGACCTTAGGATATTTAAACATTTACAAAATGTTTTTTGCTTTATCTTAGACATCATCTGATTTTCTTCCTATCAATTATCTTTCATTTTGTTCACTTACTTATACCTTCCACTTTTGCTTCTATTTGACAATAATAATAATAACCAACATTTATTGGGTACTCGCTATATACTATTCACTCTACTACTTTATTTTTATATTCAATATCTCATTCCATTTTCAAGAATATCAGGTAGATGTCATTATTGTCCCATTTACAGATGGAAAAACTGAGGTTGCGAAATATGAGACTTGTCCACTAGATTGAATCCCCAGAGCCACACCCAATGCTGATTGTTAATAAAAAAATAAAAATTCAAAAAAACAAATATAAATGAGTGTTAAATTGGTAAGTGAGGCCACTGTGTCAGACAACTGTGTGAGAAATCATACCCCAAATCCTTTTTTCAGAATTGGGAAGACTAAGCAGTAGCCTAAAGCCCCGAGTTTGATGTAGAGGATCTTGGGAGCACTCCATCTAGACAGATGTTAAAGACAGTTACTCGTTGTGGGTCCATGGGTGGCCTTCCCAATTCAAGGGCTCCCTTTCCATTCTCATCCACAAAACAGCTGGGAAGACAGAAGGGCATGGTGGTCAAGAGCTAGCTTTCAGGGGGCAGGATTGCCTGGACTTAAAATCTACCCTCTACTTAACATCATGGGCAAATTATATAAAGGTTTTATGCCTCTGTTTCCTTACATGTAGAAAGAGAGTATCTGTAAAGTGTGAATAACATAGCGGCCACAAAGCACTTAGCACAGTATCTGACACCTTTAGAACACTCAATAAATGTAAGACGTTATTGCTGTCATTATCAATATCATCACTATCACCTCCTCCACCAACAGCACCACCCTCTAAAACAGGATCTGCTTAACCACCATCGTCCAAAATGAGTTGGCTAGAAAAACTGCCAGCTCATAGATCAGTGTGAAGCCTCCAACTCCCATTACTTACTTCCCAAAATGCTTTTGTGATGATGGTAAGATTTCCCAAAACACTTTTGTGATGATTGTAAGACTTCCCAAAATGCTTTGTGATGATGGTAAGATTAATTTATCAATCACAGATATGTGCAGTATGCCAGGCACAGGGCTAACATACAAAAGGGAAGTCATTTCTTTGTCACTAACCAAGTCAAGGGCAGACAGGTACCAGTAGCCACAGCTGGCAGTTCTGTGCCCTGTGTCTGCATCTTCTGCATTAGACAGGGTCTGCCTGCACTCACAGACTGAAGACATGTGTCTCCATCTTCCCAGGCCAGAGCATCACTTTGATAGCAGAGCTAATAATAACAGTAAGTATAAAGACAAAGATAACAGCTGCAGGAATGATAGCAGCAGCTATAATTCACCAAGGTCCAGCTATGGGTCAGCCATTGTGCTGACCACATGAAGACTGTACTTTACTTAATTCTCACAGCAACACTAAGAGGTATTAGGGTTATTATCTCTTAGATATTATTTACCCATATTTTTTGGATGAGAAAATTGGTATTCAGAGGGTTTGGGTATTTTGCCTGAGGAGACACAGATAGAAGGAACTAGAGACTCCTGGGAACTTGTAAACAACAAAAATTTATTTCTCACTGTTCTAGAGGCTGGGAAGTCCAAGATGAAGAAGGCAGCAAATTCAGTGTTTGGCCAGAGTCCCGCTTCCTCAGAGATTCATGGACAGTCTTACTGCTGTCTCACATGTGGAAGAAGGAAGGTAGCTCTCTGGGGCCACTTTCATAAGGGCACTCATCCAATTATGAGGGCTCTGTCTTCATGTCCACATCACCTCCCCAAAGACCCCATCTCCTAACAAATGAATGTTGGGGGGACACAGACATCATGACCATAGTGGGATTTGAATTCAGGCTGCTGTAACTCAAAGCCTGTGTTACTAAGAACTTTGTTAAATGGCATAAGTCTTTCTGAGCCCTACCTGCCCTAGATTCCCTTCCATATAAAAAATTTCATTTTCTTTTTCTTCAAATATTTCATTTTTTTTTTTTAGAGACAAGGACTTGAACTCTTGCCCTGAAATGATTCTCCTGCCTCGGCCTCCCCACATGGTGGGATTACAGTTATGAACCACCTTGCTCAGCCAAACATTTTCATTATTTCTTTTTTTTTTTTGACAGAGTTTCGCTGTTGTTACCCAGACTGGAATGCAATGGCACGATCTCGGCTCACCGCAACCTCTGTATCCTGGGTTCAAGCAATTCTCCTGCCTCAGCCTCCCGAGTAGCTGGGCCTACAGGCACACACCAACATGCCCGGCTAATTTTTATTTTTATTTTTTGTATTTTTAGTAGAGACGGGGTTTCACCTTGTTGACCAGGATGGTCTTGATCTCTTGACCTCATGATCCACCCGCCTCGGCTTCCCAAAGTGCTGGGATTATAGGCGTGAGTCACCGCACCCAGCCCATTTTCATTATTTCTAACCTGGATTCCTCTTCAAACCCTTGTAGACAAAGTTTATCCCACTGCAAGGATGAATTGCATTTGCAGTGTTTCTGAATGAAATCATAAGCCATTACGGAAGTAATGGCTGAATAGTCTGAAAAAACAAAATAATTGTGCTGTGTGCTATGTGGGCACACTGAATAATATTTAAACAATAAAGATTACCTCTTATGTACTATAGCTGTGTTGTATGTGAATAACTGGAATCGTTTAATCATTATGAGCTAATGACCTACAAAATTTCATTTAAAAAAATGAAGTCATATCTGGGTCTCTGGAAAGCAAAATTGGATAAAAAATGAGGAAAGTCAATGTTCAATTTTTATTCTTGAGCAGAGAGCAGCCACAGAATCTGTGCAGTATATACCAAGCTTCAACATTTAAATAGAAGCAGGGGCCCAGCAAGGTGGCTTATGCCCGGAATCCCAGCATTTTGGGAGGCCAAGGCAGGCGAATCTCCGGAGACCAGGAGTCCGAGATCAACCAGTGCAACATGGCAAAACCCCGTCTCTACAAAAAATACAAAAATTAGCTGGGCACATGGTCCCAGCTTCTTGGGAGGCTGAAGTGTGAGGATCACTTGGACCCAGGAGGCAGCAGTTGCAGTGAGCTGAGATTGTATCACTTCACCCCAGCCTGGGCAACAGAGTGAGACCCTGTCTCAAAAAATAGATACATAGAAAGATGGAGGAGGGGAATTCTGCATCTTAAGGAACTTAATGGTATCACTTGAGCACCAACCAAATAAAAAGGTTTCCTGTTGCTGTGCCACGGTTATCAAGGTTTTGGTCTGTGACTTTCCTTCTGTCTGCTCCATGCTCCGTCCTTCTAGTGTGGAATCTGTTACTGCTCAACCCCCAGGGTGAACAGAGAGGACAGCAAAGGACAATCAGAGCTCCCTGATGGCAATCTCGGTGAGGATCCTGGCCTTCCTGGGCATTCCCATCCCGATCCACTCTTTGCTTTGGCTAACCCTCATCTTAAGATTTCTATAGGTGAGATGCCCCCGTAGACTTGTATGATAAGCTCCATCTACTGCCTATCCCAAGGGAATCCTTCCTCTTCCCTTACTAAAATAACCATGATTCTGTTTGGGTGACAGAGTCCTGGGCAATGAATCAAAATCAATCTAAGCCAGCGTGATGTGATAAATCCGTATTAAATGACCCTAAGATTTTACTAACCCCTTATCCATGCCTTCTGCCGTGCAGTCTTGCAGCGCCTTCTCGGTCTGTAAGTGGGACATAATTCTTCACCCAAAAGTACGACCATACGATCCGCTCTGGCCCAGAATGAGGAAGTGATGGGGAGCCATCTCCGAGCTTTGTGTGTTTCTGCCTGTTTTGTATGTTTCTACCTTTAACTATGAAAAAGTAGAAGCAGAGGAGAGGGGAGCAGAGGAGAGGGACCCAAGGTAGGGCTGGGTTGTTCCAGCCATGTCCAGCCTAGATGAGCCCACTGCTAGCCCACTGCCAGACCCATGAGCAAGATGAGCTGAGCAACACAGGGGAGCTTAGCCAAGGTCAGTTCAAACCCAGAGACGGTGAGAATCAAATGTTTACTGCTACAGGCCACTGAAGTCTAATGGTAGTGCAGTCAGCCTGCAGCAATGACTAAGGGACCCAGGTGACATTCTACTTCCTAGCACCAGGGACAGGTCTAAGCTGACTATGGGACGTAGTTCAAGTGGAAATAAGGGAAAGTCCGCTACTGGCTTCTGAAGGAAATTTCCCCCTTATACAAAGAAACAAAGAAAAATAACAAAAACTTGTGAAGAGGAGGCCTCTTGTGTTTGTTGCTGTTGTTGTTCATTTGATTGGTTGGTTGGTTCTTTTTGAGACAGTCTCGCTGTTACCCTGGCACAGTGGTGCATCTCAGCTCGCTGCAACCTCTGCCTCCTGGGTTCAGGCGATTCTCCTGTCTCAGCCTCTCAAGTAGCTGGGATTACAGACAGGCGTCACCACGCCCAGCTAATTTTTTTGTATTTTTAGTAGAGACGGGGTTTCACCATGTTGGCTGGGCTGGTTTTGAACGTCAGACCTCAAGTGATCTGTCCGCCTCAACCTCCCCAAGTGCTGGGATGACAGGCATGAGCCACCACACCCAGCCCTTTTGTTTGCCTCAGACTCACTAACTTGAGATGCCTGCAAAGGTGTGATCCTCAGAGCAGTGGAACCTATCTGGGGAACACTGGGAAGGGCCGAGACCACAACAGGGCAAAGTGCTGAGATCAAGGAGACACTCAGGCAGCCCTGGAACCGTCTCACCAAATGATGCGTTTCATGAGATGCAAGGTGTTTCCACTGCCCATGCCAGTCTCAGGGAGGCTGCTCCTGCCTGCTGAATGCTTCCCAACACACGAGTCTGAGACTGTCGTTGTCCAGAGCCACAGCAGTCACTGCATCACCAGATACACATGAAACCCCAGTGCCTGGTAGATGGGAAGGAGGGTGGTATATATGCTTCCAGTGAGGTCATGATGCCGCCCATCCCAGCAACTTACAGAGATGCAGCCCCCATCCAGATGGCAGTCAGGACAGCACTCAGTTGCCAGTTACTCTTCCCACTGACCTCCAACCCCTCCTTCCCTGTCCTTCCTTCAGGGGCCCTGTGTGAAGGCTTCTGATGGAGAACAACAAAGATTTCCTTTTCTTCAGTTTTTTTTTTTGTTGTTGAGACAGGATCTGGCTCTGTTACCCCAGACTGGAGTGCAATGGTGTGATCTTGGCTCACTGCAATCTCCACTTCCCGGGCTCAGATGATCCTCCCACCTCAGCCTCCTGAGTAGCTGGGGCCACTGGCAGACGCCAACACGCCCAGCTAACTTATCTGTTGTTTGTAGAGACGGGTTTCACCATGTTGTCCAGGCTGGTCTCAAACTCCTAGGCTTATGTGATCCTCCCCCTTCAGCCTCCCGAAGTCCTAGGGTTACAGGCGTGAGCCAACGAGATTTTACTAGTACCACTTATTTGTAAACCACAGCCTTGTTTTGATTCTCTCAGAACCTTTGTACTTATGTCTTATGTCCAAGGCATGGGGGGAGGAAGAAATAAAATTAATCTTCCAGAGAGAAAACAGGCTCTTCTTTTCAGTTTCTGCTTATCTCCTCCGTGTTCAATAGCATCGCCCATGGTAGTAGATACTGGTATTTTTTGGCTGAATTCTTAAAGTTGTACATAGACCTTCTGACTTTTCTGGAGCAGATTTAAGTTGACTGGGTGTAGGCTAAAAATAATAATCCTAAACCTGTAATCCCAGCACTTTGGGAGACTGAGGTGGGCCAATCACTTGATGTCAGGAGTTCAAGACCAGCCTAGGCAACATGATGAAACTCTGTCTGTACTAAAAATACAAAAATTAGTCAGACTTGGTGGCATGCGCCTGTAATTCCAGCTACTTGGGAGGCTGAAGCAGGAGAAGCTCTAGAATCCAGGAGGCAGAGGTTGCAGTGAGCTGAGATTGCATCACTGCACTCCAGCCTGGGGGACACAGCCAGACCCTGTCTCATAAAATAAAATAATAACCCTAAAACAATGAAAGAATTCGATTTTATGTACTGAATGCTTCCTCTGTGCAATGTGTTATGCTAAAAGCCTTACACGAATCATCTTTACGCCTCTTGAGAGTCCAATAAGGAAAGAACAACTATTGTTAGCATTTTACAGCCAGGGAAACTGAGGCTTGGAGAGGTGAAGTAACTTGTCCAAAGTCCAAAGTCACATGGCTAAGTGGCAGAACTGGAGTTTAAGTTCATGGCTGTCTGATTTGGGAGCCCAAGATCCTTCCTAATCATGCTGCCATATGGTCAGGGGAATCAATGAAAATATGTCCCCTAAAGCCAGAGGGGAAAAACTGGAAACTGAGATTTCCTGCAAGTTGTACATTGTGGTGTTTGGGAGCTGGCTGACTCTGGTTCACAAGAGTTGATGGTTAACTTTTCAAAAATTATGCAGGTGAGTTACTGAATACTGCCATGATTAAAATTTTAATTTTATTGATCTTAAAATTCATATGGAAATGCAAGGGATCCAGAATACCCAAAACAATCTTGAAAATGAACAAAGTTAGAGGATTCACCATTCCCAATTTCAAAACTTATACAGAGTTAAGGTAATCAAAACAGTGTGGCAGTGGCATAAGGATAGACATACAGATCAATGGGAAATAATTGAGTCCAGAAAGAAATCCTTACATTTATCTCCAATTGATCTCTGATGATCAATTAAAATCTTTTTAATCAATGCTTCTGGGAAACTGGATATTCACATTCAAAAGAATAAAGTCCAATGCCTACCTTGAACTATACAGAAAAATTAACATAAAATGGATCAAAGGTCTTAAAGTAAGTACTAACAGTATGAAAGTCTGAGAAGAAAATCGAGAGGTTATTCAGGGAGTAACTCTTTTCTGAAGAGTATCACACCACCATGACAATCAACACAGAAGACTCCTCTCACCAAATGTGAGAGGATTTGGATTTGACAGTGTATTGTTAGATTCAACACCTAAAATATAAGGAACAACAAAAAATAAATAAATTGGACTTCATCAAAATTTAAAACTTTGTTCATTACAAGACACTATCAAAAGAGGAAAAAGACTACCTATAGAATGACAGAAAATGTCTGCAAATCATTTATATGGTAAGGGTCTAGTATCCAAAATATATCAACAACTTTTACAACTCAACTTTCTCCATATACCAAGCAGTGCACAGCAGCTGGATGTCCTCCAATTCAATCCTGACATTGTCCACCTGGGGTTAACTGGAGGTTGGAGCCTCAGTCCCCAAGACTGGCCCCCACAGCCCTAGAAACCAGCAGCAAGTCAGAGTCTCCACAACTTCTGGCTAAGCAGCTTCAGGTTAGAGTTCCCATAACTCCCTCTTCGGGTTTGCATTTGCTGGAGCAGATCACAGAACTCAGGGAAACACTTGCTTCCACTTACTGGTTTATTAGAAAGGACTGTACTAAGGATACAGATGAAGAGGCACATAGGGCGAGTTACCGGGGAAGGGGCATGGAGCTTCCTGGCCCTCCCTAAGCAGCCATGCTCAAGGAACCTCCATGAGTTCAGCTAATTGGAAGCTCTCAAACCCAGTTCTCTTGGGTTTTTAAGGAAGCTTCAAGACATCAATGATCCTTCCCCCAGGGAAAAGGGCAGAACACTCTCCCTTCCCCCGCCACCTTCTCTCTTTCTCTCTCTCTCTCTCTCTCTCTCTCTCTCTCTCTCTCTCTCTCTCTCTCTCTCTCGGGAGGGTCTGAAGATTCACAGTCAGAAAGGTGGGAAAGATTACAGTACTGCTGTAGGGCAGGTGAAAGGAGGAAAGAAGAGGTTCTGTTTTCTGAGGCCTAACACACCCAACACTGTAACAAAAAACTGCAACAAGGGCTATGAGAGTCATGAGCCAGGAACCCTATACATATCATAACACCACAGGGATAAATGTTTATGACTTTGGATTTGGCAATGGGTTCTTAGATGCCACACCACAAACACAAGCAACAACCAAAGTAGATAAAGTGGACTTCATCAAAATTTAAAACATTTGTTCATCCAAAGACACTACCAAAAGGGTAAAAAGACTACCCACAGATTGAGAGAAAATGTTTGCAAATCATTTAGGTGATAAGGGTCTAGTATCCCAAATACATAAACAACTTTTACAACTCAACAACAAAAGACAGAAGACCCAATTAAAAAAACAAGCAAAGGACTTGAATCCACAGTTCTATAAAAGAGAAATACAAATAACCAGTAAGCACATAAAAATACTCAACATCATTAATCATTTGGAAAATGCAAGTCAAAACCACAATGAATACAATTTCATACCTCCTAGCATGGCTATAATTAAAGAAAACAGAGAATACAAGTGTTGGCAAGGATGTGGAGAAACTGGAACCTTCGTAGATTGCTGGTAGAAATGTAAAATGGTGCAGCCTCCATGGAAAACAATTTGGTGGTTTCTCCTAAAGTTAAATATAAAATTACCATATGACCTAGCAATTCCACTTCCAAAAATATACTCAAGAAGGGAAAACAGGAGTTTGCAGAAAACAGTACACGGGTAATCATAGCAGCATAACTCATAATAGTCAAAAAGTAGAAACAATTCAATGATCCTCAGCTAGTAAATGGATAAACGAAATGTAGTTTATCCATGTAATAAAATATCACTCAACCAGTAAAATGAAGTACTGATACATTCTACAACATAGATGAACCTTGAAAGCATGTTAAAGGCAAGAAGCCAGACACAAAAGGCCACACATTTTTGTGATTCTATTTATATGAAATATCCAGAATAGTCAAATCTATTAGAAAAACAAAAGCAGATGAGTAGGTGGTTATGAGGGGCTGGGGGAAGAGGAAATGGGGAATGACCACTTAATGGATATGGGGTTTCTTTTAGGGGAGTGGTGTGATGGTAACAATGTTGTGAAATAAGTGCTGATTGTGGCAAGTACTGTGAATGCGTTAAAAGCCACTGCATTTTACGCTTTAAAATGGTCAAAGTCGTGAATTTTTTTCTTTTTTTTTTGAGACAGAGTCTCTCTCTGTCACCCAGGCTGGACTGCAATGGTGCAATCTTGGCTCACTGCAACCTCTGCCTCCCAGGTTCAAGTGATTCTCCTGCCTTAGCCTCCTGAGTAACTGGGATTATAGGCACCCATGACCACACCTGGCTAATTTTTGTTTATTTAGTAGGGACAGGGTTTCTCCATGTTGCCTGGGCCGGTCTGTAACTCCCGACCTCAAGTGATCCGCCCACCTCAGCCTCCCAAGGTGCTGACCCCAAAGTGATGGATTTTATGTTATGTAAATCTTACCACAATTAGAAAATCCATAAAGCATGTATTTGAAAAGCTCCTGGCATGGAGGAGATGTTGTATAGGCGCTGGCTGTCTCTAGTGACAAGCTTTTTAAAGGAAATAGTGATGGAGTGATGTGACAAATTGACAAGTATGAGCACAGAGTTACTTTTACAGATGGACAAACATATTCTAAAATCAGATTTTGATGAAAATTGCACAACCATGGGAATCTACTAAAAAACAGGGAAGGTTCCACTTCAAATGAACTTATTGCAAGGTGTATCAATTATATTTCAATAAGCTTACTATTAAATAAATTACACTAAAAAGTAATAAGTACTCAAAACATATGAGTTCTAAATTGATTTACGACATTTTACTATTACCGAGGCTCGTGAGGTCATTTACTGTATTGTGTGAATGGTGAAAATAGTATATAATGACGTGTTCCCCAACTCCACATTCAGTGATCTCATACTTGTAACTTAAAATTGGCCATGGTGTCTGTATTTACACCATAGAAACAGACATCCACTACAAATCAAGGTGTGATTTATTGCTTTATTGTCTAGACTTAAGAAAGTGGTGTGGAAAATATGAATTCAGGCTGGGGGTGGTGGCTCATGCCTGTAATCCCAGCACTTTGGGAGGCAGCTATGGGCGAATCACCTGAGGTCAGGAGTTGAAAACTAGCCTGGCTACCATGAGGAAACCCCATCTCTACTAAAAATTCAAAACAAATCAGCTGGGCATGGTGGCCAGTGTGTATAATCTCAGCTACTCAGGAGGCTGAGGCATTAGAATGGCTTGAACCCAGGAGGTGGAGGTTGCAGTGAGCCGAGATTGCACAACTGCACTCCAGCCTGGGCAACAGAATGAGACACCATTTCAAAAAAAAAAAAGGAAATATTAATTCAAACTCAGAAGTGTGTCACTCTACAGATGCTACATTATAAATAGCAGGAAAGAAATGCAGACATATTTTTTAGTATTTTAAAACCATTATCCAGTTCAGCAAAGAAGGAAAAGTGAAGTTCTAACACGTGACTGAGTTGTTTCATTTTCACCTTACTGAATAAAAATGAAAATATCAACCAATATTCATGTTGCAGCTACATACTGCAGTTTTACACTGCAACAATGGTTTCATAATGGATGTAACAGTGAAGCAAAAATCAGCAGAAGCATTTGCTATTTTTTGACTATCTCAAATTTATAAGAAACAGTACTGTGTACACTAATTATTGTCAATTACAATTCCATGTACTCATATTTTATAGCAGTAAATAATGTGTGTGTGTGTGTGTGTGTGTGTGTGTGTGTGTGTGTGTGTGTGTAGGTGCACAGTTTGTTTGTTTTTCAGAGAGCCAGTTGTCGATCATTTACCAGCGCACCACTGGCTGCTGAACTGCATGCTCCAGAGTGAGACCCCCTCGAGTCCCCAAGCAGCCTTAACTGAGTTTCTCCCCTAGCGGCTGTTGCCCAGAGAAACATTTAGAGCAGGGTGCTGAAAGGTGCTGCTGGGAAGTGAGAATTTCTGCAGCCAAAGGTTGCACCTGCCCATTGAAGGCAGGAGGAGAGAGAATTACTGCAGCCTTATCTCCTTTGCTGGGAGCGCCTGCTGGCAAAAGACGCTTCACCTTACTTTGCTTACTTCTTAGACAGCCAGTCACAGTTGGTCATTGTTTTTAGTTTTACATACCAATATTGAATTATTTCTATGGATGTTATTTCTCAATTAATATATTCCCTGGAGATAGCCCAAGCCTTCAGGATTTAACTTCTCCTTGGCTATAATTGCTGCTGCCACACGTACCACCTAGGGGCTGGTTTCATGTTCCTCTGTCTACTTTTGCCCACAGGACCTTCTGAATAGCTGCAGAAGGGGCACCTCGCTTCTTCATATGGGGTCATAGGTTGTGAGTATGACCCTGGATTGTCAAGAGGCACTCACTCGATGCTAAAGAGAGCACACAGACTCCTTCAACCATGAGTATCCCTTGGTGATCCTTGGGACTAACAGATGTGAGTCCTTATTATGAAGGTCAGGAGCTGACCCTGCAGTCACTGGACTGTCTTTCAGACTGCCCACCAGGCTCCCTGCCTCATCAGCCACCTGGCTGGGGGCCGCTAAAACAATAACAATGGGAACCACTGACACTGATTGAGAGCCTAGCGAATGCCAAACTCTCTTCTAATTACTTTATATCTATTATCTCATTCAATCCTTAAAACAGCTCTTTGACGCCAATTCCTATTATCAGTTCCCACATTGTAGATGAGGAACCTGAAGCTCAGAGAGATGAAATAATTGGTTAAAAGTCACAAACCTGGCAACCTAGCTCCAGAGACTGTACTTTAATCTACTATATTCATAATCCCAAAATGCGTAAGAACTTTACTTGCCAGTTGCCTAAGGACTCCTGGATGGAGAAAAACTAAGCAGAGTCACAGATGTCTGATTCTTTACTCTTCAGCTCCAATGAGGAGATCGGAGACCTGTGATCTCATCAGGGTCACAAAAGGAGTCAGGGCTTGACTTGCTGTCTCTTTTTTGCCTGTAAGCCTGAGCTTATCCATTCCTAAGCCTCAGTTTCCTCATCTATAAAAGGAGGGTAACAGTACCTACCTGTGACAAGGGTTGAATGATTGAATGATGTGCACGTAAAACAGGAAAAGCAATGTGACTTATAGGGTAGTTATGAGAAGTTGGTGTTATTGCATTTAAAGACCCATAAGCACTGCATGGTACACAGTAAGTGCTCAGTAAATGCTATCTGTTGATATCCTCATCATCATCATCAACACCATCACCATCACCACCATCATCATCATTATCACCAACATCATTATCATGAGCATCACCATCATGATCACCATCATCATCACAATCATCAGCAGCAGCATCAGCCTCATCAGCATCACCACCATCATTATCATCAGCATCACCATCATTATCAATCACCATCATGATCACCATCACCATCATCACCATTATCACCACCATCAGCAGCAGCAGCATCACCATCATGATCACCATCACCATCATCACCACCATCATCACCATCATCGTGATCACCAATATCACCACCATCATTATCACCATCACCATCATCACCATTATCACCATCATCATCAGCATCACCATCATGATCACCATCACCATCATCACCACCATCATCACCATCATCGTGATCACCATTATCCCCACCATCATCAGCAGCAGCATCACCATCATCACCAACATCATCATCATCATCACCACCATCATCACCATCATCATCACCATCATCTCCACCATCATTATCACCATCACCATCATCACAATTATCACCCCCATCATTAACATCATCAGCATCACCATCACCATCATCATCATCATCACCACCATCATTATCACCATCATCATCAGCATCACCATCATGATCACCATCACCATCATCACCACCATCATCACCATCATCGTGATCACCAATATCACCACCATCATTATCACCATCACCATCATCACCATTATCACCATCATCATCAGCATCACCATCATTATCACCATCACCATCATCACCATCATCACCATCATTATCATCACCAGCATCACCACCACTAACATCAACATCACCATCATCACCACCATCATTATCACCATCATCATCAGCATCACCATCCTGATCGCCATGATTATCACAATCATCATCATCCTCATCATCGCCATCATCACCAGCATTACCATCACCATCACCACCATCATTATCACCATCACCATCATCACCACCATCATTATCACATCACCTTCATCACCATTGTCACCACCATCATCATCATCAGCATCACCATCATGATCACCATCACCATCATCATCACTATCATCATCACTATCATTATCACCATCACCATGATCACCATTATCATCACCATCATTATCATCAGCAGCATCACCATCATTATCACCATGATTATCATCACAATCATCACCATCATCACCACCATCATTATCACCATCACCATCATCACCATTATCACCACCATCATTATCATCACCAGCATCACCACCACTAACATCAACATCACCATTATCACCACCATCATTATGATCACCAGCATCACCATCACTATCATCATCACCATCATTATCATCATCACCAGCATCACCACCACCATCATTATCATCACCAGCATCACCACCACTAACATCAACATCATCACCATCATCATCACCAGCATTACCATCACCATCACCACCACCATCATCACCAGCATCACCATTACTGTCATCATCATCACCAAAATCCTCAACACCACTATCATCATCACCATCATCAGCATCATCATATCACCATCATCACCAACATCGACACCATCACCCTCATCTTCATCACTGTCACCATGATCATCTTCATCATATTCAGAAGACATTTATGTCTTTGTAAAAGATAAGGGGTATGCCATTCACATTCTTGGTATCCCACAAATATTAGTCCCTCTCCTTCCCAAAGGCAGAGGGCTTCAAGTCTCATACACATCACCCTCTTACAGACCCATTCTAGCCTCTCACAGCTCTCTGTCAGAGGCTCTTGCTTTGGTAAACAGTAACGTTTCCCAGAAAGACCTTACACAAAATACAGCGGGGTTGTGTGTACAAACTCCTTCCTTTCTTCTCTCTCTTGGTCGTGTAGCTAATAATTTTCCTCCCCTTCAAGGCCTGGCCCCCTGGGCCCTCTCCATCAGCCCAGGCCTGTCTCCACTGGCTATGGCATGGTTTATTCAACTGTAGAGTGTCAAACAGACACTGGAAGGAGAGCTTAACAGGAGCCTGTTAAAATCTAAATGCCTCTGGTGCATGTATCTTCAGCTATCAGGCAGCCATTATAAAAGATGGGCCAACTCTTATCCATAGGGAGGCATGCTTTTGTTTTGATTTGTTGATGCTTTTCCTGAGAATCTGATCATAGCTGCCCATTTTTGTGGATATAGGTGCACTGCTGATGCTTTCCATATTGAGTTTAAGTGACAATTAAAATGACTTCAGAAAGGTCACACTACAATTCAATATTGTAACTCAAAATCACTGTGTACAGAGGAAGGCATAGAAATGGCCTGATGTATGATAAATCTATGTCTAACTAAGTGAAAGAGCCTTTGTAATAGATACATAAAATAATACATTCTGAGAGAGAAGACACGTTTGGATCACTGTGTAATTAACAATGTTCTTCCCACTCTTAGTGAAACATAACAATATATCTTATAACTGATTGATTGCATCACATATTTATAAAATATAGCATATAAGGCTTTGTAATGCCATAGTAATGTGGTCCAAAATACCTCAAATTGCACATATAGTATGATCACAATTGGGAAAATGCAAAGCAAAATAAAACAGGAGATAGAAAAGAAAGACTGGAAAGAAATAAACATGAAAGTTAATGGAGCCTGTATTTGGGAGGAGAATAAAGACAGAATCCTCTTTGGCTGGTAGAGGGGAAGGGAATGCATTAATAATTTTTCATCCATCACTCTTGAATTCAATTATCAAGCAGTTCGGATGACTTTTCCTCCCCACTCCAGAAGCGTATTTAGAATCTTTGGAGTGCAGTGGAATACAAATGTTGGAAGCATTGTCCCAGGATAAGAGACGTGAGCTCTACCTTTCTTTAGAAATTCTAGAAGCTGTGGCAAAAACAGTGCCCAAAGAAAAGAAGGCAAATGGAGAGCATGGAAAGGGAGAAAGAAGAGTTGTTGAGAAAGCTCATGCAGCTGAAGATAAAGACGGCGGTCACTGGAGAGGAGATGGAAACCAGAGCGGAGAAGTCCGGGGGCTCCATCACAAGAGGCAGGTGGCCTGAAGGGGAAAGACAGTGAAGGTGGAGGCAAGGAGAGAAGGCTGGAGGGAGAAATGAAAGTGAGTGAAGGTTGTGATTTACATCTGCTGCCACATGTAACAGCCTCATCCATTTCCCCCCCGGCCCAAACTCCACCTACCCTTCCAAAGAGAGAGAGAGCAAGTTCACCAAGATCTGGCAGTGGTTTAAAGGGCAGGTTTTGGAACCAAATTGCTTGTGCTACAGTCCTCTGCCTCAGTTTACCTGCAGCATGAGGAGAATAACGTTACTTATTTCACAGGGTTGTTTTTACACATAAAAACCTGTAAACATTGTATGGAGTGAATAAGTGCTGAATGCATGTTACCTGCTAATATCACTGCTATCTTAGAAGACAATATTCATGGCTTTGACTGACTGATTTTATTTGAGATGGAGTCTCGCTCTGTTGCCCAGGCTGGAGTGCCACGGCGCCATCTCAGCTCACTGCATCATCCGCCTCCCAAGTTCAAGGGATTCTCTTAGGTGGGATTAGGTGCATGTCATCATGCCCAGCTACTTTTCATATTTTTAATAGAGATGGGGTTTCGCCATGTTGGTTAGGCTGGTCTTAAACTTCTGGCCTCAAGTGATCCGCCCGCCTTGGCCTCCGGAAGTGCTGGGATTACAGGCGTGAACCACTGCACCCGGCCCAACATTCATGTCTTTGTAAAAGATTAAATAACTTTTGGATAAAGTTGTGGGTGGCGGCTGGCAGGGAGATAAACATGTTTTAAAGAGGAAGTACACAAAAACAGCAGGTATTAACCCTTTGCCCTTAAGAAGATCATGCTGTCTAAACCTTGAATGCCAGCTGCTAAAAGAAAAGCAGTTCTTGAAATGAAGGTGGCCTCCTTCGTGGTGAGGATAGTAAAGGGTGGGTTAGAGGCGGGAGCGTGCGGTCAGACTGGTGGACAGCAAGGTGGGGAGGGGGGTGGTGTGCAGATTCCTGAGACCTGAAACACAGCTACCCTTCCCCTTATACAGGCATAAATACTTTACATAATTTACCCAGGATGTTAAGTAGAGGATAGATTTTAAGTCCGGGCAGCCCAACGCCCTGCAAGCTAGCTCTTGACCACCATGCCCTTCTGTCTTCCCAGCTGTTTTGTGAATGAGAATGGAAAGGGAACCCTTGAATTGGGAAGGCCACCCATGGACCCACAACGAGTAATTGTCTTTAACATCTGTCTAGATGGAGTGCTCACAAGATCCTCTACATCAAACTCGGGGCTTTAGGCCACTGCTGAGTCTTCCCAATACTGAAAAAAGGATTCAGGGTATGATTTCTCACACAGATGTCTGACACGGTGCTTTCTGGGAGCACCGGGCCTCACTTACCAATTTAACACTCATTTATAATTCTGTTTTTTGAATTTTTATTTTTTTTATTAACAGACAATTGGCATTGGGTGTGGCTCTGGGAATTCAACCTAGTGGACAAGTCTCATATTTCTCAACCTCAGTTTTTCCATCTGTAAATGGGACGATAATGACATTTACCTAATATACTTGAGAATGGAAAGAGATATTGAATATAAGGTATCTAGTAGATTGGGTAGCGTATAGTGAGTACCCAATAAATGTTAATTATTATTGTTATTATTGTCAAATAAAAGCCAAAGTATAAGGTTTAAGTAAGTGAACAAAATGAAAGAGAACTGATGAGGAAAGTCCGATGATGTCTGGGTTAGGGGTGAGAGGGTGCAGTGAGACTAACGGGATACCACTGGTGGATAGCAAGATGGGGTGCAGATTTCTGAGATCTGAAACACAGCTCCCCTTTCCCGTCCTTCCAACTTTTAAAACACTGAGATGCAGAATTTCCAAAATAGCTCTATTTATAGCTGAGTGCCCAGTTACGGGCAGACATTAAAGAAGTCCCACCCACGGAGGCTCTGGAACAAGCCAAGGGTCGCAACACATCCCATCAACACCTCAGTTGTGGTGAATGTGTCATCATTTCCCTGTCTTGATTTACCTGTCAAAAACAACAGCCTTTGTTTGGCTCTAGATGCTACCTCGTAATTCGGAGCGTTCTGTTTTCAGGAGGTTGCAAAAGAATCTTCCAAATGTGGAGCGGGGGCAGAGGCGTCAGCCACTCCTCCGGCCGGTCCAGTCTGCAGGCTGGCCCGGAGGTTTCGGTCCAAGTCATCCGGCACACTTCTGCTGCTGCTCTCTGACCCACGCTCCCCGAGGCAGCCAGACAGATGTTTTAAAAACATCCCAGTCCTGCTTAAATCCCTCCGGAGGCTTTCTTTATTCTTTAACAGTGAAATCCTAGCTGCCATCCACCACTATCCCCCATCCCATGCCACGTCAGCCCTACACGCCGCTTTCTTGCTGTAGCTCACACCGAGGCTGAGCTCTTTTCTGCCTCAGGGACTCTGCACTTCTGCTCACCTTGCCCAGACCGTTCCCCCATGCAGCCCTGGCGCTGTTTCATTCCTGAGTTCAAACGTCACCTCCTTCGAATGGTCTTCCCTGACTTTCCTCCTCCAGTTTAATTCCTTTAATGCGCTAGTCACAGTTGGTATTTATCGTGTCTATTACTCGCTTACCCACCTACTGTCTTCTTCCCCCGGATCACGGGAGTTCTCTTGAGTCAGAGGCCTTTATGTTTTTGACTTGTTTATCATTTTATTTCAGCACTCAGCTCTGCATGACATCCGAAGGATGACAGCTCAGTGAATGAATGAATCAATCAATCATCAGTGAATGAATAAACCAATCAATTCATGAGTGAGTGAATGTGGCCTTAAGCTTCTTGAGTTGGAGATAACAAGACCTTTATGGGTCCCCCTCTCCTGACCCCCCAGCTTCCAGAGATCATAAGAATGGTATGGGTGTCTTGTTTCGGAAGGGGAAGAGAGAGCCAGGCGAGGGTTGCAGAAGAGGGCATGCAGGTTGCCAGAGCCTCACCCCAAGCTGTGTAGAACCCCAGGGACTGACAGGGACCTGAAGTACCAGAACCCCGGCCACACCATTAATTTATTGTAACACTTGAGAAAGAGTGTGGATATGGCCTCAACAGGGTACTGCCCCAACTGTGTTCCAGAGATGTTGACACAGAAGACAAACATTAAACAAGAACGGGCTTGGTCTGCTGGCTTTTCATTATTGCTTTGTGGGTTCGCTCCTTCTGTTTTAATCCACAGCAGGAAGAGTAGAGCTTGCAGAAACTATTACGTCCACCAGTTCCAAAGGTCCCTCTCCTTCCTCTTTCCTTCCTTGGGGTCAGAGATGGGACAGAATGAGAGCCTCGGTCTAGATCCCAACTCTGCCGCCAACACGCTGTGCGGAACAACAATGTCTCTCACATACTGGTTAGGAGAACAAGCTTCTAAATCAGACTGGCTGTGGTGAACCCAGTTCCATCACTGACCAGCAGTCTGAACTGGGGCCCTCTGCCAAAATTATCTGAGCTTCAGTTTCCTACTTAAAATGAAGTGGATAATATACTCTATTCCTAGACTCGTGAGGGTTAAACAACCCGTACAAAGTGCTGAGCACAACGCCTTGGCCAGAGTGAGCAGCTAATAACGTCAGCAATCCTCTGCAGTGGCAGAAACACCCTTTTCTCAGCCTTGATATCTCACTTTAAAAAAGGAGAAAGGGGCCAGGCGTGGTTGCTCATGCTCATGCCTGTAATCCTAGCACTTTGGGAGGCCAAAGTGGGCAGATCACAAGGTCAAGAGATCGCGACCATCCTGACCAACATGGTGAAACGCTGTCTCTACTAAAAAAATACAAAAATTAGCTAGGCGTCCCGGTGTGTGCCTGTAGCCCCAGCTACTCGGGAAGCCAAGGCAGGATAATCACTTGAACCTGGGAGGCAGAGGTTACAGTGAGCCTAGATCACACCACTGCACTCCAGCGTGGGCGACAGAGCGAAACTCCATCTCAAAAAAAAAAAAAAAAAGAGAGAGAGAAAGGTGGCTGGGCATGATGGCTTCTGTCTATAATGCCAAGCTGAAGTGGAAGGATTGCTTGAGCTCAGAAGTTCGAGACCAGTCTGGGCGATATAGCAAAACTCCTTCTCTAATAAAAATAAACAAAAGTCAGCCAGGCGTGATGGCATGCACCTGTAGTCCCAGCTAGTCAGGAGGCTAAGGTGAGAGGATGCCTTATGCCAGGGAGGCAGAGGCATCTTCATTGAGTCAAGATCATGCCACTGCACTCCAGCCTGGGCAACAGAGCAAGACCTGTCTCAAAAAAACACACAAAACAAAAGACAAGTTGGAGCCACAGGTGTTTTCCAGTGGTGAGATATGTAGGTGAAATAATTGGAGGTGATAGCACGATCTCTACAAATCCCTTCTGGCTCTAACATTCCACATGGAGATTGAGTTCATTGGTTTTATTCAGACCGGCCATCCCCTGAAATACATGGAGATCTGATGTCAGATGTGGAGTGAATCAAACACATTGCTAAGGCGAGACCAAGGGGGGACATCCTATGCCCGTCTAGCACCACCTTCTGGGAAACTGCACACTGCTGGGTCCATGTGGGTGTTTCTTGGAAGTGCAATCCAGGAACTAGGAGGAGATGCTGGGGCTTTACGAGCCAGCGAACATAGCTCCCTTTCCATGAAAAGAACAGAAAGGGCTCAGGCTTGGGGAAGGCCAAGAGCTCTTTCATGTGTGAGGTTTTCAAGAGAAGTCTTCCTTCGGGCGCATCTGTAAACCTTCCCTTGAACTCAAACAGGAGGTGAGTAGATGGTAAGTGATGTTCCCATTTTGCATACTGAGAAAACACAGCGGAGAAGCTGTTAGCTAAAATGACTCTGAGACCACACCTTCAATTTCATACCTTGAATTTCTATTGCGTCGCTCTTCTGAGAAGCTTGGAACACTCACCCAAATTGTGAAATGACTTGGCCCCAACCTCACAGTCATACTGAGACCAGGATTAGAGCCTGAACATGTGACACCCCAGTCAACAACACACGCATCAATCATACCGAGGTCCAACATTATGTAAATGCCAGCGTACTTATTAGGTTGTGGTCTTGCTGTCGCCTCCTGCCTTTACCGAGTGGTAAATCAGTTACATGACACCTGCCTGCCACCATAGTGTGGACTGGCTGGGGCATATCAGTGGTTACCAATCACTAGAGTATT
Organism: Callithrix jacchus; assembly: GCF_049354715.1. NCBI lineage: Eukaryota > Metazoa > Chordata > Mammalia > Primates > Cebidae > Callithrix > Callithrix jacchus. The sequence goes on along the minus strand of NC_133521.1, from coordinate 36,300,875 downwards.
GCAAAGCGCTTCCCAAAGGGGACAGAGGAGGCTGCCTGCTGTGGCTTGGAGATCAGGCACGCCCTGATGTAACTATAAACCTCACTGTGTGACTTGCTGGGGGACACCATCACCAGTCTGAACTTCAGACTTCCCATCCGTGGGCTAGGCAGCCAGAGCTACAGTAAAGATGAAATGTTAGTTTCTATGCGAAGTGCCTATCCCAGTATCAGGCACATAATAGGTACTCATACCATGATTCTCTTCTTAGGTAAAGGCTCGGCAGTCTGTGCTGGGGAGTCTGCCCTGAGGTGTTTCTTGACTATTGTAAAATTAGCTTTCTCAGCACCCTGTGCATGCCTCTGTGTTGACGCTTATCACACCATGCTGGGACTGTCAATGTAAACAGCTGACCACTCAGTAGGACAAGGGACCTCTTAGCAGCAGGCATGGTGTCTTTCTATGTCTATATTTGCAATGTCTACTCTGGGCTGCTCAACATGGCAGCCACTACACACATCACCTACTTAAATTATTTAAATTACAGAAAATTAAACTAAAAATCCAGCCCCTGGTCATACGAGTCACGTTTGAAAGTGTTCAGTAGCTACATGGGGCCACTTTCCTGGATAAAATCTCTAGAAAGTCCTCCATTTCTTTGCACAAAGTCCTGCTGGGTGGCACTGTCACACAAGAGGCACAGAGTCAATGTCACCATCTTCTGAGGAAGGATGGGGGGAAAAAAACACAGCTTCATCTGCAACAATGGCATGATGTACCCAAGAAACCATTTTGAAAAAAATAATCATGGAAACTTTCCTGACTTAAGCTTCATTCCCAGATTTCCTCATTTTTATCACATTTAGGCTAAAATTTCATCCCAAATCTGAAAACACATACTCTGTAAAAATGGGATTGGGTGAGTGATAGTGGTTTGGCTGTGTCCCCACCCAAATCTCAACTCCAATTGTAATCCACATTGTAATCCCTACAGGCTGGGGAGGGACCTGGAAGGAGGTGATTGGATTTTGGGGTGGTTCCCTCAGGCCACTCTTGTGATAGTGAGTTCTCAGGAGATCTGATTGTTTCATAAGTGGTGGCTCCCCCACCCCCTCCATCTCACCTGCCGCCATGTGCGCCTGCTTCCCTTCCGCCATGATCCTGTTTTCTGAGGTTTCACTGACCATGTGGAACCGTGAGTCAATTAAACCTCTTTTCTTTATAAATTTCCCAGTCTCAGGCAGTTCTTCATACCAGTGAGAGGCCAGACTATAAACATCCACCCTGACTCCAAATCTGTTCCCTTATACCAGCCAGAGACCAAACTAATACAGTAAGTTAAACATCCACTCTGACCCCAAATCTCTTCCTTCCATACAGATTAGCATGGCACACAGTACTGGTATGAAACTGGCCATCGTATCAAGCTTTCCTAAATACTGTTTTCCAGGACCCGTTTATGTATCGTTATATTTAATTTTCATAATAACCAGCGGAATCCCCATTTTACAGATGAGAAAACTGAGTAACAGGAGATAAGAGTTGACCCAGGTAACATAGTAATCAAGCGTCAGAGGCAGGACGCCAGGCAGGGAGGCCTCGCCTGAGATACCAAGGTCCCATCCCAACCACTGTACCTACTGCCCAGTAAGAGCCAAGCCAATGTAGCCTGTGCTGCTGCTGTTCACCCACAATCCTTAGACACAAAAGCAGTTTCTAGGCAAGGCCTGGAAAACGTCCTCTGAGAGCACAGAATCATTTCTTTCACCCAAACTGTAGATTCCCTCTCTCCCTTTTACTTCCCAGTATCTTGTAAGTTTGGAAGTGGGATTAAGGTTTTCTGAACTAGCAATGGTGTTAAACTGCTATAGGTTTAGGAACACATAGCTGCGCCCTACAGAGAAAAATACATGAGGAAACTCACAAGTACCAGTCATCACATGGTCTCACGTTCACAGCAGTGACGGCCACTGACTGACCTTGTCTTTGAAGGATTCCAGCCCTTGCAGGGGCTCATGATATACTATTTACCAATGTTCAATAAGCGAGGGTAAAAGGGAGCATCACATCCACTCAAGGATCCAGGAAAAAGTAGTCGATCAAATGACAGCGCTCTATTGGCTAAAAGATAAATGAAATCGCTAGGGCAATGAAGCTAATGATTATTATAATAATACCCTCAATTTAATGAACACCTACCCCCTATGTGAAGCATTGCTTGTACCATATTAATAAGTCTAATCTGTAAGAAAGACATTTTCATCCTCACTGGAGCAGGGTGGAGTCGTGGGGAGAGGTAGGGGGTTAAACACCATGCCCTCTAAGGTAGTAGACGAGATGAGCAGCTTCAAAGTCCATATTTTCCTTTGACACCCCACCTCCCCCCCAGAGGGTGCTGCAATGACTTCTCTGTTTCAACAAGAGATGAGCAGTGAGTCTGGGTATCTCAGTTCCTGGAGCAGACAAGCCACAAAAGAACATCACATTGGGGTAAGAGTTGGGCCCAGTCTTACTCATCGAAAACCTGCCCCAAAACTACATGGTGTGGGGTGGAGAGAGGATGACACACTGCGATGCTCAAAGGCGCTGCTGTGAACAGTCAAAACACTCAGACGTTTCAGACCCACAAGATATTTTGATTTTGTGATATTATTGGCAAGGGCTGAATATAGTCCTGATAATTTCTCAGTTCAATGAACAGGCAGAAGAGAGGAGAGGAGCCAGAGAGGCAAAAGGAACTAAGGTTTCAGGAAGCAGACACTGCTAAAAATACAGCCGCATTTGATGGAGTGAGTGGGTGACTGCACCACCCTTCTCCTTCCAAGCCTGAGAGGGCTCCCGACCCTCAGGAGTGAGGGCCGCCATGTCTCTTTCCATCTGCCCAACTTACCCACCTTTCTAGTCCTACCTGCATCTCTTCTCCCAGCACATACCGTATATCAGCCACAGGGGACCCCGTGCTGTCCATGAGTGCTGCAGAGAAGAGTGATGTTCCATTTGCCTTAGTCTTCTGCAGTAAACATCTGCTCAATGAGGTAGGATTTGCTGAATGTGCATGTGATAGGAAGCACAGTGTCTCCTGGGAGTACTCAGTCCAGAACAATGCCACGTGCCAGGAATTGCCTTTTGCTATTATATGTGCACATGTGTGTATGTGCACATGCATGTGCTCGTGGACATGTACAGGCATGCGTACACACACACACGCAATGGGTCTTTCAAGGAACTGCCCGAAGAACCAACATGGCACACACCAACATGGATTCCAACACCTATCATCATTCAAAACTCATGTTTAATTAAAATTTCCAGCCCTTCTTTCAGAAGGACCTAGAAGGGCTTCTTTCAAGGGACAGGAAAAAATTAAGTCGATGTGTGTGTGGATGCCAGCATATCCATGTGCATCTTGAAATATTCTAAAAGAATCTCATTTCAGCCACATGCTTCCAGAGTCATATTTTCAAATTCCATAAAGGGCCTGGGAAAACTGTGTTAAGTTCCAATTCTGGATCTCCCATAAAAGTAAGTGAATGATGCCAGCAAAGGTTGAATACGATCATGGTTTGGCAGTCAAGCTCGCTCTTCGGAATTCACATGCAAAGGACTGCCTGATTCCAATTAGCTCAAACTTGTTTTTGCTTTTCTTTGTTTGTCGCCTCCTGCCCACCTTCCAGGGACTCCTCATTTTGGGTTATTTGTTCAGACTTCAACTCCAGACACACCACTGTGATTTCCTTTTTAATAAACACTATCCAGTGAGCAGCGGAAACCAATGAGGCACCTGCACTCTATTATAACTTCTCATTCCGCCCACGAGCTGTGAATAAGTGAGAGCCCCACTAGTCTAAGAATAGTAACGGCGTTTTCCCATCAACACAGCATCATCCAACTTCAGCTAGCACAAGGGACAAAGTACCCTGTGGCCCCATTGTCTCAAATGGGTGAGGAAGGACCCGAGGAGAGCCAAATGTCTGCTGTCTGCAGCCAATGACTTAGGCATGGGTGGGGCCGGGGGACGGTCCATTCCATGCTAGGAAACAGCGGAACATCCCTGAAATCTTCGGGATAGGAAGTGCTAAATACTGACAGTCCAGGAGCCAGAGTCAGAAGTTGTAGTGGAAGGAACACGGGGGGCTGGGGTCAGAAAACCCACACTCAGGCTCCGTTTTATTAATAGAACAAGTATATGTTAAGTGTCCAAAAAATGTGTAGGCACTGTTCTAGATGCTTAGGATACTAACAGAATCATCAAAGGCCCCTGCCCTCATGACACTTACAATCTAGCCACTCACTAGAGAGTGAGCAAGTTACCTAATTTCTTTCTTTCTCTCTCTCTCGCTCTTGCTCTCTCTCTCTTTCTTGCTCTCTCTCTCTCTCTTTCTCTCTTTCTTTCTTTCTGACAAGATCTCTGTCTGATGCCCGGGCTGGAGTGCAGTGGCATAATAATAGCTCTCTGAAGCCTCAACCTCCTGGACCCAAGCAATCCTCCTGCCTCTTCCTACAGAGTAATTGGGACTAGAGGCATGTACCATTGTACCCAGTTAATTTTTTTATTTTCATTTTTAATAGAGACACAGCCATGTAATGTTGTCCAGGCTGGTCTCAAACTCCTGAGCTCAAGCAATCCTCCTGCCCAAGCCCCCAAAAGTGTTGAGATTACAGGTGTGAGCCACTGTGCCTGGCCAAGTTACCTTATTTCTTCAGGCCTCTGTTCCCCTCCTGTGGAATGAGCTAAAACTGTGCCTATGCCCCAGAGGCTTGGAGCCTGGAATTAGCTAGTTAGAGTCATGCTGGTAATAACAATGCCCACTTTTCTGTTTGTCTGTTTAACTTCTTCCAAAGTATTTGTTATCTACAAAGGAAAAGATAACCTCACAGTGGAGAACACAGAAGACATCACATGAACCAAGTGATCAAGATTGACATTTTTAGTAAGAATTACATGTCTACTGGAATCAACTGCAATGTCCGCCAATGACAGACTGGATTTGAAAAAAAATGGTCCGCATTCACAATGGAATACTATGCAGCCATAAAAAAGAATGTGATCATGCCTTTTGCAAGAACATCGATGGAGCTGGAAGCCATTATCCTTAGCAAACTAACGGAGAAAGAGAAAATCAAATACTGCATGTTCTTACTTATAAGTGGAAGCTAAATAATGAGAACTCAGGGACACAAAGAAAGGAACGACAGACACCAGGGCCTGTCTGAGGGTGGAGGGTGAGAGGAAAGTAAAGATCAGAAAATAACCATTGGGGCCGGGCGCGGTGGCTCAAGCCTGTAATCCCAGCACTTTGGGAGGCTGAGGCGGGTGGATCACGAGGTCAAGAGATGGAGACCATCCTGGTCAACATGGTGAAACCCCATCTCTGCTAAAAATACAAAAAATTAGCTGGGCATGGTGGTGCGTGCCTGTAATCCCAGCTACTCAGGAGGCTGAGGCAGGAGAATTGCCTGAACCCAGGAGGCGGAGGTTGCGGTGAGCCGAGATCGCGCCATTGCACTCCAGCCTGGGTAAGAAGAGCGAAACTCTGTCTCAAAAAAAAAAAAAAAAAAAGAAAAGAACCATTGGGTACTAGGCTTAGTACCTGGGAGATGAAACAATCTGTTTACCAAACCCTTGTGACACGAGGTTACCTATATAACAAACATGCCCATGTACGCCTGAACCGAAGACAAAAGTTAAAAAATAAGGGATCACACATCCAGTTAACAAGAACACACATGTACACTCATAATCCCTGGGTAAGACGCAATGAGAAGGAAATATTTTTGTACTATTATTTTTAAAAAATGATTTAATTTTGGTAAAAATATATACAACATAAAATTTGTCATTAAAAATTTTTTTTTGAAATGGAGCCTCACTCTTTCACCCAGGCTGGAGCGCAGTAGCACGATCTCAGCTCATTGCAACCTCCGCCTCCTGGGCTCAAGCGATTCTCCTGCTTCAGCCTCCCTAGTAGCTGGGATTACAGGCGCATGCAACCAAGTCCAGCCAATTTTTCTATTTTTAGTAGAGATGGGTTTTGCCATGTTGGCTAGGCTGGTCTCGAACTCCTGACCTCAAGCGATCCACCCATCCCAGCTTCCCAAAGTACTGGGATTACAGGCGTGAGCCAATGTGCACAGCTCATTTTAAGCATTTTTAAGGATACAATTCTGTGGTATTAATAACACCCATGATGTTGGTCAGCTACCACTTCTATTTTCAAAACTCTTTCATCACCTTAAACAATAATAACCACCTTTGAACATGTATTTAGGTTGGACGTGCATGTTTTCAACCTCAGCGGAAGCTGGGGGTTGGATCACTGTGGCAGCTTCCTAACTGGAATCCCTGTTTCAGTCTTCACTGCCTGTCCCCTGCCAATCTACTCAACACGGGAGCCAGAGTGATCCTTTTAAAGGACAAATCAGTTCTGGTCAGTTCTCCATCTCTTAGCATGCATACTCTGGCCAAATGCTAATTCTCTTCCCCTCATCTACACCCACTGTGTTGCAGCTGGCTTCCTTGCATGCCACACTGGGTCTGACCTCAGGGCCTTTGCATGTGCAGTTCCTTCTTCCTAGAATGGTCTTGCCTCCAGCAACCCCTTCCTTCTTGTCTCTGCTCCAAATGTCACCTTTTCCAAGAAGCCTTCCTTGTACAAGCTCTATCAAACAGCACAGCTAATACTTCTTATGCTCCTCACTGCTTATTTTCCCATAGCACCGATTAGCATCTGTGCCAAATGTCCACAGATGACGTCTCAGCACCAAGCCCAGCTAGCATTGATTTGCTTGGGACCAAGGAGAGTTTCCCCTTTGCGAGCGTGTGTCATGTTCAGCTTCGCCAGTAGAGGGCGCTGCAAGGACACTGGCGCAGTCGGGTTCTGGGGCGATGCTTCCGCAGGGGCATCTCCCTGTGGGCGGCTGACTCCGGTCCCCGGAGTGGGGCAGTTTCCCTGCACTCCAGCCCTGCAGGCTGATTTCAGAGACTTCCATGGGAGACACCTCCCACAGACATCCTTCCTTGGCACCCCATAGAGGGGATTCCCAGTGAGTCCCACCTTCACGGGGACTTGAGCGAGAACCTTTCTGCCATCCAATGGGCCATGGACCCGTCCAGATCCCAGCCCAGGTTCGAGGGGACCCTAGGTTTGTTCCTTCCCTGGGTGCACTGCTGCAGCCGCCATGGCTGTTCCCAAATCTGTATTCCTGGATTCTTTCAAGTTTACATTTTTTTTTTTTTTTTTTTTTGCTCTGTCGATTGGGCTAGAGTACAGCTAACTGCCACCTCTGTCTCCTGGGTTCAAGAGATTCCCCTGACTCAGTCTCCCAAATAGCTGAAACTACAGGCCACCACACCTGGCTAAATTTCATATTTTTAGTAGAGACGGGGTTTCACCAATGTTGGCCAAGTTGGTCTCAAACTCCTGACCTCAAGTGATGGTCCTGCCTTGGACTCCCAAAGTGCTGGGATTACAGGCATGAGCCACCATGCGCAGCCTACTCCTTTTTATTTTACTTTTTAAAAACAGGGCCTCACTCTGTCACCCAGGCTGTGGTATGGAGGTGAGATCATAGCTCACTACAGCCTCAACCTCCTGGGCTCAACAAATCCTCCTGCCTCAGCTTGCCAAGTAGCTGAGACCCTGACCCCACAAGCTCCATCACTGTCACCCAGCTACTTTTCACTTTGTTTTATTTTCTTGTAGAGACAGGGCCTCCCTACGTTGTTCAGGCTGATCTCGAGCTCCTGGACTCAAGCGATCCCTCCACCTTGGGCTCCCAAAGTGCTGGGATTACCAACAGGCATGAGCCACTGTGCTCCGCCTGATCCTTCGCCCTTTAGCAGCCAACACCCTGTTGTAGCTAACAATTCCTGATACTAAATATTCCCTGTCAAAATGATTTCGTTTCTGTCTCCCAACTGGATCCTGACTGGCGGAGTAACAGATATGGTAGAACTAACGAAATAAATAAATAAACGTGGGCGGTGGGTGGGAGGGGTTATACTTGTTAATTACCCATTTTATCTCCATCTGTCACAGAACGAAAGCAAGGACTTTGCTTTGTTTACCACAATGTCCCCAGCGGCTACAACATATGCTTGACATGTTATAAGCACTGGATAGGAAGGAAGGAGGGGAAGCCGGGGACCAAGGAAGAGACATTGTGAAAAAGAGAAAGGATGGAGGGAGGGAGGAGGGAGGGAGGATGGATGGATGGATGGATGGATGGATGGACAGATGGATGGAGATTCCCCCAAACTCCCAGGTAGCATTACAGAGACTATAACAGCACCTGGTATGTAGTAAGCACTCATGAAATAGTCACACATGAATCTCTTTGCAGCCCTTACATGATTTCCATTGAACCTTTCCACCCTTCCACCAATTATTTGGAATACCAAAATACCTCACTATCAAATGCTAAAGCCTTAAAAAGACGGCCTTGTGGCTCCTGCGCCTTCTGCCCCACGACTCTCTTGAAGAAAAATAACAACAAAATGAGCAGAGGCTGAAAAAGAAAAGCATCTCTGAACCAAAACTTCTGGTGCTTGTTTTTAGTCTGATAAAAACAGAATGGAAACCGCCCGCCTCACCTACACCGTGACTCAGCCACAGTTTCCTGCTTACAAACAACGGCCCCGGCGGTCCGCTCTCCTTTCTCTTTGATTGGAAAGCCCTTCAGGGTCAGTATCTCATTTCTGGTGTGAATATTCACTTTCTCATTCTACCAAAAGACTCACCAGCAAGCTGTGAAATGAGCATTTCACAAAAGCATAAAACACTCCTGATAATTAAAATGCTTGGCAATTAGAGTGACAAACTATACTCCAATCTACAGAGTTAATTTCACAACCTCTACAAATTATAAAGGAAAACTATTTAGAAATTAGGAAGCTCTAAAGGATCTTTCCTTTTTTTTTTTGAGATAAAGTCTCACTGTGTCGCTCAGGCTGGAGTACAGTGGCACGGTCTCCACTCACTGCAAACTGTGCCTCCCAAGTTCGAGTGATTCTCCTGTCTCCCCGTCCTGAGTAGCTGGGATTACAGGCGTGTGCCACCACACCTGGCTAATCTTTGTATTTACGGACGGGGTTTCACCATGTTGGCCAGGCTGGTCTTGAACTCCTGACCTCAGATGATCTGCCCACCTTGGCTTTTCAAAGTACTGCAATTTCAGGTGTGAGCCACTGCACCCAGTCGGGATTTATTTATTTATTTATTTATTTTGACTCATCCATCACTTTTTGGCTGGCTTGAAATTGCACTCTTTCAACTTTTTTCTACTGTGTTTACTTGCTTTGGAATCATACTGGCTGTATTTTTTTTGCTTTTAAATGACCACCCACCCCACCCCACCCCCAAAAAAGTGACAAAGTTTCAAAGTCTAGAATTACAATGATCCAGTAAAAACACATTACAAGAATATAATACAGCTAATGAAAAGGCACAGGGTATGTAATACCAACCTCCCCAGTGTAAATAACAACTCTATCAATTATTGTTTTCTTTTTACTTCAAATTCTAAACAGTACTAGACGACATTAGCACAGTCAAAATTCACGGGGCTGGAAGATAATAATTAGCCAAAAGAAGGCAAAAATAGAACCAAAAAAGACATCTGAGTATCATAAATTTATGTGACTCTCTCCAAAGGAGACACACAAATGGCCCGTAGGCACGAGAAGGTATGCTTAACATCTTCATTAGGGAAATGTGAATAAAAATTACAGGGAGAGAACACATCACACATCCTCAGATGGCTATTCGTTTGTTTGCCTATTTTTTTGAGACAGAGTTTCACTCTTTGCTCCCCAGGCTGAAGTGCAATAGCACAATCTCAGCTCACTGCAACCTCCACCTCCTAGGTTCAAGCGATTCTCCTGTCTCTGCCTCCTGAGTAGCGGGGATTACAGGCACCTGCCACTATGCCCAGCCAGCTTTTTTTTTAATTTTTATTTTTGTATTTTTAGTAGAGACAGGGTTTCACCATGCTGGCCGGGATGGTCTCGATCTCTGGACCTTGTGATCCACCCACCTCGACCTCCCAAAGTGCTGGGATTACAGGCATGAGCCACCATGCCCAGCCTCAGATGGCTTTTTTTTTTTTTTTTTAAGTAGAATAATATTGGGTAGAATGTGGAGAAACTGGAATCCTCGTGCACTGCTGGTGTGAATGTGAAATCATACAGCTGCTGTTCAAGAGAGTTTGACAGTTTCTCAAAAGGTTAAGCATACAGCTCCAAAATGACCCAGCAATTTCACTCCTAGGTCTATATCCAAAAGACTGAAGGCAGAGATTTGAACAGATATTTGTCAAACGTTCATAGGACTATTATTCACACACATGCACGCGCACACACAGACACACCTCACACAGAAATGTTATTTAGCCGTAAGAAAGAAATTTTGTGCCAGGTGTGGTGGTGCAGTAATCTCAACACTTTGGGAAGCCCAGGTGGGTAGATCACTGGAGCACAGGAGTTTAACAACAGCCTGGGCAACATGGCAAAACCCTGTCTCTACTAAAAATCCAAAACATACACAGCAAAATAAAAATAGCCAGGCACGGTGGCATGCATCTCTAGCTACTTAAGAGGCTGAGCTGGGAGGATCGCTGAAGCCCAGGAAGTCAAGGCTACAGGGAGCCATTATTGTGCCACTGCATTCCAGCCTGGGTGACAGAGAGAGACCCTGTCAAAAGCCAACAAGGGGAGGGGAGGGGGAGGAAGGGGAGAGGGGAGAGGAAGTAAGGAGAAGAAGAAAGAAAGAAATTTTGATATATGCTACAAAATGGATTGGCCTTGAAAACATCACGCTAAATAAAATAAGGCAGACACACACACAAAGACAAATATTGTGACTCCACTTACCTAAGGGACCTAAAATAGCCATTTCATAGACGCAGAAAGTAAAGTAGGGGAACCTGGGGGAGGGAGGAAGGGCAGTCATTTTTTAGTGGATATGATGAAAATGTTTCAGGTGTAGGTAATGGTGATACAACACTGTGAATAGACTTAGTGACTACGAATTTTACACGTACAAATTAAAATGATAAATACTAAGTTGTATACATTTTGCCAAAATAAAAAAAGTAAAGGTCACAGAACCTGAGCATTGAAATCTATAGAAAAGCTTGATCAGCCCTTGCTCTTGGCCTGTGCAGGCCCATTTTCCAAACAAGTCTAACAACCTTCATTAACTGATTCCTTGTCTTAAAAAATTTGGAGACAGCTAACTCATAAGGCCTCTGTGTATGTATATATATATATTTTAAGAGACAAGGTGACAAGTTCTCCCTCTGTCACCCAGGCTAGAGTGTGGTGGCACAATCACAGCTCACTGCAGCCTCGACCTCCTGGGTTCAAGCAATCCTCTTGCCTCAGCCTCCTGAATAGCTGGGATGACACACACGAGACACCACACAGGGATAATTTTTTAAAAGAGATGGGGTCTTCGTGTGTTGTCCAGGCTAGTTTTGAACTCCTGGCCTCAAGCAATTCCCCGACTTTGGCCTCCCAAAGTGCTGAGATTACAGGCACGCTACCATGCCTGGCCTCCTCTGCAGTTTTAATAAGGTTAATGATACCCAGGAGCGAAGAAGAGGAGCAGGGCTTTCTGCCAGTACTAGGTGATTCAAGTTTACCCGGTGGAATCCTTTTTTTGAATAGCCCAGAAAAGGTCAAGGCATGTAGATTGTCTAATCTCCTGCCCCGGGACATGAAATTTGATCCAGACAGCACCCATCCCACAAACTACCAAGGGACAGTACGTGTGACCACACCTCTGACCATGAAGTGCTCCTTTTCCTATGCCACTCCTTTGGAAACGCTCACGGCATCTGTGTGCCTGAGCTCCGTGAACTTTTTCTGTGCAGACCTGAGTCTCTCCAACTGGATTTCCTGGATCTAGTCATACTTCCCAGTCACTGGAACCCCTGATCACCCTCACTCCTCACAACACCAGGCATGCAAGCCAGGTCAATTTCTACCTCCTCAGTGCCTCTACCACCCATGCTGTCCTTTCTGTTCCCTTTGGCTCCACCCTCCCAGGGCAGGACAGAAATAGTGGGCTGGGTTCTCTGACAGAGGTTGTGATCTCTGCCTGTTTTCTCTTCACGCCAGTCCCTCCTTTGCACAACTGCCAGAGGGAACATGCTAAGGCTCACCTTTCCTGTGATCTAATTTTTTTTTTTTTTTGAGACTGAGTCTCACGCTGTTGCCCAAGCTGGAGTGCAGTGGCGCAGTTTCGGCTCACTGCAACCTGTGCCTCCTGGATTCAAGCAATTCTCCTGCCTCGACCTGTGAGTATCTGGAATTACAGGCACCCACCACGATGCCCAGCTGATTTTTCTATTTTTAGTAGAGATGGGTTTTCACCATGTTGGCCAGGCTGGTCTCAAACTCCTGACCTCACGCTGATCCACTCGCCTCGGCCTCCCAAAGTTATGGGATTACAGGTATAAGCCCCACCGCATCTGGTCCCAAATTTTCACAGAGACATTTCAGGGCCTCTTGTCTGCTTCCTGAAGTTAGAGCGCAGCCCTGACCCTGGTGTCCAAAGCCCTCAACCACGTCTCATCATCGTTCCTAAGCCAATCCTCTGCTGGGCTCTTCTGGTTCCTGACACTTCCTGGCCTTTCTGCCTTTGCTCATGGTGGATCCTCTGCCAGGGATGCCTTTGTTCCCACATGTCCCACCCCAAACCCCGCTTGGCACTGTGATCTGTGGCATCCTTCAAGGCCCGTCACCCCACCACCCCCCACACAGCTGCCACCCATCCTCTCCAGGCACTCGTTTCTGAGATTCTGAGACTTCCTTTCCTCTAACCCGTTGGGTAGGGATTTGGGTTCTTGTCCTGTTCCTTCCTGCATCCCTTAAACGTATCTTAAGTTTTCTGAGAGCTCAAGGAATATTGCAGGCAGATGTGTATACCCTAAAGGCACAATGCAGATAATTCAACATTTGCATATTTAAACATTCTTTTAAAAAAGAACAACTGTTAGATCTGAGTAAACTCAGTAAGCCTTTGCTGTGAGCAACGGCAGCAAACGCGATCGGACCCAGGTAAGCTGTTTACCACATTCCAGACACCGCGCTAGAAACTTCCCAGACTTTACCTCATTGACTCCTCACAGCCTTAGGAAGTAGGTACTAGAATTGCACCCATTTTGCAGATGAGGAAATTGAGGCTTAGACAGCTACAAGACACTTGTCCAAGGTTGTCATAGGCAACGCTGGAAAGGCAGGAATCAAAACTTAGCAGCATGGCTTCCAAACCCAGCCTGTGCCCTGCACATGTGAGCGAAGCAGATGGAGGCCACAGGAGAAACGTCAGCACAAGAGGCAGAAAGAAGAGGACACAGTTTCTAGACAAACAGGTCACTGGTTTGGATGAAAACTTGATCTTACAAACCCATTCCCAGAAGAGGCACCTCCCTACCATAATAATTTCTCTTCCAACAAGAGAACAGAATGCTTCCAAGGGGGCCTGGAGGAAGAGACCTCCTGCGTCAAGCTCATACGGAATTAGTTCTGCGGTGCTGACCAAAAGGCAACGCTCGCTGGACTGGGTGGCACCCGCCCACGGAGAAATTCTTTCTGGCAGGAAGACAGAGCTGTTTAACTGCATTTCAAAACAGGGTAGAGCAGGAAGACTGAAAACAATATGGCAGCCCGTAAACTGCTGAGTACAGGGGGAACACAGAGACTCTGCAGCAAAGATGATGACACGATTTTTATCCTGGAGCACCAGCTGATCCTACTCAGATCAACACTTCTGGATCTCTCGGAGCAGATATTTCACATATCCTACCCAGCTGGTGCCACTCCAAGCATGATCCGGGCAGAGGCTCAACACGTATCCCAGCCCATAATGGACGGGAGGCTGCGAGCAAGTGGGACTTCTCCAGCTCAAGGCTCATAAAGGAAACAGAAGAGGGTCTTGGGGTGCTGGGGTCTACACGACTGCATACAGACTCCCCAAAACCTCTGCAGGGCAATTAGAAAGAGAAGAGCCAACTCCACGATGCTAACAATTATGTTTCAGCAAGGTCTCAAGTGAATGTTGGAGAAATGAAGTCAGCATCACGTGTGTGAAAAGAGGAATCAAATGGAATCGAGACAAAACGCATGAATACCAAAGAATGACTTTGTGGAACGAGTATGTAACGGGTATCTAACACGTTCAGGGCACTGTGCTAGGCGCTGGGCATACAATGGTGACCAGAACAGATTTTGCTTCAATGACAGCAACTCAATAGGAAAAAATGCCTTAGCGGTCAAAGAACCCGAGTTTGAGAGATTTGGATCAGAGTTTCATACTCTGTATAAAAAGTTGCATTTGTGTTTCTCTCTCCCAAAACTCTCTCTCCCTGAAAGAGTCAGTGCCTCTTTGGACTATAAACTCCTTGAGTCAGAAGATGTGACTAGGCCACTGCCTGATACATCACAACCTTAGGAAGCAGGTGCTAGAATTGCACCCATTTTCCAGATGAGGAAACCGAGGCTTAGATAGCCACAAGCAACTTGTCCAAGGTGATCATAGGTAATGTTGGAAAGCCAGGAATCAAAACTCAGCAGCATGGCTTTCCAAACCCAGCCTGTGCACATAGGCTGTGCAGAGCAGGTATTCCATGAGTACTGGGTGAACAGAAACAAGCAAATGCTAAAATAAACACAGGAGAGTCAAAGAGGAAATCACATGGGAAATTGGAACATATTTTGAATTGATGAGAATGAAAACACAACATACCGAAATTGGCAGGATGCAGGTAAAGCAGTATCTAGAAGGAAATGTATTGCTTTGTAATAAACAGGAATCATGTCGTATGCCAATTGCTTGAACAATGGTTTTCTGGCTCTTGACTGTGATGCTGTCAATACTTCACCTTCTTATTTCCAGAGCATAGAACAGTGCTTTGGCACAGAGTAGGTGCTCAGGAAATACCTGGTTTATTGCAACAGGAGTATTCCAGGGTCAGTCCCAGAGTTGTACTCAGTTACACCTCTGCACTTGGATGGCTACTGCTCATCTGGTCCCCACTGCCAGGAAAACCTCTCCCAGTCTTCTGTTGCTATTGCTGTTGATTGTTCTGCTCTCGGTCTCCGGCAATCACTAACATTTATTGAGCTGGGTATTAACCACTGTGAGTCGTTCACAGTATGGCTGCATTTAATATGCGTAACAGGTAGGTACTGTTATGATTCCCCATATTACAGATGCAGAAACTGAGGCCAGGGAAGTTAAGTCACTTGCCCCGTCACACACAGCTGGGATGTGATAGAATTTGGCCTTGAAACCAACAGTGCAAATTCAGAGCTGCTATTCTCAGCCACAGTGGATTCCTGTCTCCAACTTAGCTTAGGAATAAACTCCAACAGGCATTCTCTTTGGGCAGCACCCCTCCTCTGAGCCCGAGCACCCTGTGGCCACTGTTAGTACTGTGTTACCTTGACTCATGGCGGCAGTGTGCTGCCCTATGCTCTGTGTTTTGCATTACAGAGCTGGGTCTTACTGTCTTTGCAGCCTTACCACAGGCTGAGCACTCAGGGAAGGCTCATTTAATGTCTATTTAATTCAGTGGGAGGTGGGGGCAGTGAGCAGTTCCCCTTCTAAACTGCCCAGGAGTCACCAAGAGACTTTGGTTAAAATTCGAACTCAGCAGGCCTGGTGTCAGTCAGGCCTGAGAGTCCGCACCTCCAGAAAGCTCCTAGCAGATGCAGAAGCTACTGGTTCATGGACCAGGCTTTGAGTAGCAAGCAGGGGGATAAAAGGACTTGGTCTTAAGACAGAGCTGATTGTAGGCTCTGGGCTGAGGAAGCTCCTGGATCTGTGATTGTGGTCAAATCAATTCACCACTTTTGGCCTTCATTTCCTAATCCATAGAATGGAAATGATTAGACATATCTTACAGGATTACTGGAGGCAGTTAAATCAGAGACCCTCAGTGGGTCAGCACAGAGTTCACCCCAAACAGGAGTAATATTTTTTCTCAATCTAAGAAATTTTCTTAATATTTACTTGTTGATTCATCCTCGTTGTATAGTTTCTCAAACATTTCCTAGGGGGTCTTTTGTCTTATGTATATAATTGATCCCCTTACACATACACACACATGAAGATAAAGCATGAATGAACTAAGTTAGCACCAATGAACTATTTTTAAGTTAGTCTATGTTGGATCAGCTTTATTGCATGATTTCTCTCCTAAATGTGTTGACAATTATCTTTCTCCTCACACCAAGGGGTTAATGCCTAAATCCAAAAAAGAATGTGGGATTTTGAAGATGACCTTGTAGTGCCACAGATGAGAGCTTCAAAAGCCAAGGAGGCAATCAACGTTTCTTGTCAGACTCAGCCGGGTGGTCTAGATGTCACAAAGAACCCAAGTGTGTCAGACTTTCCCAACAAACCAGTCTCCTCTAGACCAGCAAGGGTACTGAGGTCAAGAACTGTGACCCCACCACAAACCACAGGGAAACTATCAGGGTAGCTGACTAGAGAAAAAAGCGACAGGCCAACCACAGATTTCAGCCAACACAAATTTCTCCCCAGTGACAATGGTGTGTTTACTGGTCTGGGAGCCGAGAGGGCATTGAACAAGTAAACAAAACCAAATGAAAACATCAATGCTAAAGAGTTCCCCCTGAAAACTCATCACGTCTTTTAAATTTGTGGGTAAATGGGCCAAGAAAATCCAAACAGATTAATAAAGACAAATACATCCAACTTCATGGAGGCTGCTCTTTCTGAACTGCTGTGCTTATGGTCTACTACCAACCCAGTCCAAGAAAGACAAGCCCATTAACCATTTTTGGAAGAAAAAGGAAATGCAATCATTGCCATAGGAACAAAACAAGAAACCACCCCACTCTGTCATTAGCCTGTGATATGGTTTGGCTGTGCCCCCAACCAAATCACACCCTGAATCATAGCTCCCGTAATTCCCACATGTTACAGGAGGGGCCAACTGGGAGATAACTGAAGCACGGAGTGGGTCTTTCCTGTGCTATGCTCATGATAGTAAGTAACTCTCAAGAGATCTGATGGTTTTATAAAAGGGAGTTCCCTGCACAAGGTCTCTTCTCTTGTCTGCCGCCATGTAAGATGTGCCTTTCCCCTTCCATTATGATTGTGAGGCCTCCCTAGCCATGTGAAACTGTGAGTTTATTAAACCTCTTTTGTAAATTGCACAGTCTTGGATATGTCTTTACCAGCAGTGTAAAAACAGACTAATGCAGCCTGTAATGCTCTCCAAGCAGGAGAGGTATCCTACCTCAAAGAGTCTCATGTCCCACTGCAGACTTGTTCCCTGAAACTGGGAGCTTGAGAGAAGCCATCCGATGCTGACTCTAGGACTTGGCTGCAAGCTCCAGAGACACGGACAAGTACCTGTTCTTGATGGGGAGACACAGACACAAAAGCCCCAGTGCATTGTGGGCATCCTCTCCTAACTGCGTGACTGGGAATAAGCATGAGTCTGAGGAGTGTGTTGGGCGGAATAATGTTCCTTGTCAAAGGTGTCTAAGCCCTAATCCCACCTACGAATATATCAGCTTGCATAATAAAATCAACTGCAAGTGTGATTAAGAATCTCGATATGGGGAATTATCCTGTGACTGGGTTTGGCTGTGTCTCCATCCAAATCTCACCTTGAATTGTAGCTCCTGTAATTCCCACATGTTGCAGGGGGAACCCTGGTGGAAGATAATTGAATCACAGGAGTGATTTATCCCATACTGTTCTTGTGGTAGTAAGTCTCATGAGAGCTGATGGTTTTATAAGGGGAAACTCCTTCACGTGGCTCTCACTCTCTCTTGCCTGCTGCCATATGAGACGTGCCTTTTGCCTTCCACCATGATTGTGAGGCCTCCCCAACCATGTGGAACTGTAAGTCTGTTAAATCTGTTTTTCTTTATAAATTACCCAATCTTGGGTATATCTTTATCAGCAGCCTGAAAACTGACGAATACATCTGGGATTAGCCTCGTGGGCTTAATGCAATTAAAAGGGTTATTGTAAGGTCAAGAGATCGAGACCATCCTGGTCAAAATGGTGAAACCCCGTCTCTACTAAAGATACAAAAAATTAGCTGGGCACGGTGGCACGTGCCTGTAATCCCAGCTACTCAGGAGGCTGAGGCAGGAGAATTGCCTGAACCCAGGAGGTGGAGGTTGCGGTGAGCCGAGATCTCGCCATTGCACTCCAGCCTGGGTAACAAGAGTGAAACTCAGTCTCAAAAAAAAAAAAAAAGTTATTGTAAGAGGGAAGCAAGAGGGCCAGAGTCACAGTAAAAAGAAGTGATGGTGAAAGCAGAGATTGGAGTGCTATGGCCATGAGTTGAAAAACACCAGGAGCCTCTAGAGATTGGAAGATGCTTGAAATGGATTCTCCCCTAAAAACTGCAGAAGAAACCAGACCTGCCAACATTTTGATTCTCACTCCATAAAACTCACTCTGGAGCGAAACCTTCAGAACTGTAAGAGAACACACTTGTACTGTCTTAAGCCTGTGCATTCACGTTAAGTTGTTACAGCAGCCGCAGGAACCTACTACAGGGAGCATACAGTCTCCCATTCAAATTCCAGCCCTGCTTCTTCCAAATGGATACTTGTAGGCACACAGCTTCCCATCCCTGGGTTTCCATTCCTCATCCACAGAGTGAGAATTCATTAGAGGGCTACTTGTAAGGATTCAATGAGAATGTGGGTTTGTGCCTGAAACATTCGCAGGCTCACCCACTGCTCCTGGATGACACTGTATGTCAAGAGGCTTGAAAGGCAAGTAACACCAAAATCCTCACTGGCTTAGTTTAATACAACAGGCTCTACCTTCAGCAGCAGTGAGAGAAGAAAGAACAGAGAGAGGGAAGAAGAGAAAAAGAAACAGAAGAAGAATAGTTTCCATGCTCTGCCTGGCTCGTCATGGCAGTCAGGGCACACTTAGGAATTCATTTCTCACCAAGCATGGCACCCTGTTATTTCCCTGCCATGCCTACCTTCAAGACATCTTGGCATTCACATGAAATGGGTTCCCCGTTGATTAGCCTGTTCTAACACTTCTCCATGTAATCTTCCCTTAGTCACCACTAAGCATCACACATGACCGCATTGAAAAAAATTGCACAGATCAGCCAGGAATCCCCAGCTGGCAACCATATAGAATTTGTAACATCTTAAATCAAAAGTGGGAACATATTGACCTACAAAAATATAATGGCAAGTTCCAGGTTCCCGAAAGACATCAGGAACTTGGGATTAAACACACCTAAAATATGCCCTGGGTTTTGTCTGTGAAGGTTTTTTTTCCCCCTTTCTTTTTATGCAAAAGAAAATGCTGGCTTAGGAAGAAGATTCTCTTCCAAATCTTGAATACAAACTCTTCAAACAGTTAGTGATACAAATGTGGCAACTGAGATACATCCTCGTTATAGCAAATGCCATGTCTCATATACAGCATTGCCCTTGACCTTCTCACCAACCCAGTGAGTATATATTTTTATCTCCATTTACCAATGGGCTCTGAGAGGTCAACCAAGAATCACATAGGGAGAAAAGGAGATAGGATTGGAATCAAAGCCAGAGCTCTTAACGTCCATCCTGTAGAAGGGGAAGGACAAGCTAAGGGGAAACCGCTCGCAGTTGATAGTTTCTGCCACGCAGAGGTAGTGCTTAGAATCGTATTGACAAGTACAGGATAGTGGCATTACAAAGGGAAACTCACCTGGGGAAAGCCTGCTTCCAATCTGAGGTAATAAACATGCCCAACCAATTTGTAGATGATTGAGGTGGCTCCTGGGCCCTGCATTAAATAATTTTGGTGAGATAGTTACTATTCCTTTTGTCTTGCCTAATTAATCTAACTGGAAAAGATCTTGCTTTGGTTTTATACAAATGGATAATCTTCTGTTTGATTGAAGAGAGCACAAACATTGGGCTTAGAGTATTCTCTGGTAATAACGGCTACTTGGAATTAATATAGTTCTATTTCCATTGTAGGTAGGTTTACCTTCATCTATATTTGGCAAATCATATTGATCTTCTCTTTATGAAGGAAATAGGACATCTCCTTTTAAAACAAAGTTAATGAATCATTGAATTGATTTAAAGAAAAATTTCAATGTTAATTAAATCTTCAATATTTTAAATATTAATTCAATAATAACAGTGGCACATTGTGAGGGTGGGGAAAGATTGAAGTTTGAAAAAGAGCATCCTGACTCATCTGACAGAAGGTCAGTGTTGTGGAATCAATGGGTCCCCCCAAACTCATGTTTTGAAACCCTTATCTCCAAGGTGATAGTATCAGGAGGTGGAGCCTATGGGAGGCAATTAGGTCATGAGGGTGGAGCCTTCATGAATGCGATTAATGCCCTTGTAAGATAATTTCTCCCCTTTCCCTCCAAGGATATAGCAGGAAGGTGGCTGTCTGTAAACCAGGAAGAGAGCCCTCACCAAAAACTTCCCTTTGGACTGACAGTCTGATCTCAGACTTTTAGCCTATAGAATTGTGAAAAATAAGTATTTGCTATCTAAGCCACCTGGTCTATGGTACTTTTGTTATAGCAGCCTAAACTCAGACAGTCAGCCTCAACACAGGACTGATGGTCATGAGGTCGCCTGTGCTTTCTTTTGGCAACACAGATATCATCATACAAAAGGTTGCCAGGCGGCTGCAGGGACTGTTATGCACACTGTTGTCATCCACAGGGTATATGATGCCCATGCTGCTGGCTAGCACCTTCTGGCCTCACAGCAAGGGCAATTCAGAATCATCAAGGCTGCAGAATGCACTCTGTTTGGGAAGGCAGGGAAGTAGGTGGTGTTATTTCAGAAAGATATATATAAATCCATATCTTACAAGAGCATCCTGACTGCTTTGGCAGAATGTCAGTGTGTTGGAATCAATATGTCCCTCCAAACTCATATTTTGAAACACTAATCTCCAAGGTGATAGTATTAGGAGGTGGAGCCTTTGGAAGGTGATTAAGTAATGAGGGTGGAGTCTTCATGAATGAGACTGGTGGCCTTGCTAGAAGAGACTTAAGAAAGATGATCTCGGCAGGGCACAGTGGCTCACACCTGTAATCCCAACACTTTGGGACACTGAGGTGGGAGGGTTAAAAGTTTAGGAGATAAAGACTATCCTGGCCAACAGGGTGAAATCCCATCTCTACTAAAAATACAAAAATTAGCTGGGTGTTGTAGTGCACGCCTGTAGTCCCAGCTACCCAGAGGCTGAGACAGGAGAATTGCTTGAACCTGGGAGGCAGAGGTTATGGTGGGCCGAGATCGCACCACTGCACTCCAGCCTGGCAACAGAGCAAGATTCCATCTCAAAAAAAGAAAAAAGAAAGATGATCTCTCCCTCTGCCATATAAGGACATAGCAGGAAGATGGCTATGTGTAAACTAGAAAGATGATTTATAGGAAAATATATTTACATCAATAAATAAAAATGTATCTACATATGTCTTTCAAAATACACCACCTACTTTTAATATGGCACTTTTAGAAGAATTAACTGGGTTAAACAGTTAAACTTCAACTACCTGTTAAATTTAGCAGTCTCAAGAAGCTTGTACATCCAGGGTCCCAGATGGTATTTGTCAGGCAAACACATCACACCACAAACTGAGGAGGCAAGAGGTACAGAAGCAACAGAGCACAGCTCCCTCTAAATGGTGGTTATGCTGCAGTGCTCCGGTGGGTGGTAAGAAAGTAACCATTAATTTGTTTCCTTACCTAGCACTGAATAGTCAATTGTTTAGACTCTGAATGGGCTCTAAAGATTAATTTTTCCAGTTGTACTAGTTATCCACTGTTGTGAAACAAATTATCCCAAAACCAAGTGGGTTGAAGTAATAATAAATGTTTATTATCTCATACAAGAACTTCTGTGGGTCAGAAACTTGGGATCAGCGTAGCTCGGTGATTCTGGATAAGGGTCTCAAATAAGTGAAGATTGCAGCAAAGGCTACAGACACCTGAAGGCTTAACTAGGGCCGCAGAACCAACTTCAGAGGTGGTTCACTCGCACGGCTGTTGGCAGGAGACTCAGTTCTTCTGCATGAGGACACTTGAGTATCCTCCCAACATGGCAGCTGGCTTTTTCTAGAGTGAGTGATCCACACCAGTAAAGCAGAAGCCTCAATATCTTTTATGGCCTAGCCTTGTAAGTCACATCCTCTGATGTTTGCAATATCCTGTCAATTACACAGGTCAACAGTATTCAGTGTCAGGAAGACTACAGCAAGACATGACTACCAAGAATGGAGAATTAACCAGAGGCCACCTTCCCCAGCTTATATCTCATTCTTTGTCCACAACCTTAAAGTAGTTGCTTAACTGTAGTTTAATGGCAAAATGAATGAACAAACACAGTGAAACTAAGAAGCATAAAAATACTAAAATTTACCCAATCAGTACTAAGGGTCAATAAGCCATGAAAGTCTCATAGGAATATTAATAAAGCATTCTCAGAAACCAAAAACAATTCCTTCTCCCAACTGTTCTCTTGTGTTTTTCAGGCTGTTTTGGCTAAAGTCCATCTCCTCATGGTCTGAGGTAAACTATTGCTTAATGAACCTTTTTTTCAGAATCCCAGACTGAGGGAGCTTCGGAGCTTTCTGAATAATGTTTAACAGTCCTGTAGAGTTCTGTACTTTTTCAACTGCCTTCACTCTGGCTCCCAATGCTGCTCATTTTATTGATTTTTGTTTGTTTCAAATCCACATTAGATAAACCCAGTTTTGAAAGTGAACAAAACTGTCTGCAAACATGACATCTACTTTTGCCACGTTAAGCAACAGGGCCAGCTGGAGAGGGAGAAAAAGCGCATGTGTAAAAGATCCGTTTTAGCCAGGGGCAAGGCATACTAGGAATTCAAGTCTCCAGGATCCCTGTTCCTATTGTACGTACTCCCTCTTCCCCTTTCCATCATTCTTCCCTTTTTCAAATAAAAGGCTGAAAATGGGATGAGTTCTGAGCCTTCTCATGCCTCAGGGTTCATACAGGAGGCCTTCTCTCCAAGACACTTTGTCATACAGTTAAATTACCACCATTTATTCCAGGCCTCTGATCTGCCAGAAAACTGTTTGCTCGGTGTGTGTTTGTCTTATCATTAAGTCCTGAAAAAAATCCCTATGAAGTTACAGTGATTACTGATATGATTGGTACACAGAGGAGGAGAAAAACCTGGGGTGGCCACTTGTAGACTCAAAGCTACTAAACGGTGAAAATGGGACAGGAAACAGGTATGTTTGGATAATTATTGCTTGTGCCCCTTTTCAGAAATAATATTCAGCATATTTAATAGCTGGCACTGACCAATCTGAATGGGTATTTGTCACATGTCCCTGGTGCCGGGTCCTGAGGCTTGCTCTCCCTAACCAAGGCAGGTAATATTCCTCCAAGTGATGAATCACCCATGAATCCCAGTGGGCGTGGGGCACTTAAGAGGCTCTGGGCAGGGCTATTTACTAAACGATATAGAATTATTTGATGTTATAACACCAGGATACAAGCACTCCAGTGGATACTGACTGAAGAACATCTTTGCTCTTTCCCCATCATCATGCAGCCTTAAATTAATCAGTATCTCAAGACTCCACCACCCCAGTGTATAAGATCATAGTCCAAGGGAATGGCAACAAGGCCTGCTTTACCCTGACCTGGAGCCTTAGGCCACCCACTGCATTCTCTATTGCCGTCTCCAAACGTGTAAGATGTTCTCCAATTCCTGGAATTAAATCCTTCAAGGTGTGGGGGGGGGGTCTCCTTTCTCTGGTGTATTCTTTTTTTTCTTTTCAGTAAAATCTTTTTTTTTTTTCTTTTTACTTTCAGTTCTGTGATACATGTGCAGAACATGCAGGTTTGTTACATAGGTATACATGTGCCATGGTGGTTTGCTGCACCTATCAACCTGTCATCTAGGTTTTAAGCCCTGCATGCATTAGCTATTTGTCCTAATGCTCTCCCTCCCCTTGCCTCCCACCCACTGACAGGCCCCAGCATGTGATGTTCCCCTCCCTGTGTCTCTGTGTTCTCATTGTTTGACTCTTGTGTATTTTTTAATAGTATAAATTGTTGGCTGTTGGTAGAGAGCATTACCTTCCCTGGGCACGGCAGTGCCACCCCTGCAGACAGTGCAGAATGCAGCACAGACTATGAGTGAGTTATCACCCTTCGGCTGAGTCACTACAGATCCCAGGCTCAACTGCTCAGATCTATAAGGAGAGTCCTCAAAACTCTTCTCCAGATCTATAAGGAGAAACTCAGCAAATCTGGTGATGAAGGAGAAGATGTCTTTTCTCATATTTCAGGAAAACCAAATAAAAGCACTGCATAACCAAAGCAGTGCATTTATCTGTGTCAAGGCTGGACTTGTTAATTAAAATCCCCAGTTTCCGTGCTTTTTTATATAATTAAAACATCCAAAGGCTGCAACTGGTTGGTATATGAGAAAAGGAATTTTTCTTTAATAAATGTCATTCATTTGGAGGGGAAAAAAAACAACAACTGTAAGAGGAGGAAATCCAGTAAGAGGAGGAAATCCAGGAAGGCAAGGAAAAGAAAGTCATTTGGTGCTAGGAGAACACTGGCTTTCAAATCCAATGCCAATTTCTTCAAAACCCTGGTCTAGAAATTCATAATGACCTAGTCATTCATTCATTCACCAGTTCAATAATAAGACATAGTTACTTACTAACCTGCACACGGCCCTTAGGCTGTCTGAAATCAGCCTGAATGCCTTCTTTCGGAAACCTCATTGAGCACCCATCAGTTGCCTTTACAGAAGAGGTTAGCAAGAAAGGAAGAGAAGTGACACTGCCAGCAGTCCATCCCCAGTGAGTGAAGACAGAGAAGATGGCATCTCCACAGAACTTGGTCTCTGGAGAAACCATCTTGGTCTCTAGAGAAAGAGCTGCCCCGGACCGAAAGTGCAATGCCTGGCTGAATCCATTTATAATCACAGTCTAATGATACTTAGCAATGTCCTATGGGATAAGCTTAAAGAAAGTTATGAGAGCAATTACAAGAGTTCACATTAATGATCATTTAATAATCATCCTCTTTGGCATACTTCTCTTCTTGAGATGGATCAATTGGACTGTGTTAGACAGAACTCCCCTGTTTCTGCCACTTAAAAGCCATGTGACCTTGGAACAGTCTCTTCAAATTCTAGACTTAAGTTTCATCTTTTTTTTGAATGTTTTTTGAGATAGAATCTTGCTCTGTCACCCAGGATTGAGTGCAGTGATGTGATCTTGACTCACAGCAGCCTTGACCTCCCAGACTCAAGCGATTTTCCCATCTCGGCGTCTAGAGTAGTTGGGACTACAGGCATACACCACAATGCCCAGCCAATTTTTGTTTATGTTTTGTAGAGATGGGGTTTCATGACGATAGCCAGGCTGGTCTCAAACTCCCGGGCTCAAGCAATCCACCTGCCTTGGCCTCCCAAAATGATGGGATGACAGGCATGAGCCACTGCACCCAGCCAACTTTTATTTAAGAAGGATATAATGCAGTAAAACTCTGCAATAACACTTGCTGTGATAAAGAAAACTGAGAAGTATCTTGAGACACAGGGGTGACTGGTACTCCCAACCTCAATTCTCTTCTTGCTCATTGTCTTTGTATCTGGACAATGAAATAAGAGCTGCCTAACTAGGACATTCTTGAAATCATCGCCTCCATCCTGAAGAATCAGCCAGACAAAGGGTCCAGAGTTATCCCCATTGATATTTCAGCTGGAATGTGCAGTTGCTGCTGCTGGCACCAGGCCACACTGGGACCAGTTAGGTAGGGTGGCTTGCCAGGTCATTTAAGTAATTATCTGATTAAGTTTATTGGACACCACTTATTTCATAGCGTTGTGGTAAAGTTGAAAGAAGACAGTGCACATAAAGTCTTTAGCACACAGTAGGGCTCCATAAACGCTAACCCACCATCACGGAAAAACCCAAGACAAATGTTTATCTCATAGAATTTTATCAAGATTTCAAAGTGAGTTTAAAAATCTGTGGAACCTGTTAGCTAAATCATATCAAAATGATATTCTTGGCTGGGTGTGGTGACTCACGCCTGTAATCTCAGCACTTTGGGAAGCCAAGGCAAGGGATCACCTGAGGCCAGGAGTTTGAGACTAGAGTGGCCAACAGGGCAAAATCCCTTTTCTACTAAAAATAAAAAAAAATTAGCCAGGCATGGTGGCATGTGCTCATAATCCCAGCTACTCAGTAGGCTGAGGCAGGAGAATCGCTTGAACCCAGGAGGCAGAGGCTGCAGTGAGCTGAGATCACACTGTATTCCAACCTGGGCGAGAGAGTGAGACTCCATCCATGACAAAAAAAAAAAAAAAGAAAGAGTAAAACTCTCATTTTAACCTGATGGCCTTGAACACTTGTAGACAAAATACTAAAGAACATTTACCAAGATTTCAAGTCACTCAACTACTTAAAGGTATATTTTCAGTGTATGTCCAAGTGTATCACCCAGTAGCAGACACTGTACAAGAGATATTTCTTTTAGGGATTGAGACAACTGATTGGCAAAACTTGGTCTTTATTTGTTTTAAATAATCAAGGTCAAAATTTATGTTCACTTCCTTGAGTGGATTCTAAGCCTTATCTCTCCTCATCTTCCTCCATCTTTTTTAAAGAAAAATGCTAATTATCTTTAGAAATACCATGGCAGTCCACTTCCCTGTGGAGGGACCAGAAGCAAGTCACAATTGGTTATTCATTTTCATTTGGGCGACATTCTGCCTCCAGTCTTACTCTAAAATGTGACTTAATTTCTTTCTTACCTTCCCTCTCTCCTTCCTTTCTTTTTCTTTAGAGAATTTCCATTCTCTTTCTCTTTCCTTCCCTCCTTCCTTCCTTCCCTCTCTCCTTCCTTTTCTTTCCTTCTTTCATCAAAACATGTCTAAATGCTGGTAAGGAACTGGACCTATTGATTTTTTAGCTCTGCAAAAATAGCTTTCTTAACTTATTGTTTAATATCACACTGTTATTTTTGTATCTACATAAATATAAGGCATGTATGACTGATAGAAGAATGTTTTAATATTTTTAGCAGACTATTTTAAATGGTTATATCACCTTGTCTTTTTATAATGAGTTTGGGTCTTTATATGTATATTTATATACAAACGTACACATATAAACATATATAAAATATAATACCTTTTTAGATTTATATTCCAGGACAGACATGTGTTAGTATACACCTATGTTGCTTTTCTTGGTTGAAAACTCTTTGCTTTTGACTCCCAGGAAACCCAGCTACATTTAATGCTAGATGTCAGAAATAATTCATAAAGGTTCCCAGTTTATTTATCTCATATTTTATTCTAATTACTTTCAGCTATGTTGTTCAAAACATAAAATAAATATGTCTGTCTTTCATATGTACTGTACTATTCCCTTTTGAGCCCAATTCATTTTGGAGGTAGGTCTGGTTTCAACTGCTTCAAACAGCACTCTTCTCTTTTCTCTGCAACCTTGCTCCTGTGAAAACCAAACTGGAGCTTTCTCAAAGATCTAAAAAACAGAATTAACAGTTGGCCTTGTGATCTTATTAGTGGATATACATTCAAAGGAAAATAAGTCATTCTACCAAAAAGAAACCTGCCCTTACACGTTCTTCGCAGCAGTATCCACAACAGCAAAGAAAAGATGTGGAATGAACCTAAGTGCCCATCAGTGGTGGACTTCTTAAAGCAAATGTGGCGCATATGCACCAGGAAATACTACACAGCCATAAACAAGAAAAAAACAATGTTCTCTGCAGCAACATGGATACAGCCGGAGGCCATTATCCTAAGGGAATACATGCAGAAACAGAAAACCAAATATTACATGTTCTCACTTGCAAGTGGGAGCTCAACGCTGGGTGAACATGGGCATGAAGACGGGAACAACAGACTCTGGGGGCTTCAAAGAGGGGGAAGAAAGAGGGAGGGAGGGAGAAAAGGATTGACAAGCTACCTATTGGGTACTATGTTTACTATTTGGGTGATGAGTTCAATTGAAGCCCAGATTTCTGCATCTTGCAAGACACATCCATGTAAAAATCCTACACATACACCGTCCGAAACTAAAATAGGAAGTAAAATAAGGCCAGGCACTGTGGTTCACGCCTGTAATCCCCACACTTAGGGATTACACTTTTGGTAGGCTGAGGGGAGCAGATGGCCTGAAGTCAGGAGCTCAAGACCAGCCTGGTCAACGTGGTGAAACGTCATCTCTACTAAAAATACAAAAATGAGCCATAATCCCAGCTACTCAAGAGGCTGAGGTGGGAGAACCGCTTGAACCTGGAGGGCGGAGGTAGCACTGAGCCAAGATGGTGCCACTACACTCCAGTCTAGGTGACAGAGCGAGACTCTGTCTCAAAACAAAATAAAATAAATTCCAGTTTACTTACATATGAAAAAAATGAAATACCCTGTTCTTTCTTTACTTTTGCTAACCCAACTCATACTTCCTGATCCTAATGGGAATCTTTCCAGGTTCACAACTAGGAGTCCTGGTCCCATTTCTTACAGACTGTAGGAGTGGCAAAACAGCTAGGAAATTCTGTGCCTCTCACTTCTGTCCTGCAGAGGAACTGAGCTTTGAACAGGAGTGAAATGGAGATCAGCTACCAGCTGACCTGGGCGGGGTTTTTCTTCCTCTTTCTGAACAAGGCAGCGGCTGAACTCTGCAAACACTTGCACTTTCACGGAGGTGTTGCTCACTTGTTTCTTTTCATTTCTCGTCTTCCTTCTTGTTTTTAAGATGTGAAAAAGACTTTCAGAAATGCCTTCCATTTGCTGTCTCATGTTTTTTCTCCTGTTTTTCCCTGATAGAGTCTATTTGCCACAAAACAACGAGACAGGATGGTTGGGGGAGCTCACAGTCACTCTGCCGAAAAGCATCTGACTTGTAAACAGTGCAAGACTTTTAAAAGTCGACTCTCTTGCCTTCTGTCTATTTTGAGGACCCTCAAAGTGAAGAAAGTCAAACTTGGTATTAAATAACCACCCAGGATGTGGTTGTCGGCTTGAGGTGTTAAGAGGAACAGTTTATAAAAAGCCTGGATAAATATAGGAAGTACAGTTGCATTTCAGGTAACTCGAGATTTGAACATCCAATACGGCTTTAACGGAGGCAATCTATTTGGCCCATTTTCACAGATATATAATAGATGACATCTATTTTAAGGTCTTTAATTTTTTCCTCCTTAACTAGACCAGAAAACACTTCCTCCGGCCTAACTCATGCTCCATCATCATCCAAATGTATATCCTCCACCTTGATTTTCCCACTAAAATAAACACCTCCTTCAACCTGTGTACAGAACCCTCGTGTAAAACAACCCCAGTAACAACAACAAAACATGACATGCTTCATGATGATTTAATATTGTGTCACCGGAACCCAAACCCTGAGTTTGAATAGTTTGGGTCTCTTTCTCTCTTTTAAACTATTATTATTAAAATGGTAATTTTAATGCAAAAGGCTATATTGAATTTTTAAACATTGTACTGTCTTGAATTTTAGCTTTCTTAGAAGTCCACTTCTTTCCCCTTTCCTCTCCCTAGGGCAGAGGACTGAAATTCTCTCACACTCTGTTTCCTCATTTGTAAGATGTGGGTTCTACCTGTGTTGTAGGTGGCTAACCGGTAGTCTGCATGCGACGTATGGCACATGGGTCAACCCAAAGAAAAGCGCATGTTGCATCTGCACCTCAATGCAGGCAGCCCCTGGTCGCAGAGGGGTATGTATGCCACCATAGCCACAGTCCACCCACTCCCAAGGACTAACACACATCCAGGACCATGTGACCAGCAATTGATAATTTTAGAATATACTTGGCTAATTTCTCTAATCCCACTGCTACAAATAAACCTTGCAGTCGTTGGTTTTGTTCAGGTTCGAATTTCACCGAGGCCCTAGGGGCATAAAGATGAATTATTTGATTGCAAGGAGAAATAAGAGACCATGTGTCAGGCTGCTTTGCAAATCAATTCGCCTCCCCCCACCCAAGATGCTCCTTCCTACTTAAGATATACGGCTTTACAAGGATTTGAGCAGCATCTGTGTTTGCCGTGTCAGAGGGCAAGACGCATGCAGATGTAATATCACCGAGCAGTGTAATCCGAGTGTGCATGAAAAATAACTGCAGAGGGAACGAGGGAACCCTTTGCCACAGGCCCTGACAACACCTCAAATAAGCACTTTACCTAATCTCCCTTGTTGATTCCTATCTGCGCCCAGTGACTGCATGCAGCTGCCATCTGCTAACCAGTTAGGGCATGCTGATCGCGGACGTACTGTAATCAGAGCTGAGGTCTCCCATGGTAAAGCAGGCTTGCTGCCAAGATGGGGCAAGACCCTGATGAGAATGGCAGAATGGAGCCGAAAGGTGAACTTCACAGCCAGCATGGCTGAGTTAAGCTTCTATTTTATTTAACTCTGTATCCCCAGGGCTTGGCATGAAGAAATGCCCAGTAAATGCTGCAGATAGAAATGACTGAAAGACTTTCCCGAAAGAGTTAAGTACTTCCACCAGTACTTAACTGGTGGGCAACAGTAATTTGCATGTAGTCTTCTGAGCTACTTTATATTAGGTTAAAATAAATGTTTGTGATCAGCTATTTTTGGTAGACAGGGTGGTTTATTCATTCATTCATTCATCAAATAGGTAATGAGTGGACACTCTGCTTTACCTTTGGTACCTGTTCACCTTTGTAGCTCAGGGATTCAGCATTTACACGGGGTGTACTGGATAAATGCTAGATACAGAAGTGCAGGGTCAGGTGTGGGAGAGAAACAGCAGAGTCTGTGAGAAAACTGATAGGCCCGGGACACTTCTGCAAATCCCAAGCGCTCTGGCTAAGCTCAGTACTCTTCGGCACAGATGGACTTGGAGTTTCTTAGGCAACTAGGCAACAGGACCACCATGAAGCACTGTTATTTCGGCTGCAGGATACTGAGTCTTAGAAAAATGCAGGAGTTCAAGAGCAAGCCCCTCCTCTGACAAGTAGAAAAACTGAGGCAGAGAGAAGGACTTTATCCTTGGAGACAGAGCTAGGACTAAACTCTGTTATAATGAGCAATCAGTGCTCTGCCAGGGTACAGCAGCTTTCTTCCCCGTAGGCTGGACAAGCTCATGGGCTTACGCTCTAGGGAAAAAGAGGCAGACAGCAATCAAAGAAACAAGTGTATACCTATTTAGACAGTGGTAAGGGCTCAAAAGAAAAGAAACAGGGCTGGGCGCGGTGGCTCACACCTCTAATCCCAGCACTTTGGGAGGTCGAGGCGTGTGGATCACGAGGTCAAGAGATCGAGACCATCCTGGTCAACATGGTGAAACCCCATTTCTACCAAAAATGTAAAAATTAGCTGGGTATGGTGGCAGTAGCCTGTAGTCCCAGCTACCATGGAGGCTGAGGCAGGAGAATTGCTTGAACTCAGGAGGTGGAGGCTGTGGTGAGCCGAGATTGCTCCATTGCTCTCCAGCCTGGGTAAGGAGAGCAAAACTCCATCTCAAAAAAAGAAAAAGAAAAAGAAACGAAACGGTGGGGAGAGGCAGAGTATGAATCTAACTGCACCATTTGCTAGCTGGGTAACTCAACTTGCCAAGGCTCTCTTAGCCTCAGTTTCCTCATCTAAACAGTAGGAAGGCTAATTGTAATGCCCACCTCTTAGGGTTGTTGGGAGATGCTAAGAACACTGGCAAGCAATAAGCATTTCATAAGCGACGGTTATCTTTACTTTATTATTGTTACTTGGGTAGGATGGTCATGGTAGGCCTCTGAGAAAGTGCTATTTAAACTGTGTCAGAAAGAGAAGAAATTAGCCAGTGTGGTGGCGGACACCTGTAGTCCCCGCTACTCAGGAGGCTGAAGCAGAATGGCTTGAACCCGGAAGGCAAAGGTTGCAATAGGCCAAGACCGTGCCATTGTACTCCAGCCTTGATGACAAGATCGAAAACTTCATCTCAAAAAATTAAAATTAAAAAAAAAAAAGAAGGATAAGAAAGCACCTGCAAAAGAAACAACATGTGCAAAGGCCCTGACACAGGAAAAGCAGAAAGACTAGAGTAGTTGGAGGACATTGAGAAGACACTGGCCAAGGCTACTTGTCATAGGAAATAAACTCTGGGAGGCAGGCAGGAGGTTCAGGTCTTCAGAACATGTACACCCTGGAAAAGAGTGTGGATTTTTACTCTAAATGGAATAGGAAGCCACTTGGGTTGGCGGGGTGGTGAGGGGGAATTTATTCATCAGCTACTGCCATAATACAGCAGCAAAACAAAGAACCTCAAAACTTCTATCCTTCACAAGATCAAATATTTATTTTCCTCACTCACTAGTCTATGGATTGGTTGAGGTGGGTCTGATATTGATTGGGTTTGCTAAACAATTCTCCAAGCTGTAAGTCAGATTCAGGTCTGTTTCATGTATCTCATTCTGGAGACCAAGCTGAAAAAGAGGCAATGGCCATGGGTGAAACACAAGAATACAAACCCAGTCCTGCAAACACATCGGAAGGCTCTGCACACATCATGTTGATTAATATCCCATGAGCAAAAAATATTACAAGGCCAAGAGCCAAAAATCCAGGAGCAGTAAGTTCATTCCACCTCTCATGAGGTCATGGCAAGGGTGCTGATATCTGTGTTACTACAATGGACTTTGGTAGGGCTAAAGTCCTGGGGTGTAGCGGCACGATCATGGCTCACTGCAGCCTTAAACTTCTGGGCTCAGGTGATCCTCCTGCCTCAGACTCCCAAGTAACAGAGACTACAGGCATGCACCATTATACCCAGTTGATTTTCACATTTTTTGTACAGTCAATGTCTTGCTATATTGCCAAGGTGGGTCTTGAACTCCTGGACTCAAACAATCCTCCTAGCTTGGCCTCCCAATGCACTGGGATTATAGGTCTGAGCCACCATGACCAGCCCAGCTATACTTTAGACCCATCCTTGGGTCAGCGTTATGCTGATTCTGCTTTGACAAGTACCCAAATCACCCACGGGTCATCATATCAAAAAGATGCCCTTGGAAAAATCCCATGCTGGTTTGCACCATCTTAACTCTGACTTTCCTGAGCATTCTGGCTTTCTCAGAGTAGGCCTCCTCTACCTCTCCTTGTGGATGGAGGCAGATTGCGAGCTTTCCCAGTAGCATTCTGAGACTTGGTACAAGGTCCTGGTTCATAGCAGCTCGAGTCAGGGCTGGAAGGAGCAGTGGGAGTGTTTTCCTTGGCAGGTTTCTGGTGTGCACGTGTTCCTGGTATTAAAATACAATGTGCTTTTTTCCAAACTAGATGATCCACACCACCCATTATATTTTATCTGTAAACTAGCCCCCCACCCACCCACCCTCGACTCTGGTCTTCAGACTATGTGGGCACAAAAAAAAAAATAAAGAGGAGCAAGAGGGAGGAGGAGAAGGAGGAGGAAAAGAAGAAATCTATGAGGGGGTGTGGCAGTGAGGGGGTGGATGTCTATGAAAATTTATGTGCTGAAAAACAGCTGTAAAATGTTTAATGTTTCAATGAACGTTTTATGTTTACAATAAAAAATCCTCCAGCCAAGAAAGGCTTTAAAATGTTACATTTCCAAACAGATCCAAAGAAAAGAGGCAAGAAAAAAAAAGACTCCCACAAACCCCTCTCTATGGAGTGACCCTGAAATGCTAACCATTAAAATAGGGTCCTTCCACGTTGTGCGTTGACCTAGGTCAATGGTGAGGGGGAAGGGAATAACGGCCATGACACAGGAAGAGGCCGGCAACGAGAATGAAAAATATGCTCATTTTTTTCAAAGCTAAGTACCCATGGTAGAAAGCCTCGGAAACTCAGGCTTTTCAAGGGAGAGGTGGAGGGGAAGACGCCCAGCTCAGCCAAAAGCCAGCTGAAAGATTCGACTGCAATCAATCAGTCCACCAACAGGAAGAACGAATCAAGTGGCTTCATATTGAGTTCTTCCAGGAAAGATCCTGGCTGAAGGGACTCTGCCTTTGACAGAGGGAAGCGCGTTCAAATTCAAACTCCATTCTAAACCGGTGCCGGCTCCTACAGTCACTTTTTGAACCCCTTGGGATCTTCATTTTTTTCATCAATAAAATGCAAGAGGCAGGCATCACTGGCCCACTCTGAATAAATGGTAATGTGCTGGGGAGCAGGGACCAGGGAAGCTACGAGTCTGGACGAAATCAGATTAGGGAAGCCCGAATCAGGTAGGACTTGACGTAGCACGAAAGAGAGAACGTTGAAGCCTTGAGGAAACTTAGAGCTTTGCTCTTCTTTCCTTAACAGATGGGTTTAGTGAAATTGCCATGTAGATTTTCAGGCCAAGAAGTCAATATTACTTTCTATCTCCTTTGTAATTAATATTTTCCACATTGTTTTCAGGTAGTAGAAATGCAATGTAAGCCAGTAACAGAAATACACAGTGGCTCATACCTGGAATCCCAGCACTTTGGGAGGCCAAGGCGGGTGGCTCACTCAAGGATAGGAGTTCGAGACCAGCCTGGGCAACATGGTAAAACTCCCTGTCAACTAAAAATACAAAAATTAGCCTGGCTTGATGGCAGGTGCCTGTAATCCCAGCTACTCTGGAAGCTGAGGCAGGAGAATTGCTTTAACCGGACAATGCAAAGGTTGCAGTGAGCCGAGATCATGCCACTGCACTCCAGCCTGGCCAACAGTGTGAGACTCCATCTTAAAAAAAAAAAAAATGCAGTGAGAACCATGGGCCCTTTCTAATCTGGCCCCTTCTGACCTTTTCTACATATAATGCTCATGCATATATAGAGTAACTACTCTAAATAAGCAAACAAAGACAAATCAAATGTCATGTGTGCCCTCTAAGACACACCTTGCAGTTTTCAGCCTATATGTTTTTAAAGTCCTGTGCCTTCCATTTACTATATCCTTCCTTAAGCCCTGTCTTTTCAAACTCTCACTCAGCCCTCAAAACTTAGTTCATTACCACCTGCATGGAGTTTCTGATCTGTGTTGAATGCCCCTCTACAGTGTTCTGACAGTGCCTGCTGCTGTGGTGTACCCCAAACTCTTCATACCACATTCTAGACATTCTTTATGTTACCAGCGGAGGGTGTCCAGGTTCTTGGCGTTTTGAATAAAGAATTGGACAAAATGCAGAAACAAAGCAAAAGAATGAAGCAACAAAAGCAGAGATTTACCAAAAATGAAAATATATCCATATGGCAGGAGCGGCCTGAGCAGAGAGGCTCAAGAGCCTGGTTACAGAGTTTTTTGAGGTTTAAATACCCTCTAGAGGTTTCCCATTGGCCACTTGGTGTACACCTCATGCAAATGAAGTAGTGGCCTGCAATCAGTTGGATTGGTTGTGGAAAGCAACCAATCACAACCTGAAGTGAAGTTACCAAGTTACACTTGTATGCAAATGCCTGATTGGCTGTGGAAAGCAACCAATCAGAGGCTGAAGCAAAGTTACAAATTTACACTCCTATGCAAATGTCTTACTGGTTGTGAAAAGCAAACAATCAAGGGTACTTTCAAGTTTCCATCTGCCACACAGGAAAGTGGGGAGGGGGTGCAGAGGAAGAAACCCCTGGTCCTTTTGTTTCTTAGGTGTGGAAAGCTGGGGTTTTCCTTTTGATTTAGTTCTAGGAAGTCAGCATGAATCAGTCCCTGTCTCCAGACCCTATTCTCCTTCCTTCCTTTTCTTTTCTTTCCCCCTTCTTTTATTTTTTTGAGATGGATTCCTGTTCTGTCCCCAGGCTGGAGTGCAGTGGCACCATCTGAGCTCACTGTAGCGTCTGCCTCCCAGGTTCAATTAGCTGTGATTACAGGCGTCTGCCACCAAGCCCAACTAATATTTTCGTTTTTAGTAGAGATGGGTTTCACCATGTTGGCCAGGATGGTCTTGATCTCCTGACATTGCGATCCATCCACACCGGCCTCCCAAAGTTCTGGGATTACAGGTGTGAGCCACCGCACCTGGCTCTCACTTACTTTTCTAATTTCTTCTCTAAATGATGCTTCTTGAGGGTAGACACTGAGTCTTCATAACCCCTGGGCATAGTACAGAATGTAGTATGAAGCAGATCTCTGGGAAGATTTTATCTGTGAATCAATGAGTGAAGAAACAAATGGCAGAAAACACCATCTTTTTTCTATGATGGCAAATGAGGGGTTATTGGCCTCTGAGGGGCACAGGGGACCACTGTAGCTCTTTTCATCTCCTCATTGTCACCTCGCATCCAGAAAGATCAGATGGCTTTCGCTCTCCTGTGCAGAAAGAGTGGCCCTTTCTGCCAGCCTGAACCTTGCCGTGGGAACTGGTATCAATCAGGGAGTGACTTGTCTGCCTTTCAATAGAAAGGCACACGGAGAAAGACACTCAAGTGTCTCCTCCAAGGAGAGCGACGGATGTTTCCTTCGGGGGCTGATAGGGCTCACTTCCTGTTCATGAACACGGCAGACACCTACCTCCAGGCTGGAGTAAGGGTTTGGACTGTATATGGGGAGGGGGTGTCATGTTTGAGAGACATTAACAAGGCCCCTTTTACTCTTCCACAAGCCAAGGCCTTCTCCTTCCTCTTTTTGGGAGGCCCAGGAAGTGGCCATTTCCTCGACCGTACCCTATGCCAGGAAGCCCCCGGCTCTTACCATGAGAGTCACAATGGCTGTTCACTGGACAATTACAAGTGAATCCCCAAAAAGTTTCGCAAGAACATCAGATACAAAAGAGTTGATGGATGGAAACTCACACGATAAACCAAAGTGAAAACAAAACTGTGTTGCCCAACGCCATGTGAACTGAAACCTCAGGGCAGAATGCTCTGACTCCGCAGCCATAAACAGCTTAACCCCCAAGTGAGTCACGAGCGAGGCCAGGGCAATGCTGCCGAGAGCATTCTCATGGTGTGCTGGGGATCGCTGAGCATTGTTTTCCCTAGAAACTGACTGTCATTTAAGTCAAAGGAAGGAACACTTATAGAGTGCTTACTGCATACCAGAGGCTCTAGTCCATGCTGCAGATAAACATTTCCAATCCGTTCCCACAGTATGCAGCAGAGGTGCTCTTATGTCTATTTGCACATGAAGACACAGAAGCCAGGGCGTTTAAACACCTAACCTGAACCAAAGCTGCAAGTGGGGCTTTGTCCTCCTGCCGTGCTTCACCAGAGGGGACCCTGAAGCCCTGACAGGTCACAGGAGTCCAAGTTTTCCCTGCCCTGCGTGGTCTCCAAATTGCCTTGATCATGGACCATTACCAGTAAAAATAAGTTTTGGGCACACCCAACCCTGGTGTTTCTACATTGATTTATTGACAAAGGATGTACAATCTACTACATGTAATATTACAAAACATTCCAAGAAATAGACATTTAAATGGGTTGATAAAAGATAAAAGTAAATAGGGGCTACTATCTTTTCTTTCCCTATCCTAGTGCTGGGGTCATAGGGTTGCCAGGCTAAAATTATATAGAAATTGTCGGGGGTGGGAAGAAAGGATGGGAGGGAGGGAGGGAGATAGACAGAGAGAATGTCCAGTGAAATTTGAAATATTGTTTTGCTAAAAAATATCCATTACTTATCTAAAATTCAAATTTACATGAGCATCTTTCTCTCACTCTCTCTTTTTTTCCTCTGTGTCTCTCTCTCTTTCCCTCCCTCCCTTCCTACCTTCCTTCGAGTCTTCCTCTGCCGCCCAGGCCAAAGTGCAGTGGCACAGTCTCAGCTCACTGCAACCGCCACCTCCCAGTTCAAGTGACTCTCTTACCTCAGCCTTCTTAGTAGCTGGGACTACAGGCGCCTGCCACTACCCTTGGCTAATTTCTGTATTTTCAGTACAGATAGGGTTTCATCATGTTGGACAGGCTGGTCTTGAACTCCCAACCTCAAGTGATCTACCTGCCTCACCCTCCCAAAGTGCTGGGATTACAGGCATGAGCCATTGTATTCAGCAAGATTTTTTGTTTGTTTTTGAAATGGAGTCTTGCTCTGTCACCCAGGCTAGAGTATAGTGGCGATCTCGGCTCACTTCAACCTCCACCTCCACTTCCACCTCCACAGTTCAAATCATTCTCCTGCCTCAGTCTCCCGAGTAGCTGGAATTACAGGCATATGCCACCATGCCTGGCTGATTTTCATAATTTTAGTAGAGATGGGGTCTCACCAGGTTGGCCAGGCTGATCTCAAACTCCTGACCTCAAGTAATCTGCCCACCTTGACCTCCCAAAATGCTGGGATTACAGGCATGAGCCACCTCGCCCAACCAGCAACCTGCATTCTTATTGGGTCAACATGGCAATGCTAAGGAGTCAGGAAATGCTTTCTGTTTCAGGATTATAATAAACATTCTAAGCTTTGTGGGATAGATGGTCTCTGTCACAACTACTCACTCTCCCATTGCAGTGGCAAGCAGCACTAGGCAGTTCCTAAACAAATGGGCATGACTGTGTTTCAGTCAAACTTTATTTACAAAAACAAGTGGCCAGGTGGACAGGGACTGTTTTTCCCTGGCCACTGCCTTAATGGATCATCAACGGGCATCCCACTCAGGAGAACCGTGGCCTGTGAGAGAAGGGCTTGTGTTCACACAGTTCTCCAGCAATGTGACACAGTGAAAAAATAAACTCTTGTTTTTTCTCTGGGGGATACAGGTGGGGGCTGGTGAGTAGAAAAAGGATGATAACAGCACCTCCCTTTATTACAGGAGTTAACAAGGAGCAAAACATCTCTAAGACACACACGTACGTGCACATACACACACAACCTGCTGCAGCCAGGATATCCACAGGGTGGACCTGCATTCGGTGTGTCAAATTAAATGCTTCCCTTGCCCCAATTACTCGCGCTTCAATCGGCCAACTGGCAGCCATAACAACACATTAACCTTTTTGCCAAGTCAATTTCACCAAGTCCCCTTCCAGCACTAAGAGAAATTAAACGGCGCCCCTACGCCTGGAGGATGAGTGCTCTCTGCACACCACACACTGTGGAATCCCGCTCTGCACCTGGAACTCTGAATTCTGGCTCCCAAACCAGGGCCTTCCCGTGGTCCAGAGGGCAACAGAAATCGGTTTTGTAAGGCTGTCTTCCCTCTCTCTTGCCGTCAGCTGAGGGTTCAAAGGTCCAAGCTGAAGAACACTGCAAACCCTATTAGCAGAGCCATCTTCACAAATCACATCGGCATTTGCTCTGCTTCAGGAGAGGCTGCTTGACTTAACTTTCAGCAGCCCCTCTGATGGGTAATTTCACTTAGAAGCACGAAGGACAGTGTGGCGAGCCAACTGAGTCGCACCAGCTTTGTAAGCACGCCAGAAAACTCCAGCCCTTCCTGAGTCCCAGTTCTTCAAATTTAGGCTGATAGTGCTGGGGCTTGCTCTCTGGTTTTCAGAGGATGCAATTATTTTCAAACTCAGCAGCACGAGATGGCATGGGGGCAAATGCAGGAATGGGACCAAAGTGGGGCAGGTGACAAAGGTGGCCACAGTAGGGTCAATTAGGTGGTAAAATGTGGTGACTGGGGAAAGCGCACCTCCAGGCTTGACTCCTGAGATAATGTCTCCATTGCTGAGATGATCTGGTGACAGTAAGTTTACTGTGTGCATTCTAACAATAATAAATGCACAATTCTCTATTTTACTGACCCAAATTATTCCAAAACATATTTCCATAATAAGGAATTTTTTTTTTTTTTTTTGAGACAGAGTCTCACCCTGTTGCCCAGGCAGGAGTGCAGTAGTGCAATCCTGGCTCACTGCAACCTCCACCTCCCAGGCTCAAGTGATTCTCCTGCCTCAGCCTCCTGAGTAGCTGGA
Organism: Callithrix jacchus; assembly: GCF_049354715.1. Lineage (NCBI taxonomy): Eukaryota > Metazoa > Chordata > Mammalia > Primates > Cebidae > Callithrix > Callithrix jacchus. The sequence continues at coordinate 36,261,072 of NC_133521.1, read as the reverse complement.
ATTACAGGCATGTGCCATGATGGCCGGCTAATTTTTGTATTTTTAGTAGAGATGGGGTTGCTCCATGTTGGCCAGGCTGGTCTTGAACTCCTGACCTCAGGTGATCCACCTGCCTCCGCCTCCCAAAGTGCTGAGATTCAAGGAGTGAGCCACTGTGCCTGGCCAAGGAATTTCTTTATTTTTAGATGGAGTCTCATTCTGTCACTAGGCTGGAGTACAGTGGTGCGATCTTGGCTCACCGCAACCTCCACCTCTCAGGTTCAAGTGATTGTTCTCCCTCAGCCTCCTGAGTAGCTGGGACCACAGGCATGCACCACTACACCCAGCTAATTTTCGTATTTTAGGTAGCGATGGGGTTTCACCATGTTGGCCAGGATGGTCTCAATCTCTCGTCCTCGTTATTCACCCGCCTCAGCCTCCCAAAGTGCTGAGATTACAGGCATGAGCCACCACGCCCAGCCAGAATTTCTTTAAACCCAGCCCAGCCCTCTTCTCACCAGCCTGTTGTCCCCCAACCCTTTCCACAATCCTTTCCTAGAGCTTGGAGGAAGCAAAGATGAGGAGTTTGCCTTCTGAAAGCATGTGACATCCAATCACTGTTAAGTGTCTCGAAAACTGTTAGCTAAACCTGATCCTAATACCCTCCAGCAAGTGCTGGGAAAGTCTTGTCACCAAAACCCAAGATCACCACCTTGCTTTGACCAAGCAGAGCAAACATCCAGGAACCACCAAGAGCATGGCCTTGAGGCTCACACTTTCATCTGCAAACGCAATTTCTGCCAGGTACTTAAGAATTTCCTCTGCAGAGGAAAAATCAGAGGCCTGGCTCTGGGGAGGTCACAGTGTGATGCAGAAGTTGCTCAGAGGCTCCCATCGGCCTGCTGCAAGCTTCCTGTGACTTTCAGCTATGGGACACAGTACGGAACCCTGTACTTTGTTCAGGTGACAGATAAAGTATATCCAACCAGGAAACCACGACTTCCAGTTGTTGAATTCTATCTCATCACCTATATCTTCCTAGGACCAGGACTACAGTGGCAGCATAAGAAGTGGCATTTAGGAGGCCCCAGTAATAAGGGCAGAGAATCGGCACTACTCTAATGGGTACAAAAATAGGAAGAATGAGACATGGCTTAAGGGACAATCTCTATCCACCTCCTACCTCTTAATATTAGGGCTAGGACAGTGTGGCTTTGCAGTCAGGGCACTGGCTCTAGGGTCGCACAGCCCTGGTCTACCCAGCTGCAGCCTCGGGGCACATTCATGTCTCTGTACATCACGTCCCTGACCCACCCCTGCACATCCCAGCCAGGAGAAGCAAATGTGATCAAGGAAGTGAGGATGCTTTAAGAAGCATAATAAAAATATAAACGGTTGTTCAGGGGCTAGACCATCCAGCAGTTGTTTTGAGCAAACACGCACTCATCTAACGAAAGTGAGAAAAATACAGATATATTTGTATTTTAGTATGCCAATAGTCCCAAAGCAGTGGAAGTCTCATTATTTCAAAATTCTCTTTTTATATCGTGACACTTCATTGGCCAACTGAATCCAGATTTTCATTTTTAAAACCCAGAGTCATACACAGGGGAGAATCTTCAAATGGCACATTACACATCAATACTGATTTTATGTCTAATTATTACCATACTGAAAAAGCAATCATCATGATGACTCAGTTCCACCCAGAGACAAGAGTACACCTAATATATAATCTTAGAAAGGGGAAAAATGATCTACTCAACTTTAGCAGGTCCTGAAATCTTACAATGACTGCAGTCTCCTCTCCATGACAACCTTCTGAACTTTGATGAGCCAGACACACACAAGGGCTTGAAAAACATCACTTTAACCTAATAGAACGGTTTTTCAGGAAGACATGATTAGAACCTCTAAGTTTCTAGCAGTTGGCAGCCGCCACTTAGGAGCCCACCTTGAGTTGCTTAAGGCCACAGAAGCCAGCCGGGCTCTGCCAGCGAAGCCCCTGTTATTTTAGAACTCACAGAATCACGTCAGTGCCTTTCTCTTGGGATGGGGGAAATGGATTAAAACAATAAATATTGATAGAGGGAAATCAGTGACTGTGAACTCATGGCCTTTGGAAGAAACAGGTGAGGAAACAGAGTGGCCCAGGGACAAACCACGCAGGACGTACTCTAGTGTTGACAGACATTTTTTCTGCAAACATGCTGTACAAGTTTCTGCCAGAGGGAAATCAGGAGGGGAAGAAAAAAATGGGACTCATCAAAGAACCAGGACGTCATTTATGATGCCTAGATTTACTTTTTCTCTTTCTGAAATGGAGACTCACTCTGTAACCAGGCTGGAGTGCAGTGGCGGGAACCAGGCTCACTGCAACCTCCACCTCCGGGGTTCAAGTGATTCTCCTGCCTCAGCCTCCCAGTAGCTGGGACTACAGGCGTGCGCCACCACACCCAGCTAATTTTTGTGTTTTTAGTAGAGACAGGACTTCACCATGTTGGCCAGGATGGTCTTGATCTCTTGAGGTCATGATCCACCCGCCTTGGCCTCCCAAAGTGCTGGGATTACAGGTGTGAGCCACAGCACCTGGTCCCCTTTTCCTTTTAATATGACCCTGTAAACTGGTAGCTAAGCTATGAGGATGACAAGACATACAAATGATACAGTGGACTTCAGGGACTCTGGAGGAAGGGTGAGTAATAAAGGACACACAATGGGTACAGTGTACACTGCTGCTCAGGTCACAGATGCACCAAATCTCAGAAATCATCACTAAAGAGCCTAGCCATGTAACCAAACACCACCTGCTCCCCCAAAACCTCACACACACACACACACACACACACACACACACACACTAGGCCAGGTGTGGTGGCTCACGCCTATAATCCCAGCACTTTGGGAGGCTGAGGTGGGAGGATCATCTGAGGTTGGAAGTTTGAGACCAGCCTGATCAACATGGTAAAACCCCATCTCTAAAAAAAAAAAAAAAAAAAAAAATTAGATGGGTGTGGTGGCGGGTGCTTGTAATCCCAGCTATTAGGGAGGTTAAGGCAGGAAAATCGCTTGAATATGAAAGGCGGAGTTTGCAGTGGGTGAGTTGGTCTTAAGCCAGCAACATTCTTGGCTTGCACTCCAGCCCAGGTAACAGTGATACTCCATCAGGAGAGGGGAGGAGAGGGGAAAGGAGGGGAAGGGAGGGGAGAGGGAGAGGACGGGGGAGGGAGAGCAGAGGGGAAGGGAGGGGAGAGGGAGAGGATGGGGGAGGGGGAGGGGAGGGAAAACATTGTGTGCTATGGATACTCATGAATTTGAAGATGTGTCTGTTGTCACATGTGAGAGTATGAGACACCACTGGTGGTCAGGACAGAACAAAGATGACTTTGGGAAGCAGCAGCTGTTGGTATCTGGGTCAGATCTACTTTTAGGAGCCACTGTGCCATTTCCTAGCTTTTGTGACCTTCTTTGGAAAATTTCCTTCTGCTGGCATCCTTGTGCACCTTTACCAAGACACCTGGCAAGATACAGCCCCCATGGAGATAGCCTATGTGTGCCTGACATGACAGTACCACAGCCGAGCCTTCTGGCCTCATACAGGGCAAGTGTGAGGCATGATTTTTATTTCAGAGCCCCTTCAAAGATAAAGCTGAAGCCAGACTTCTGTCTGCTTTCCTATGATGTCTGTCTGCTTTCCTGTGACTTCTGTCTGCTTTCCTATGACTTCTGTCTCCTTTCCTATGTTGTTTTCCTCACCTGTCACACATTTCTTCCAAAAACCTTCCCTTGATACAGTAAGGGAGGCCAAATCCCTGTCTCCATCTCTGGTCTGGCTCACTCAACAAAAACACAGAGTTCAGACAGTCGACAGAGGCCAGAATGGCTTGAGGTGGTATACTAGTTCTCCCACAGTTCTCCCACAGCTGAATTGTGAAGACCCACCTATTCGGAGGTGAGAGAAAGAAAACGCTGGATATAGGGCTCCTGGGTAGACCAGAAGGGACTCAGATCCCTGGCCCAGTTGCAGGAAAGTCACTTGCATAGATTATATCCAGGGAACAGAAAGGTGTGGAGCATCTTATGATTCACAAAGCCTTGACCAGATTCTGCACATAAAGCAAGGCAGGGGCAGGGGTGTAGGTGTCTCGGCCTTCAGTCAACAATATTCTTAAGTTAAAGACCCTTGGTGCCATCATCACATAGAGCTACTCTTGAGCCAGGCATCATGGTGGCCATGGTGACTCCAGGAGAAGCTGAAGAGGCCAGGAGCAGGGAAAGGAACGGTCTGCTCTCTCCTCATGTACAGGGCAGGCCCGTACCTGCAGACACGAAAAGCTGACTTGTGCAGGTGCACTCTGAGCACCTGTATGGCTGAGTATAAAATGGGAACACTCTGACTTGACATCGGCATGACTCTTAGAGTTAAGCACGTCAAAACAGGATCTTGCCTCTGTATTAGTCAGGGTTCCGCAGATAATCAGAACCACATTCTTTTATATATATATAGTACACCCCCCCTCCACACACAAATGCCACCTCATCTAATTTTTGAATTTTTTAAGATTTTTGTATATATGTGTATACACACACACACACACACACACACACACACAAGTTTCAGTCAACAGAGGCCATATATATACATTTCATCTCTTATTGGTTCTGATTCTCTGGAGAACCTGATGACCAATGGATTGACAGATAGATAAAATAAGAAAAACTCTCAAGATCCACTATAGGCAAGGTAGAGAGCCAGAACAGCTGACGTGTAGTTTCAGTCCAAATCTGGCAAGCTCAAAACCCAAGAAGAGCTGATGTTTTAGTTCAAGTCTGAAGGCAGGAAAAGACCAATGTCAGGCCGGGCATGGTCGCTCATGCCTGTAATCCCAGCACTTTATGAGGCCGAGGCAGGCAGATCAACTGAGGTCAGGAGTTTGAGATCAGCTTGGCCAATATGGTCCCTACTCAAAATACTCCATCTCTACTCAAACTACAAAAATTAGCCAGGGGTCATGGCAATCACCTGTAATCCCAGCTACTTGGGGAGGCTAAGGCAAGAGAAATACTGAAACCCAGGAGGTGGAGGTTCCAGTGGAGATCTCCAGGTGGAGATTCTGCCGCTGAACTCCAGCCTGGGCGACAGAGGCATACTCTATCTCACCACCAACAACAGCAACAAAAGGTGTCCCTACTTGAGGCATCAGACAGAAGGAGTACTCTTTGAAGTAGGGTCACACTATTTGCTCTGTTCAGGCCTTCAGCTGATGAGATGAGGCCCAGCCACTTAGGGAGAGCAATCTGCTTCACTCAGTCGACTGATGCAAATGTTCATCTCATCCAGAAACACACTCACAGACACCCCAGAGTGATATCTGATCAAATGTGTGGGCGCCTTGATACCAGATCAAGTTGAAACAGGAAACTAACCACTGGGGCTTCAGTTACACATAAAACAGCTCTGACCTCAAGTTCAGTGAGGTCCGAAGTCTGAGGTCCCAAGTACATAAGGAAAAGGCGCCCTTCACTAGAACTGTCAACCCACAGACCTTAAGGCTTAAGGATACACAGGTTAAATAGGTTCATTCACTCAACAAACATGGATGATAGTCGAATTAGGGTGATCATGAGGAAGGTGTTAGGGACAAAACAGGCATGTAAATATTGACGATATATCCAGGACTCCTAACCTTATACCTGAGACTACCCTCCCGAGATACCCATGGGGGAAAAAATACTCCCTTTTCAGGTATACTGCAATCCTTGTACTTATAAAAAAAACAGGAGTCTCACTTTGATGCTTGTCATTAACATGCAACATTCCAATTTCAGTCACTGGAAATTATAAGTATTTAACTAGAATTGCATACAACTCTTTCACTTCAGTTTTCATTTTATGTACGTGTGTATGAAAAGATGGATGGATGATTTATTTATTCAGGGTTTTTTTTTTTTGAGACAGCATCTCACTTTATCACCCAAGCTGGAGTGCAGTGGCATGACCACGACTCACCGAAGCCTTGGCTATATGGGCACCAAGGGTCCTCCTCCCTCAGCCTCCCAAGTAGCTGGGATGACAGGTGCGCCTCTATGCCTGGCTGTTTTGCTTTTTGTAGAGATGAGGTCTCTGTATGTTGTCCAGGTTGGTCTTGAACTCCTGGGCTCAAGTAATCCTCCTGCCTTGGCCTCCCAAAGGGCTGGGATTACAGGTATGAGCCACTGTGCCTGGCCTAGTTAGTTATTTTTTGAGACAGGTCTCATTCTGTTGCCCAGGCTGGAGTGCAGAGGTGTGATTGTTAGTAACTGCAGCCTCAGCCTCCTGCGCACAAGCAATCCTCCCACCTCGGCCTTCTGAGGAGCTGAGACTACAGGCACACACCAGCACACCCAGCTCGTTTACTATTTCTTGTAGAAACAGTGGTCTCGCCATGTTGCCCAGGTTGGCATTATATTTATTTTGATGGATATTTTGTATTTCTGGCAAATGATATTGCTCTTCCATTTACTTTAGTAGTTAGACTCTTCTGGCTGTACATAAAAGGGTAAGTAGCTATGAACACAATTAAAAACAAATGATATAACAGCACAGCAAATGGGACAAAAATTGTGAAAGTTTGGGAAACATGCTTTCACATTATTAAAATGTGAAAACCATAAAAGCAACGAGGGGTAAAGGAATGGGTCCTGGAAAAGACTAGAAAAGAAAAGATGAAAAGAAAAAACAGCTACCTACTCAAGTTCAGTACTGCTGTAATGACAGAATAAATGCCGCTTCTTTACTCCTGCGAAACACAGTGCTAATTCTCAAGAAAGAAAGAAGTCGAATCTAAGGGAGCTATTTCTAAGCCCTGCCTAAGAGTTACAGAAATAATTCCTTCTACCTGCCAGAGATCCCCAAACCAATAAAAAAAATAGTCCAGACAGGAGTACCTAATTTCCACCTATATACTTTTATCTAACTTAACTAACGGAGCCAAATTTCACTGAATTCATATCTTCCTGCATCTATCCAGGTGGTTAGTTACGCATACAGGTTTCATTTCCGATAAATCTTAGCTAAGACTATTGATTAGAGCATAGTCCAGTTACTACATCTTTTTCAAATTACCCCAAGACTTAGAAGAACAAATCTACCACTTGTGGCTGTTCATGAATTCTGTGGGTCAGGAATTTGACCATGGCACCCCGGAGACGTCAGCCTCTGCTTCACAGGGTTTAGAAGCTGGAATCTTCTGAGGGCTCAGCTGTTCGCTTCCTGCCTGATGATTGAAGCTGATTATGACTGAAGAGCTCAATTCCTCTCCATGTGCACCTCTCATGGTCTTCCCACCTAAGCTAGATTGAGCTTCCTTACAGTATGGTGATGAAATTCCAAGGGCAAGTATCCCATGAGTGAGAGATGCAACCAGATGGAAGCTGTATCATCTTCTAATAGCTAACTTCAGAAGTCTGCAACATCACTTGTACCATTTTCTAATTAGTTTTAAGTAAGTCAGTAAGGGAGGCTGAGATTGAAGTTTCAAGGTTAGGGGCTCACACCTGTAATCCCAGCACTTTTGGAGGCCACAGCAGGAGGATCATTTGAGGATGTGAGTTTGAAACTACTCTCACCAACATAGCAAGACCCTGTCTCCATAGCATTTTTTTTAAATTAGCTGCACATGGTGGTGTGTACCTGTAGTCCCAACTACTCAGATGGCTGAGGCAGGGGGATCACTCACGCCCAGGAGTTCAAGGCTGCAATGAGCTATGAAAGCACCACTGCACTCCAGCTTGGGGTAAAAAGCAAAACCCTATCTCTAAAGATAATAATAATCATGATAATAATAATAACTGGCTCTGGGGAATGACATTAGACTTGATTTTGTGTTGCATGTTATAAAACAACTGCAGAGTGGAGTCATGACAGGGAAATACTGCCCACTCGGCACCCCGGCCTTATCTCCCTCTTCTTCAATACTGATCACCGTGGGGCTTGGTCATATACACAAGCACTTGAATGCAAAGTGCTTCACGCCATCTTTTCTGAATTTTGAGGTACTGATCTTCACAACTGGAAACGTCCAAATAAACGAGGAAGTAAAGAAGGTAAGAAAGGAATGAAAGAAAAAAGGAAATAACAAAGGGAAAAAAGAAAGAACAGAGGCTTGTATTCCTTTTCTTTGTAACAAGTCTATCTTGAAACACTGAAGATTCAAAGGGATTAGTGCTAGAAAGATTTCCCAAGGAGCCGTAGGGTTAGTGTGCAGCTTTGAAGTCACGCAATGTATAAAAAGGTGCGGAAATCACTGAGCCTCTACCTGAAAAAGCAGAGAACTGGCAGCTTCATGTGAGCGTGCCTCTTTGCTCCAAATTCTAACCTCAGGTCTAACCTTGGACACATCGCACTGCCATGTCAAGTACGAGGCCCTATCTTTAATTAATACAGACAATCAAATATTAGCCAGTCTCAGCTACCCAAGAAGAGTCAGGACTCCTGGGGATTAAACAGCCCAGTCAAACCAGATTCACTCAAAACACAAAAGCAAGCAATTTCCCATCCATGACACCAAATAGAGTCAACATCTTCTTAAATTAACACCAAACATAACGTGTCGGGTGCTATGGGAACATCAATGACAACTGCTTTGCAGTTGATTTGATACTGCAAGTTGAGTTACTTTGTTAATCACGATAATTTGTTATTCTAGGGGAACAAACAAAGTGATCTGAATTTTTAAATCACTACTCAGCTTCTGCATCTCCTGTGGCTGCTAAGTTGCCAAGATTCCTGGTGGTTCCCTAATGGAAATGACTCTCCACATTCCAAGTGATGAGCCACAAGGGAAAATTACGTCACTTTTTTTCCTAAAAGATTTATTTCTCCTGAGGCTGGGTCTGCAGCTTACATCTGTAATCCCAGCACTGTGGGAGGCTGAGGAGGGAGAATCGCTTGAGCCCAGGATTTTGAGATCAGCCTGGGCAACATAGCAAGACCTCATCTCTACTGAAAATTAAAAAAAAAATTGCCACGTGTGGTGGTATGCGCCTGTGGTCCCAGTTACTCAGGAGACTGAGGTGGGTGGATCTTTTGAGCCCAGGAGGTTGAGGCCGCAGTGAGCTGAGATGGTGCCACTGCACTCCAGCCTGAGCAAGACCCTGTCTCAAAAAACAAACAAACAAAAATATGTACTTCTCCTGGACTCGTGAATGATGAATCCTAGGAAACATCTCAGTTACAAAGCTGGTGTGCCTGGTACATCCCAGCACGTGGCTTATAAGAAAATGCCAGATGGAAGGAAAGGGGAAGAAAATGAAGGAGGCAGAGAGGGAAGGAGAGAGGAAAGGAGGGGAAAAGGATGGGAAAATAAATCTGAGGTGCTAAGCTTGTTCATAAGATCACCGTGACATCAACAACTCTTTGGAAAGCAACTTGACAATATGTAACCAGAGTTTTGAAATAAAATAAAACTTTATATTCTTGCCCAAGTAGTTTCATTCCCCAAAGCTAATGATTCCTTAAGGATTTACAGTAAGGAATAAAGCAACAACAGCAGTGCACATGCACCTAAAGGATGTATATATCAGTCTCTTATTTATCATATGAAACAACTGGAAGTAATACTGGGATGACGTCACCAGGTGGCGGGTTCGAGGGATGAGTGGGGTGGAGGAAACTTTGACCTCGGATTGCTCTCTATCTGGCATTGCACTGTGTCTGTTTACATCCGTAGTCTTGTTTAACCCTAAATAGAATCTGGTGGGTTTGGGACAAGAGTGTTTTCACGATCAGAGAGGAAGCACTGCACAGCAGGCTCAGGAATCAAAACTGTAGCTTCAAATCCTGTCTCTGATCCTTGGCAGCTGAGGGACTTTGAGCAAACTCCCTTTGTGGTAGTTGGCTATGGCTGCTGGAACAAATCACCACAGACTGGCTGGCTACACACAACAGAAACTTGTTCTTTCACAGTTACGAAGTCAGAAGTCTCAAAAGAAGGAGGCAGCAGGACTGTGCTTCCTCCAGCGGCCCTGAGAGAGATCTTCCTGTGTCTCTTCCAGCACCTGATGGCTCCAGGCATTCCTGAGCTTGAGGCTGTGTCACTTCTCCCTCGGCCTTTACCTCGGCATGGCCTCCTCCTCTTCTGTATGCCTCATATCTCCCTCTGCCCTTCTCCCATAAGGAGGCTTGTTATTGGATTCAGTGACCACGTAGATAACCCAGGAATGCTTCCTTTCAATAACTTTAACTTGATTATATCTGCAAAGGCATTTTTTCCCAATAAGGTCATATCTACAGGTTACAGGAATTAGGTCATGCACGTATCTTTTTTTTTAGTGGGTGGAGGGAGACAGGGTCTTGCTCTGCCGCCCAGGCTGGAGCGCGGTGGTGCAATCATAGTTCGCTGCAGCCTCAACCTGCCAGGCTTAAGCAATCCTCCCACCTCAGCCTCTCAAGTAGCTGAGACTACAGGCATGCGCCACCATGTCTGGCTAATTTTTGTATTTTCTGTAGAGATGCGGTTTCACCGTGGCCAGACTGGTCTCGAACTCCTGAGCTCAAGCGATCCACCTGCTTCGGCCTCCCAAAGAGCTGAGATTACAAGCATGAGCCACCACATTCAACAGGATGTCTTTAGGGATATCTTTGGTTGGGGGCGGATATCCTTTGGGGGACAACCCTACAACCCACTACGTCCCCACTAAAGCCAATGTTTCTCACTTAGGAAATAAAGTCCATCATAACCCCCTACCTCTCCACAAAGTTGGAATGACTAAATTAGGTGATCTAGGCAAGTTTGTTATTCTTGTGACCTCCACGTTACAAGGAGGAAACTGGAATACAAGGTTTAAGGGACATACCTAAGGTCCCACAGCATATAAGCAGCTGAGCGTAGACAAGGACACAATGACACTAAACTATCTTTACAAGGCTGATGATTTTCCCTCTTGGAATCATAGGATGTGAAAAGTGGAAAAGGCTGTGCATACCACCTAGACCTGTGGCCGTCAAAGTGCAGTCAAGGGACCCTCAGGGATGTCTCCGAGACCCTTCCAGAAGCTCTGTGAGGTCAAAACTCCTTTCATCAGAATGCTAAGGTGTCAGCTGGCTTCTTACTTGTGGTCTTTTACAACTCAACGGTGGAGTTTTTCAGAGGCCACATGACATGTGATATCACAAGAGACTGAATGCTGGAACAGAAGTGAGAATCTGGCTGTCTTCTAGGAAGCCAGGCATGAGAGCAAAAATGTAGAACAATGCCACTTTCCTCTTTGTTTGAAAATACGGTTATATTTTATAAGAAATGTTACCCATGGCCAGGCGTGGTAGCTCATGCCTATAATCCTAGCACTTCGGGATGCCAAGGTGAAAGAATCACTTGAGCCCAGGAGTTCGGTTTGAGACCAGCCTGGGCAACACGGTGGGACCCCGTCTCTACACAAAATACAAAAATCAACTAGGTATGGTGGCGCGTGACTGGGGTCCCAGCTACTCAGGAGGCTGAGGCAGGAGAATCGCTTGAACCCAGGTGTCCAGGCTGCAGTGATCTGTGACTGGGCCACTGCCCTCCAGCTTGGGTCACAGAGTGAGACCCTGTTTCAAAAAACAAAAAAATTTAAGGAAAAAAAGGTAGGAAGGCGGAAGGAAGAAAAAAAAGAATAGAGGGAGGGAGGAAGGAAAAAGGGAGGGAGGGAGAGAGAGAGGTGGATCTATGTTAGCATGTGATGGGTTTCTTATTTTTAAATGAATTGATAAAGAATTTGATTATTCCTATTTTAATTTCTAGTATGATAGATATCAGTAAAAATGACCCAGATAAACAAATGCTCTTTTGTGGGTCCTGGATAATTATTAAGAGTTTAGAGTTATGACACAAAAATATTCAAGAAGCACTGAAGTAGACCAAGGCAGGCGCACAGGAAGGTGGCGCCCTACCATTCCCCATCACACTACCAGACAGACAAGGAGCTGACATCTCCCATGGAATCTAGTCCCAGTCCAAGTCCCCTCTACACAGCACTACTTATTAGCCAGAACTCTTTCTGTTGTTATTGAAAGAAGCTTGACTTAAGCTAAAAAGAAGAATTTAAGGGAAAGGTAACAGAGAGAGTTTACAGAATCGAAGGGAATGTTTCATGAACTAGAGCAGTAGTGCCAGGGCCCCCAGGGACAGGAACTGAGGACCCAGGCCTTGCGTCCCTCCTTTCTCTCTGGTCTCTGCTTTTATCGGGACTCGCTGTGGGCTGGGAAACATGTCCACGAGCAGGTCAGAGTGACATCTTCACATCGCCGGGACCAGAGTAGAGTAGCAAAGGTGCTTCTGATCAGGAGCTTCCTTTGTTTTGGTTTGTTTTGTGATGGAGTCTTGCTCTATTGGCCAGGCTGGATCTCAGCTCATTGCAACTTCCGCCTTCCAGGTTCAAGTGTTTCTCCTGCCTCAGCCTCCTGAGCAGCTGGGATTACAGGTTTCTGCCACCACACCTGGCTAATTTCTGTATGTTTAATAGAGACGGACTTGGGTGGGGACACAGCCAAATCATATCACAAATAGAGTGCGTTAATGCGACAAGTACCTGTAAAATCCCTACTATGTGCCTGTAATTGTTACTAGGTGCTCAGAATCCAGAGATGCAAGAAGAAACAAAGCAACACAATTGTCCTTGAAGAACTCTTAGAGAAAAGAATTGGATAGAGATACAGCTGAAAAACTCTACACACACACAAAACTTCATCAAATCATCAAATCACTGCTCCCTAGAAACTGTCTCCTTGAGGGTTCGGGAGATGGTTGGGTAATATTTATTCAGAGCTTACAGAGTGCGAGCTTCAATCTCAAAGGTGATGAGATGATTTTGAAATAAACTGAGAGGGAATTGCACGGAAATGTTTTCCCAGCTCTGGGGATTTTTGTCATTTCACTAGAGGACTTCACATAAGTGGGTCTGTGTCTCCGAATTCCCCTCCTAAATAATGTAAGGACTGTAAATAACAGACTGCAATAATGTCGATAACCATAATAATATCGATAACTAACCATTTATCATAATGATGCTGCAATGTGCTAAAAGGCATTTACCTAACTTGTTCTGCAACGGGGAAATGCATGAAGGAAGGAAAGAAAACTTATTCTTAGGAGTTGCTGCTAAAAGTTATGGTAATGAAAACGCTCCCATTTTCATGCAAGTTAATCACAGAGATAATAGCATCCAACCACTATATTTTACCAAATGGGGCTTTGTTTGTTGCTGGTGACCAGAGACCCTAGAAGACACCCCATCCGTGACAGGTACTCAGTAAAGATTTAATTATAGTGGCCGGCATGGTGGCTCACGCCTATAATCCCAGCACTTTGGGAGGCCGGGGTGGGTGGATCATGAGGTCAAGAGATCGAGACCATCCTGGTCAATGTGGTGAAACCCTATCTCTATTAAAATTAAAAAAAAAATACAAAAATTAGCTGGGCATAGTGGTGTGTGCCTGTAGTCCCAGCTACTCGGGAAGCTGAGGCAGGAGAAGTGCTTAAACCCAGGAGGCGGAGGTTGCAGTGAGATCGTGCCATTGCACTCCAGCCTGGGTAACAAGAGTGAAACTCTGTCTCAAAAAAAAAAAAAAAAATTTAATTATAGGTTATAAATGAAAGGGTGAGATCCAAATCGGGCGGGGTCAAAGACGGGCTAAGTAGTCACTACTCCCATTTTCCTCCTCATCCTGCACATCCTGAATTTTTGCCAAGGGACAGAGGCTGGACCTGAGGTATGCTGCTTCCAGTCCTGGCCCAGAAAACGTAGTCCCATGCATCCTCTCCTGCTCCTGCTGAGGCTGAATGAGGGGATAGCATGGAGGCCATGGGGGATGGATGGTGAAACCACTGGGCAGGTGAGGTCTAGATATTGAAATAACCCACCCCAGACTGTCTTTGGGGCTATAAATAAATCCTCATTTCTTACAGATTAAATGTGAAATCACTGAAATTTGGGCGTTATCTGTTACAACTGCTTAGTCTGATTGATACAAGAACAAGGAGCAAGTTCCATTTTTGACCTTGGCAGAGGTGGGAATGTCATAAACTGTCAGCAGTGACCCCAGAGACAGCCAATGGCCGGGTTAGCAGAAAGCTTGCTGGCATTACAGAATGTTCTCAGAATCCCTGAGAGGCAGAAAAGGGGGCTCAGAATCAAGGTTGAGAAAGTGTGGGGGTTGCGGGGTGGGGAAGCATGGAAAGAAGAAGATGAAGCCGGAAGGAGAGAAACATGCAGATAAGGATAAGGTGGCAGACTTGCACTGCGGCTTCAGCCCAGTTACAGTCACAGCCTGGCACTATGAGGGCATCTTGTGGTCACCCACTCTTCTCCTGCCTTACATCTCATAGGGGAAGGCTCTTTAGGAAAAAGCCACGTTGATGAACATTTACTCCAAAGGCAAGAAACCATGCTTCATGATGCTGAGATTTTTAAAAGCTTCCCAGGTGATTCTAATATGTTGCCGTGGCATAAACTTACAATATCAAGAAAAAAAATACATGTTTTGTTGCTGCTAAGTAAGTCTAACAGTAAGAGGGAAACATTCTGCACGAGTGGCAGGCCAGCAGTTGACTGGATGTGCTTTCACTTTTACTTACTCAGCATTAATGCAGTGTAGTCCAGGTACTCATGATTCTGGGCTTCCTCACTTCATTTTCTTTTTCTCTTAGTCAGAATCTTGCTCTGTCAACCAGGCTGGAATGCAGCCATGTGATCACGGCTCACTGCGGCCTCAAACTCCCAGGCTCAAGCAATCTTTCTGCCTCAGCCTCCCAAGGAGGCGGTACAGCAGGCATGAACCACCACATCTAGCTAACTTGTGTACTTTTTGCAGAGATGAGGTTTTTACAATGTTGCGCAGGCTGATCTTGAACTCCTAGGCTCAAGCAATCCTCCTGCCTTGGCCTCCCAAAGTGCTGAGATTACAGGTGTGAGCCACCACGCCCAGCTCTTCACATCATTTTCTATTCCTTTGGATATTTAGAGAAAAAAAACAAAGAACTATAGTTGCTTTAAATCATGCTCCAGTTACATCCCTCTTCTACTCTTGTTAGTCTTTCCATTATACTGACCAATGTACTACAGCTGCTAGAGAGGCAGAAAAACTGCTGGCTTCACATCATTTTTAATCCTTTGTTTATTTAGAGGAAAAATATATATAGTTTCTTTAAATTGTGCTCCACTTACAACCCTCTTCTACTCTTTTTTGTCTTTCCTTTATACTGACCGGTGGATAGGCCCACATAGTCATCAGACATATACTACAGCTTCTGGAGAGGCAGAAAAACTCCTTGCTTTGCACTCTTACTGAATTCCGTGGAATAAAATACAATCACAATCACAACAGATGCCATTACTTACTGGATGCTTCCCATGTGACAGGAACTATGCCAATCACTTGACAACTGCTGTTTATTTCCTGTGATCACTTTTCAGATATTTTCCCATCATTTAATCCTCAAACATTTCCATAAGTTAGATATTGCAATCTCCATTTTACAGATGAGAAAACTGAGACTAAGAGCCTTGGGTAAAGTTGCCCAAAGTTGCATCAGACGATTAGCAAATGCCAGAGCTAGGACTGAACCCCAACTCCATCTGACCCCAGAGTCAGTGACCGTAACTACTACAGGAGGTGTGGTCATCATGCCTTGGGGTCCTCTACGGGGCAGAGGGAGTAAGCCATGTGCTGGTCATTTCCTCCGTCTCCTTTGGGACTAGAATATCATGATCACGACCTCAATCAGGGCACGTAAACAAAATACAATACTGATCAAAGTCTTACTTTCTTGATTTAAAAAGGTGTTAATATTCAAAACACCACCTTCTAGGGAAAAAGAATGGCTCGATGCTAACTTAACAGTTTGCACACATAGCTCCTTAATGGGTGACAAGTAGCAAAGGAAAGTCACAGTTACACAGCTGACTTTCCTGCGATGGTGATGTCATCAGCAATTCCAGCTGCTATGCATGGATGCATTTGCTCTACCTGCCTGTTCATCTGGACAGAAAGTAGGGCCTCTTTTGCAGGAGGACAGGAAGAGGGGAGGGTATCTTTGCAGCACCTGTTATGTGCCTGGCCCTGTGTGTGTAATCTCCATTCAATTCCCAGAGGAACTCTGTGAGGATGCTATTGGTCACTCAGTATTTCAGAGAGGCTCAGGGAGGTTAATTTCCTGTTATGTGCCTGGCCCTGTGTGTATAATCTCCATTCAATTCCCAGAGGAACTCTGTGAGGATGCTATTGGTCACTCAGTATTTCAGAGAGGCTCAGGGAGGTTAATTTCCTGTTATGTGCCTGGCCCTGTGTGTATAATCTCCATTCAATTCCCAGAGGAACTCTGTGAGGATGCTATTGGTCACTCAGTATTTCAGAGAGGCTCAGGGAGGTTAATTTCCTGTTATGTGCCTGGCCCTGTGTGTAATCTCCATTCAATTCCCAGAGGAACTCTGTGAGGATGCTATTGGTCACTCAGTATTTCAGAGAGGCTCAGGGAGGTTAATTTCCTGTTATGTGCCTGGCCCTGTGTATAATCTCCATTCAATTCCCAGAGGAACTCTGTGAGGATGCTATTGGTCACTCAGTATTTCAGAGAGGCTCAGGGAGGTTAATTTCCTGTTATGTGCCTGGCCCTGTGTGTGTAATCTCCATTCAATTCCCAGAGGAACTCTGTGAGGATGCTATTGGTCACTCAGTATTTCAGAGAGGCTCAGGGAGGTTAATTTCCTGTTATGTGCCTGGCCCTGTGTGTATAATCTCCATTCAATTCCCAGAGGAACTCTGTGAGGATGCTATTGGTCACTCAGTATTTCAGAGAGGCTCAGGGAGGTTAATTTCCTGTTATGTGCCTGGCCCTGTGTATAATCTCCATTCAATTCCCAGAGGAACTCTGTGAGGATGCTATTGGTCACTCAGTATTTCAGAGAGGCTCAGGGAGGTTAATTTCCTGTTATGTGCCTGGCCCTGTGTATAATCTCCATTCAATTCCCAGAGGAACTCTGTGAGGATGCTATTGGTCACTCAGTATTTCAGAGAGGCTCAGGGAGGTTAATTTCCTGTTATGTGCCTGGCCCTGTGTGTATAATCTCCATTCAATTCCCAGAGGAACTCTGTGAGGATGCTATTGGTCACTCAGTATTTCAGAGAGGCTCAGGGAGGTTAATTTCCTGTTATGTGCCTGGCCCTGTGTGTATAATCTCCATTCAATTCCCAGAGGAACTCTGTGAGGATGCTATTGGTCACTCAGTATTTCAGAGAGGCTCAGGGAGGTTAATTTCCTGTTATGTGCCTGGTCCTGTGTGTATAATCTCCATTCAATTCCCAGAGGAACTCTGTGAGGATGCTATTGGTCACTCAGTATTTCAGAGAGGCTCAGGGAGGTTAATTTCCTGTTATGTGCCTGGCCCTGTGTGTATAATCTCCATTCAATTCCCAGAGGAACTCTGTGAGGATGCTATTGGTCACTCAGTATTTCAGAGAGGCTCAGGGAGGTTAATTTCCTGTTATGTGCCTGGCCCTGTGTGTATAATCTCCATTCAATTCCCAGAGGAACTCTGTGAGGATGCTATTGGTCACTCAGTATTTCAGAGAGGCTCAGGGAGGTTAATTTCCTGTTATGTGCCTGGCCCTGTGTGTATAATCTCCATTCAATTCCCAGAGGAACTCTGTGAGGATGCTATTGGTCACTCAGTATTTCAGAGAGGCTCAGGGAGGTTAATTTCCTGTTATGTGCCTGGCCCTGTGTGTATAATCTCCATTCAATTCCCAGAGGAACTCTGTGAGGATGCTATTGGTCACTCAGTATTTCAGAGAGGCTCAGGGAGGTTAATTTCCTGTTATGTGCCTGGCCCTGTGTGTATAATCTCCATTCAATTCCCAGAGGAACTCTGTGAGGATGCTATTGGTCACTCAGTATTTCAGAGAGGCTCAGGGAGGTTAATTTCCTGTTATGTGCCTGGCCCTGTGTGTATAATCTCCATTCAATTCCCAGAGGAACTCTGTGAGGATGCTATTGGTCACTCAGTATTTCAGAGAGGCTCAGGGAGGTTAATTTCCTGTTATGTGCCTGGCCCTGTGTGTATAATCTCCATTCAATTCCCAGAGGAACTCTGTGAGGATGCTATTGGTCACTCAGTATTTCAGAGAGGCTCAGGGAGGTTAATTTCCTGTTATGTGCCTGGCCCTGTGTGTATAATCTCCATTCAATTCCCAGAGGAACTCTGTGAGGATGCTATTGGTCACTCAGTATTTCAGAGAGGCTCAGGGAGGTTAATTTCTTTCTCTATGGTCACACAGCCAGTGACGTAGGAATCAGATTTCAAAGCATATGTCCTACTTAATAAAAAATATTTCTAATGTAAGTGGCTCAGACTGCCCTAGACTTACTGCTGATGGTTCTAGAGAAGGGACAATACTCTGATTCCCACCCCCACCCCCTGCCACCACCGACAGAGTATTCGGTCTGATAGCTGAACACTTCAGAGAGCACTCTGTCTGACAGCTGAATACCCTCCTGCTGGACACATCTTCCTACAATAATAATAAGAAGAATTGTTGTCACTATAAAGATTTTTAAATACAGTTAACCAGGAAATGTAAATGGTATCACAGTATCTTTAAAGCCTGAATTAGAAAATGGGGACATAGAATAATGGAAAGAAATCATTCATCACCTTCATCATGAAAAACTAGTTTTTTCTCAGACATGGGGCATACAAATTAAAGATACCGTAGAAAGCATAATGGTGTAACATATTTATGGCACTTGCCAATTGTGGGACATAGCCCACGTGGTACCCAAATCATGAAAAACAGTTTATGGAGATTCTGGGCTAAAAGATTTATATAAATATATATCTACAATTGATCGCCAATAAACGACCGCGATCTTATAGACTAATAAGATGCAGGAGTTGGCAGTAGTCAATCCACCGGCTGAAAGACAAGCCTCCCGGCTCAGTCCTGAGCAGCGCCCCCCAGCTCTCCTGCTGAGGGACACAAGCTCTTGGTTTCATCCTGAGGATGGGGGAGGCACTTATCTTTTGGTTAGGACCCAATTAATTTTAATGCATCTTTGTGGCTCCTGTTTAAACAGCTGCTTATTCTCTCCCCAAGAAATTATCGAATGTGCTTTTGGAGGAAGCCATTTGGGCACTGCTCGTTTAATAGAGTTTGAGAATAACCCGAAATTCTAGAAGAGACAAGCAGAGAACTGTGGAAATTTATAGTGTAAACCAAGCTTGCAGACTCATAAAACTCAAGTGTTTTCTCTTATACAGTGAGAGCCTTATATTCAATTCAAGGGTCAAGAATCTGAAACACTGGCAGGTTTCCTAGGCCAAATATGGTGGTCTGAAATATTTGCATCTGGCTCTAAGCATCTGGCTCTATTTCTCATAGACACGTTATGAAATAAAATCTTGAGATAGAGTAACTGGTTCCTAAGGATTTTTCCAGAAGAACAATGTCATTAAAAAAAAAAGAAGAAGAAGAAAAAGGAGGAAAAAAACATTGCAAACTGCAAACTGAAAAATACAAAACAAGGTATAAGCTTTAAGTTTTTATGTTAACAGATATGACCATTGGCAAACAAAATTTCCTGTGAGAAGAAAGAAAATAATTTAGAAAGAACTATCTACCTGTCATGTTCAGATGATTGTTAAGATTCTCTCGTCTCACACACACGCACATAATCTTCAAGTCTATCAGACAAATCACAGTGGGCTTTAAGTCTTACTGGTGGAGTCTAAAAAAAGGACATCAATTTTCAAACACTAACCATTTAAAATTAGGACAAGAAGGAATATTGTAAGAAAGACCAAGAAGCAAGACTGAGGCATTTCAACTTGCAGAATGACAATATGATTAAATTGAAATCGTTGTTTTCTGAACACTGCCGTTTTATAAAATGTACAGTAACGCTTTTATATGTAAATTATCTAAACTGAAAAAAAACCTTTCACTTTAAATGGAATTGAGACTAGCTTAGAGTAAAACACTTTGGTGAAAACGTGCTAAAAATGAATAAAACAACAAAGGGACACAAATAATATTGTGCAGAAAAATCCTGCCAATAAATGCCGGGTTTTCTTTCGTTCCTTCACGTATTTGTTCGTTTTATTTTTGATTGGTGCTTGTTATAATAAGAGAAAAAGATGATACCACTGGTTACAAATGTATTCTTAACATGATGCAGCTTAAAGCTAAGTGATACTTTCCATTTGGTAAATTACAAATGTTACCACTGTACTTCAGAGGAAATATATATGGAAATATCATAAACCAGTTTCAGATAGAACAATCTAACTTACCTGTCTAGCTTATTCAAAATACTCTTCCAAAGTACTGAAGGATCTCTTTCCCTTTAAAATAATCTTATTTACAGTCCCCCTCCTCCTTCTTAATTACCACACACACATCTCCCATCTATCGGCATTTCACCTAGACTCCTCCTTCGGGGCTGCCATAACATGTTGACTTTTTCAGTGCACATGAGACTGTCCACCTGAAACTGAGCATTCCTTTAAGGCTAGCTTTTGATTTCTGTTCCGTGCCTGATCCCACCTCACTGGAAAGAAGACTTAGCAAATGGTGGTCTCACAGAAGAAATGAGCAGGGATGGTTCACGGGGCTTCCACGGGGAAGTCTCCCCAGAATGACCCTTCGGCCATAGTCACTCATTTTGTGTGGATGGCCGTGTGCCAGGCTATGAGCTAAACACATTACCTGAAGTGACTCTGCCTGTGATCAGGTCAAGGCAGGAAAACGGGCTTTGGGAGGAAAGTGATCACCCACAATCACACAGATGATACACGAGGCACCTGGATTTCTGAAACCAGCTGTGTGTCATGGGGGCTCACAGTCTTCACCAAAACCCTTTAGCTCTGCTGGAAATAAGTTCTGCTTGTCCGTTCACCCCCCCAACCCCCCTGCTACCCAGAGCACCTGGTATCCTACAGATTCAAAAAAATGTGCTGAATGAGTCCTTAGTTCAGATTATTTTTTAAAAGCCCCAGATGCCATTTTCTTCAGGTCCGGAGTCAGCCCTATCTTCCTCTCTCCTATTCTTCTCCTTCACCGCCTCAGTCATACCCACTTCTTTATTCATGTCTCCTCCATAGGAACCAACAGAATAATTCTGGTATATATTAGGATCTCAATAAATATGTGTCACCTAAATGAATACTTCCTTTAAAAACAAATCCTTCAGAAACACTGGACGTCTCCTAAGCTATATCTACAGGGTCTCACTACATTGCCCAGGCTAAAGTGCTGTGGTGTGATCATAGCAAATTGCAGCCCCAAATCCTGGGCTCAAGGGATCCTCCCACCTCAGCCACCAGAGTACCTGGGATTGCAGGCATGCACCACCCGTGCTTGGCCCAGTGTATTAATTTTCTAAAAGACAAATACTTCTGACTGGCAAATTCATTTCTGTTACACATCATGTTTTCTACTCAATTGTGGGAAATAGAACCCTTATATTCAGTTAGAAAGTTTGTCTCCAACTCTGAAGTGAGCAAAAAAGCATCACATTCATTTAACTCCAAATACTGTAAAAACCCAATGATAACTTCTGAGCTAGTCGGTTTTTTTTTATTTTTTTGGCACCATAATAATTCTTTTATGATGGTATCCAGTGAGAATCCCTCATGGAATTTTCTCTTAACATGGAAATGCATATGGCCTCTATGGTACAACAGCTGTGTAACTACATAATTGTTTACAAATGTGCAAAATAAGTACCCAAACCAATAAAAAATAATAACTTGGGCATCCATAAAAAACAGATACTATAAACATGCAATGGCCCATACTTTCTCCATAAATAACTGTGGAGGCAAAAAATACAACCACCAAAACCCCTTATTTGAAATCCCTTCCATAAAGCAAATAACGTTTGCAGTCTGGCAGGCTAATACCATTGTGCTTTCTTAAGCAAAAATGCTTAGTTATTAACATTTATCATTTAGGCACCATTAAAGTAACTGCAGTAAAAGTGAAAACATTTACAATAAGACACTTGGTGTTGGGGCCACTCCATTCTCAATAGGTTTCAAACGAGCACACAGCTCCTTCCTCATCACCAGAGAGGTGGGAAGAACCGGAGGGGACCCTTTAGGAGGATTTAGAAGGACCCCCTCTGGTTTCTTCCTTCCAAAGAGGAAAGTGAAGAACCAGAGGGGATCCTTCCAAATACGTTCCTACCTACGGTCCATCTTAATCCTCCGTTAGATGCATCAGAGCCCAAGCAAAAGAAAGCCTGCTTTGGAGTACCAAAGAAGCAATGAAGTCTTTCCCTTCAGTGCCCCTTTCTGGAAAACCCCTCTTCCCTTCCATTCTGCCTCCTCCGTGTGTCTGCGAAAACTCCTATTCATTCATCAAAACCCAACTCAGTTATCTCTTCCACCAGGAAACCTTCCTTGCCCACCGTCAAACAGAGTAAATCATACCCTTCACAGCAGACCCTTTTATTCTATCAATTCATATACTTAATACACATTTGTTGACCACCTATCAAAAGCTAAGTACCACTGTTCAAAGTGCTGGAGCCACAGCAAGGAATAACACAGACAAGGAGCTCAGCCTATAAGTAAATAAATAAATAAATGCAGTGTAACATTAAGTAGGATTGTATTCCATTATTTCAATTATATTATTTCAAGTCCTGCACTTATTGTACTTATTATGCTGTCTCTCCCAGTAGACTCTTAACTACTGGATCTCTATATCTACATGGTTTTTCAATTTAGCAGTGCTTAATGAATTGATTCAAATTTAATTTAAAAAACACATGTACTCTTGATACAGTCTAGGTCAACCATTAAGCCTAGGGAAACAGACTAGATGTACACAGAGCACCTCTGCCCTCAGGGAGCTTACAGTCAACACCCAGACGTCGCTGGAAATGATCGCTGTGTGATCACCACGTGATGAGGCCATTTACCCTTTCACTTCTCAGAGGAAACATCACTTCCTGTTGTCCTCACAGACAACCATGGGAGGTGTTATTAGCCCCATTGTACAACGGAGAACATTAAGCCATTCCCCATTCCCTGATCTTGGGAAAAGGGCAGGATACATCCTTTTGAAATCGAAAATAAGAGAATAAACATGAAGCCAGTGAGATGAGGTGAGGCAAACCTGGCTAAGGCAGCACAAAGCCACGGTTGTGCTGGGAGTGTAGGCTGAGGCTATGGACCAAGACGACGCTGGGCTGCATTTCTCTAGGACTGTAAGGAAGGCCCTGTCATTTGAATAGAGATGCTCTTTTTCCTGTTCCACACCTCTAAGAAAATCTCTCTGGAGGTGGTCTCATGATTTTCCTTGGGTGTGATATCACCCAAGGAGCAGCATATAGAGATGAGGGTTATCATAGAACCACATGTGTGGGCCTGGCTGGGGCTGGGAGTACATACAGGTGGCATGGGGACACGGACATTGGGGCCTCCCCTAACAGGAGCAGTGCATCAGCTTCCTCTGCAAAATCACACTCATCTTGAAGTAGGGGCAGGAGTTGGCAGGTGCATTCATCCCTAGGGCAGCTGCAGCAAGCTACCATACACTGGGTGGCTTAGAACAACAGCAATTACTGCTTTGCAGTTGTGGAGGCCAGAAGTCTGAAATGAAGGTGTCAGCAGGGCCACACTCCTCCAAAGGCTCGAGGGGAAGATGCTTCCTGCCTTCGTGAGCTTCTGGTAGCCCTAGACATCCCTCCGTTCTTGACAGCACAATTCCAATCTCTGCCTCCACCTCTACCCGGCGCTCTCATTCTGCCCTTCCTTCCATCATCTTCCTTCCATCTCTGTCTCTGTCTCTGTGCCCACAGTTCCCCTTTATACACACACTGGACTAAGGCACAGCTGAAGGACCTCATTTCAACTTGGCTGTCTGATTTTCTTCTTTTCTTTTCCTTTAAACATTCACCTTGATGATAATGATTATCAGAATGCATCCTCACTGGGACCACCATAATTTCTTGCTCAAACCTCTGTAATTCGTCTGGTGGTGGATATTCTGGTCAGAGGCCCTATCAGCCCTTCCCAGTGCTTTACCCCTTCCATCGCATCCCAGCATTCCTTGCAGCTCAGTGGTCATGTGACACATCCCATGCCAAATAGACATATGCAGAAGTGAGTTGATAGATTCTGGAAAAGTTTTTGCTTTTCCTGATAAAACAGTCAGGCCCAACCAGGCATGGTGGCTCATGCCTGTAATCCCAGCATTTTGGGAGACCAAGGTGGGTGGATCACCTGAGGTCAGAAGTTTGAGACCAGTCTGGCCAACACGGTCTCTACTAAAAATACAAAAATTAGCAGGGTGGTGGTGGCATGCCCCTGTAATCTCAGCTACTTGGGAAGCTGAGGCAGGAGAATGGCTTGAACCCAGGAGGCAGAGGTTGCAGTGAGCCAAGCTCATGCCACTGCACTCCAGCCTGGGTGACAGAGTGAGATTCCATCTTAAAACTGTTGGGAAACACTGCCAAGGAGAAAGGAACTGACAGAGTGCCTACATAAACTGGTCATGAGTAATGCATAAACAGGGAACAACAAGCTGTGGAAGGCCGCGAGAGACCTGTGAGGAGGAAGGCCTCTCTGTGCCTCCTGGTCCGATGCAGGGTGACCTCAGCTCTGTTACCATAAACATTGTGCTCGAGGACATAAAACCCATTCGTAGCACTACGACGTAGCCAGACTTGTAGGCTCCTCGTAAGGTCAGTGTTCCATCAGCTGTACATAGATACTAAGCTAAAGATAACCACATGTTCTTGTTTTGTGAAACTCCCAAACTGCCACTGTTATTAGTCCTTAGAATGATACACCAGTTCCAGCTCACTGATGGCCCCCTGGTCCCACTGTCTCTCTTCATCTGTCTTTTTCTCATTCCTTTCTCGCCATTGAACTCGGGGTACCCAAGGGTGATGTAGGGCTGGCTCCCTACATTCTGGTGCCCAATGTGGGGCTCATGGATCCCTACATTCTGGAGCAACAA
This sequence comes from Callithrix jacchus, assembly GCF_049354715.1. Taxonomy (NCBI): domain Eukaryota; kingdom Metazoa; phylum Chordata; class Mammalia; order Primates; family Cebidae; genus Callithrix; species Callithrix jacchus. Next base: position 36,236,105 of record NC_133521.1, on the reverse strand, counting down.
CATGTGGGGCTCATGGATTTCCTACAAAAACATAAAACAAAAAAACTGGGGGTGTGGGGTTCAGACCCAGCTGGTAACAATTCCTTCCCCTCTTTTCACACTGAACCTGAGAGGGATGTGCAGTGGTGTGGTGGCCATCTACCACTCCAGAAGAATGAATAACCTAGAGAATCACAAGGCTGGGGATCAAGAAATTTGACAAATGGGCAGCTGCTGAGCTGGCTGGACCAGTGACAGCAACGGCCTCCCTCTCCGCTTCTTATTAAGCAGGAAAAGACAAAGCTTTGTTTGTTACAGTTAGTTTTAGTTGTGTTTTAACTTGCAACTGAACTCCTTTCTCACTGATAAATCTTCTCACTGCTCTCTGTGTTTCCAATCCTAATTCATGACAATCCATTCTCTCTTATTTTTTTCTTTTTCTTTTCCTTTTCTTTAAATAGAGATGGGGTCTTACTATGTTGTGAAGGTTGGTTTCAAATTCCTGAGCTCAAGTAGTCACCCCACGTTGACCTCTCAAACTGCTGGGACTATAGGCATGAGAATCCATTCCACACAAGCCATGACAATCCACTCCACATCCAGCAGTTACGGTGTCGTCCTGAGCTGCCTCATATTGTATCACAATCATGTCATCATTGCAAACACATGCTATTTCACATATCACATCATGTTATTCCATATCATATCAATCTCATCCTGGCTTAAAACCACCCAGTGATTCCTCATTGCAGCTAGAATAAAATCACAAGTCCTCACCGTGGTTTACAAGGCTCTGCGTGATTCGACCCATGCCCACCTCTCAGCCTTCACCTTCAATCTTTCCCTTCATTGATTCTGTCCCAGTTCCATTGGACTTTAGTGCCTCAAACATGCCACACTGCTTCTTACTACCAGAAGTGTCAACTACTGTTTCCTCTGCCTGGGACACTCTGTTTCCATACCATTGAGTAACCGACTTTTTATCATCATTTATGTCATACCTAGAATACTGCCTTGTACATAGAGGGCTGTCAGGACATGATATGGTAGATCAGTGTCCCTACTCAAATCTCGTCTTGAATTGTAGCTCCCATAATCCCTATGTATCATGGGAGGGACCCAATGGAGGTAACTGAATCATGGGGGTGATTCTTTCCCACGCTGTTCTACTGGTAGTGAAGAAGTCTCATGAGATCTGATGGTTTTATAAAGGGCAGTTCCCCTGTGCAAGCTCTCCTGCCTGCCACCTGGTAAGATGTCCCTTTGCTCCTCCTTTGCCTTCCGCCATGACTGTGAGCCCCCCCCGCCCCAAGCCATGTAAAACTGTGAGTCCATTAAACCTCCTTCCTTTATAAATTACCCAGTCTCAGGTATGTCTCCATTAGCAGCATGAGAACAGATTACTACAGGTCATACACGCTGAACAAATGACAGTACACCTAACACCTCCTGAGCACTCTAATGCACGATGGACTCATTCTAGAAGTCTAGAAGGAGACTTCATGAGTGAACTTAGGGTTCGGCAGTCTCTCAAAGTCACCATTTTGTCTTCTTTTCCCCAGTTCTCTTCCCTTCCCTTCCCCCAAAATATAGTCTCTTGGAAACAGAACTAGGTTACACACAAGGCCTCCTAGTTGGAGACAGAGCCAGGATCACAGACAGGTTTCCTGTTCCCCAACACCAGACCTTGGGTCTTTCTATTCCATCACCCGAACTCATATTCAAATCAGAACCCTGGCTGAAGTATGTGTTTCCCCAGAGAAAGGGACTATGCTATCTGTGGGGGTTACCATAGAAAATGCGACAGTCTAGGTGGCTTCAATAATAGAAATTAATTTTCTCACAGTTCTGGAGGCTGGACGTCCAAGGTCAAGGTGTCCACAGGATTAGTTTCCCCGAGGCCCCTTGCCTTGGCTTGCAGACAGCCGCTTCCTCACGTGTCTTTTGCCACTGTGGTCTTCGCTCCAGGCATCTGCATCCCTAGTGACTCTGTGAGTGTCCAAATTACCTCTTCTTATAAGGACCCCAATTAAACTGAATTCGGGACCATCCTAGCAGCCTCATTTTAAATTAATCACCCTTTAAAAGGCTATATCTCCAAACAGAGTCACATTCTGAGGTACCGTGGATTAGGGTTTCATCGCATAAATTTTGGGGGCACATAATTCAGCTCATAACAGATACTAAATAATAAGAGCATCAAGACAGAGTTTTGCTGGTCCAGATACCAGGAACTGCTTACCTATCCTGGCTTACACCATGCCCTCCTGTCTAGAAGGTTTGGAATATGATACTATTTTTTTTTTAAGACGTGGCCTTGCTTTGTCACCCAGGCTAAAGAGCAGTGGCACAGTCACAGCTCACTGCAGCCTCCACCCCCTAGGCTCAGGTAGTCCTCCTGTCTCAACCTCCTAAGAAGCTGGGACCACAGGCATGCACCACCATGCCCAGCTAAACATTTTAATTCTGTGTAGAAATGAGGGTCTCCCTATGTTGCCCAGGCTGGTCTTGAACTCCTGGGCTCAAGCAGTTCTCCTGCCTTGGCCTCCCAAAGCGCTGGCATTACATGCATGAGCCACCACACCAGGCCTGATACTGTCTATTTCTAACCTCTATTTTTGGCAGTCTGCCTCTTGAGACCTCTGAATAAAAATTCATTATGGAAAATTTTCAACATACCCCAAAACAGAGAACCTAATTAAGTGAACTCATAGATGGCCAACAATGAATTAATATCAACATTTTCTAACCTTGAATTATTTACTCTACGACTCCAATGGTTTTCTCCATATTATTTTAAAGCAAATGTTAGTCATTATACCATTTCGCTTGTAAACTTTTCAGTATGCATCTCTAACATAAACCCAAGTAAAAATATTATCATACTTTTAAAAAAAAGGCTACTTTCTTAATTCCATCTATTACCTACTCTATCTTCAAATTTCCCTGTTTGTCTCAGAAAAAAAATGTCTTTGATAGAGGGTTCCTTCAAATCTAAATCAAAATGAGCTTTACACAGTGCACTTGGTATCATGTGTCTTAAGCCTCTTTTAATCCATGTAACTTTTTTTTTAGATGAAGTCTCGCTCCGTCACCAGGCTGGAGTGCAGTGGCACCATCTCGGCTCTCTGCAATCTCTGCCTCCTGGGTTCAAGTGATTCTGCTGCCTCAGCCTCCCAAGTAGCTGGGAAAATAGGCGCATGCCACCATGCCCAGCTAATTTTTGTATTTTTAGTAAAGACAAGGTTTCACCATGTTGGCCAGGATGGTCTCGATCTCTGAACCTCGTGATCCAGCCTCCTGGGCCTCCCAAAGTGCTGGGATTACAGGCGTGAGCCACCATGCCCAGCCAATCCAAATAACATTTTGTCTACAGCCACACCACCCTGAATGAGCCTGCCCATCTATTCCATGTAACATTTTGAAATCAATTAAACATTGGCTTGGTGCTCAGAGCACATTCTCACTGAGGACATCACAAACCATATCGGAATGGATATAAGGCATCACAATGGATATAAGACATAGGAACCCAAGAGCTCAGGTGCCCTAGGATTGGGAGGGTGTTGGGCTTCTCTGCTGAGCCAGCACAGATTATGGAAGATTTAATGTCCAGGAGGGAAGCTGCTGAAAGAGATGCTCTTTCCTTTTCCAAGAGAGCTCTGTTCTGAATTTGGATTAATTTAGATGGCGTGTGCACTGAGGGAATTTGTAAGATGTGTTTATGGAATAATCGTGATCAATACTCACGCGTTTACAGTGGGAGTGTGTGTGCAGGCGGCTTTGAGAAGCCTCCTGCGTGCTCACTCTTTAACACTGATCAATACTCATAGTCAAACACTAACATGGGAATTGAAGGGAACATTTATATTCAAACTGTGCCGTGTCCCCTTATGGAAGGTTCTTTCATTTGGTCTGTTCGTCTCAAACACATTTATCAGACGACGTTACATAGGAATGGCACTATAAAAACACATTTTTAAGCGTTAAGGTTTATCATTCCGTCATCTGTTCACACTTTAATCACCAAGATCTTTGGGGATGGTCTTTCAAACTATTACTCTAGAACAGCTGTATGCTCTAAAATTGATAGTCTTCTTAGTTGATGGACTCACAAAAAAATGTTAAAATATTCAACAAGGCTCTGAGTGGCTGCAGCCACCTCGTCTCCAGATTCCCTCCAAAGCATATACAGTGGCCAGATATGAGTACTGTGTTCCTATTTTTTGAAGAGTTATTCAGCCAAGCTATTGCCGAACAAACCACAGAAATGTTAAATGTCTTCAAAGGGGAATGTGACATTTTTTAACATATATATACATCGACATCACTTTGAGCATTTATGAGAGGCTTCCAGATATATTCGCTTCCCTATTATACAAAAGCCAGACTAGCAAGAACAGTGAGGACACAAAGAAGGTCTCACCTAATTCAACTACTTGGCTTTAAAGAAATGTGTTGGAAATAATCCCTCATTATGACTTCACCCTCCACTTTCTGAAATGCCTGTGGGGTATTCATTAGGTCCTGAAATCGGGACCTAACCTTAGGTCTTGAGAAACATGTCGGTTATTCGTGGTCCAGATGACAGGAAATCAACAAGCAGAAAACAAACGTGCAGAGAAGGAGAAATATACTCTAAGTTCCTTTAGGATTGGGGACAGTGGCTCACGCTGTAATGCCAGCACTTTGGGAGGCCAAGGTGGGTGGATCATGAGGTCAGAAGGTCAATATGGTAAAACCCTGTCCCTACTAAAATTACAAAAATTAGCCAGGTGCAGTGGCACATGCCTGTAATCCCAGCTACTCAGGAGGCTGAGGCAGGAGAATCACCGGAACCTGGGAGGCGGAGGTCGCAGTGAGCTGAGATCCCACCACTGCTCTCCAGCCTGGGCAACAGAGCGAGACTCCGATTCAAAAAAACAAAAGCAAACTGTCGCTTTGGAACAAGAGGCCCCAACATGAAGCCAAGTCCATATGCATCAGCAAGCTTGGAATCACAGAGCAGCTGGTTATTCCATGTTAAGAGGCCTGAAATGGAAAGGCAGCCACAGCACGCTCACCTGAGAACCCCTTACCAGGGCAGTGCAGACAGGCTATCGGTTAGGAAGACGTTCTAATGAAGAGAAGAGGCACACAGTCTTTATCAGATTGATAGGGGCTGTGTCAGAGATTCAGAGAATTCCCGGGTAATATCCATATCTCACCAAGGCTGATGTGGCAGGGCCCAGTGACTTCCGCCAGGCTGGGCCGGGGACCCAGGCCCTCTGAACCGGAATGGCCGAGAACCTGCCGGCTTTCCTTCAGCCTGACAACTCCAAACAGCTTCTCTCTGTGATCACTGCTTAACTTAAATGAGTTAATCTCGTTTTCCAGATGAATTGTTATTTTGTCTCCCGCAGGCAGAGATTACAGGATAAAAGTATTGTGTTAACAGGAGGGCTGGCGGCTTTCAGCATCACATTCCACACACACACAGAACCCCTCTCTCCAGTCCTTACTCCCCTTTTCTATTTTTAATGGAGTTAGAGGACGGGGAGGAGAGTAGGGAACTTCAAAATGTCACGCAGGGTGATAAACCTTTCAGATGAATCGTGTCACTTCATACGGGGTCGGGGCCAATTTTTCTTCATGTTTTGAAACACAGTTTAGAAGCCTCACAAAATTTAAGACACTTCTCGGGCAAAATGGAGGTGCAATTGACACTGCGTTTTCCACCCTTTCAACTGCATTCTGACAGTCCTAGCCATGGGATCTGAGGTCAGAAAACCCAAGATCAAGTGTTATTTACTATTCCATTAAAAGCAATGGCGAAAACCGCTATTGCGTTTGCACTAATAGCTATGTGACTTGGGGACAGATACTTTAATTAATTAATTAATTATTATTATTTTAGACAGAGTCTTGCTCTCTTGCCCAGGCTGGAGTGCAGTTCTGCCTCAGCCTCCCAAGTAGCTGAGACTACAGGTGTGCGCCACCACACCTGGCTAATTTTTGTGTTTTCAGTAGAGATGGGGTTTCACCATGTTTGCCCAGGGTAATGTTGAACTTCTGACCTCAAAGGATCCAACCAGTTCGGCATCCCAAAGTGCTGGGACTATGGCGTGAGCCACCATGCCTGGCCAGACACTTTAATTCTTTTAGCCTCTGCTTCCTCAACTATGAAACTGGCTTCACTGTAAAAATACTTGCCATACTCACGTAGTTGTGGTTGAGAAAGCATGAGAGCTTATTTTGTAACCTGTATATTACCACACATTTATTTTGTGCTCCTTTGCATTCATCCAAGCCATTCATCTCATTTTAGTCAGAGGGGGCTGATAGAGGGAAATTGTACACCTAAGGTGTCTTATACATGCAGTGAGCGTGTCTTCACTACCACAAGAAAGAGAATAATTCTTGCAGTCCAGTGAGTTCCGAGGCAGTTTCCAGCATGCCTGCAAGATCTACTAGATTGGATAACCCACTGAAACCCACAGTAACTCCCAGAGGAGAGTTCCCCGAGGATGACCGAAGACCTTTGGGATGATACCTACGCAAGTCTGAAGTGGACGCTTCCAAATGAAACGTGCTCTAGATTCCAGTAGCTGCTTCAAGTAAGAAGTGTCCGTATTCATTATTATTGGCTGCTCATAAGACAGCAGTAGTAATCTGGAGATGTCGGATACTTCCGAGCACTGCCCCGAGTGTTTAGACCACCTTTGTGCGAATCCTCACTTAACCACACCCTAACTTGCTTTACCTCCCTGCATCACAGTTCACAAAACAGGGCTAGTAAGATCAACCTGATGGAATTTGTGGGAACATTTTACAAGATAATACACAGGAAGCATCATCTCATTGGCCTCTTCCTTGGTTATAACAGGCATGATGTAACTGCTAGCCTTTGTTTGTTTTTGTTTATTTGTTTGAGACAGGTCTCACTCTGTAGCCCAGGCTGAAGTGTAGTGAAGTGAGCACAGCCCACTGTACCCCAGTGACTACTGCCCAGGCTCTTCTGGAATTCCTGGCCTCAGGTGATCCTCTCACCCTGGCCTCCCAAAGTGCAGGGATTACAGGCATGAACCACTGTGCCAGACTATTAACCTTTTTTTTTAAAATGTAGGGTAAACACAGTAACCACGGAAATCCTAGATTACTCCAGGTGATTATTTAACTTAGAGCAGCGTTGTATTCAACAGATATCAAGGGACACAAACTGCGGCATAGGAGGGGAAGAGGCCATTGTATTTGAAAAGGTATTTTGAAAATTTATTTTTATTAAAAAAAAATATATATAGGGTCTCACCAAGCACAGTAGCTCATGTCTATAATTCCAGCATTGTGTGAGGCCAAGCTGGGGGTGGATCACTTGAGGTCAGGAGTTCAAGACCAGCCTGGCCAACATGAAGAAACGCTGTCTCTACTAAAAATACAAAACAATTAGCTGGACATTGTGGCGGGTGTCTGTAATTCCAGCTACTCAGGAGGCTGAGGTAGGCAAATTGCTTGAACCTGGGACGCAGAGGTGGCAGTGAGCCAAGATTTTGCCACTGCACTACAGTATGGGCAACAGAGCAAGAATGAAAGAGCCTTTCCTCTCCTGGATAAATTTTCAATTTTGCCACAATTGGAAAAAAAACTATTTCCTGGGACCAACTACCAAGCCAGAGAGACTGCACTAAGGATGCTGAGCTCTCTTGTTCCTGCCTGCAGCTTCTTTCTAGTTGACGAATAAAAAAATAGGAAGGGAAATAAAGAGCTTCAAAAAGAGGAGAGTTAGAGCCCGGGGAAAGCACCAGAGAGATGGAGTTCTTGATTACAGAGAGAAAGAAATGTGAGATGGAATCAGGAAGGCTCAGGATGCCCCCAGAGAGGAGATTCCTGGAGAAAGCATCTAATCTAACAGCAGAGAGAGAAGACCGCAAGGGTGCTTTAGCCTGGCTCTGGAAAGAAAACATAAATATCTGGAAGGATGTGTGTGAGAGTGACAGACACAGAGTCAAAATCTGTATGTGTCTAATAAGGAAAAAGTGAATAAAAAGAGCTACACATATGCATCAAAAGTGTTTTCTTTTTCGATATCCTTATTAAATAGGGAGCTTGATAAGATGAAAATGTCTTAATGAAGAATGATATTTATAAACATGCTGTGATCACACTTGCCATCAATATGAGTGAATTTATTTAAAAAAAAAAAACCTGCTATAACTCTTGCTGCAGACAAATAATGCGCCACTAGAATGGAAGCTTCCTGAGTATACAAACCTATCGGACTCACTGCTATATGCACAGCATCTAAACCACGTTCTACACCCAAACATTCTTTTAGTATGTAAATAAATGGATGTTTACATCTAGCAGGTCATATTCCTTAATCAAGATACACTACCACCACCTTGTGGCGAAGTACCAGAATTGTAGGAATAGGAATAGGGGTTTTGTTTTATTCTTGCTTTTCTGTTTTGTTTTGTTTTCAATGTATGCGTGCACAAAAGCAGTACGTGCTCTGAAAGTATATACAGCATTACACGAAGTCACCAAAGGCAAAGAAAGGGAAGTAGAAAGCAAAAAAAAAAAAAAATTAAAGAGTTCGGCATGGGTGATCCTAAACAATATCAGCATTTCCCCAGTCCTTTTCTGTTAATTTAAGTATTTACGGTGTGAAACCCTCCCAGAATTTTGGGCTACACAACTGCAGGCTAAGAGCAGAGCCAGCACTTCTCACATCAGCAAATGCCTAAGGGAAGGCAGGTTTGATTGACAACTGACAAACTGATGACAGAACAAAGACGGAGCCTCAGCTTGGGAAGGCAACGCATTTTTACAGCCACTTTCGCCTGCCTTGTTTTTATATTTTCCCCAAAGAAGTCCCTTTGACTCTTATGCTTTGTTCTGTTTTGTGTTTTTCCATATAGACCATGTTGTCAGCTAGGTCCAGAAGCAACAATGAATATAAAGTACTGGGCAGGACAACATTTGATAAATGTAAACAATACGTACAGAGAAAACCTCCCAGATGAAAAAATCCACATACATTTTTAGCGGCCGTCAGACTGAATGCAAATGGCTTTGGAAAACATAAGTGGTTGGCTTTTTAATATCAAAGGAAATCACAGCCTTTTCTCTAGCACTGAAAACACTCCAGCACTAAAAAGGAATAAGTAACTAAATAAGCCAGGCAGCTCATTTTCAGTGTGCAAAAGTCACTGTCATTGCCCTCACCTTAGAAGCAATTTGGCACTTCTAGAAATGTTAAATGGCGGACAGGTTAGGAGAACCAAGAATGCTGCTGTTTTTTAAGGCTTCCTTCTCTTTAAAAAAAAAAAAAAAAAATGCATGGTGTATTTTAGAGGAAGCAGCAGCAATTAAAAAAAATAAAAGAGTTGGAGTGGCCTCCAAAGCAAGCCACGTAATGTCAGTGCACTGAAATTGCTCAGCCTCAGTTGTTTTCCAAGTCAATGCACTGGCAGCCTAGCCTGAAAGAAAGGAGTCAGCAGGGAGAGAATACATAGAGCATTTCCAGAACTCACCCAGCAGCTCGGAAAACTGTCTGCTTACTATGACACCCTTTTCACGTGTCATAATCATTTTCACAGTAAAGATACCCTTCCTGCAGTTTGGGCCAAAAATGCATGACTAATTTTAACCACTTGTGCAAATCTCCTAATGGAAATTTCAAATGGCTTTTATGGATTAGAGTTTTGTAAACTGTATGTAGAGCCACAACAGATACTAAGTCTCCTTGCTCCTCACGTCAGCCCATGAAGGCCTAATGAGGTACTGAAGATCTGTGGGCAACCACAGAGTACTTACAGAAACTGGGATTCTTGTTGGCACTACATGTATTGTGCATTCTATGTACAAAAGATAAAACCTAGCATTGTGAACATACAGATGATTGAGAAGGGAGGGGAGGTAGGTCACGTGCTGACATCTTAAGTTTCACCAGAAGGTAACCAAGAAGAGGAAGCGTTGAAGATCCCCTCTATCTGAATCAAGTTTAGATCATCAGATGCTAAGATAGGGAGCACTGTTTCCATTTTATAGACAGATATTGAGGATCAGAGAGGTTAGATATTTGCCACCAAGAACACAGCTGCTTGTGGTTAAAAAAAAAAAGCAAAAAAAACCCAAACTGCCCCTTTCCACCATGACATGCTGGGTTGGACAGCATCTAGTGAATTGAAACAGATGGCTGGGAGAATTAAGAATCAAGTTCACCTGGAGATGGATAGGGGTGATGGCTGCACAAGAGGAAAGGCCTTATATGCCACTGAATTATGCAGAGAAATGGATAAAATGATAAATGTGATATAAATCTTGACCACAATTTAAAAAAATAGTAAGTTCCAGAACTCTTTCCCACTGAGATTGAGAAGAGCAGAGTCACATGTCAGAAGAATATGCTGTCATGCCCCAACTCTGTGCCCACAACAGTGCCAGCAACTCAGAGCGTGAAGATAAAAATCTTTTCCTCAGGAGGTCAAAAGCAGTGGGAGAGTTGGAAACTGATTTTGGGATATTATTCCTATCCCAAGAAATTTAAGCATTTGAAATTTCTGAGTTTTCAATCTTTTTTATGGCGATCTTAACTACTACTACTATTACTACCTCCTCCCCCTCCCCCTCCACTTCCCTCCCTCCCCCCTTCCCCCTCTCCCTTCTACTCGTTCCCCTCCTCCCCCCCTCCTCACCCTTCCTACCCTCCTCCCTCCCCTTCTCCCCCTCTGCATTTCCCTCCTCCTCCTCCCTCCTCCCCTTCCTCTTCCCCTTCCTCCCACTCCTCCTCTCCATCCCCTCCCCCCCTTCCTTCCCCTCTTCCCCTCCTCCCTCTCCTCTTCCCCTCTTCCCACTCCTCCTCCCCTTTCTCCTCCCTCCCCCTCCTCCTTCTCCCCCCACCCCTTCTCCCCCTTCTCCTCTCCCTCCCCCTCCTTCTCCCCCTCCTCCTCCCCCTGTTCCTTCTACTCCCTCCTTCCTTCTCCCTCCTCCCTCCTTTTCTTCTTCTTCTATTTTTTTTGAAACAGCGTCTCACTCTGTTGCCCAGGCTAAAGCATAGTGCTGAGACCAGGGCTCACTGCAGCCTCAAACTCCTGAACTCAAGAGATCCTCCTGCTTCAACCTCCCTCTGAGTAGCTAGGGCTACAGGCATGAGCCACCAACCCCAACTAATTAAAAAAATTTTTGTAGAGAAAGGGTCTCCATGTTGCCCAAACTGGTCTTGTACTCCTGAGCTTATGCAATCCTCCCACTTCAGCCTCCCCAAACGGTGGAATTACATGCATGAGCCAGCACGTCAGGCCTTTACTCCTATTTTGCCAGGAATTTTCACAAGTGAGATAGGAGAGAATCTGACTTAGGATAAAAGAGAAACAAAGTAGATGGGCTGCTAGGGTGAATGAGGTTAGTACTGACACATAGAGGGAGCAGACAGACTCTTGTCAGGAATGAGCAGGGAAGAGAAGGAACATCACAAAAGGTCACGACCACCCCGCCCTCCTGGTTCTTGATTTTCCTCTTGGCTAAAAGCCATGTCCCTACAGCCTTCTACCTAAGATCCCATCATTGGAGGAGCCTTCTCTGATTCCAGCAAGCACTGTAGGATTCCATGATTCCTTCTTAGATCAATTCTCTTAGGAAAGGGAGAGGAGAGTTCCCCTAAGATGATCTACAAAAGCAGCTGTGGGTGTGCTGGAAAAGGCGGAGAGCTCCCAAGGCATCTGTTTCCAGAAACTCCACCGTAACTCACCTCTCCTGCAGTGAGCAAGGTGGGATTTAACAATGTGGGGAAAGGTTTCCTTTCACCCACAACACACAGAGCTTCTCCAAATACACAAGCAAGACGTGTGCACAAACATGTGATTCCTCTTTGATCTTTCCATTCTCAGTTCATTTTCTCTTTCTTACCTTCGGCTTTCTCCCTGTCGGTTACATCATTTCTTTCTTTCTTTTTTGGGAACAGAGTCTTGCTCTGTTGTTGCCCAGGCTGAAGTGCAGTGGCGCAATCTCAGCTAACTGCAACCTCCGCCTCCCAGGTTCAAGTGATTCTCCTGCCTCATTCTCCCAAGTACCTGCGATTATGGACATAAGCCACTATGACCAGCCAATTTTTGTATTTTTAATAGAGATGAGGTTTTGCCGTGTTGGCCAGGCTGGCTTCAAACTCCTGACCTCAGGTGATCTGCCCACCTTGGCCTCCCAAAGTATCCTACAGTGAATAATATATACAGTGATATATAGAGTGACATATATACAGTGATATATATAGAGTGATATATATAAAGTGGATATCAGTGATATATATATATATAGTGGATAAAGAAACTGTGAGATATATATATATATATATATATATATACTGGATAAAGTGATGTATATATAGTGTGAAATATACAGAGTGGATAAACATGATATATACAGTAGATAATATATATAGTGATATATAGAGAGTTATATACAGAGAGTGATATATAGTGGATATAAGCGTGATATATAAGAAGTGGGTAAAGACACTGTGATATATATGATACATATCACATATGACATATATCACAGTGTCTTTATTCACTACACACACACACACACACACACACACACACACACAGGATGGAATACTATTCAGCCATAAAAAAGAATGAATTAATGGCATTTTCAGCAACCTAGATGGGACGATGGAATTGGAGACCATTATTCTAAATGAAGCAACTCAATAATGGAAAACCAAGCACTGTATGTTCCCACTCATAAGTGGGAGCTAAGCTCTGAGGATGTAAAGGCATAAGAATGATACAATGGGCCGGGCGCAGTGGCTCAAGCCTGTAATCCCAGCACTTTGGGAGGCTGAGGCAGGTGGATCACAAGGTCAGAAGATCGAGACCATGCTGGTCAACATGGTGAAACCCCGTCTCTACTAAAAATACAAAAAATTAGCTGGGCATGGTGGTGCGTGCCTGTAGTTCCAGCTACTTGGGAGGCTGAGGCAGGAGAATTGCTTGAACCCAGGAGGCGGAGGTTGCGGTGAGCCGAGATCGCGCCATTGTACCCCAGCCTGGGTAACAAGAGCGAAACTCCGTCTCAAAAAAAAAAAAGAATGATACAATGAACTCTGGGAACTCGGAGGGAAGGGTGAGCCGAGATCGCGCCATTGCACTCCAGCCTGGGTAACAAGAGTGAAATTTTGTCTCAAAAAAAAAAAAAGAATGATACAATGGACTCTGGGGACTCGGAGGGAAGGGTGGGAGGGAAGTGAGGGATGAAAAGACTACAAACTGTTTGCAGTGTATACTGCTTGGGTGACCGGTGCACCAAAATCACCACTAAAGAACTTACTCATGTAACCAAACACCACCTATTCCCCTCAAAACAGATGGAAATAAAAAAATTAAATTAAAAAATAAAAGATCACTTATTAGCCTACAGTTAGGCATCATCGGGCAACACCGCGCACTAAAGAATATCAGTTCTTTGCCCTCATGATCACTGAAAGCTGCAGCTTGCTGCTGTGGCCTGGCATTGCAAGAGACAGTATCCTACCACCTATTACCAGCCCATGGTGGGGTTGGGGGGAACGAAACCCAAAATTTAAAGTTCAGTTTCTACTGAATGTGTAAGGTTTCCCTAGCATCCCAACGTCGAAAACTTGTAAGTCAAACCATTGTAAGTCGGGGACTCTCTGTAGAGCCTGAAGTCACTTATGACCCTGCCTGGTACTCTCGTGCAGCATGAGTCTCAGCGTTTATCATCGCAACCAGTATCAGTTCTGGAAAATCCTGTGACGTCTGACAAGCATTATTCTCACTCTTTGTTTAGGTTGCCAGGCATAGAGAGTTTGGAAGACTTGCCCCTAGGTACGAATTTACAGGGATTTAGCCCCTAGGTAGGCAGGGACACCATATTTCTGATTCCCACCCCTAGTCTTTTATCTTTGATCCCCGCCTCTCCTGCTGTATCTCAAACCTGACCATTTATCAGAACCACCCAGAGAGCTTCCTAACACAGACTGCAGACTACAGGCTCCACCTCCCACTTCTCCCCACGATGTATTCAGATTAGATTCAGGAGGCCTGGGGCAGGGCCCAAGTTCTGCGTCTCTAACAAGTTTCCAGGTAATGTTGATGCTGCCGATCCAGGGACCCCACTTTGAGAACCCCTGGTCTAAATCAGCGCAGTGCCTTTAAGGAATCACATCTGTCCTTCCACAGCATACCCGATGCACACACAGGGCATTAAACTATCTGGAACCTGGTCAATGCTCCATAGATGGTTTTATTTTCTTTCGTTTTTGTCACAGGTTCCCTCTGTCCGGCTCTTGATTCTCCAGGCTGACAATTTGGTCCCTCATTCCTTTGGTCCATTCCTGCACTGCCCCTCTGATTTGCAATACACGGCTTTCTTTCCAGCTGTGACCTTGGCTGCTTTCCACAAAGGCTCTGACTTGCCAGCGTGGCTCTGCTCTCTCTGATCCAGCCCGCTGAACCCTCCTCGGCAGCCCACAGCCTCACAGGTGGGATCTGCAGGCTACTATCTGATGAAGTCAGCTAAACCCGCCCCCGCCACGACCTACCTCTGTCACAAAAGACAAGTGTCTCTTCTCCAAAACAAGGGCATCAAATCATAGGACTGCGGATCATAGGAAAGCGACACAGTAGACACCGCAAGAGGAGCACAAACTCCTTCATTGTTTCCTGCTTAGAAAACAAGGGAGGGACGGAAGAGAGGATTAAAAGGGAGTGGGAGAAAGAATGCAGTGGGGAGGCTGCTTTGCTCCCCAGAACCTAAAATAGGCAAATGCCTGTGGATATAAATACAATAATAATAATAGAATAACAAAAATGTAACTCATACTAGCAGGGTTTTCATATCTTAACAGTATTTTGACAACAAATGTTCATATTTCATTTGAAATTTATGAAACCTTTGTGCCCGTAATCCCATGAGCAGCAACATGGTAAATGAAAGTAGCAGGCCGTCTAGATTAATCATATGTTGCTTCATATTGGAAGAGCATTTGAAAGAAGCAGCTTGCTTTATCTATTCCCTGTGTTTACGATCCTGGTATTGGCACAGACTGGGGCTTCTAAGACTGGCTGGGAAATATTCATAGATGTGTTATTAATTTATGGGAAACTGAAGGACCTACCTCAAGGTTTAAGTAGGCCATTTAGAAACTGCAGGAAGTACGTGTGAAGATACATAGCAGAATGCAGTGAAAAAAGAGAGTGGTGGGGTGATTCAGGGCTTAAATCAAGAGCAGGAAGAGTAACTTCAGAAAGCTGCAATAGTTGACATTCTAATAAAGCATTCTTATGAGAAAAAGCAATCTGTTCACATATGAATTCTGCTATATGCTTCCATCTTCGCATGGTCTAGAAGGCCATGTCAGTAATCTGCAGTATTTACATGGGCATGCAGAATGCCTTTGCTGGTTAATATGAATAAGTGGGCTGGATTTACTGTGTTTCTAATGTTGAATACACACTCCACGCAGGCTGCTCCCAGAAGCCAGGTGGAATGTATGGGTTGGCACTGAATTTCAAATGGATGCTGGAGTGACGTGATGGAAGGCGAGACTGACGTGGTGTCTAACGCTTCTCAGTGGAAGGTGCTTCTGCCTTGACAATGGGCAGGGCATTGTTTCAGTAAAGGGAGGAGAAGACCAGCTAAGAATGTGGCCCTTTTTGTCGAGCACTTGCAGAAGCTGTAAAGACCATGGTCGCAGCTTGCAGACACAATCACCCTTTCCACAGATGTCTAGCAGGATCCCTGTGACCCCACCCTAACTTCTGACTGTACTGTAGTTTATTTGATTTTAATCTTATTTTATTTATTTTGAGATGGAGCCTCTCTCTGTTTCCCAGACTGGAGTGCAGTGGTGTGATCTCAGCTCACTGCAACCTCTACTTCCTGGGTTCAAGCGATTCTCCAGCCTCAGTCTCCAGAGTAGCTAGGATTACAGGTGAACATCACCACACCTGGCTAATTTTTGTATTTTTAGTAGAGACAGGGTTCCACCATGTTAGCCAGGCTGGTTCTGAACTTCTGATCTCAAGTGATCCACCTGCCTCAGCCTCCTAAAGTGCTAGAATTAAAGGCATGAGCTACCACGCCCAGACTTCTAAACCCTTTTTACATTTTTTTTTTTTTTTTTATGTTACTGAGTCTGGTCAAGTCTGAGGCTCTTATAACAACAACATTAGTATGAAAACAGAGGGAATTCACAGCTTGAAGGATGAAGAATGAAATCACATCTTCCCCTAGATCAACAAGTCACAACCTCGGTGCTGCTCATATTTAGAGTTGTGCAGTTTTCTGTGGTAAGGGTCACCTGTGCATTGCAGGGCGGTCAGTAGCTCCCTGGCCGTTCATCCACTTGATGCAATAGCAATGTTATTACGCCTTGATTAACAATGTCTCCAGACACTGCCAAATGTCACCTAACAGGTGACATTGTTTCCCTGCTCTAGAGGAGGGCCCACCACCTGGAATACTACTCTAGGAATATTTGGTCCTGTGTAAATGTTAAACAAAAATGAGTATTTATAATATATTTGTATTATCATGGTTAGGGATTATTTGGAAAAATACAGAATGAAGCTGGACAAATGGGAATACAGGGCGGCTGACAGAGCAGGCATCATATTTTGGCAATGGAACTTGGAAGTAATAAAGGAAACGGAGAGAAAATTAACTGGAGTATAGAGGACTTCCCCTAAGATACGCAGAGGAACCTGTGGATGGTGGTGGGGGTGGGAAGCATGCTTTCATGGGCTGGACTTCTAGAACTATAGCAAAAACCATGAGATGGAGATAACGCCCAGCCCCAAATCCAGAAAGGCGGTCAGTATCCGGGTTGAAAGATGGGCAAAGAAGTGCTTTTTAAATATATATTGTCTGCAACAAAGCAACATACATTTATAAGCATCTTGCGAAACCTTCCAAGGAGAGAGATCTAAAAGGTTGCTGGCAAGCTCTGGATCGCAAATAAAAATGAATAATATGACGTCCATATGGCTGGGCTTTCAATCTCTTCCGTGGACACAACCCCCAGAGCAAAAGGGATCCCCAGGGAGAGAAGGGTGTTTAACGACTCAAGTGTTATCTCTAAAACACCATACAAAGGATATCTTCTATTAGAGAATATCCGCGTTTGTTTTCACTGTAAACAACATGGTGTATTCACCAAAAAAAAAAAAAAAAAAAAGTCGTCTCTTTAAGAAAATATGCCTTGTTTCCTATCACTTTCAACGAACTCTGGCATCGGTATCCCCAACAGGAAAACCTGGGGACACTGATACCCCAGTTCAAAAAGCATGAAATTAAGATGGTCTTCTTGTTTCACAGGGATTATAAACAACATATTTATGGGACTCCACTGGTGACCCTAGTCCCTCAACTCACTGTTTCCCCAATTGTTAAGTTTTATAAACATGGAGGTGGGGATTCAGGCATATGGACCTTGCAGGGAGAGAGGAACAGCTATAAGTCTACAGGTGTTACCCATAAGAGCTCCTTGGATGTCTCAGAACCCAAAGGCAGGCATTTTTAACGAACAGATGTCAGCCAGGTGTGAGCCACTTTGAAGTGGGCATTGCTCTACTGTAATTCCTTATAAATGGGGATTGATGGAAACAAATCTCCTTAAAGGCAATCTATACTTTGGTGAGGACTAACGCTGTGGGAACTAGCAAGGAAGCTATGGTTTCTTCAAGTCCTTTAAGAAAACCTTTGAAATATTCAAAAGGAATTGGAAAACAAAAGTTGTGACTTCTCTTCCCTTTACTATTAGATTGAGAGAAATGGATCATATGTTAATAAAACCTTAGGAGTTCAACAGTCCTGGGTTGAAATATAACCACGCTCTCTTCCTAGCACATGGCTTTCCTCACTGTATTAGTCCGTTTTCATGCTGCTGATAAAGACACACTGGAGACTGGGAAGAAAAAGAGGTTTAATTCGACTTAGAGTTCCACATGTCTGAGGATGCCCCAGAACCTTGGTGGGAGGCAAAAGGCACTTCTTCCATGGTGGCGGCAAGAGAAAATGAGGAAGAAGCAAAAGCAGAAACCCCTGATAAACCCATTAGATCTCATGAGACTTATTCAGTATCAGGAGAATAGCACGGGAAAGACCAGCCCCCATGATTTAATTACCTTTCCCTTTAATGTGTGGGAATTCTGGGAGATATAATTCAAGTTGAGATTTGGGTGGAGACAGAACCAAACTGTATCATTCACCTATAAACTCAGAGCTAATGGTAACTCTCTCCCACAGGGACTGCAAGGGTGAGGTGAGACAATGCTTTTTTCTTTTGCTTTTGTTTTTCCTTTTGGAGACAGGGTCTTTTCTCTCTGTTGCCCAGGCTGGAGTACAGTGGCAGCAACATGGTTCACTGCAGCCTCAACCTCCTAGACTCAAGCAACTTCCTTGCTTCAGCCTCTCAATTAGCTGGGACTACAGGTGCACATCACTACATGCAGCTAATTTTTTTAGTTTTTGTAGAGATGGGATCTCACTTTGTTGCCCAGACTGGTCTCAAACTCCCAGGCTCAAACCATTCTCTCACCTTAGCCTCTCTAACTGAGGAAATTACAGGTGTGAACCACCATCCCCAGCCAGATGAGGTTTTCTCAAGCACCATGTAGGCTGAAGTAAGAGTCTTCCTTTCTGTCACCTTTGTCATGTGATAAAACTATGTTGAAAATGAAATGATTGCAAACTTTTTGCAAGATAAGAATTCCACAAAATCAGAAAGACAACAGTCCGTCAGAAAGAGAAGCGAATCAGAAGTGACGTCCTCCTACCAGGCAGTCTGAAACCTGCAATCACAAACAAGAGAAGCACAGCTAAAATGCGAGGCCCTGGGTGGACATCTATTCTCCTACTGCACAAACACCAGGGGAAATACTGTGCTTTTGCTTTTATGAACTTTTAAAGCAATAATGACTTGTATTCAACGCACTCTTACTTTCAAAAAGGAGTCATTAATACATTTTATGAAGTCAGAACCCATTAGTGAAGATGTATCGAGTGCGTCTGCTTAGTGGAGATTATCAAAGGAGGTCTAGGAATGGCGTTGGACGTATAGATTGGGACCTGGTTTCACAAATGGATAAAGACTACAGAAACGTGAACACAAGGGCTTCAGCCACCTGCAATATTTGAAAACCCCCAGGTATTGATGCAGCGCTAAGAGACAACGTCAAGCCATCCTGGGAAGGCTACTGGAGCTCTTGAAATATACGCGTATGTAATTCATTTTACTGTATGGTTTTTATAGAATCACTTGCAGTGCTTAAATAATTCAGGGACTTAATGGTAGCAGTTTATTCATGCATGCATCCAGGCTGTGACTGGAAAAAGCCTAGATAAAGGGACAAGACAAAGAACCAGCTTTCGAGCATCCTTTTGAGTTTGCAACTATGAATATATTCACATATGTGTCCTGTTTCCACCAAATGCTTTCATAACTTCATTCAACAAACATTTCTTCATTTTTTTTTGGAGACAGAGTTTCACTCTTGTTACCCAGGCTAGAGTGCAATGGTGAGATTTTGGCTCACAGCAACCTCTACCTCCTGGGTTCAGGCAATTCTCCTGTCTCAGCCTCCCGAGTAGCTGGGATTACAGGCATGCGCCATCATGCCCAGCTAAATTTTTTTTTTTTTTTGTATTTTTAGCAGAGATGGGGTTTCACCATGTTGACCAGGATGGTCTCGATCTTTTGACCTCGTGATCCACCCGCCTCGGCCTCCCAAAGTGCTGGGATTACAGGCTTGAGCCACTGTGCCCGGCCCCATTTTTAAAAAAATTTTCAGACAATGTCTCCTTCTGTCACTCAGGCTAGAGTACTGTGGCACGATCATGGCTCACTGCAGCCTTGAACTCCAGGGCTCAAGAGATCCTTCCATCTCAGTCTCTGGAATAGCTAGGACTACAGGTGAATGCGTCCACACCTGGCTAATTTTCTTTATTTTTTGTAGAGATGGGGTCTCGCTGTGTTGCTCAGGCTGGTCTTGAACACTTTGCTCAAGCAATCCTTCTACCTCAGCCTTCCAGAGTGCTGGGGTTACAGGTGTGAGCCACCGCACCTGGCCAACAGACACTTCATATGTGTTCACACCATGTGCACCATATCTGGTCCTAGACAACACATGGTCCCGATCCTTAAAGAGTTGACAGTGTGTTGGCTGGGTGGTTAAAACGTTATCCTGGTCGGGCTTGGTGGCTCACAACTGTAATCCCAGCACTTTGGGAGCCCAAAGTGGTTGGATCACCTGGAGGTCAGGAGTTCGAGACCACCCTGGCCAACATGGTGAAACCCCATTTCTACTAAAAACACAAAAATTAGCTTGTCATGATGGCATTCACCTGTAATCCCAGCTACTTGGGAGGCGGAGGCAGGAGAATTGTTTGAGCCCGGGAGGCAGAGGTTGCAGTGAGCTGAGATTACATCACTGCACTCCCACCGGGGCAACAGAGTGAGACTTCACCTCAAAAACACAAAAGTTATCCTGACATTTGTTAACATGGTAAGGAAGACTGTATGCAGGATTATTGCAACAGGATTCAAGACTGTTGCAATAGGGAAGAGAGATAGGGCTCAACTCCAAATATAATAAAGACAGCTGGGGACTTATAGCCAAAGAGCAGAGCGGCAGGGCAGCGGGAGGGTCAGTGGATGGAAAATTACTACAAGGAACCACGAGGGTAGGAGTATTCCAACTTAACCAATTTAGCAAGATTCTTGCTGAAGGCAGGCGAAGGTGTTCAGATATCAAGGGTGAAGGGATTCTCTCTAAATTGACTTAGCAGGACTCTTGCTAAGACTGGACTATGAAGATCCAGCAAGGACAGAGGACCAAGGTCAAGGCCTAGTTGAGAAGTGGGCTCTGAGGAGCCAAGCTAAAGTTTGGTCAAGGAGTCTTTGCCAGAGGGATAGAAGAGTTCAGAAGTCACCCCAGAATATTAGGGGACTCAGCCAGGGTTTGTTACGGAAATACAACATCTGGGGTATTTGGGGAGCAGGAGGAGTAAGCAAAGGAAAAATACAAGGCGTTCAGACAGCATGTGTGTGCAAAGCACAGTTTGGCAACCTTCCAATGGTGACGTGTAGCTTGAAGAGCATTTCTCAATGGCCTCATTACTGCCATTTTGGGCTGAATGATTGTTGGTGGGGTAGGGTTGGAGGGTGGGAGTCCTGTGTGTTGTGGGATGTTCTGTAGCATCTCTGACTGCATTAGTCTGTTCTCATGCTGCTAATAAAGACATGTGAGACAGTGTAACTTTTAAAGCAAAGAGGTTTAAATGACTCACAATTCAGCATGGCTGCAGGGGACTCAGGAAACTTATAATCATGGTGGAAGGGGAAGCAGCATGCCCTTCTTCACATGGCAGCAGAAAGGAGAAGTGCCAAGCAAAGGGGCAAAAGCCCCCTATAAAACCACCAAATGTCATGAGAACTCACTCCCTACCGTGAAAATACCATCGGAGTCACTGCCCACATGAGTCAATCACCTCCTACCGGGTCCCTTCTGTGACACGTGGGGATTATGGGAACTACAATTCAAGATGAAATTTGGGTGGGGACACAGCCAAGTCATATTACTGACATCTACCCACTAGATGTCAGGAGCACCCTCCCTCAATCCCTCGTCTCTTCCCCAAGTTCTGACAACCAAAAAATGCCTCAAGACAAGATCAATTATCCCTTGGGGGCCAAACTGCCCCATGCAGAGTAACAGTGGCTGAAAGGATGGCCGGAGAACTCCTGCAGGACGGGGAGGTAGGACAGCTGCCTCTGCTGAGGAAGGCATGATATAATGACGGCAGAAGCTTCTATTCTCTAAATATGGTGGTTTAATATGCAATAGAGAGAGGAAAAATAGAAAGAAGTGAATGGGAGTTAGTGCATCGGGATCTGGAAAAGTAGGATTTGTCAGGATCTTTTTACAAATGAAGTAACTTACATAATGACGCATCGTGAATGATCTTTGTCAATTTTCTCTTGGAAAATCTTCCAATTTCGGATTAAGAACTAAGGATAAAGATGCTGCAACAAGAAACAAAACCAAGCTTTCTACGGCTTAACTAAATAAATCACTGTTCTTCAAAACATTTGCACATCTTGTTACTTTTATATACATAGTGAGGCCTCACTTTTTTTTTCCTAGCTTACATTCAAAATTCATTTCTACTGCAGAAAACTTTAAGATATAAAGAAAAAGATAATCATTCCCGGTTTGTGAGTTTGAATTGTGGCTCTGTGAGACCCTACAATGATTTCAAAAATTATTTACTCATTTAAACAACTCTTGTTTCAGCAACAATTAGCAGCAAACCAAAAAGCAAGTTCATTTGTACCAAACTAGATCTGACCTTACTGGCATTTTCTTTTTTATCTCTAGCACAATTAGCAAAAGAAAGGGAGTGGGGCATTTAACACGCCTTTCCAGGTAATTTTTAATCTGTTCTAATGCATGAATTTTAAAATGCCTACTTGGGAGCTTCAGGGATTACTAAATAATAAGCCCTGAAGGTTCCCAAATCCGGTTAATAGTCAGACCTGGAGAATATGAAATATAGTGTTAATTTGGAGTAACATCAGGCCTAAAAATGACGCAAGTTACATCTAATTGAGCTATGAAGTGCTTGCCTTGTACTGTGTAATAGAAGCTATGCTAACTGAGGGTTGCTGAGCTATAGATAACCATTACTCTTAGAAAATATGTTTACTGGGGTCTCTCTCTCTTCATTACTCAACCTCATAAAGTATATGTCTGCGTATTCCGATAAAACATAAAATGGCAAGGCAGAGTCACACTTAGGCTACCCTGAGAAGCTGCATCATAAAACGGTGTCTGTCTCCAAATGACTGTTCACTTAACCATGATAAATATTTATCAGCATGCAATAGAACAAATCCTTCAACAATCTTAGGCCACGTGGAAAATGGACTTCTACATTTTCGAGTCTCCTCTTTTAGTAAGTACAACCCTTTAACCTCAAATGTAATCTCATGAGATTTTGAGTTTAAATTATAACTATGCCATAGAAACACTGAGAACATATTGGGTTCATATTTCCAATATCTACTTAAAGCAACTTGGATTTACTGTTCTATCATGAACAGAGACAAGAGAACTGTGTGAACAGTGTGAAAATGAAACACTGTTAATTTGGGTAGTCACTCAATGTGTAACCATTTATGACATCCGTACTCTCATTGGAAAAAATGTGTATTAAATGATAAAATAAAGATGGAAATAAATTCCTTAATGATCCCTACCCTCTTGTTGGCCATGATGTGGCAACTGGGGAAACGTAAGAAAAACTGAGATATATAACCTGATGTTCCACTTAACTTGGATGGCACAGGCCTTTTCTGTGTGGATATGGAATCTGTTTATTACCATGTGGCTTCATAAACAGTCAACAGAAAAATGCCAGATGAAAAAAGAACATGGCCTTCCTGGGTGAGTTTTGGAAATGAAGCCTGTCTCCTAGCCACAGATAATAGTTTCTGAATTATTATCTCTGAGTATCTGAACTATTAACTCAACTCTGTCTCTGTTAGATAGCTAGAGAAGGCATCTGGAGTGCAGGGTGGAGCTGCTTATAAACATAAATACCTTCTGGCCTTTCCTTAAACAACTGGATTCCTAGAAGAATGTCCTATGTCACTGGTTCTCAAAGCAGAGGACTTCCAGAAACACAAACAGCTGGGCCCACTCCCCTCAGAGTTTCTGATTCAGAATTTCTGGGGTGAAGCCAGAGAATATGCACTTGTAACAGATTTCTCAGTGGTGCTGGTGTTGCTGGCCTGGGAGCCACACTTTGAGAACCGGATTCCTGCATCTAAAGAAGGATCCACAAGGGAAAAACTTCCAGTGAACATTGGGTCCTGCCAGTTTGAATGTCTTTCCCCAGTCTACAGATCCCAAATCAAACACATTCTCTTCATTTCTTCCTATACTCCCCCATCTTTCCTCCCTCCTTTTGTTTTATTACATTTCAAATTCCCTATTTCTTCTCCTTCTTTTTTTTTTTTTTTTTTTTTTTTTTTTTTGAGACAGAGTTTTGCTCTTGTTGCCCAGGCTGGAGTGCAATGGCTCGATATTAGCTCACTGCAACCTCCACCTTCCAGGTTCAAGCGATTCTCCTGCCTCAGCCATCCGAGTAGCTGGGATTACAGGCACACACCACCATGCCCAGCTAATTTGCATATTTGTAGTAGAGATGGGGTTTCTCCCTGTTGGTCAGGCTGGTCTTGAACTCCCAACCTCAGGTTATCTGCTTAATTTGGCCATCCAAAGTACTGGGATTACAGGTGTGAGCCACCATGCCTGGCCCCAATTCTAAGTCTCCTATTCTCTTCCCATCACCCATGGGTCCATGTCTCTCCTCCCTCTCTCCCTCCCCACTTCTCTCTCTTTTCTTTTCTCTCTCTCTCTCTCTCTCTCTCTCTCTCTCTCTGTCTCTCTCTCTCTCTGTCTCTCTCTCTCTCTCTCTCTTTCTTGACTATGCCCTGAGATCTTTCCCTCAACAATGGTTAGCCTCCCACCAAGCTCTCAACAGTGACCAAGATTACAGATACACCCCACATCAGTGAAAGACACGAGCCAACAGCTTACTTCCTGGCAAGCAGATTAAGCGGCAACTGTGGGACTAATTTTAAAGAGGAAGGATAGGAGTTTTGTGCTAAGCATTCAGTAGCAGAAGCTTCTCTGCCGTTGCTTTTAGTACCGCAAAAGCAAAACATATATTGCTATGTGAACTATACATAGAACAGTTACATACACACTGCTGGCAGACCGACTAGGTTTTCAACATTAATTTTCTTTTTGGGGGCTATTCTTGCATTTTAGGATACATAGTCCCTAGGTCTAGTTTTAAAACGCACTTAACTCCCATGCTAGATGAAGATTTACAACAAAAGTAACTATTATGAGAACACTCCTAGGTAAAGATCTGCTGTAAACAGACAGCTCTTTATGACTTTACTGTGTCAGACTCTCAATATTAGACACATACAAAAAAAAATCACACAGTGAAAGTTATTGGGCTGCAGAATAGCTTCCCAAGGGATGTCCCTAGGACTCATCACTTGAGTCATCTGAAGCAAGACTGAACCAAATACTTGACTGTACCATTAGGGAACACTCCTGCCCTGGCTGAGGGTGGACAAGATGACCTCACAGATCTCTCCCAGTCCTCCCAGGGTCATAAAAACAGAATGGAAACTCTGACTAGACATCCCACTGCAGGGAGAAGTGGAGATCCTAGCAGACTGAACAGCAAGATCTCAGTGGGTGGACCCTGTTACAGCACACAGCAAAGAGAAAAAAAAAATCCTAAGGACTGTGGCCAAAGGACACCCCAGAATAAAAATCACATTGAGAACACTCCCCAGTGAGGCTCACGATGCATTTTTGCAGACAGAGCTGTAAAATGATATGTTTCCTAGTTTCTGATACATACTATGAGCGTTCCCATGCTCTGACTATAAGACGACTGAATTACAAGTGAAATACACTTGTAATTCACAAAACTCATTTCTCAAAGGAGTTTTAGTAACTGCCTCATTGAAACATGGGAACAAAGAAAAGCTCAGTTAGGTGACAACTATGGTGTTTCTATAGTTCAATATGATGAGGCCCATTACGAATATAGTTCAATGCAGCCCAAACTGAGATTAACCTGGAAGAAGATAACTGCCCCCTCAACCCTCTTCATGTCAACTACTTGGGCAGTGCCCCTTCTCAGCCTTTAGCAGGGAGGGAGGAGGGTTCTGTGAGGCCCCACGTGGCTTCTCCACCCCAGGGATGTTGCAGCTGTGAAGCACAACCTAAGCCAGCAGGCATGCTTGCATCACATCCAGGTCCCGTAGTACATCTGGGGGAACTGCAAAAGGGTGGGGTGGAGAGGAATTCTGGACTTGATCGGACTTAACACACCACAGCTGTCATTCCAACGCAACTGGCGCTCAACTGCAAAACCAGTTATCCCTGCCCACTCGCACTCCCTGCTAAGGAAAACTCCCATGATTCATGGGTCCTCCTACTTGCGTGGGTTTCATATCACCTGCCACCACTCCCCTTCCCCACTCTGAGTACACCTGGAGAGATCACAGGTCCAATCATATGTGAGCCAAGGGCAAATCTGTCCAGATGTCTGCTCTGCAATCTACCAATGGCAAAGATGACTCATACAAGTAGATTTCTGCACTAGGGAACTGGGAAACTGACTTGAAGCCTGCAGCAGCTGATGAAAAGATGCCATAAGGTCGAGTTGAGTTGCACGGTCATGAGAAAAAGTAGCATGGGTGAGCCAAAATTGTGAGGGAGGGCAATGAATAAATCTAGCAGTGAGAGAAGGAGCTAGTCAGACAAAAAGAACTCGGCGGCTCTGCAGGAGGGGATCACAGGAGACAGTTCCCCAAAACTGCCTCCTTTCCTCAGCTTGCCAATGTTATCTCTTACAACAAACCTTTTTCTTAGAAGAGGTGGCACAAGTAAAACTGTTCCTTGTGACCAAAGAAGCCTAATTAAACACTCAGAAAATCTGAATTCTACATCATGGTAAGCTCCTCACGCCCCAAATCATGGCCACTGGGTATTGAACATGAAAAGTCCCACAAATCCTTGAAGACCATAGTTTATCAATGATATCGAAAATAAGGGGTGAGGTGTGGCAGATCAAGCCTGTAATCCCAGCACTTTAGGAAGCCAAGGCAGGAGGATCACTTGAATCCAGGAGTTCAAGACCAGCCTGGGCAACAAAACCAGACCTTGTCTCTGTTTTTATTTTCATTTAATTGTTATTATTATTATTATTATTGAGACAGAGTCTCACTCTATCACTCAGGTTGGAGTGCAGTGGCATGGTCTTGGATCACTGCAACCTCCGCCTCCCGGGTTCAAGCAATTCTCCTGCCTCAGCATCTTGAGTAGCTGGGGGATTAAAGTGTTGGCCAATGGTGGCCAATGGTGGCCAGCTAATTTTTGTATTTTTGGTAGAGACAGGGTTTCACCATGTTGGTCAGGCTGGTCTCAAACTCCTGACCTCAGGTGATCCACCGCCACTTGGCCTCCCAAAGTGTTGGGATTACAAGCACGAGCCACAGCACCCAGCCCCTTGTCTCTATTTTAAAAAAATAAACTTAAAAAAATTGTTAAACACCAATTAACATTCAGTGTTCTCCTTACCTGAACTTTTGGAAACTGGAAACAGAATTTAGAAATAGTTCTGGGATAGAACACAACAACATGGCATCTGGAATCAGATCCTAGGTTTTAAATGATTATCCTTCCTACCCCACCAAAGGTATCAATTAGAGCAGCCTACAGATTCATTTCTTAAAATTTCTCATCTTAAAACAGAAGTGTCATTGTCACAGAATCATTCATTCGCTCAGGGAAATCATTCACTTGGAGCTTATGAGGTTTACTCATGAAAGTATGTCTTTGCAAAACACCTCCTGCGCATTATCCAAAGATCCTAAGCACACCTGTTCTCTTTGCAGCAGGCATTAAGGCAGTATCTTTTGTCCCACGCTGGGGACAAGTGAATGGTGCAAAACGTACTGGCTCCAAATTATCCTGAAGGGAAGAAATATCTTTCTTTAAAATTTTGTTTTCCTTTTTTATTGTTTAATAGGGATGGGATCTTACTATACTGCCCAAGCCAATCTCAGACTCCTCAAGCAATCCTCCTGCCTCAGCCTCACAAAGTACTGGGAGTACAGGGACGGGCCACCACACGTGGGCTCTTTGCTTCTTCAGAGACAGGGTCTTGCTGTATCATCCAGGCTAGAGTTCAATGGCATGATCATAAGTCACTGCAGCCTCCAACTCCTGGGCTCAAGGGATCCTCTGGCCTTGGCCTTCTGTGTAACTGGGATTACAGGCACATGCCACCACGCTCAGCTATAGGAAAAATACTTTATTAAAGAGTGATGCCAAGTGTATGCATGCAGAGACATTTATCCTCACTGGTACAAAATGATTGAGCTGAAAGGTTGGTAAGTGTTTAAACAGAGGATTGTTATTTCATGACAGAAGAGTGGCACAGTGTGTTAGGGCCCAGTTGTCTAAATCAAGCGATTCTAGCAGATCCTGATTTGTAGGTGTAAAAAATAGTAATTAGTAAAAATTAAGTAATAGAGCAGAGGCTATGTGCTGTGTATCTACAATGTCAATGGCTGTGTACTTCACATGTATTCATTTTCTCAATCCTCACAATCCTTTGGGGCATGGAGAACAACTCTTTACAAAGGAACAGCCTTTTAAAAGTCACTGCTGCAACTGTGGTCTGAGAGCTGGAAGCGTCAGTGACATCCGGGCGCGTGCTGGAAAAGCAGACTCCTGAGCTCCAGCCCAGACACTTAGTGGGTCCAGGGATGAGGCCTGAGACATGTGTTTTAACCAGTTCTCCAGGTGAGTCACACACCGAAACGGAAGACAAGCAACCCTGACTTAAAGGGTAACTTTCCAAGGCCAAATAGGGAGTAAGCCACGGAGTCACTGCACTCAAATTTGTGCTGAGTATCGGGAACTGTCCCATCCACTTCAGGTAATTAACGAGGAGCCAGACGGGGGCTAATCAGGTTAACACCTGTAATTCAGGATTCCCCTGAGATCAGGACCGAGAACCCTGAAACCTCAGTCTGTCCCTAGAGACTGTAATGGGAGAATCCTGTATTACTCCTTTGTTTCCTTCCTTTTTTTTTTTTTGTATATGGAGGAACTCCTGGACGGCACCAGCCTCAGTGTTTTGAAGTCATAGTTAAAAGGGCTTTGACTCACATATCTAGGATATCTCCTTTATCGTCTTATAGCGAACATAAAAAAATTGAGAATTTTTTTTTTTGAGGCAGAGTTTCGCTGTTGTTGCCCAGGCTGGAGTGCAATGGCACAATCTTGGCTCACTGCAACCTCCACCTCCTGCATTCAAGCGAATCTCCTGCCTCGGCCTCCTGAATAGCTGGGATTACAGGCGTGTGCCCCACTATGCCTGGCTAATTTTTTGTATTTTTAGTAGACATGGGGTTTCTCCATGTTGCTCAGGCTGTCGTTGTTTTGTTTTGTTTTGTTTTGTTTTGTTTTGTTTTGAGACAGAGTCTTGCTCTGCTACTCAGACTGGAGTGCAGTGGCAAGAGCATACCTCACTGTAGCCTCAACCTCTGGGCTCAAGCCATCCTCCCACCTCAGCCTCCCAAGTATCTGGAAACACAGGCACATGCCATCTTGTCCAGCTAATTTTTTTATTTTTATTTTTTGACACAGAGTCTCGCTCTGTCACCAGGTGCCAGGCCAGAGTACAGTGGCTCCATCTGGGCTCACTGCAACCTCCGCCTCCTGGGTTCAAGCAATTCTCCTGCCTCAGCCTCCCGAGTAGCTGGGACTACAGGCATGTGCCACCATGCCCGGCTAATTTTTGTAATTTTAGTAGAGACAGGGTTTCACCATGTTAGCCAGGCTGGTCTCGAACTCCTGACCTCAGGCAAGATGCTCCCCTTGGCCTCCTAAAGTGCTGGGATTACAGACGTGAGCCACCATGTCTGGGTTTACTTTTTTGATTTTTTGTAGAGGGAGGGTCTGACTATGTTACTCAGGCTGGTCTCAAACTCCTAGGCTCAGGCTATCCTCCCACTTCAGCCTCCCAAAATGCTAGGATGACAAGCATAAGCCACCATGTCCGGTCAATAAAACTGAGTGTTAACCAACACAGTATGTGTTGTGGCCAGCACTGGGCTGAGTGCACCATACCTCAGCTGTGCAATGGGACATTCTACTGTCACAGAGGCATTCTTTCTATACCTGTGCTACCCATTGTCGGAGCCACTAGACATGTCTGGACATTGAGCACTTGAAATGTGTAACTGAGAGACTAAATTTTTAATGTCATTTAAAATTTAATTTAGCTTGAAATGGTCCCATGTGGCCATTGTCTACCTCAAAGGATTGGATAGGTCCAGCTCTATATGTGGCTTTTATTATTATTATATTTTTTGAGACAGGATCCCTGTTGCTCAGGCTGGAGTGCAGTAGGGTGATCATGCCTCGATCTCCCGAGCTCAAGCGATCCTCCCACCTCAGCCTTCCAAGTAGCTAGGGGTAAAAACACTTGCCACCATGCCCAGCTGATTTTTCAGAGACATGTCTTTTCATGTTATCCAGGCTGGGCTTGAACTCCTATGCTCAAGCAATCCTCCCACCCCAGCCTCCTGGGTAGCTAGGGTTACAGATGCATGCCATCACATCTGGCTAATTTTTGTATTTTCTGCAGAGATGGATCTTGTTATGTTGCCCAAGCTGGTCTTGAACTCCTGGGCTCAAGCTATCCACCTGCCTCGACCTCCCACAGTGCTGGCATTACAAGCGTGAGCCACCATGCCCAGCCAAGATGCCTTTTCTTATTTAAACTTCAAACTAAGCCTATGAGGGCTGAAGCTAATGTTACGCCTATTTTACAGATGAGAAAACTGAGGCTTGCAGAGGCAAAATAAAAAACCCATAGGAGCCCATGCAGTCAGTTAGTGGTGGGGCTGGGGTCCTAAGCCAGGTCTGCTGTGACTCCAGGATTTGCAAGGTACAAAAGCTCCCAGCTGTCATTAGAGAGTCTCTGGGAAGCTGCTGCTCAGAGCTCACCTAAGCAAAGGAAGCAGCAGTGACAGCATGACTCCTCAAACAGTCGCCTCTGAGCGTCTCTTTTTCCAGGCAGCAAGAGTGCTGGTGTTCTCCTGGCAGCCATCAATGAGTAGATGTTTGGACATTATACGCATGTGATTAAATGTGCATTTTCCACTTAAAAATAAGGAGCTTCTGTCACAAATGATTTATATGGAAACAATACGTCTCCTGGCAAAAACAGGAATAAGAGCTGTTTACTGTTTCTTTCAAGACTTAAAAGAGGGAGGGGGGAAAAAACCCTGTGTCTGTGTTTTATTTGTTCTTTTTGGTTTGTTTTGACACGGAGTCTCACTCTGTTGCCCAGGCTGGAGTGCAGTGGCGTGATCTCGGCTCATTGCAACTTCTGCCTCCTGTGTTCAAGCGATTCTTCTGCCTCAGCCTCCCAAGTAGCTGGGATTACGGGCCCATACCACCACACCTGGCTAATTTTTGTATTTTTAGTAGAGATGGGGATTCACTGCGTTGGCCAGACTGGTCGCGAACTCCTGACCTTAGGTGATCCACCTGTGTTGGCCTCCGAAAGTGCCTGGATTACAGGCATCCGCCACTGCACCATCTCATCCATCTTTCTACCCCAACCCCATCGCCACCATGATAAGAAATGCGTTCTAAAATCTTGGCACCTGTAATCATTCTCTACCTTTCACACAGCAGGTTAGCAGGGGACACGATCCTCCCTGAATCCAACCCTTGGTCCAAGACGCCGGTGCCTCCACAGAGTAACTGCGCCAGCCTCGGCTTCACTAAATGGCATTTGTGAGATTCTAGAAACAGGCTTGGCAATTGCCTCCTTCCCTGCTCTCCTGTCTCTCCACTGGGGATGGGAGGCAGTGTGGATGTGGGAGGAAAAGGCTCTAGGGCCAGACTGAACTGATGCCACATGCTGGGCCATCTCTGAACAAGCTGTGTAGTGCCACCCTGCATAAGTGGCTTAACCTCTCTGAGCCTCAGTCATCTCCAGAGTATACTGGGAAGAACAGGGACTTTTCATGGCGCTGCTCTGAGAAGTCAGTGAGGGGATGCATGAAGAGCACTTAACCCCAGGCCACGCGCAAGAAGAGATCAGAAAAAACGTCAGCTTCTACTCGCTCCTTCCTTCCAGGCCTCAGTCAAAATCCTGACCCTCCTTTAGGCTTATCTCAGACCCAATCTTCCTCAACAAGACTTCCCTACCCCCAAGACACCATGTGTTTTCCTGTTTTCATATTTTATCAGTCTGTACCTATGCCTATTATAGCCTTTATACAATTATCACATCTTGGCATGGACTCAGCTTCCTGAGCACTGGATCTCTGCCTTGCCCAGCTCTTCCTTCCAGGTTGCAACCAACACATGGCCCTACACAAACAGATGCTCAAATATTCGTTGAACTGAATTTCTACAAAGATTGAGGCCAAACTAAAGAACATCCATTCATTCATTCATTCACTCAGTCATTCATACATTCATTCAATAAAGATGCATGTTTTTACACAGAGGGTCTCACTCTGTTGTCCAGGCTGAAGTGTAGCCACATGCTCATAGCTTACTGCAGCCTGACATTCTGGGCTCAAACGACCCTCCTTTCTCAGTCTCCTGAGTAGCTAGGATTATAGCTGTGAGCCACCAAGACTAGCCAATTCATTCACTCACTATTCATTAAGCATGCCCTCTACCAAGTGCCAAGCAAGAGGACTGGTACTCAGGACCCAGAAGAGACCAAGACAGACCTTGAGCCTTCTTTCACTTTCCAGTGTGGAGGGGGAGGGCAGTGAGACAAAAGAGAAAGTAGACAGATAAAATAGAGAAATACATGATGCCTGCTATTGAGAAAAGTAAAGCAGGATAGAGATTCAGGGACAGCAGAGTTTGGAAAGAAATCTGCTATTTTAAATAGTGGCTAAGGATGCCTTTCCTGAGAAGGAGATATTTGGGCAAAGATCCATAGGAGGAGAGGGGGCTACTTTTTAGAAATAAAATTAGGCCGGGCGCAGTGGCTCAAGCCTGTAATCCCAGCACTTTGGGAGGCCGAGGCAGGTGGATCACGAGGTCAAGAGATCGAGACCATCCCGGTCAACATGGCGAAACCCCATGTCTACTAAAAATACAAAAAATTAGCTGGGTGTGGTGGTGCGTGCCTGTAATCCCAGCTACTCAGGAGGCTGAGGCAGGAGAATTGCCGGAACCCAGGAGGCGGAGGTTGCAGTGAGCCGAGATTGCGCCATTGCACTCCAGCCTGGGTAACAAGAGCGAAACTCCGTCTCAAAAAAAAAAAAAGAAATAAAATTAATTTGGAGACAGGAAACTGGACACCTAAAAAATGTGTGGTTCTGTACTTAGATGGGAGCACAAAGGAAATAAAACCTGATGTCACTGACCACCCTCAGTTCCCGTTTCCTCTGTTTTAATGCCAGTGAATGTTTTCTGGACACATCCTATGTGCCAGGCACTGCCCAAACACTTTATATAACTGAGTTCACCACCAAGAGATAAGATATAGACCAGAGATGGAAAGAGTCACCACACGCAGGCCCCAGGCAGGCATCGTAAAAGGCGAAAAGTCAGGATTCTCAAAATGTAAACAACAGGGAGTGTCGAGGGTGGCACACCTATCCGTACTAGGGCAGACAGCTGCTAAAGAGTAACTGACCAGAGAACAGCCTCAGGATTTCTGACCTGTGTTCTTGAGAGAAGCTGGACATCGGAATTTTTTTGTGAAATTTCCTAACTTGAAAACATTGGCAAGCCATTACAAGTTTTCAAAAACAGGACGCAGGCCAAAATTTTATTTCCAAATGTTTTCAGGATGCATAGGATCTGAATAGTACGTTTTCAACCTCCGGCAGAGAGAGTAGATTATGAGTACATAGAAGAACCCAAAACATTTGCAGGGATCCTGACCCTTATACCCTGAGGCTGGGTATAATTCATGTCTGAAAAAAGCCTGATTGCCTGGGACCTCTCATGCGTCTGCCCAGGAAACAGCAAGCTTTGGAGTCTAGTAAGCACTGTGCCCTTATATGTGGCTAGGATATAATGCTAATGGGAATTTCACTGCAAAAACAGCTCATGGTTCGTTACCAAAAAAAAGTACACTAGATATTAATAAAAACTGCTTTTGTTGACATTTTTAATTTGCTTATGTTCTACCAATAAAAACGCATTTGGCAAAATAGTCCAGAGGAAACACCGTTTTTATTCAAAACTGTTTTTCTTCCCCTTTCACTTGATATTTCTAAATTAACTTATCAATAATGTATTAAAGTAATACTCGAAGAATGGAACAATACTGCACCTTTAAGAAAATATTATTTTTCCTGAGGTCCTATCAAGGTAAATTTGATCAGTATTCAAAGAATGAGCAAAGCACTTCAACCATTTATTTCAATAAAAGAAGACTTAGCTGAAAGGAGTATAAATGATGAGAACTTGCTTTAAACTGATTTATTCCCTGCAGCAATAAAAGGAATGTTTCTTCACTCAGCTGTTTAATATGCAAATATGCAGAACATCCAGCCCCTGACAGCACATCATTAATAAAACCTTGCACTGAGCAGAGCGCCCGATATTTCATCCTGATGAAAATACATGATGATGATTTTAGACTGTGGACTTTTAGAGTTAGAACAATGTGCTTTCCTGGTGATGAAACCCACCAGTCACCGAAGGTGGGGGTGGGGAGTTTTTAGATAAGTGATCCAATTTCTGCAACAGGAAGTCCTAGAGTTAAAAAAAAAAAAAAATGGGAAATACAGAGGGCTGTTAAGAGCTTATGCTACCAAGGCCCAGTGACAACATCTAAATGGAGGGCAACGCAGGAACAAAAGGGGCAAAAGGCTGAGACGCTCGCTTCCTGCGGGATGGTAGCATGTTAATTTTCTGTGTTTTGTTTTGGACTCTGTAGAGAGCATGTCGCTCGATATGCTTGAGGGTAGCTTTATTTCCAAATGGAACAAGACAGTAAGCTATAGAGAAAACACAGGGCTCAGGAATTTGAACCCTTGGGGGCCCTCAGTCTGGTCGTCTGGTGATTGCCCCAGATTTGTTTATGGAGTAGTAACTTGGGATTACGCTCAGATTCTTAAACAAGCAGTGGAGAAGAAGCTAAAAAACATTCTTTGTACTAGATGATCTGCTTTCCCTTTCCACTAAAATCTTGGATTGATATAAATAATA
Source organism: Callithrix jacchus (assembly GCF_049354715.1). Lineage (NCBI taxonomy): Eukaryota > Metazoa > Chordata > Mammalia > Primates > Cebidae > Callithrix > Callithrix jacchus. Next base: position 36,201,303 of record NC_133521.1, on the reverse strand, counting down.
CATGGTGGGACAGTGATGGTTTGACATTTCCCCCAGCCTTCTTTATGAATTCTTTTTGTTTTCTTTTTTTTTTTTTTTTTGAGACAGAGTCTTGCTCTGTTGCCCAGGTTGGAGTGCAGTGGCACAATCTCCGCTCACCGCAACCTCTGCCTCTGGGATTCAAACAGTTCTTCCACCTCAGCCTCCCAGACGCCTACCACCATGCCCGGCTAATTTTTGTATTTTTTTTTTTTTAATAGAGACGGGGTTTCACTGTGTTAGGCAGGATCTCGATCTCCTGACGTGATCCACCCACCCGGCCTCCCAAAGTGCTGGGATTACAGGTGTGAGCCACTGTGCCCAGCTATAACTTCTTATAGTTTCCAAATTTTTTATAATGAGTATGCCAGAGATATGGTCAGAAAAGTCATGATTTTTTAAAAAAATTATTTTCTTCTAGTAATTTTTATTTTTAGTAGAGACAAGTTCTTGCTATGTTGCCCAGGCTAGTCTCAAACTCCTGGACTCAAGTGATTCTTCTGCCTTGCCGTCCCAACGTGCTGGGGTTACAAACAGGAGCCACTGCACCTGGCCAGAAAAATCACATTTTTTAAATTTTGTTTTTTAAAACCATATAGATGGGCTAGTGCTCAGGGACATCCGAGGTTGTTAGCACTAGGGTAGGAGGCTTTCTCACTGCTTTGTAGAACCATCACATGAACCCCCGGTGCTGCTCTAAGAATAAATATCCGTGAGGGCTGGGCGCAGTGGCTCAAGCCTGTTATCCCAGCACTTTGGGAGGCCGAGGCGGGTGGATCACGAGGTCAAGAGATCGAGACCATCCTGGTCAACATGGTGAAACCCCGTCTCTACTAAAAATACAAAAAACTAGCTGGGCATGGTGGCGCGTGCCTGTAATCCCAGCTACTCAGGAGGCTGAGGCAGGAGAATTGCCTCAACCCAGGAGGCGGAGGTTGTGGTGAGCCGAGATCGCGCCATTGCACTCCAGCCTGGGTAACAAGAGCGAAACTCCATCTCAAAAAAAAAAAAAGAATAAATATCTGTGAAATGGTTAAATGAGTTACTAGTTGTAAGTGCTTACAACTGTGCCTGGAACATGGCAAGGCCCATAAAAGTATTTGTTAAATAAATAAACAATAAATTAGATTAAATAAAGTACTTTAGTCTGCAGAGATGAGTTTCTGTAAATATTATTTACTTATGTAGATGAAGGATATGAGAACTCTGGGTTATTTTAATCTTTATATTAACCTGACTACAGTTTATGGTTCTTGTCTAAATGATAGCTGTAGCTTAGAGAACTTCTGAATTAAAAGCCCAGCTTCTCCACTTGATTCCGTGTGATCTTGAGTGAGTCACTTGCCTCCAGAAACCGTATTGTCCTCATCTGTTAAATACATACGAAAATAATCGGACTTATCTTGATGAAGGTTTTGAGGATTCAGTGTGATCATCCCATCGTCTCTGTAAACATTCAGCACAGTGCCTTGCCCAGAGCAGAGGCTTACGCGTACCATTTCCACAACACTTACTATGTAATCAACATTGTACATATATAACGTTAACACAAATATTTAAGATAACTCTTCAAGGTAACCACGGTTAATCACGTTTCACTGCGGGAAAAATAAGGGCGGACGACTTGAACAAGCCCACGTACACACCTTGGTCTTGAACTTGAGTCTGTCACCAAGCCTACATTATATACAGGCTTTAGCCAGATCTGTCCTTTCTTTTAGAAAAAAGACACAGTGATTGTTTAAAAACACATGGGAAGAGTACCTGTCCTTCTATCACTTCTATTTTCAGTTGGTCATATTCAAAGACTCTCCTTCTGGTCTTGTTTCCTTTTGTTTGTTTAATAAGTATTTAAAAACAAGTGAGGTTAAAGGGCAGGAGGGAGGCAGGAGATAAAGGCACATGGCCAAGAGTGTGGGTCCTAATGCTTAGGAGAAAATAGTGAGAGTAAACGATGAAGTTCCCTGCAGCCACATTGTTTTGTCAAAAGTTTTTTTTTTTAGGAAAAGGCTACTAATATCTGCAATCCATGAGATCACCTACAATTTCAGATCACTTGAGAATAAGAAGTCAGTGAGCAGGTTCTTCAAATCTCTGATGGTGACTCTTCAGGAAAGATGAATTAGGCCAGGTGCAGTGGCTCACACCTGTAATCCCAGCACGTCTGGAAGCCAAGATGGGTGGATCACTTGAGGTCAGGAGTTGGAGAACAGCCTGGCCAATGTGGTGAAATCCTATCTCTACTAAAAATACAAAAATTAGCTGGGCATGGTGGCAGGTGCCCAAAGTCCCAGCTGCTTGGGAGGTTGAGGCAGGAGAATCACTTGAACTCAGGAGGCACAGGTTGCAGTGAGCCGAGATCACACCACGGCACTCCAGCCTGGGTGAAAGAGCAAAACTCCATCTCAAAGAAGAAAAAAACAAGAACAAGATGAACTGGTCGGAAAGAGTTGAACGGGGAGTGCTTTGCCACATCTCTTACGCACCCCACACTCCTGCCTCTCTCTGTCACGTGTTCTCTTCACCCAACCAAAAAATAAGTTTCCGAGCCAAAGGCAAGAGAGCTGTTGGATTTTATTTCCAAATATTTCAATTATAAATCAATCATTTAGCAAAATTCCACGAAGTTTGCAAAATTTCCCTTTGAATCAGTTCCCACCGAGAATCCAAAAAGTCTTGGGGGCAAAATTTCAAGCGGTCTCTTGCAGGTTTAGTAAACTTCTCCAAGCTAGTGCTTTCCATGTTTCTGATTTTATGTGCTCTGTAACACACCCTCATAACTCAAATGGGATGAACCAATTAAACATTTCCCTGTAGTCTCTAAAATAGCTGCTCTTGGCATGTTTTTTGCATGGCACAAACCTCTGCGGGAGGATACGATAGAAATCTTGCACTATTTAAATATAGAATTGGGACATCAAAGAAAGGGTTGTATTGAAATAACATGGATAATTAAGGAAGTGGAGAACAGTAATAACTGATTTACATAAAATGCTAATGAGTCTCTTGACTTGTTTGGCAATTTGCACTTTAGGCTTGGTAACGGTGGCTCCAAATTTATGATCTAATTTTTATTTTAATATTTTCTTTTAGCAAGTCGTAACCAACACTAATGGGTGCCAGCCAATGTCGAACTTCTCTCCCCTCCAACCATCCAGAAGCTTCTCTTTCCTATCAAGTATGCAGGGCGTGGGGATATAACTGGCCCGTGAGTTTCCCGGAAGCGCTGTTTCAGTGGTGTTTGCGTGTTATGGGTGCCGTGTCATTACCGATGATCAAGTGTTCCAAACGTTCACAGCTGGCTAAGCTAACCGGGCTGGAGAACAAATGTGGTGTTACAGAGGTGATGGGTGTCCTTGTACGGCCAGCTCTTCGCTTCTCAGAGAAAGAGACTGGGGCAGGTCATCCTCTCTCCAGGCTAGCGCTTATTTTGCACCATTCTCCGGTACCTTTCTTTTCCGAGAAGAAATTATAGGCTCTGAAAATTCCTGTTTTATTGAACTCTTCTACCGATCTCACCTCACAGGGCCACAGCCTCCCATGAATGAGAATGAGGACTTGAGCTGTTCCTTCAGGACATGTCTGCACGCTGACCTTCAGCGTACCCGATTTCCCTCTGAGTCCTCTAAGCATGATCCATTGCTTTCTCAGGCCATTCCCCCTTCACCCCATTGATGGGTTTCAAAGCTACTTAAATTTCCAAGTCCTGATGCGCTGCGGCGGTGGCCGGGGCTCTCTGCCTTGCCCTCTTATGGATTGCGCAAGGTCACTGCCGGGGAGAGGAAGGAGGCAGGCACGGCATTTATCAGGATGTATTGCTTTACTTTTTCTATCCATCACCAAGACGATGATTCTATTTTAGTGAAAATCCATTGAACTCCGATCAAGTCAGATGGCTGTTATCATTGGAAACTCAAGAGCTGTCAGGCCATAATCAGTACAAATGCTGGACCCTAAAATGGGGGGCTGTGGACCGGGGATGGTCCTCTGGGAATCCTTGTCGTCATTCTCGTTTTTAAAATTTAATCTGATCACTTTTATTTAAGTCTCTTTTCAGTTGCTCTCCTTGCAAAGGGTAAGGTCTGGTTCTGCAAGTTGGAATGAACCGATTACAGGCAATCTAGGCACAGTTTGGAGACACAGTGACTTCTCCTGCGGTGCTACACTGACTACCCTGGGCCTAATGACCTGGCTGCCCGTTAGAACACCAGTGCATGCCTGAATGATCACAGGAACCTGACCAGCCTTAGTCAAAATCACCCATCTATACATTATTCTGCGGTCTCCTCAATACATATATTTTTTCTGATCATTGCACTTAGCCATAGAATGCGACGTTAACAAGCCAGTCAGCCTTGAGAGCTGCATTTTCATGATAAATGCCCCCGCTTGTATTTGCATGTGTTTGGGAAAGTTTTATTCTATGGTTATCACCTGGAACATGGAAAAGGAAAATTCTCAAGCTCCCAGAAAATTTATTTTTGGTTTGTCTTCTGGTCATGGATTTAATTAAATCTGACATTTGAATAAAATCATTTAAAGGTATTTGCTGCCCTGCCGGTATTCTAAACTTTTACAAAAGTGGGGAGCTGTGAAATAGGCTAACAGAGTGCTTTTTAATCATTATCCTATAGCTCAAAGTCATACTTAACTCTTAACTACCCAAAAGCGGATGATGTTCCTGCTTTTCGGTAGTAGATTGCCAAGGATTGTATTTCTTCCATTACCCAGTTGAAGGCCAAATCCTAATGGATTGGGATAAGAAGGAATGAAGTCAGACACTCAAGAGCGTAATGCCTGTGTGTCTACCTCACCAGTTTTTAAAATGTAAAGCGGTTTAATTTACATGCATTTTTCTACTTTGCAATCCATACCTTTCTTCCTTTTTATTAGCAAGGGAAATTGAATATTGATGGTGCTTTCTTAAATAAACTTACATTCTAAATAATAGCAACAATAATTAGGGTAACTATTAATTGGTCACCTACTCTGAATCAGGTATCCTGCCAAATGCTTTACATACACTCTCATTTAGGTCTTACAATCGCCTCCAAATGAGACAGGGAATCTCCTCTTTACAGACAAGGAAACCAGGGCTCTGAGAGCACCTGTAATTAACCGGGTTATCATACAAACTAGAAGGGGCAGGGACTAAATAAGCTAAACCATCAAAAGTATCTATTCTGGCTTCCTAGGGCCACAGGCAAGGTGACTTAAAATAACAGAAATTTATTTGTGTTTCATCTTCTAATTTTTGAGACACGGTCTCGCGCTGTCGCCCAGGCCGGAGTGCAGTGGCACAATCTCCGCTGACTCCGACCTCCACACCCTAGGCTCAAACAATCCCTTCATCTCAGCTTCCCAGGTAGGTGGGACTACAGGCATGCCCCAACACACCCAGCTAATTTTTGGTAGAGACAGGGTCTCATCGTGTTGCCCAGGCTGGTCTCCAACTCCTGGGCTGAAGTGATCAGACTGCCTCAGCCTCCGAAAGTGCTGGGATTATAGGCATGAGCCACTGCACCTGGCCCAACAGAAATGTATTCTTTCGTAGTTCAGGAAGCCAGAAGTTTGAAATCTGAGTGTCTGCAGAATGAGTCCCTTCTGGGAGTTCTGCAGGAGAAACCACTACAGGCTCTGTTCCAGCTTCTGGTGGTTGCCACAGCCTTGGCATTCCTTGGCTTGCAGATGGCGTCACTCCAACCTTTACTTCTGTCCTGACATCACCTTCCTCTCTCGGTGTCTCTGTTCTGTCTCTCCTGAGGACATTCTTATTGGATGTAGGGTCCGCCCTAAACGAGCAGGATCACATCCCCAACTCTATCTTTACGTTAGTCACAGCTATAAACATCTTATTTCCGGATGTGTGGAGTGGCTCACACCTGTAATCCCAGCACTCTGGGAGGTCAAGGCAGGAGGACAGCTTCAGCAGAACAGTTTGAGACTAGCCTGGGCAAGATGGAAAGACCCTATCTCTATTTATTAAATAAAAAATATATATATATTTTAATTGAAAAGGCCTTATTTCCAAATGAGGTCACATTCTGAGGTTCCAGGTGGACATGAATTTAGGGAAAACATTACTCATCCACTACAACAACCATGTGGAATCCAAACCTGGGGCTGGCTAGATTGAAGCATGTGTACCCAGCCTTTATCCCATAATCCACATTCAGAGGGCATGACTTCCAATCACACACCTCTGGTAAGTTTCTCAGAGATGAGGCCTAATAGTTCCCATAAGGTAACATACCAATGCTTTTCCTGCATATTTCCCGGATGAACCAGGGTCACTGGGGAGCCTGGAAAGGTGTTTCCTTCCAAAATCACAGGAAAGTTGGAAAAGACAGATGCACAGAAAAACAACCAAGGATATGACTCTGGGTAGAAGAGTGCTGGCATTCAACACAAGCTGCCTGACCTTCCTAAACCCCAGCTGTGGTTAGAGCTCGACCTGCTGGTGAAAGGAAACCAGAGAATGAGGGATGAACAAGAGCTCAGCTGGCCTCTACTGACGCAGAGAAGCCCTCACGTCAAAGAGGGAGCTTCCGGAAGCGGCCGGGAACAGGAATTTAAAATTCTTGGCCACCATTCATTCCCCCTTCCTGCCTCTGGAGGAAAAAGAAAAACAAGCCAATAACAGCTTTACATTATTGGTGCGGGAGGATGAGGGGAGAAAAGGCAACTGTTTTGAGAGGACTTGTTCTAATAATAAGATTTTGCTGATGAAAAAGCGGTACATGTGCAAGAAAGCAACACAACATGGAGAGAAACTATTTTTTTTTCTCCCTAAGTAAAATTTTATTAGAGATTATTCTGAACAAAGAAGTCTTATGAGTCACTGAAATAGTCAATATGGGTACCATGCAGGATACATGGATGCCAATTTCAAGGGAACACGTATTGAAGGGAAGAAAGGCAATTATCCAATTAATTGTATCTAGTTTTTTTTTAGCTCAAACAAAAATTCTAATGCGTTTGGAATAGAAACAAGTGACATATTTGTGATGGATATCTGAAACTGGCTCATTTAGTTTCTGTTCACCTTCCTGCTAGGTCAGGGCTTCTCGACCTGGGCACTTGGACGTTTGGGGCTGGGAAACTGGTTGTGGTAGGGACTGTGCCATGGACTTCAGGGTGTTGGGCAGCATCCCTGGCCTTGACCCACTAGATGAGAGTAGCATCTCTTCCTCCCTCCAGTTGTGACAACTAAAAAATGTCCCAGCCATTGTAAAACATCCCCCTCCCCCACTCCCTGGGGAGCAATGTGGCCCCTGGATCCTGCTATGCTAGTTGAAAAAGTTGGAGCTAAAACTCCCTTTCCAGACTCCATTGCAAGTTTGGTTATGGACACAAATCCATCCCATCAATTGCTGGGTGCTGCCGTGGGATACTTGGGATAGCAGATGTGTGGAAAGGGCCACATCCAGCTTCTTTGGGGCTTCTCCTCTTAGCAAAGGAGTGTGCGAAGCAAGTTTTCTGTCTTCTTCTTTCTTCTGTTCTGGCATCACTTCTCCAGCTTCCTGGTGGTGGAGATGGGGACACAGCAACACAGGTAGCTTTGGCTTACCCATCTGCTGAGCTTCAATTGTAGCTTCAGTGGAAGGACCTTCCTGGAGGGTCACTTTTGTATTATTCAGGGAGCTTCTTTGAAGGTCAACCTCAAAACTACTCTTTTAGCTTTTGCAACAATTTTGTATCTGTCAAATTGCCTTTATTAAATCTCTCCCTTTTCAAAACATAAAGAGGTTTGCATATCCTACATGGAGTCCCCATGAAGACAAGCTGCCAGGGAATTACCAAGTGAACACCATGTGTCTCATCAGGAAGACGCAGACATGCTCTGAAGATGCCCATGTCTCAGCTGCTCTACCTGCTCCTCCCTCTGTTCAGAACGGACTTTTTCCCCACCACTCAACTTACAGGGTGGTCCAACTACAAACACCCATTGAGACTCCAAAGCCCATCTGATGCTCGCTTTTCTGTCATAAAGATTCCTCCTCCATACTTCCTTATCCTCATCCCTTACTGTCACTCCTTCACCTGCTCCCAGCAGATAACTTCTCCTGTCTCGTAACTTTGTCACTCCCCTTGACAAACTAAATGTTCTAATTGTTTGTTCCTGCTTGTTCTTACTAAACTGAAAGATCCTAATTCATTCCTGTGTCCCCAGTGCTTAGCTCAGAGTAAGAATATAATGTATGACGAAGGGAGAGGCAAAGGAATGAACGGAATCTTGTAATGTCATTCCTGGTTGCCGCAGGACATTTATCTCGTGGTTCTCGCCCTCTAAGCAATTAGGGAATTCCCAAGAGGAGTCAAGATGAACAGGAGAAAAGACAGACACGGGGGATTGAGAATTAGGTTGCATGGTTTTTGTTTGTTTGTTTTTTGTTTTGAGACAAAGTCTGGCTCTATCCCGGGTTGGAGTGCAATGGCGCGATCTCGGCTCTCACGGCAACCTCTGCCTCGCAGGTTCCAGCAATTCTCCTGCCTCAGCCTCCCGAGTACCTGGGGTTACAGGCATGCACCACCAAGCCTGGCCAATTTTTTTGTATTTTTAGTAGAGATGGTGTTTCATTCTGTTGCCCAGGCTGGTCTCGAATTCCTCACCTCAAGTGATCCACCCTCCTAGGCCTCCCAGAATGCTGGGTTTACAGGCATGAACCACTGTGCCCAACCAAGTTGTATGGTTTCGATGGCTAGCGTATTTAAGAAGAGTGTTGGCTGAGAGCAGCGTAGAGTGCGATGTGACAGAGGCAAAGGGCATATCTTAGAGACCTGTGAAGAACACACACGGAAGTATAGGATGGAAATTATACACTGCTCAGTGACAAACAATGCCTTATAGCACAGGCAAACAGATGCAAGCCAGTGAGAGAGAAAGACAGACACAAAGGCGAGAGTTCTCAAATGACTTCATCTGAACAATGAACACAGTAATGGGTGTTGTCATCGGTATTTTCTTCATTATCATTTTTAATTTTCTAAAAAAGTAGGATGCAAAAAAAGTATGTGTATGTTGAGATAATCTACTAAATAAAAATGTTAGCATTTCTGAGCTCAAAAATCATGTTAAAAGAGACTTAGCACTGTGCTACTAGAAAGATAGTCTACTATAAGGGGCAGAACCCAAAATTTAAATGGCAAAGAGCTGCAGACATGTTCACCCACAGAGTCTCATGGAAGCTGCTAGCAAACACATCAAGTGGTGTGTAAAGGAGGAAGAGAGGGAAAAGCATTATTTTAGACCTGACTAACTTTAAAAAACAAGTATACAAAGATCCGATATTCAAAACTCCTCTGATCCTTATGTAAGAGACTTTTAATTCAGCCAGCATTTGGGTTTTAGGGTTAGGGATAACAAGAAGACAACTGAACTTCCCCCAAACCCCTTTAAAGTCCTTTTGTGACAGAACTGTCACCCCCTGGATAACAACACTGTCTCGGGAGAAGCTGCCTTCTGACTTACATCTGAATTTAATACGAAGCCTCCTTAGGAAGCCTTCTTAGAAGGCTGCATGCCATGAGAATTCAATGCAAACTTTTATCTTTCCTTTCTAGATCTCCTCCTTTCAATCACTAATCTCTCCAGGAAAGAACACAACCAAACAGTTCCATTAGGTAAGAGGCAGATGGAACTGATGTAAATCCCCCCTGAATTAATGGACCTGCTCTTTGCTGCACGATGGCCCTTCCCAAGATGACCTTGCCAATCAGCGGATCTTGTCTTGTCTGCATTTTCCAGCGACTCCAGGCCCACATGCAGCTGAAGGAATCTGCTTTATTTCTCAAGTCAGTACCCCAATCAAATGGTCCTAGAGGCTGAATACAATTTGCTGACCTAGGCAGATCTTTAAAATGGTTTTTTAAAGGCAAATTACAATATTCAAGTTTGTAAAAACAGGCTGTAAGTATGTGACGGCGTGACGCACTGTGTGGGACTCGGGTTGCTGTGATGTATAAAGCTGAATTCCCTCTAGGTAGGGTGGTGGAAGTAAGGAGTTAGGTTATGACACAGTTACAGGTAACCCCAAATCTCAGGGTCTTTCTGCTTGCTTGTTTTTTTTAAAGAGACAAGATCTTGCTCTGTCATCCAGGCTCGAGGGCAGTGGTGAGATTACAACTTACTATACAGCCTTGACCTCCTAGTTTCAAGCAATCCTGCCTTAGTCTCCTGAGTAGCTGGGACTACAACAGCACACCACCACACTCAGCTAATCTTTTACATTTTTTGTCAAGACGGGGTCTCACTATGTTGACCAGGATGTTCTCAAACTCCTGGCTTCAAGCAATCTTCCAGCCTCGGCCTCCCAAAGCGTTGGGATTACAGGTGTGAGCCACTGTGCCTGGCCCTCAAATCTCACTGTCTTGGCCAGGCGCAGTGACTCACATCTGTAATCCCAGCCCGTTGGGAGGCCAAGGCAGGTGGATCACTTGAGGTCAGGAGTTCACGACCAGCCTGGCCAACATGGCGAAACTCCATCTTTACTCCATGGCAGAGCATGCCTCTAATTTCAGTTGCTTGGGAGGATGAGGTGGGAGAATCACTTGAACCTGGGAGGCAGAGGTTGCAGTGAGCCGAGACGGTGCCGCTGCACTCCAGCCTGGGTGACAGAGCAAATATCTTAAAGCCACAGTATCTTACAGCCACATCAGCGAAGCACAATTCATTTTTCCATGTCTGTCTTGGGTCAGCTCGGGATTCTTGTTTTTGTCTTACCTCTAGGACCCACCCTGAGAGGGCAATGAGAATCTGTAGAGGCAAAGCAGATTGTGATGAGGCGGACTGGAGGCTCTTTAAGTTTCCGCCTCAAAGAGAAACACGTCACTTCCGCCCAGATTCCACTGGCCACAGCAAGTCACGTGTCAGGAAAGTACAGCCTTCCCATGTGCCCAGATGGAGAGGAAAAACTCAGTAGTTATGAGTTACATTCAATAACTCAATCAATAATAATAATGCAGTTAATAGTTGCATTCAGACTTACAGCTGTGAATATCGCTACTGACTCCACGATGGGTACAGCAATGCCATGCCTAAATGAAACTCTCTTTCTAGGCTCCCTTAGGATGTGCGTAACAGGACGTGGCAGTGCCGGATTTCAGCCCGTGACTCCAGAAACCCGCCTGCCAACTTGGAAATCTGTTGCCCATCATCAGAGCTCACTACTCCAGGAACCCGGACCACCACAGAAAATTCCACAAAGCCCCGGCCTCTGCTATCTTTTGTCCCCATCACGTTTAGCTAATAGATGATCCTACCAATTCCCACTGGCAGCCCTTTGTAGTGTAATGAACAGGATGCAGGCTGATGAATGCAGCCGCTGCACAGAAAACGTCAGTTCTTTCATTAAGCAAACCTTCCCAAGTTCATTGTATTGAACCAGGGTTTAGGCTATTAGGCTGACACATGACAGAGCCAATTCTAGTCACATTGTAAGTGCCTATTCATGTTTGGCAAATTCCGTTTTACGCACATGCACACATTTAGAATTAGATTCTTGTTGCCTGCAAATTTTTTCCCCTTGAAATCTATTTTCCTATTTTTAACTGTTAATAATTAAGAAAAACCCCACTTTAATAATTGCGCCTCAAGGAGCCTGATACAGGAAGAACATAACGGATCACCACACTGAGTTTCTATTCTGCTGGCCGTTCAGCGTGCTTGGTCTTCCTAGACACACTGATATGGATACACTGGGCTCATCTATAAAAGGGAAAAAAATCGTAAAACATTGGCACACTGAATTTTGACACTGCTGGCTCTTCACTCTGTTCACATTTTAAGAGGGAAACATTATTTACAATCTTGGAATCCCTGCTAGTGAGAGGGGACAGGACAAAGGGCATCCTTCCAGGGTACAGGCTGGGAATGAGTCAGCCTGATCAAGGAAGAAGTTCAAAATATCCACAGCAGCCAAGAGCTGTGGCCACGTTTTCTCCAGCCTGCCACTTCCTACGTGGGCGTTCATTCCATGGCACTCATGCAGCACACACACAGTGGGTGCCTCCTGGGTGGTGAGCCCACACTGGGAGTCAGTGTGTACATGAAGAGTTAGCGTCTTGTGGTCCAGTGGGGGAGAAAGAGGAAAACTGACAATTACATTCAAATGCGCTTAGTGGGGTCATGTTTCCTGAATCTACCCTGGTTTATCTATCTCCATTATTACACCTGGTCACCATCATTGTTCTCTTAGATTCCTGGGTCACCTCCCAACATGGCCTTCAGCTTTCACTCCTACCTGCTACTGACTGCCCTTCTCATGGCAACCCTGGCATCTTTGAAGAGTGTGATTCAAATTATGTCACCTGTTTGCTTACCAACTCTGAGGAGTGATCACCAGAACTCAGGTAAAACTCAGACTTCACAGTGGCTGCATGTGTGTGGCTGCCCCCCGCCTTTATGGGATCACCTGTCATCCCCTCTTTCTCCAAACATACTGGCCACTTTCTCTCCCTTGAACACATCAATTGTGTCTCCACCCCAGGGCCTTTGCACTTACTGAAACTGTGCTTGGGATTTTCTTTGCTGAGATCTTTGCAAAGCTCTCTTCATTCAGGGTGTAGTTCAAATGTCACCTCCTCAAAAGTCATCTCTGATCACATAAACAATTGCTATTTTCTTCCACTACTTTATTTTAACTTAAATGATGTAAGACATGTCAAGACACTCCTCATAGTCATAGATGTCACTGCCAAGACATGCCATAAAAGGATATTGGAATCAGGCCACGCGTGGTGGGTCATGCGTATAATCCCAGCACTTTGGGAGGCCAAGGTGGGTGGATCACAAGGTGAGGAGCTCAAGACCAGCCTGGGCAATATGGTGAAACCCCGTCTCCACTAAAAATACAAATATTAGCCGGGCGTGGTGGGGAGCACCTGTAATTCCAGCTACTCAGGAGGCTAAAGTAGGAGAATCACTAGAACCTGGGAGGCAGAGGTTGCAGAGAGCTGAGACCATGGCATTGCAGTCAAGCATGGGTGACAGAGCAAGACTCTGTCTCATTTAATTAAAAAAATGATGTTGGAATGAAAATGTAAGTCTGCCCTAAAACTTTAAATGGATGTTCAAAGCAGCATTATTCATAGTAGAAAGAAATTACAAGCAACCTTTGGAAATGTTTATAAAGCTTTATCCATAATAGCCAGAAATAACCACATGTTCCTATAGCAGCATTATTCATAATAGCCAGAAAGCAGAAATGACATTAACTATGAACAGATAAACAGAATGTAATGCATTGATAAAATAGAATATTAATGGGCCACACAAGGCGATGAAGTAATAAACTGGTTCAAAGGTAATTACGCCGACCTAATACTAACACCACGTCCCTTATAAACATTACAGGAAACAAGTCAGTTGGCCACATACTGTATGATTCAATTTATATGGATATCCAAAATAGGCAAATTCATAGAAAGTCAATGAGTAGTTGTCAGGGATGGAGGGTATGGAATGGGAAATGTCCGCTAAGGGGTACAGGGTTTCTTTCGGGGGTGATCAAAATGTTCTGAAATTAGATAGTGGTGATGCTTGCACAACTCTGTCACTATACAATACGCCAATGAAATGTCCACTTTAAAAGGGAGAATAATAATCTCAGTCAAAAACCCAAAGTCATAGATGTGACTTCCAAGATTACGTTCAAAAACACCCTGGCTCCGTCTTCCCCACCAATTCTTGCACTCTCACTTTCTCATCGGGACACAAGCCAGCTGCCATGTCACAAGCTGCCTTTGGGGGGGGCCCATGTGGCAACAGTCAAAACCAATGGTCAAGAAGCCGAGTCCCAGAGTCCAGGAACCACCAAAAAACTGAATCTTGGCAATAACTACGCAACTTGGGAGTGGATCCTTCCCGGGTCCAGCCCCAGCCAATGACTGCCTCTTACCTACAGCCTGCAAGAGACGCTCCATCAGGCTCAGTTCTTCACCCAAAGAAAGCGAGATGGTAAACGTATATTGTTTTAAGTTTTTAAAAAACAGAATAAAAATCAAGCCCAGGACGGCCTGGTGCTCCTTCTGTTTTCCCACATTGCCTTATTCATCCTGCATTCTTGGAACGGGTCCCAAGAGCCTGCAAGTGGGGTCAGGATGAGCACCTGCATGGTAGGTGCTCCGTAAAGTTTTCTAGAACTCAGTAAAAATTTCTAATCCTCTTGTCTCCACATACAGCTAGAAAATTCTCTCAATGAGAAACAGAACAAATGAAAGAGAAAGAAATATACAAGTCTCATTATGCTCTCTTATTTCCCAATCCCTTATATTTATGTTAAATTCTGACCAAGACTCTCAGGGAATCCTGCTGACCTTGCCTTGCCCCTGACTGCAATATTCTTCTATGTACAGACAGGAGGTAGTTCTAACATCTGGCCTAGGTTGTACCAACCTCACTTATTCACTAGGCAATTCGTCCTCAGCGTAGCACCCCACTATGCCTCCCTGTGAAGCACTCAATCGTAACTTACTGCAAACCCCAAAGTCAGGCATTCACTGCTACCATACTACTACTACTATTATTATTATTATTGTTGTTTTGAGACAGACTCTTGCTCTGTCACTCAGGCTGGAGTGCAGAGACAAATCTAGGCTCACTGCAACCTCCACCTCCCGGGCTCAAACGATTCTCCCACCTCGGCTTCCTGAGTAGCTCAGACCACAGATGTGCATTACCACACCCAGATGATTTTTTCTATTTTTTGTAGAGATGAAGTTTTGTCTCAAGCTGGTTGCCCAGGCTGGTCTCAGACTCCTGGTATCCAATAGTCTCATTTGCATGCATTTTGTTTATTTTTATTTTTTCTGAGATGGAGTCTCACTCTGTTGCCCAGGCTGGAGTGCAATGGCGTGATCTCACCTCACTGCAACCTCTGCCTCTGGGCTGGGATTACAGGCACGTGCCACCATGCCTGGCTAATTTTTGTATTTTTACTAGGGACAGGGTTTCACAATGTTAGTCAGTCTTTTCTCGAACTCCTGACCTCATCAGGACCTCGAGATACACCCACCTCGGACTCCCAGAGTGCTGGGATTACAGGCATGAGCCATTGTACCCGGCCTATTAACTACTATTACTACAAGATGGCATCAGTCCAGAAACAATTTGCACCGCCCTTCCTTGAAGCTTTTCCCCCAAACATCCCATGCACAGAGCCCCCACCTCCTTGGCAACATGTCTCTTCCAAGACAGATTTATTACAGGGCTGTCAACACAATCCTACCTTTGTGGAAAAAGATAAAAATAAGAAACACCTTACAAGAAGATGCTGTGGTGAAAGCTAAATCATAAATGTTTGATAAGGAACGATCAAATCCAGACAAATAATTGTTCAATCCCACTTCGTATTAAGCAGATAGAGTCATACAGAAAATCAATGTGATGTATTGAAGGGGGGAGAAAACCGCCCAGCTTGGGACTGGACTACACAGTGTTATGAAGTGGGAGTTTCAGAAGAACCCTGCAGTACAATGACAACATCAGTTTCAAAGAGTGGCATGCTGATTGCTGAGCTGTGGGACCTGCCAATGGCATTTCGGTCCTCTCTGTCGTGGCTGCTGGAGATAATTTCCAGGGTGACACGGGCATTCTCGTGGGTGAATGGTAGAGAGGAAACTGGTTTAACCATTCTAGAGGATGATTTGGTAATTCTGGTAAAAATAATTGTTCCAAAGATGTACCTAGGGCCTTTGTTCCACCACTTCTGCTGCTGGGGACCCTCCCTTCCGATATCCTTGCTCAAGCAGACCAAATACACGTAAAGGAACATTCTTTACTACGTCATGTGTAATAGTAAGACATGGGGCCCAGCTTGGTGGCTCATGTCTGTAATCCCAGCACTTTGGGCTGCCAGGGAGGGCGGATCGCCTGAGGTCAGGAGTTTGAGATCAGCCTGGCCAACATGGAGAAACCCCTTCTCTGCTAAAAACACAAAAATTAGCTCGGTGGGGTGATAGGCCCCTGTAACTGCAGTTACTCGGGAGGCTGAAGCTGGAGAATCGCTTGAACCTGGGAGGCAGGGGTTGCAGTAAGCTGAAATCAAGCCACTGCAGACCAGCCTGGGTGACAAGAGTGAAACTCCATCAAAAGAAAAAAAAAAAAGGTAAGACATGGACCTACCTTGCATGTCTATAAATAGTAATGAATAAATTAATTAAATGACACCCATGTGATACCATATTATCTGTCATGGAGTATTATGAGGTTGAGCTACATATGCTGGTACCAAATAATCTCTAAGACACTATTAAATGGAAAGAGCAGGTAATGAACAAAATGTATCCAATAGTCTCAGTTGCATTTTTTTTTTTCTGAAACAGAGTCTTGCTCTGTTGCCCAGGCTGGAGTGTAGTAGCGCAATCTCGGCTCACTGCAACCTCTGCCTCTGGGGTTCAAGCGATTCTCCAGCCTCAGTCTCCTGAGTAGCTGGAATTACAGGCTCATGCCACCACGCCTGGCTAATTTTTATATTTTTACTAGGGATGGGGTTTCACAATGTTGGTCAGTCAGGTCTTGAACTCCTGAACTCATGATCCATATTAATGATGGCTTCTTTTGGAGAGTTTTGAGAATGAGGGAAATTTTACTGCATTACTGAAAGGTCTGAAACTTTTCTCCTGAGCTTCTTTTCCTTTGATGGATGATTTTCCCCAAGGGAGTAGCAGAAACAACACAAAGAAACAGTAAAACCTTCTGCAGGACCAGGAAGCCCCGGCTTGTTTTGTGAATTCTCTGAAAAAAAGACAGAAGGAGCTTTGACTGTTAGTCATTCTATGCCCACCCCAGCTCCTCTCCCACTGGAAACTGAAAAATGAAAGCTGTGTTAAGTGGTCTCTTCCACCTCTCAGGAAGAATAGCGTTGTCTCCAATTTCCTTCTGTTTCCCCAAGCCCACACCATACCTCCTCAAATAAACTGAACCATTTTCTGCCTGGGAAGGGGGACCTTCCGTGTGCGGAAGTGCATTTCAGTGATGGGCTCACAGTGGCCAGTCCACATCTACCACTTATTCTTTAAGGTAATAATAACCTCCCTCCTGCTGATGATAATATTTTACATAACCTGTAATTAAAAACAAAAAAAGCAGCGCAGCCCACAATAGTAAACAGATGGGGAAGGCCCTCTGAAATAGAGGACACTGAAAGCTTCCTAAAAAGAGCACACACTTGCAAAGAGAAGACAAACAACTCTGGTGTCACTATGGTGAATGATGTGTTTGCTTTGAGGTGAAATAATAGGAAATGAGGATCAATTAACAATGTACTGATGAGCCTACAATTACTGGGCTTTTTGTTGCATACACTAACAGCATGTTAAATTTCTGATGGTGAAAACCCTTGGGATGAGAAGGCTGCTGAGAGCCGAGCCTGAGGACCAGGGATTTGCTCTTCTGAAATAAACCTGTAAGAAGAGTCATGCTGTGTGTCTAAACACTAGTGACTTGTAAAAAAGAAAATGCTTTTCTCCATTTATCTTTGACATGACACTTTCTATCTCATAGGGGCAAATATATGAACACTGTCACTTTTCAAAGCCTTTTGGGCACTGACAAATGAGAAGGAAAAGGCTCCTTTAGAAAATTGAACAGGACTCTCCTGATCCACCCCGATGGAGGCAGAGATGAGAACAGTGTTTTGGAAAGCAAGCGCACTTCGGAAACATCTGATAATTGATCTGAATGATGTCTTGAAAGGTTTTTTTCTCTTTCTTATCTTGCATTTTTGATCAGAAGTTCTCAAACTTTAGGCGCCAGAATTCCCTGGAGGGCTGAAACTAGATTGCTGAGCCCGACTCTGAGATTCTGGCTCAGGAAGTCTGGGGTAGGGGCCTGAGACTGTGCATGTCTAACAAGTTCCCAGGTGACACTGATGTGGCTGATTAGGGACAAGCCTTTGAGAACCACAGGCACAATGGTTAGGAGCTCAGGCTGTGGAAGCAAAAACACTTGGATGAATTCCTGGTTCTGCTGCACGGTTATCTCTGAGAGTCAGGTAGTCATTGAATTTATCTGTGCCTCAGTTTCCTCATCTGTAAAATGAGGATAAGAGTAAAACCTGCTTGTACTGGGTTAAACAGCATTCCCCTCAAAATTTATGTCTACGCCAGCATGTGATCTTCTTTGGAAATGGATTTTTTTTTCAACTTTAAAAAAAGTATTATAGTTTAACTGGTGGGGTACATGTGCAGAACATGCAGGCTTGTTGCATAGGTATAATGTGCCATGGTGGCTTGCCGCATCCATCACCCTGTCATCTACATTAGGTATTTCACCTGATGCTCTCTCTCCCCTAGACCCCAACCCCCCCACCCCAACAGGCCCCACTGTGTGATGTTCCTCTCCCTGTGTCCATGTGTTCTCATTGTTCAACACCCACTTATGCATGAGAACATGCAATGTTTGGTTTTCTGTTCTTGTGTCAGTTTGCTGAGAATAATGGTTTCCAGTTTTATCTCTGTCCCAGCAAAGGACAGGAACTCATCCTTTTTTATGGCTGCACAGTATTCCATGGTGGATATGTGCCACATTTTATTTCTCCAGTCTATCATTGATGGGCATTTGGGCTGGTTCCAATGGAAATTAAATCTTAACAGATGCAATTTGTTAAGGTAAAATGGGTTTGTCCTGGATTACAATGAGCCCTAAAAATCAATGACTAGAGTCCTTACAGGAAAAGGGAGCAAAGACCCAGACTGAAGACGGCCATGTGAAGACAGAGGCAGAGAATGGGGTTCTGCTGCCACAAGCCAAGAAATGTCAAGGATTAATGGCAGCCACCAGACGCTGGGGGAGAGGCATGGAGCAGGCTTTCACTCAGAGCCCCAGGAGGAACCAACTCTGCCAATACTTTGATGTCAGGTGTCTGGCCTCCGAATCCGTGAGAGAATCAATCTCTGTTGTTTTAATTTGTCTGGTCTGCAGCACATTCTTAAGGCAGCCCTGAGAAACTTACAGTGCATTACAGAATTCTTGTGAGGATTAAATTAGTGACTACATGGAAAGTGTTTGGAGTCAGGCATGGCACGTAACGACCGTTACTTAAGTCGTAGTTTATATTGTTACTCTGGGTCTTATTAATACTCTCTTCTTTCATTTACTTTGCTATTAAAAATATTTTCTCATGGAAGAACCATAACTATTAGAGAAAAGGATTAAGCAGGGGTTCTCAGCCAGGGGTAATTTTGTCCCCCAGGGATATATAGCAATATCTGCAGAAGATGTTTTTGGTATTACAAGACTTAAGGAAGGAGAAGATGCTACTGGCCTCTAGTGGGTAGAGACCAGTGATGCTGCTCTATGGCCTGCAATGCACGGGAAATCCCCCGCAGTGAAGAATCTCCTGGTGTCAAATGTCAGTGTGGCCAAGGGTGAGAAACTTCTGGATAAAGTGAAAAATCAAAGTCACGTGGCCTCTGAGTCCATTTCCCAAGGTGCGAACAAAGGTAATTTTTTTTTTTTAGTTTCACTCTTGTTGCCCAGGCTGGAGTGGAACGGCGCAATCTCGGCTCACCACAACCTCCGCCTCCTAAATTCAAGCGATTCTCCTGCCTCAGTCTCCCGAGTAGCTGGGATTACAGACATGTTCCATCACACCTGGCTAATTTTGTATTTTTAGTAGATAAGGGGTTTCTCCATGTTGGTAAGGCTGGTCTCGAACTCCTGACCTCAGGTGATCCACCTGCCTTGGCCTCCCAAAGGGCTGGAATGACAGGTGTGAGCCACCGCACCCAGCCCTAAAGTAATTTTTCAAGTATTACGCTATATTTTCTAATGAGCTCTGCACACTACCTGAGCCCTCACACACACACACACACACACACACACACACAAACATATTAATAAAAAAGGACAACAACAATAAAAATCTAGAGTCAAGTTTGGCCAAAGAAATTCAGGATGGGCCTAAAATCTGCCATCAGATCCTGACTGTAAGAGATAAAGGTCCAGTGGTCTGGGGGCCTCTTGTTTCAGCCCTGACTGGGGTCACACCTTTAACTTAAAGGCAGAGGAGGGCCTAGACTCTGGGTCTGGTGACTCTTCTGTCTTCTCCGTTCAGTGACCCTAGCATGTATCATGGGCACAGGGAACCACCTGGACTCTGTTATCGACAAGCTTGTCCAATATTGTTCTTGACATGTTGAGGGGCCCTGGGCCCTGGTGTCAGAAAGCAAAGGCTCCTTTAGAGGCTGGGGAAAAACTGTGAGGAAGAAGGTAAGTATCCTCCCTCCTCCCCATTTTCTTCCTATCTGTGGGCTGAGGGCAGTCGGAAGGGTGAAAACCAGAGACAAATGACTCCACTGTCAGGTAACCATGGCCACAAGAACAAAAGGGATGACGGTGGAATGGTGACAATGGACAGACTCAAAGGCAGTAAAAATGACAAACCTCAGTGATCAGCAGGACACGTGGGGTGGCAGTGAGGGGGATGCAGGGGCCAGCCAAAGTGGCAGCCTGATATTTGAACTGTGCAATTGACTGAATGATGGCACCACTCAATTAGCGAGAAAGCCCCACAAGAGGGCTGCATTATTTTCAGAAATAATTGAGTACATGAAGCAAAATCCTCATCCACTATGTGCCCAAAGACCCTAACACTCCAGAGTCCGAGCATGGACCAGGCGCCATGATGGGCAGAACAGCTGTGAACCTGTAGCCTCCCCTAAATGTCTTCCTGTTTCCCATAAAACATCACATCTAGAACTCATCAGTCTTTTGTGTCAGAACAATCTGCCTAGGGATTGTAGCTCCTGGGTTTGGAAGGAACCCCTTGTAAGGAAAGCCAGGAAGATATCCCAGGATGTGCTCTGTGGGCCCTGATGTGGTTTGGATTTGTGTCCCTGCCAAAATTCCATGTCAAACTGCAATCCCCAATGTTAGAAAAAGGGCCTGGCACGAGGTGGCTGGATCATGGGGGTGACTTCCCCCTTGTTGTTCTCATGACAGTGAGTTCTCATGAGGTCGGGCTGTTTAAAAGTGTGTAGCACTTGCCCCTTCGCTCTCTTCCTCCTACTCCAGCCATGGAGGACATGCCTGCTTCTCTTGATCTTCTGCCATGATTGTAACTTTCCTGAGGCCTCCCTAGCTGTGTTTCCGGCACAGCCTGCAGAACTGTGAGCCAATTACACCTCTTTATAAATTAGCCGGTTGCAGGTAGTTCTTTACAGCAATGCGAGAATGGACTAACACAAGCACCAAGGGCGGACAGAGAAAGGACATGCATGTTAGAGTGGGTGACCCCAAAAAGGCCTGATCAGATAGATCTGATCTGCCACTGAAGGATGATGGGGAAACTGAGGCACAGAGAGGTAATCCTGCCTTACACACACACACACGTGTGCACTATGAGTAACGACAGAGTGTAACTTTCATCCTCAGGCTGACATAATAATTTTGATCCTTTCCCACCTCCCATACGGTACTGAGGCAAATCAGAAAGGAGGAAGAATAAACCACACCCGCATTTCCAAACAGACCTTCGGCATTCAACCTAGATCTGACTCAATGTTTTCTTCTTCTCTCCTGGCGAAATCAAGGCTTTCCCCAGAGCTGTGCGTTTTGGCTTTCAAGATGCACAAAGATAACCACACTCGAACACAGAGCTGGGACCCTGAGAAAGGGAACACACGCAGTCCAAAGGGTCTGTGAAAATCAAGCCCACATCACCTAAATATAGACTAACTTCTAAATAAAGCTTCAAATCACAGATTTGTTTACTTTCATTTGGTGATAATTGTTCACAGCAGAACATATCAGAAAATTCTATAACGGGAACCACAGCCAGGAAATAGTAAATAATTAATCACCTTCCCTCCCAGCCTCTTGCATCTCTGTTGATATAAATGACCGTATAATTCCAAACCCAATTATCACTACTTAGCCGTTCCATTTTGTAGTTAAAACCCCACAAAATTAAAGTGCATCAATTGTTAATGGTAATAGACCAAACAAGGGATTAAAGATTATTTTAATGTTTATTTCCTGTCAAGAGATCTTTTGGCAGGAAACACAGCAGACAAAAGGCTGCACACTCAGACGACATTCATATATTTAAATCTTCTAACTTCTAAAAACATTATGGATATAATTACTTGTTTAATTTACTTGTTCCCTCAAGATACAAGCTGAGGAGGATTAAGCCAACGTTATTACATCAGGTTCTCAGAAAGGACAGGCACTGCTCAGTAGCATTTTGTAAGCTGTTTCCTCTAAGTGATCAAATCAAATTAGTGCCCACGCCCTACCACCCTGAGAAGCCGGATGAGGCAGAGACTGAGAGCGGAGTGTGAAGGGAGAGAGACCTCAGTTTCATTCTCAGGCTGCAGCCTGGGGCACCTGTGCCCACAGCGAGTCTCTGAAGCTAGTTCGAGTAAAATCTCCTCAGCTGTAAAATAAGGTTGATAAGGACCACGATGCAGGCCAGGTTAGAAGGTGGCGGAAGACTTGGGGAAAGCCAGAGAGTTGTACCAAAGCAAGTACCGACAGAAAATGTACATCCAGACATTCTGATGTGGTGGTGCTTATTCTAAATGTGGTCATACAGATGATCTAACAACGCTTTATCTTTCTAAATTATCGAGATAATCACGCATGCACATATACATATGCACCCCACCCCCAAAAATATGCATATATAACAGCTATATTTAGAGGACCTTAGGACCCAATTGAAGACTCACTGGTCTGTTTCCAAAAATCAAGACAACAATATGTTCCATCACAACGTCAAATCAAATAATTAGGATGTGAGTTAAGAAAGGTTAAAAAAATTCACAGGCCCAAAAATATTTTTAGATTTTGTATTAGATATGTAATTTTATACACACACACACACACACACACACACACACAGAGGGGGTATAAATAGGTAGGTACATAAAAAAACAACTGATCATCTAAAAAACTATTTATATCATGGAGAAATCAGAATCTAAAAAGAACATGGGCCTCTTCTTCAAAGAGCTCAGTTGATTGTTTTGCCACTTTTTCTTTTCTGCCACTTTCATTAGAACATAAAAACTATGAGGACAGAGGTAACATCTGTTCATTACTATACTGCTAACATTTAAAATAGAGCGTAGCACATAGTAGGCAGTTTGTTGATAAATACTGCTGGTGTGAAGGAACACGATGATGAGGAGGAGGAAGAGAATGACTACATGATTACTTTATATTTTTACAAAGGGATTTATATCTTGTATCAGTGTGCTAACTTCATTTACCAATAAAGAGTATGAAAATCAGGGTTTTCAGGGTTGTGACCTCTGTCCAAATCACGCACTCAGGTAAAGAGCTGAAGCCAATTCAAACTCACACTTTCCGATTCTAAGTCCTGCGCTCATCCTGAGTCCCACCCTGGCCTTTGAGTTTCTCTCTACCTGAAAGTAAGAGAAGGCATTTTGCTTTAAGTAGCAATGTGATAACTTCAGAAGTTTCTGCAATAGTTTGGGTTCCCAACGCTGGACATGACCTTGAGCAAATCTCAATTTCTCTGAATCTCTGCTTTGCCTTCTGTGAGAATATTTGCAGTGTGAAATGTAAAGATGTTTGCCAGGATCTCCTGTGTGATTACAGATGTGTCCTGCTGCATGTAGCAGACACGTGCTTCAAACTCAATTCAAAGTATTAGGATGGTGCTACAAGTTACCGTGGTTTCGTCTTCACTTTGAGTGGCAAAAACTGCAATCACTTTTGCACTGACCTAATAGCTTACTTTATGACCAATGGAAGTTCAGAGGTAGGAAACCCATAGGACAGTTGAATCGGCGGCTCTAAAATGCCACAATGAACCCAGGTTCTTTCCACTTGCTCCTCTGTCCTACACAGAGTCATTTTCAACTGAGGTGGTCAGAACCCAACATGGCCACTGCTAGTCCCGTGGACACCTATGTCCACAGGAAGTGGAAAGTCTCTCTTCCTTGTGTATCTCTTTTAGGAGTAGGAAACCTTCCCCACAAGCACCCTCTATACTCATTGGTCAGGATTGGGTCATGTGCCTATTTCTAAACCAATCACTGGCAAGGAGCATATGTTAGTATTATGGGCTTAGATTAGTTATTGGAGGCAAAAGGATCTTGGGGAGTCATCCATTGTCACTGCTCTGATTACGTTTACAAAAAGTGTAAGGCAAAAATAAATAGTAAAATAAGCCTAAGATCTTATTTTTAAAAATAGTGCCCAAACTATAAGTAGCCTAGCTATCCAACAATAGGGAATGGTTACATAAAATACAATTCATTTACATAGTATAACCTTAGGAAATTATTGAAATATTTTTCAAGCAATGTTTAATGACACGAGAAATCCTTGTTATTTTAAAAAGTATGTGTGTGTGTGTGTGTGTGTGTGCATATGCCTATATATTATAAGCCCAATTTGTTTAAAAAAATACTATCACTCAGAAGAAAGAAAAGAACATACAACAAAATATTAAGAGTGATCATCTCATGCTAGTGGAACAGAACATTTTCATTTCCTTCTGTCCAGGTTTAGTTCAGGTTCTTGTTTTCTTCTCCTTCTACTGCCATGCAGATTATTTATTACCATAATCAAATAACAAAAGTTCATTTTCAAAGTAACAAATGATGTGTGAACTCCAGAACTGCGATGGACAGCAGGAAGTCAAATCAGGCTGTGTGTCTGGGTCCAATCCAATCATTTACTTAGGTCATTATTTAAGGAAGATTTAGAAATACACAGTCTAATAAAAATACATATACATATAAAAGAAATATAGGTTTGTCTATCAACTCTATTTTTATCACAGAAGAATCAGAATCTCAAAAGAAGAAATATGGCATCTTTTCCACAGCCCCCAATTCTTGGAGATGATAAACCCTAAGTCCTGCATGATTGAGGAGTCTTGGCTGGGTGCTGAGGATGGCAGCAGCTGTCCAGGTAACACGGGGAGGCCCTGAACAGGTTGAGTCATACATGAGCACAACAGAGGTGAGTAAACTGCTGAGGGGTCTGGATGATTTATTATTACTTTCTTTACAACCTTTTATAGAGTCCACAAGTGTATTTGATATTCATGAGACATGGCTTCCAAACTTTTTTTTTTTTGGAGAGGAAGTCTCACTCTGTTGCCAGGATGGAGTGCAGTGGTGCGATCTCGGCTCCCTGCAACCTCTGACTCTCGGTTCAAGTGATTCTCCTGCCTCAGCCTCCTGAGTAGCTGAGGCCAGAGGTGCACACCACCATGTCCGGCTAATTTTTGTATTTTTAGTGGAGACAGGGTTTCACCATGTTGGCCAGGATGGTCTCCATCTCGTGATCTGCCAGCCTCAGCCTCCGAAAGTGCTTGGATTACAGGTGTGAGCCACTGTGCCCGGCCCCAAACATCTTTTAAGTTTCCAGAAGCCCTGGTCTCAAGCTACCTTCTGGACACTTGGCTTATCATGAGGCCTCATAGGTACTTCCTTTAAAAAAAAGTCCCAGGAAGGCCAAGAATACATTCACCTTATACCTGATCTAGGTGGAAAACAATCACCATAAGAATGTAATTGGTAACGGCAACCATCCCTGTGCCGGTTATCCCATCTTACTTACACTCTCTCTCACTCCGTATGGGAATAACTAACAGTACTCCCCATTCTACAGATGAAAAAACTAAGACTTAGAAAGAGTAAGTCACGACTCTAACCAGTCAGTTTGTTAGAAGCCAAATTCCCACCCAACAGTGTCTCCTAGCAAAACATAAGCTCTTTGATAACGAAGAGGCTCCTCATCAGAGATTTTGGCTGCTGCCCCTGCGCTCCTCAGTTATGTACTGATGCTTATAACCTGCACTGGTTAGAGAAGGGGAGGCCAGGGTCATGGGCTGGGGACTGGGTCTCTGAAAGCAATAGCACTGAGGTTCTAGGTGAAAAGCATGAACAACTAAGCATGGAACAGGTAAAGGCAAGAGTTTAGCTCTAGACCTCAGGTGAACATCAAGGAGAGACTCTGGCATTAGGCCAGCCTATCTTTGATGCCATTTTAACAATCTGCTCACACTTCCAGGGACCTGCATGGCTTCCCACCTCCAGGGGACTTGTTCTCCTGCCAGAGTAAAACACTGAATAGCTGCTTGTATTCAACCTGACATCCACAGATATTTAAGAGTCTAATTCAATCGTTATATCTTTTCTGCAGACACAAAGGAACCACAGCCTTCCGGCACCTCGGGGCTCTCCTCTCTCTCTCTCTCTCTCTCTCTCTTTCTCTCTGTCTCTTTCTCATTTGCCTTTCTTATTTAAGCATGCCAGGGATGCACACACACACATGAAATTGAACAGATTAAGTCAAGATGCTGTATAGTAGTGCTACACTGGTGCTTCAAATACAAGAAAACTTTGTGGGCTTCTGATCCCCACAGAGGGAAGCCAGGTATCTGGCCCTTGGATTGGGGTTCTAACCTCCTCATGACTACAACAGTTGAACAGATGGGCAATGGTTTCAGCAGTCAAGGAGCTATGAATCCAACAGGAGAAAAGCCAAATTTTTGTCAGCCCTAAGCTTACCAGTCCCTCTGTTAAGGAGAATCACATAACTATAAGGTTTCAGGATATAAGCCCAACAGCGAAGCCACCTTTTCCCAATTCCATTTCCAATGGAGGATGTGCCAACTACGTGATAATATAAACCTGAAATATTCTTTCTACATCAGTGTGGCTTGCTGGCAAAAATCCACAGTGGAACCTTTGTAGGCCAGCTGAGATTTGTGGGACAGAGGAGACGTGGCATGGAAACCCATTCCATAACCTTTCACCATGCGTAAAATTTACTGTGAATGGAATTCCTAGAAGTCCATGTTGGCCTCTGATTTAAAACTATTAAATCTGGTTTCCTGAGAACACCTCCATTATAATAAATACATCACTTGACAACATATGCTAATTACACCATCTCAAAGACCAGAATGAACAACCCATACATGAAAAATGCATTTGCACGCAGGTGTCCTGGATTCCTATGACTCGGGCTTTAGATTTGGGTTGAGTCACCGGGCAAATCTCAAGCATGGCATGAGCAGGCTGATGTCATGGGGGGCAAAGCTGGGAAGCAGGGCACAAGGACACCAATGTCACTCAAGTGACAAATCGAATCTGTGTTCATTTGGAATGGGGCAGTGTCTCCAGCTTATGGAATTTACGAGGAAAACTATCCGTATTTTTACAGATAGGACTAGGCCCTTCTGAAAGGAGAAAAGCAGATACACGTACTTCACCTTCAAAGTGTGTCCTGAAGAAATCGGAGAAACATTAATGGTCACTGCATGTAGTAAACTACGAACAAAAAGGAAAATGAGGTCCTTTTGATGCAAATTAGCCAAACACTCTTTATTTTCCTTAATCTGAGTTCATCTGTCTTACTTTTCTTCCTCTTCTTCCCTTCCTCCTCAGGTATTTTAGCCAGTCCTACTACCTTCTAGCTGCTATGACCATTACACAGATAAAGTAAAATAGACTTCCAATCTACAAACACTCTAATTAAAAGAAAAAAATATACACTGAAACCTGCCCTCCATAGAATGACAGATAAGAGAGGTGAATCAAGATGGTGGCCAATGCTTTCGATTCAACCACAGACACAAGTTTAGATCCTGCTTCCACTACTGCGGCTCACCGTCTTTGGAGGACAAGGTCATTTAATTCCTCTGTATGACCATGAACCAGACCTGCAAGTATGTATGTGTGAGGTTTTCCTAAGGGGAAAACGCGGTAAGTAAACCCAAGTTGCACACTGTAGACTCAACATATAAAGTAATAACGTAACAACAGTACAATTTTAACAGAGGTCAAAAGTGGGCAGAGTCATCAGTAAAGGAAAGGAGGGAAAGTAAGCAAAACCTAAGATGTGGGAAAGGCCAAGGTCATGGTATGTGTTAATAAACAGGGGAAGGACCTGGCACAGTAGCTCATGCCTATAATCCCAGCACTTTGGGAGACTTAGGCAGGAGGATTTCTTGAAGCCAGGAGTTCAAGACCAGCTTGGGCAGCAGAGTAAGACCCCTGCTTTGAAAAAAAAAAGCTGGTTGTGGTGGTAACCACCTGTAGTCCCAGCTACTCAGGAGATGGAAGTGGGAGATCACTTGAACCCAGGACTTACAGGCTGCAGTAAGCTACAGTCATGCCACCACACTCCAACATGGGCATGAGCGAAACCCTGTCTCTAAGAAACTTAAAAACAGGCCAGGTGCATTGGCGCATGCCTGTAATCCCAGCACGTTGGGAGTCCAAGGCGATGGGATCATTTGAGGTCCAGAGTTCGAGACCAGCCTGGCCAACATGGTGAAATCTCGTCTCTAATAAAATACAAAAAAAAAAAAAAATTAGCTAGGCATGGTGGGGGGCTGCCTGTAATCTTAGTTACTTGGGAGGCTGAGGCAGGAGAATCATTGAAACCTGGGAGGTGGGGTTTGCCGTGAGCCAGGATTGCACCACTGCACTCCAGCCTGGGCGACAGAGACAGACTCCCTCTCAAAAAAATAAACAAATAATTAAATAATTAAATTGATTCAAGGATGTCTCCAACTAGACTCCAGATTGTGGCAATGGGGAGATTCACATCCTCAAGACTTTTCCATCATCAGGGAAGGAAGTTCCTACATCACAAAGAGAAAGCTGGGCCCAAAGAGAAGGAAAAGACTCTTGTTGACATCTTCTGTATATCTGGGACTAGCAGAGTCTGAGCCAGTTACGGACCTAAAGTTGTCACTTTCACAAGGCACCCCGCACTCCAACCTGCCCCACTTCAGCCAGCTGGGTGAAGCTTCTCACTCACAACCAGCAGATCCTGACACAGCAGAGTTTGTTTCAGCTGAGGGGAGATAAAAGGAAGGAGATTCTAGGCATGGTCTCTGCCTTTAGAGAGCTTATGTTCTAGCTCTAGCAGTTGGCAAAACTGAATGAAGTGAAAAATAAAATTTAAAACAGAGGCCAGGCATGGTGTCCTGTAATCCTGGCACGTTGGGAAGCTTAGGAGGGCAGATCACCTGAGGCCAGGAGTCTGAGACTAGCTTGGCCAACGTGGCGAAACCTTATCTCTACTAAAAATACAAAAATTAGCCAGGTGTGGTGGTGGTACACACCTGTAATCCCAGCTACTCCAGAGGTTCAGGAAGGAGAATAGGATTTTGAATCCAGGAGGCAGAGGTTGCAGTGAACCAAGATCACATCACTGCATTCCAGTCTGGGTGACAGAGTGAGACTCTGTCTCAAAAAAAAAAAAAAAAAATTAAAATATATAAATTCTGATGAGTGTTAGGAGGCTAAGGAAAGAAGGGGCTAAGATAAAGGATGGAGGGACCTTACTTTCTTTAGTTAGGACAGGATAAAAGGCCAAGTGTAGTGGCTCACACCTGTAATCCCAGCACTTTGGAAGGCGAGAGGATTGACGGAGCCCAGGAGTCCGAGGTCAGCTTGGCAACCTAGTGAGACATCATCTCTACCAAAACACCAAAATTAAAACCAAAACACATCCCGGCTCTACTCTGAAACCTGCAGGTGTGTTATTTGGCATGGCAAAGCGGACTTCGCAGTGGGAAGCAAGTTCCTGAGACGAGGAGAGTATGCTGAGTGAGACGAATGCAGTCACCAAGGACCTAAAGGTCACAAATAAATCTAAAGAGATGGCAAAGGGAGAGAGAAGGGGCAGAGCCAGAGAGAGAACTGAAGACGCTGTGCTCCTAGTTTTCAGGATGGAAGATGTGGCCATCCGCCAAGGAACACAGGTGGCCTCTAGAAACTGAAAAGACCCTGGTATCTCCCCTCCCCTCTCGTGCTTCCTTTCTCCCAATATGTCCTCTGAACATGCTGGCTCCCCTTCAATTTTCGCCATGAGTCGAAGCTGCCTGAAGCTCTTATCAGAAAGACATTGGCACCATGTTTCTTGTACAGCCTGCAGAAACACGAGCCAAACAAACTTCTTTGTAAATGACCCAGCTCAGGCGTTCCTTTATAGCCACACAAAAGGACTAAAACAGACCTATTTTGGACTTCTGACCTCCAGAATGGTATGAGAAGACATTTAGGGTACGTAAGCCACCAAAGTGTGGTCATCTGTTATAGCAGTGATAAGAAACTAACACAGATGGCCAGGATGGGCCTCCTTGAGGAGGGAACGTTCATACCAACAGCTCAGGAATGAGGAGGTGGTAGATATACGAAGCGCAGGAGAAGACCATGGAGGAGAGAAACCTGCACGGGAAAAAAGCCCTTAGGTAGTAAACAGCTTAATACAATCTGATAACAGCAGGCAGGCCTTCGTAACTAGATTATATATTGCTTAGCCTTGGAGTTTACAGAAGAATTTAAAGAACTTTAAATATTCAGTGCAACCCAACTTTTGAAGAAAACAAAGGATTATTTAATGATTTCCCTCATCTTAAACTCATTGAGGAGTAGAACCAAAACTCACCATGTATACATAGCTAGCACCAAGAATTCCACAGAAGTACCATTTTCCTTAGTAATTTCTATCTATATTCCTAACACTCATTCCAGATTTTTCTACGTGTCCTGTTCTGCTATATACTCTCCTGTTGTATCTACTAGTATATTCTTAAGCCTAACTAATAATAGTGATGAAATAAATATTTGGTGGATAAAGGTGCCCAGTTTGGCCGGGCGCAGTGGGTCACGCCTGTAATCCTGGCACTTTGGGAGGCCAAGGAGGGTGGGTCACTTGAGTTCAGGAGTGTGAAACCAGCCTGGCCAACATGGTGAACCCCCATCTCTACTAAAAACACACAAAAAATTAGCCAGGCGTGGTGGTGGGTGCCCGTAATCCCAGCTACTTGGGAGGCTGAGGCAGGAAAATCGTTTGAACCTGGGAGGCGGAGGCTACAGTGAGCCAAGATCACCCCACTGCACTCCAACCTGGAAGAGTCAGGTTTTTTTGAAACTCTGTCTGAAAAACAACAAAAAAATAGTGCCCAGGTTTTTGGTCTGAAAATTCACTCCCTGATGCTACACATCCCCCATGACCTGCTCTCCTAAGTCACCCCAGAAACAATTAAAATGTTTTGTTTGCATAGAGGACAGAGATGACATGTGGGGTGGGTATCTGTCCACTGGCAGTACCTGTCTGATCAGACGCTTAGGGTGGGGAGGGGAGAGGGAGGAATAATGTTTGTTTTTTTTTAATAAAGTATTATCAAGATATCAAGGGAGCTGGAGGTTACTAATTATGGCAACTGTCTCATGCTGGGAAGAAAATATTTTTTTGGAGGGGGGTGCTGTCCTCCATCCCATTTCAGCTGCTGAGCAAGCAAAGGGTGAGGTGAATAAACTCTACCACACAAGAAGTCTAGGGCTTCCTTTTAAATCAGTTCCTAGAAGGCAAGGAACCAGTATATCATAGTGAGACAATCATTTATAATGGGGCCATTATTAGGAGCCAAGATATAAAAATCATACATGAAACAGCCTTATAAGCAGATTCACTGCGTGGCTGATTAACCTCCCTCTCCAACTGGAGGCTGGACGGCTCTGGGGAGTGGTAATGAGATGTGGAAGTCACTTGCCTTGAGGTCACAGGTTTAAAGCTGGACATGTTAGAAGGGGCCTGATTGCTACTCATGGGTGACTCGGCAGCACACCTTATGAGCTTGGAAACTCAGAGATGGGGGTTCGAGTCCTGGAACTGCCCCTGAACTAGCCACGGGAAATTTGCAATAGTCACAGATCCTCCTGAAGCCTCAGTTTCATTACTTACAAAACCCTGTCAAGGTTGATTCTGCTGTCGTTTGTATTAGCTCAATATGAGTATACTTGGCACATGGTAAATATTTGATAAATGATAATTATTTGTGTTTTCTAGGCATCTGTGTCTTCTTTTGACTTATGAGGCATTAAGAGGGCAAGAGGTGTCACAAACATTACAAATTCCAGAGCTGTCGGATCCTCTTGGGTCTGGATAGCAGCACAGAGCTTTTCTGCCTTTTCAGGTAAACAATGGAGAGGATCTTATCTTGGCTTATCTAGTTGGGGTTAACAGCAGCAGGGATAACAGAAGCACTAACATTTACTTTATGCCAGGCACAGTTTAAGTATTTCATCTCCGTTAACTGATTTAATCCTTACAGAATCACCGGGAAGCAGGTCCCATTACTATGATAAGCCATCATCCCAGGGTTCTACCCCTAGTACGATGAGTGCCATAGTTTGACAGGATTCCAGAATGTGGTTGACAATTAAAGTATTTCCCAATCCTAAAGGGCTGGACAGAGTTAGAAAACATGTTTTTCCTGCATCTGGTACGCGTGTGCCTCGCCCAGGATTCCACACTGAGGTATCCTGATGTGGACCCGCACAGCCTCAGCAGAAGCAGAAGAAATGCCACAGTGGTCCAGATAGAAACTGCCAGGGACACCTGTGTTCATTCTGCCAGCCCTAAATAGGGAGAAGGAAGGGAAACACGAAAGATAGCCTTCATCCCTGTCTCCCCTGGCAGCAGCCCATGGCAAGAACATGGGGACCTAGCTTGCCTGGAAATCTCATCCATCAGTGGCTCCTGGTGGTGGGAAAATCACAGAAGCAAATGAAGTGAGGACTGCAGGTCTGGCCAGCCTTGAATTTGAGCTGGTGCACATATATGAAGCTCAGTAAAGCTGAAGGATTCCATCAAGGCTGCAACAAAAGCAGGGAGCCCAAAGAGGAGGGAGCAAGGAGAGAGACTTTGAGCAAAAAAGCAAAGTCAGCATAAAGGAACCATGAATCTAGAGACAGAAGCACTGGGTTCAAATCCCAACTTTGACTCGTAGTCTGATCCTTCATCTCCCACCTTCCTCCCTATATTCCCTACCCATTTCCTTAACCTTGAAATAAGTCAACACCTTCTTGACAGCATGAGATTTTATAGACTAGATATTCACAAACTACCTCTCAATTGGGAATTCCAATTCAAGTATATATTTAAGTGCCATATATTTAATTTTTTTGTTAAATGGAGAGAAATCGTCAATTATTTGGGGGACGGTGTCCTACCCAGGCACGTCAAACTCAATTTGGTAGAGTATTTCACTGTTAATTCTCCAATAAATTGGTTGTTGTTTTTCTGTTTTATTCCCCCTTTTACGCTTTCCAAGGACTTACGGCTCTTGATGAAAAGGGAGGAATAATCCTTTTTTCCCTGTCTGCGATCAAGATCTATTTGGTAACCCACTCCTCTAAAACCGCCTGTGCAGAGAAATAATTTCGGCTCCCTGTTAATTTGAGTATTGAACTGAAATTCTGCAGCTGCTTTCTGCCAAGCTTGAAAGCAGAAATTAATTTCAATGACCCAGGCGAGTGGAGGGGAGCTCTGTCAGGTAATTAGTCTTCGTCTTTTGCTACTCAGGGTCTATCACCGTGTTAATCCATACATAAACCTAGGCATTCCCAGAGTCGCTCGCAATCTGCAGGGCCGTTTAACTACCTCTTGCTTGGGTTGACCAGGAGCTGGGCAACTGGAGGGAAACAGATGAAGGCTCCCTTTCCCGTTTCCCTTCCTTCTACCTTTTTAGGGCTGGCAGAATGAATGTGGCTGATTTACATGTTCTTTTCCCCATTTGATTGAGTCTGCAGTTGATTAAATAGAGCTTGGGGTGGGAGAGGGGATTGGGTGAGGAGGGGTTCCCCCCCCCTCCTGCTGCTTTCTGACTTGCCAGTTTATTAATGAAAGAGCCACGGATATTGATAGCTCTGACACTACAAGTGCAGCAATTAAAGGGTATGTCCTTCCAGGCTTCTAATTAAAAAGGAGCCTTTTTCTCTCCACCGATGGGTCCCATTGTCATATTTGCATTCGATTGTGGCTCCGGTTTGGGGGTTTCTCTGTCTTTTTTTTTTAGAAAAAAAAAAAAATCTCCTGGGGGAAACTTAGACCTGAAAAAAATAAACACAGCGTGAAAGGCTTTGTTCTCGATGGAGGTCATTCTGAAATCCAAGGAAGAGAATTTTTTTGGAGGCGGCACCTGTTCACAACCACAGGCTGCCTCTCGCCCAAAGCCCCTTCTCTTCAGCTTCAGCTGTTGTGTTAGAGTAACCCTCAGCTAAGACAAATTTCACAGCTGGTTCCTTTCGCTTCCCTTCCCTTTTCCATCCTTTCTTTCTTTTTTTTTTTGGAGATGGAGTCTTGTTCTGTCACTCAGGCTGGAATGGATTGCTGCGATCTTTGCTCACTGCACCCTCTGCCTCCTGGGTTCAAGCAATTCTCCTGCCTCAGCCTCCTGAGTAGTTGGGACTACAGGCAGCATGCCGCCATACCTGGCTAATTTTTTGTATTTTAGCAGAGACTGGGATACAATGTGTTGCCCAAGCTGGTCTTGAATTCCTGAGCTCAGGCAGTCTCCCCGCCTTGGCCTCCCAAAGTGCTAGGATTACTGACGTGAGTCAGAGCACCTGGTCCCGCTTTTCTTTCCTTCTTCCTCTCCCCAACTTTTAAGTTCCAGGGTAGAATGTGCAGGATGTGCAGGTTTGCTGCACAGGTAGACATGTGCCATGGTAGTCTGCTGCACCGATCAAGCCACCACTTAGGTATCAAGCATTAGTGGTTCTTTCTGCTGCAAACTCCTGCTTCATTGCACTACGGGAATCACGTCACACAAATGGTAGGAGCCGGTGAGGTGCAGCATGTAGAGAATAAGGCTGTACCTTGCCCCTGTGTCCTTCTTGCCAATTCTGAACACCAGGATTCTATCCCAGAGCAACCAACATGAATGGCACTCCAAACATTCAAAGAAAGTCAGAGATCTGAATTTCGAAGTAAAATATTCCTTCAACAGTATCCATTCATTATGCTGAAAATCACCAGTCACAAAAAAGCACACACGTATGACCCAAGGAGTAGACACTGGCAACGTCAGAGACTCTATTGGCTTCCCTACAGTCCTGAAGATCCATTTCTTCTCAATACTGAAGGCTTTGTGTCTCTACTTTGAACCCCTCATCTCAATGAAAATGAGTCTGCCCGGCGGTGCTGTGTCACTTTCCCATCTGGGTGGTCAGAGGCTGTGAAACTGACCCAGCACTATGTGGGATTTAAGAAGGAAACCAACTGTGACACCCAAACACCTGCCTCCTACTCCTTCCACAGGTGACATTAGATCACCACTCTGTCTTCCCAGAAGTCCTCATCCTCACACAGATGCCAATCTGGGCCTAGTGTGATAGCTCACGCCTGTCATCCCAGCCCTTTGGGAGAATGAGGTAAGTGGATCCACCTGAGCTCAGGAGCTCGAGATCACCCTGGCCAACATGGTGAAATGCTATCTATACTAAAAATACAAAAAACTAGCTGGGTGTGGTGATGGGCACCTGTAATCTCAGCTACTTGGGAGGCTGAGGCAGGAGAATCACTTGAACCAAGGAGACAGAGGGTGCAGTGAGCCAAGATCGAACCATTGCACCCCACCCTGGGAAACAAGAGTGAAACTCCATCTGGGAAAAACAAAAACCAATCTGTGCCCCTGGAGTGTGAGGGGGCCTCTCTCCCCAACCCGCCCACCACCAGGTTCTCCAGAGGCAACTCTGGGCTTTCTCTCAGTTCATTCATGAACACGCTGCAGGATGTCCAACACTTTTTCCATCTGTGCACTTCCCTTTGCTCATCTGCAAAGTGAGAGAAGCATTCTGAGCCCATCAGTCTGTTGTGAGGTTCCCACGAAGCAGTGTATGGCAAAGTTGGAGCCCACATACCTGTCTCTGAGTAAGGACTGACCCAGCTTGAGTTACTCCCCTGCATGTGTCATCGATGCTTGGGCACAGGCATTAGTAACTTTTACATCTTGGGAGTTGAGTCTTCCAAACTGAATAGACTCTTGGGTTCAAGTTCCTCCCCCTGCCCAAAAAGAACAAAAATGTCCAAGCATTGGACAGCGGGCTGGTCTTTCGGCCCCAGCTTTTCTACCTCTGGAGGGTTTCAGTTTCTCCTCCACAGGACTGGTAACATTATAAAGGAACGCAGCCCTGCTACCCAGTGAACCTTTAGGAAATTAAGCCCCACCTACCAGCTCCCCAGAGAAAATTTCCCTTGTTTTAGACTCATATCTCTCAGGTTTTCTTCAAAGTTCTTTGTCCAAGCATAGGACTAAAGCTTGGAAATAGAAGGAAAAAAAAAATTCCTGAATCTTCACAGGAGCCACAACTGTGAAATCTCCTCATTATTTCTGATTTTACTGTGAATTCCTAGAACTGCCACATCTCCGCCCAGCCTGGGGTGGGACGCGCAGGGACAGAGAGAGCGCCTTGACAAAGAGAAAAACTCTACTGCTCTATTTGATTGGAATCTGAAGTGCTCTATCTCTCCTCTGACCGTCCCGCTATTCCCTCCAGCCTGCTGCTGGGGCACCACGGAAAAGTCAGAAGCATTAGTCTGGTGTCAAGTGGCACTGCTATCCACATTCTATGAGAGTCAATTGCAATTAACAGGGTCATTCAGAAAAGGCAGGTATAGGCCAGACAAAAGGAGCACAGACAGATCTTATCAGAGCCCAAGGCCAGCAGGCTGGGTCTGGGCCTTTCAGATGCTGCTTGCAGAGGAAACGAACAACATAAATGGTGATGGAAGGTGGAAGGGGGAGAAATGACAAACTAGCAGGAGGGGCAAAGGACAGGGGATGAAAAGAGCTGAATGGAAAGGTTGAAAGAAGAAACACCGACTACTGAGACTACCTTTTGGGTTCAGATCCTGACTCCGCCTCTGGCCACTTAGGAAAATTAGAATAGTCATTCAACCACTCCAAGCCTTGGTTGGCTTGTCTGCAAAATGGGAATAGAAATTGTGTGTTCCTGTTTTGTTTTTTATCTTTTTTTTGAGACGGAGTCCTGTTCTGTCTCCCATACTGGAGTGCAGTGGTGGGATCTTGGCTCGCTGCAATCTCCAACTCCTGGGTTCAAGCATTTCTCTTGCCTCAGCCTCCCAAGTAACTGGGATTACAGGCACCCACCACCACACCTGACTAATTCTTTATACATCTTTTTAAGTATAGCTGGGTTTTCACGATGTCTGCCAGGCCGATCTCGAACTCCTGACAATCGTGATCCACCGGCCTCGCCCTCCCAAAGTTATCACGTCTGGCCTTCTTCCTGTTTTTAAAACTGTGATGTAAACTAATTGTCATGGGAAACAGTGGTGAAGTTAGTGCCTGGCACTGGGCAGTTTTTAGAATAACTAAGAGAAGAGCTTAGCTTAGAGTAGGGAAAAGAGGTACAGGGAATGCTGAGAGAAGTGGATTATTTAAGCAAGCTTCCCAGGGAAGAACTAAAACACTGCACAGCCAGGTGAGCAAGCTGAAAGTGATTCTGGGTCTACCTGGTGGAAAAAGGTATAGAGACCCCTCCCTGCCACTCAGAGGAAGTAAGGACCCTACAAGGAAGCAAAGTCCCGCATGCTCACAGATGCTGATACCAGCTACAGAGGTCCCTTCTATGTTCCTAAAGGCTGCAAGATGGAGACACACACAACACAGCAGGTCCTGGGCCGGGACGATGCTGCCCAGGACCCAGGTCCCTACACATTGCTCCATTTTGACACTGTGAGCTGCCGCCAAAGGTGCTGAAATTTCCTTTCACGCAGAAGGGCTTGAGCACCCACTATGTACTTAGCTCTGAGCCCTTTATCAAGAGACATACAGCAAAACAATGTCTCCAGCCCTTCCTCCTTCTACCTTTCATGATCTGGGAATGATCAGGGAGTAAGGAAATGGGATGTAGTAGAAAGTTCCAAAGAAATCGAATTTCCAAAGTCAGGTGGATCGCTGATGAGTACTATAACTGTGGACCAGTGGCTGAGTACCTTTAATAGCCTCATCTGTAATGTGGGGGCAGGAACGTTTCTTCTTTTTTGCTGTTGTTGCCGAAGCTGGAATGCAGTGGCATGGTCTCAGCTCACTGCAACCTCTGCCTCCTGGGTTCAAGAGATTCTCCTGCTTCAGTGTCCCAAGTAGCTGGGATTACAAGCACCCACCATCAAACCCAGCTAATTTTTGTATTTTTAGTACAGATGGGGAGGGGTGGGAGAGTGGGTTCCACCATGTTGGCCAGGCTGGTCTCGAACTGCTAGCCTCAGGTGATTTGCCCGCTTCAGCCTCCCAAAGTGCTGAGATTACGGGCAGGAACATTTCCCATCTCACATAGAGTTATTGTGAGGGTTAGAAAACGCAGATGATATGATGGGCATTTCACGCGTGCCATTTATTTTTCATTAGTCCACATTCCTTGGTGTGGTGCAGATGAGCAGGGACTGGACAGCCTGAACCCTCAGACCTGTCTCAAATGCACACCTGCCTCTGCTGGGTACTGGGCAGACAAGGGGAACGCATCCAAACCACACCAGTCTCTACCGCCAGACAAGGAGTCTTAACCAATGCACAGGCCCTCTGATGGGTCCTTAACAACTGGTCTCTAAATGATCCGGCTCAGGGCTGCACCATGAAGAAGGTGTCTGAAGGAACAACCAATTAACAGGCGGTTGAATGCCTCTTGATTCCCTCCAGAAACAAACACACGACTGCAGAACAGGTGGGAAACGCCTCTCCATTCTCACTTGCTGAGCTAAGTCGCCTGTTTTTGTAAGTGAGCACTTACCTTTCAGGCCCTCTTACAATTCCAGAAACTTGAGGCTAAAAAAACCATTAATTATAAATTTTAAAAGTTCCCACGGAGTGAGAGAAAAGAGGGTCATTAGCAGTAAGCAAAAGCACTGAGAATGGCGGGTGGGGAGAGCCGCCACTCTATTTTCTACGAGGAAAAAAAGATAATCCACAGCAGAACCTCATTAAGTCAGTATCAGTTTATTCAAAAGAGCTTATCATTCGCAGCAACTATTCCCCAAACAACTGGATGCCTCTACTGTAATCTTAACACTGAAAGTCTGATGATTAAATATATTAATATATCAGAGAGACCAGACTCGATTCAAAGGTAGGGGACTTGGTTTATTCTTTGACTGTGATGTCTCTGAGGTGTCTAGTATAGCAATTGACACATAGTAGGTTTGCAATAACCCTTAGCTCCCTCCCCTTGCATTTTGCATTATCAGAGCTTCGACCTGGTCTATAACGTGTCTAGTCCATATCAATAATAACCTGGTTTCCATTATAATATACTACCTTTTATTAAACTGGAGCCAGAAACTCTTAATAGCAAGAGCCTGTCCAAGGCATTTTAATCACTACTAGAGTGCAGATGTCTCTCCTAGGAAAACACGGGCAATGTTCCGCGGCAAGGAGAGGGATCGTCCATCTACCTTTGCGTTGGCAGGATGAGTTACGAATTGTATTATCCATGCAATTAGGCCAAGGCTTCCTCTGTACTTCCACAGTGACCTCTCTTGGCTCTGTATTATACGAGGCACTTTTCTCTATGTCCTGGTTTCCAAAGCATCTTTATCCCCTACAGTGGCTACCACGGATGTCTGCATGGAAAGGCCAACTTCTGAGATGTGGGCATGCCTTCCACTAGCTGTTTTTCCGACATGGACATCCAGCCCAAGGGCAAACTGATGTTCGGTGCTTTTCATGAGGACGCCAATGACACTGATGTGGATGTAGATGACGTTGACAGCGCTAAGTACTAAGCACTTACTGTGTTAGTGCCTGCGTGAGTGCTGTTCAAGCACTTTTAGCATCTGACCTTCTCAACAACCCTTGAAGAAAGAAACTACTGACATTTTCATTTCGTAGATGAAGAAACTGAGGCTTAGAGAGGAAGAGCCACTTGACTGAGGTCCCCAGAAAGTAAGTGGTTCAGCCAGGATACGAACCCAGGTGCATGATGTGTAATTCTGCAGGTTTCACACTTCTCCTTCCCTTCTTGTCCAGTCAAGGACAACACATGAGAGCTCCTGTAGTTCCTCCCAGGGGCGCAGTCGCCCAGGTCCCCCAGTCAGGATCTAAGGCGGTGGCCGAGATCCAGGTCCACCTGCCATCCTTCCTCAGGCTTTTTGGGCAATAGATTAAAGGGACAACCAGGCATCTGTCCAGCAGGCGAAATACTTAAGGTTTAAATTGAAAGGGTCTCATGCATCTAATTCTAATAGCCCAGAGCCAGACCCCGGCAAATCCTGAGTCAGGCAGCGTTTGACTGCAGATGTTGAGTAGAAAGAGATACAGTTTTGGCATTAGGCACTTTTAGATTTGAAATCTGACTTCCTGGTGGGCAAGGTTTCCTATCTGCAAGGGGTGGGTGGAGGGATATGTACTGCGAGGAGGCTGTTGGGGTTGGATGAAGAATCTCTTTTTTTTTTTCTGAAGGAAAGAAAAAAAAGGAGTGAAGGAGAGGAAGAAAAAGAGGGAGAGAGAATGGGAATGTAGCTTTATTCTAAAAATGGGTATTAATAATGGTCGATCAATATTTTGTGTATTTAAGGTGGAGAATGTATATTTTGCATATTTAAAATGGAGAGCTCTATATGAGGAATCTGTAAATGAGGAATCTCAAGTGAAGGCATGGGCTGAGGCTGGGATGAATTTATTTACAGGCTCCTTCCTGCTCTGGGCCCTTTTTCCTCCTCCTTGTTCACAAAGTCAGCACTTTTCTAAGCCCACCTACACACACACACACACACACACACACACACTCACACACACACACACACACACTCACACTCACACACACACTCACACTCACACACACACACACTCTCTCTCTCTCTCTCTCTCTCTCTCTCTTTTTCTTTCTCTCTCTCTCTCCAGATGAAGTTTATGGGCAGGATCCATTGGTTTTAAGTCCCTAGAACTTTAAACACCCCCACTTGCTTTCGCAATCAAACAGCATTTTTGGTGCAAAAATCAGGGAATAAGTGAAAGAGATATTAAAGAATGACTTTAAAATAAAAGCAGATGCATATCATTTCCACACCTGGGCGTTTCAGCATCCATTTGTAATGAGATGCCTGTCACGCACTAAACTAACTGCCCGCTCTTAGCTGACCACTATTTACGGCATCCCTTTCTCCTGGACATTTGCATTTTAAACTTTTCAAAGACAGAAAGAAGTGAATCTCTAATGGTAAAAATTCTTAGGCCAACTGTACATAAAGGTCTCTGGTACAGAGGCATACATCTGCATCTCCAACCTGCACCTTCTCTGGGTTTAAGAGTGCTCCCTGGTGTGTTGAAAAACAGGGTCCAACCCCACAGCTGACTGTCGGTTGGCCCAAGGGTTGCCTCTTTGGGTTCTCTAGAGGGTCAGACTGATAAAAGGACACTCTGTTCTTTGGTCAACAGGGCTGGGATTGTTCTCAGCAATGAGAAACCTAAAAAACAACAACAAACAAAAAACCTCAGATGGTTCCTGCCCTGCTCACGTAGGTGACCTACATGTGGGTTGGAAGGAAAACCGGTCCCAGCCCCTGTTTGTTGCACTCAGGAAAAGAGCCCCGGTTGCCCCGCACACCATAGCCTGGAGTTCTCTTGATGAATCATACATAAAGCAGAGAAGAAAGCCAGGCCTGCCAGCCCAACTTTGCACTTCACAGCGAAGCAGAAAAGCACACAGGGGGTAGCACAAGTGGCTTTCTTGAGAAGCAGGCCTTGCAGCGATCTGTTTATGAAAAGGAGGAGACCTTTGTAGTGGCATCTCTGCAGCCAGAGGCCTACCAGCGCACTCGTCAGAAACCCGCACAATGAAAGGTTGGAAACCAGTGTTGCCGCGCGTTTTCCAGAGAACACATGACCTAACCAAAGTTCTGAACTCGTGGTTCTGTTTTAAAGTCATACGGTACAAAATGCAGCGTCACCTGCTCAGGCTTGAAGACAGGAAGGGTGGAGAGGGAGGAGCGAATGAAACCTTTACAGTCCAAGAGCTCCTA
This sequence comes from Callithrix jacchus, assembly GCF_049354715.1. Lineage (NCBI taxonomy): Eukaryota > Metazoa > Chordata > Mammalia > Primates > Cebidae > Callithrix > Callithrix jacchus. The sequence goes on along the minus strand of NC_133521.1, from coordinate 36,159,509 downwards.
GGTTCAAATGACTGCCCTGTCCTTGCCTAGCTGGACAAGCCCATGTAAGGCACTTGTGCTCTCCAAATTATTATTTTGGAGATGGAGTCTTGCTCTGTTGCCCAGGCTAAAGTGCATGGCACGATCTCCGCTCACTGCAACCTCTGCCTCCCGGGCTCAAGCAATTCTCCTGCCTCAGCCTCCCAAGTAACTGGGATTACAGGCACACGCCACCATGCCAGGGTAATTTGGTATTTGTAGTAGAGATAGGGTTTCACCATGTTGGCCAGGCTGCTCTCAAACTCCTGACCTCAAGTGATCCGCCCACCTCGGCCTCCCAAAGTGCTGGGATTACAGGTGTGAGCCACTGTGCCCAACCACGTTGACTTCTTCATCTGTAAAATGCGGATTCCTCCCCAACGTGAACCTCCCCTTTCTTTTATACTTGGCAGGGGTGTAGACGTGATCAGGTTAAAATGTGACCAACTGAGAAAAGAGAGGATGTGTGGTACGAGGAGGACACTGAGGGGTGATATCAGCACCTTCCTCATTTACCCCACCCCTTTCCTGGCCTACTGCCTCTTCAAAAAAATAACATCTGCAACATAAGTAGGACAGTCCCAAAGAAAGGACTCAAATACAAAGGTAGCGGAATAACTCAGTAGTGATTCTAATACTCTGAGCATGCGGCCCTCTTCCGCGTCAAATGCTACGTGCTTTAGTAAATTATACCATTTATTCCTCACTCCCCTCCAAAACATTCCCAGGAAGCAAATACTAGTATTAACGCCATCGTACAGAGATAAAAGCACAGCTCAGAAAGATGGGGTCATTTTGCAACTAGTCACTTCATACGAGAGAAGGGAATTCAACCCAGATATTTCCAGCTCTTGATCTTAAGCGTTTACCTACCAAGCAACTACTTGCTAACTTGCTGGTTTGCTCTTCAGTTTCTGGATTTTATGGACCCAGAAATCTTTTTTTTTTTTCCTAGAAAATCTGAAATATCTGAAATCAGGTTGTCAACTTTTGTTTTCTTTTTCCAAGTAAGATGACTTAAGAAAACATCTATCATCTCCAATCACTGTCATTTCACAAAAGATAGAATATTTTAAAATCCAAAAGTGCATGAAAGACAGCAGTGCCAATAAAAAGGAAACAAGCTTCTCCTACTTCTAATCACTATGGAAAGAATATTTTGGCTGGGTGTGGTGGCTTACACCTATAATCCCAATACTTTGGGAGGCCGAGGTGGGTGGATTTCTTCAGCCCAGGAGTTAGACACGAGCCTTGACAACAAGGTGGAACTTTGTCTACACACACACACACACACACACACACACACACACACACAGCCAGCCGTGATGTTACACACCTGTAGCCACACCTGTAGCCTGGGAGAAGGAAGCTGTAGTGGGCCAAAATCGCACCACTGTGCTACAGCCTGCGTGACAGAGCGAGACCCTGTCTCAAAAAAAAAAAGAATAGTTTAACACTGAAAATGTCTGTTGAACATAATCTCAGAATAAAGGACAATCACACAACTAAAATTGATTTAGCTTTCTATGAAGCAAGTCTTACATCTGTCCTAATTTTTCTGCAGTTTGCCGTACTTGGAATATCCTGACGAGTGACAGTTTGAGTTGTTTAGGGTGTGGCTGCTCGATCTGCCCAGCTCTATCTCAGCAACTATGAGTAGAAAGAGTCTGATGTGGTGAGGCCTTGAAACAAGTCATGGAGAATCCTGGGTGAGGAAGGGGTGCATGAGATGGCAGAACTGACCTGCATCCACTCCTAAATGTGATTTGTACAGCTGTCCCTCAGCATCCACCGGCGATTGGTTTGAGGAGCCCCCATGAATACCGAAATCTACAAATGCTCAAGTTCCTGACAGAAAATGGTATAGTATTTGCATATAATGTGTGCACTCCTCCCGTATACTTTAAATAATCTCTAGATTACTTATAAAATCTAGTACAATATAAATGCAATATAAATAGTGATTATGGTGGATTGTTTAAGGAGTAATGACCAAAAAAAAAGCAGTCTGCACACATTCATTGCAGAAACCACCCTCTGTTTGTTTGTTTGAATGGTTTTAATCTGTCATTGGTTACATGCACGATGCAGAACCCACAAAGCTGGGGTGGGGGGGGGGGGGGGCTGACCGCCTACGGCTTCTTTAATTCATTCAGGCATTATCTGTTGGCTATTTTCTTGACATAGTTGGGACTAGACCTCAATTGTGTTGGGCACTGAAACGCCAACCCAGGTTGGGTGGTTTGCAAGGAGGACTCACAGGACTCAGCATACAGTCACACTCAGCTGAGATTTATCGCAGCAAAAAGACGCTAAGCAAAATGAGCACAGAAAAATGATAAATGAGGCAAATTCTGGGGAAAACCAGGTATAACAATCCAACTGTCCTCCTCCAGTACAGTCACACAGGACACAATTTAATTTCTCCCCAGTAATGAGCTGTGAAAACATCTATGAAGCACTGTCTACCAGGTAAACGTATTAGGGACTCAGTGTCCAGGGTTTTTATTGGAAGGAGGTCATGGACCACCCTAGCATGTACCAAAATTCCAGCCTCCACAAAGGATAGCAGGTATTCCACATGAGCCATATTTTTGGTACAAGCAGTCTAGACACAGTGAGCCGCTGTTATCTGATCTGGAAATGGTGATAGCCCTCCTAAAATCTGACTTCCCAGATGGAGTCAAGAGCCCAGCTTTCAACAGGCTTCTGTACTCTTTCCCACACAGCAACAATGAGCAAAATGGGACACTGGTGCCTGGCCTTGGGAAACTTACAGCCAGGTGAGGAAGAAGCAATCATCACACTATGATCATTCATTCATTCAACAATTATTTTTGAGGACTCTCTATGGGACAGTGACTGGTGATAGATTTTCAGTGAAATAGACTAAAATCCCTGCCCTTGTGGAGTTGAGAGTCTATATGAGTAAGACATAATAAGTGCTAAGGCAAAAAAAGAAGGCAGGGCAGAGAAGCGAGGAAGATCCATTTAGGTGCTGGCAAAGGGAAATTAAGTTTGGATTATTTTCTGTGTTCTAATTAATTTTCTGTTTCTGAAAATCTACTTCTTAGATAATTTTCTAAAAACTAGAACTCAGTTAATTTTCTATTTCTAATTTTTCTTCTATTTCTAATAATGCACATTTTTGGAGTGAGTTCAAGGGAATACTTATCTAAAAGACCCCTGCACATCAGAGAAAGTGATGATGCATTCAAACCCTTAATGATGAGAAAGCCTTGATTAGCTAAAGCAGGTTGGGAAGATTAGCCAGAGACAGGAGCCTATGCAAAGGTCCTGTGGCAAGAAGCGGGTGGGTGGCAGGTTCCTGGGGAAAGTGGTATAAAGTAAGTTGTAGAGGTTGGCAGGGGTCTTACAGGGCCTGGAAAGGATTTTAGTATTTTATCCTAAGGGACATGGTGAGCCACGGAAGGGAATAAACAGGGAGTGGTAAGTAGGGTGGTGGCAGGGTAAGATCTCTATTTTAGAGAAATGACTGCAGCTTCCACCTGAAGAAGGGATTTCAAGAGAGCCGAGAGGGGAAGCAGAGATGCCAGTGAGAAATCTTACCGACAACACTGCTATATAAGGCACTAACTCACAGATTTGGAATTCATCCTACATTGCTATCAAGTGTACTCCTGGGACATAAAGGAAGGCCTAACCTCACCAATGTCTTCTGAACCCCATCCCTTGTGGAGGAAAAAAAAAAGCAATACCCAAGAGAAAAAGTCTTCCTGTTTTTAGAGTCTTTTAAATGGCATCAGAACCCCAAAGGGAAAACTCCAACATGGGAAAGCGAGCGGTGCTGCCCTTTGAAAAGTTTTAATTTTATTTTAACTTTGCTAAATCTACTTACATTCACATTTTGAAATATGTATGCACGATAAAACACTGCAGTTATGGTCTATTGGGTTAAAAATCCACTTTTTGGAACGGGTTCAAGGAAATACTTATATAAAAGACCTCGGAATGGAAAGTAATTCTGCAGATAAAATAGAATGGAAACATCTCCTAAATATGTCCCTTGCAAGATAAACGCACAAATGAGGAGGGGGCCTGGGACCATCACAAATGGGAGATTCACAACAGCGGCCTCTTAATCCCTCACAAAACCAGCTGGAAGGGAAGCGCCTGGCTAGTCGTCAGCATCAACATTCAGACTCTTCCAAAGGTCTCTCCTCTTCCTTTCATAATTCATTGGAAAGCAAGAAATTAACCCCCAATTTGAAACAGTGAAATTCCATTCTACCATGCCACTTACAAAGCATGGGGCGACCACGGTGTTTATTTTGCAAAGTTCCAGACAAAGAGAGCTAAAAAAAAATTTGCTGGAATAAATCCATCAACAGGCATCTCAGTGCTTATTCTGTGTAATTATCCTTGTATGGGGAGGCATACAAAAAAAGGAAGAAAATATGTTCTTATTCTTAAGGAGCTGGCAAGCCTGTTAGGAGGGTAATTCTCGGCTCCAAGCATGTATCAGGACACCTTGGGAGCTTGATAGAAATACAGATTATCAGCACCCATAGCCCGCCAGCCCCAGACCTCGTGTATCAGCATGGCCACACAGGGCCTGGGAATGTATGTTTAAAGCAAACAAAGAGGATTCTGCTGGGGGCTGAGATTCTGAAACACTGGACTGAAATGAAAGGGAAACTTCAGGAAACATTAGCACCACTGAATGTGACATGAGAGACAGGCCTTACTCCTCAGTCGGCCAAACCCTCCACTCAAGGTAGCATCCCTTAGATAGCAGTCATGACAATACCAAGCATCCAGCCTTTGCTTTTCCATCTCCAACAAGGTAAACAGATCCTTGGTGGGATTCCACTGTAGAGCCACCATCTACTGACCTTCGAAAATCCTTACGAAGTCTGACACTTCCTGTGTCTCTTCATCCCCTGGTCCTGAGGCTGCTCTCCCAAGGACACATGCCAGTTTGTCAACAGAGCTCTCAACACATGACACTCAAGGCAAAAAACAAGATTGCAGGCATGTTCTGGCCAGTGCCAAATCCACGGGACTCCTGCCTCTCTTGATCTGCACATTCGACGTTGACTAATGTCGTCTAAGTCAGCATTATCTTGTTAGACCCCAATGCACCTGAAATCACTGCATACTCTACGTTGCACCTTTTGTCTCGCAGACTTTTCAAAATGAAATAGAGTTAACAGAGGTGCCTCTGTGTTGTTCCAGAATTTTCCCAGGATTAGCATCAAGGTTATTTATTTCTTGTCCCTGTCAATGACTCTTCTCTCCCCAGCCCACGCCCCATATTCATTGTCTCCCTATTTATAAGTCCAGTTTTTCCTCTTTCTTGTTTTTCTTCTCCTTTTCTCTGCGGTTTTCTCAGGATCTCCAACGGAACACCCGAAATCTCATTGGTGACTTCTTGTGGGCCTCCTGGGCCATTATTCAACAACTTACAGAATCACAGAATGTCAAGGTTTGAAGGGGCCTTGAAGACCAGCCAAAGGAAACCCCTTGTCTTTAAAGAAAGTATGGTGTAGAGAGGACACAGGGGAAACTGAATTGCCCAAGGGTGAGGCTGAGCCAAGACTAGGACTTGGGTCTTCTCCATGCTGAGTAATTTGTGATGGCCTCCCTTTGGGACCTGAAGACCTGGCTATGTGGCCAAGCAGGTTCAGAGGGCTATCCCCTGGGGAGGTATGTTAGCAAACACACCAGGGAAAAAAAGTGGGCCTGACAGGGACTTAAATTATATAAAGTAAATTGTGAAGTGAGAGGTCTCACCCACACTGCTTACTGCTCTGGTGTGATTTTTATTTTTAAAAAAGGAGCAATATGGCCGAGATTCCAGAAATCATAGTAGTATGCTGCCCTTTGTGGGGAGGAGGGAAGAGGAGGCACAAAAACAAAACAAAAAAGAAACGAAAACAAAGAAACCAAAGGAAAAACACACCACACCACGATGGGTGTACATCACAAGAACATAGGAGCCAACAGCTGCAGCTTTTGAAGGCCAAATAAATAGTTTCATCTGAAAAACTTAAGCAATGAAATAAAGTAGTATAGGATTATACCATAAAGTGTAACTGTCCGCAAGTCTGCCTTGACATAAACAAATTATTAAGTAAATGGGGGAGAAGAGATAAATATTCCATGCAGAATTCCAAGTAGTTTATGCAGCTACTCTACCCTCAAAGAGCGAGAACACTAAATCCCCACTCCACAAGTGAGCTGGGCACAGCAAGGGACAGAATAAGTGTGCAGCAGAGACACCTGATAACCACTACCTTGACCAGGTGACTCGATGTCACCATCAATGGTAAGTCATGATAAATGTAGACCATTCAATATGATGTGATGAAAACAGACCTCTGGGGTCTTCCACCCTGAAGTTCATTAACTCCAGTCCGAATCATGAGAAAAGCATCATACAAATCCCAATACAGGGGCATCCAACGGAATACCCAACCAGTACTCCTCAAAGCTGTCAAGGTCATCACAAAGACAATCCTGGGAAAGTCTCAGAGCCAAGAAGATGCTAAGGAGACCCGACAATTAAATAAAACGTGGTATCCTTGATAGGTTCCTGGAACACAAAAAGGTCATTTGGTAAAAATTTTTTAAAAACCTAAGGCAATATGTATAAACAATGGACTTTAGTTATTAACAACATTAGTCTGTACAAAAGTAACTGCTGTTTCGGGCATTACTTTTAATTAAAAGTATAATCCTATCATACTTGGTTTATTTTGTTTTAATTAAAAGTAACGACCAAAACTGCAAAAGTAATTGGCAAATAGCAAAAACTCCAAAAGCAAAATCACATTACTTTTAATGGCAAAACCACAATTCCTTTTGCACCAACCAGGTATTATTATTAACTATCGCTTTTAACGGCAAAAATTACAATCACTTTTGCACCAACCTAATATATCGATGATTTAATCTTAATAAATGTACCAAGTAACATAAGATGCTAAAATAATAAGGTAAACTGGACGTTACATACATGGGAACTTGGTACTATAGTCTCAATTGTTCTTTAAATCTTAAATTTAATACTTAAATCTAAAACTGTTCTAATGAATAAAGTCTGTTTCAAAAAATAAAAACATACGCCAAATGAAATTAAAGAATAGCATATAGAAAAGCATATGGCATTCTGGAAGCAGGTTGAGGGTTGTTTTGGGGGAGAAATTCAGGATTCCAGTTACCTTCAAATGGAACATGCTGGCTTTGGATGGGGGGGCTCCAGGGATTCCTCTCCTGTGGTGAGGGTCACAGTCATGGGAGCCTCATGGAAGAACTGAGACTAAAGAGTGGGGCTAGGGCAGGGCCTCCAGTGACCCCAGCCTAAAGGCAGAAGTAAAGTACAGCTGTCCTCATGAAGCTGAGTTGTTAGAGGATCCTTCAGTGTGATGGGTGACGTTCTCCAGAAAAGTTTTGGTAGATTAGGAATGGAAGCCAAGACTTCAGACAGCTTGGGACCCACCATGCGAGAAAGTGGCTACAAATCAGAGTGCCGGGGAGGACACCCCTTCCCAAAGACAGGCTCTTGTTCCAGTGATGGAGGCAGAACGCGGGGTCAGCTGGGACATTCTCCAGGCTGTGAAGTGGGGCATAAAATTCTAACCTTTGAGGTAAAATGAACAGGGCTTTGTGTGTGCACACTCCAGGTAAACATCACCTTTCGTCACCATGCCAGCATTCAAAATTGTGTTCATACGATACCTGCTCCTTTAGGCAAACAAATTCAAGCCAGGAATCATACAGAGAATAACACCTCCTCGTTTGCCACTGCGTCGTACCACAATAAATAATTTCCAGCCAGGGTGCTGGAGAATTCCAAATGATAGACATATTATGTTCATGAAAAGCAACTTTGAGAAAAATCTTTCTGCAATAAAAGTGAGGGTTTTTTCCCCTTCTTGGCATCTCAGCTTCCCATAGAAATGAGTGATTTTCTGAATTTCTGCCAAGTTAGATGGGTTCAGCATGCTATTAGATTAGTCTGTTTATACAGAAACAGCCAAAAATAGGAAACACACAGAAGCTATTAAAGATATTGTCCTGTGAGGGAAAGATTTGAATGGTTTTCTTACTGCAAGTGGGAAATAAGATATGAGTCAGTATTCATGTGACAAAGAAGTTAATGCGTTCGAAAGCAAACCGTCCGATTCTTCACCTTGTTTCAGAGGTGACAATAAAAGGAGCATCCAGACAATTACTTAGGGTTGGGTGAGCATAGGAGGCAGAGAAACTTTCTAGACCCCTGCCAGGTAGAAATACATGTCTTTTAGTATATAATGCTGGGGCACCCAGGGAGTTTTCAAAGGGGAAGATGCCAGGCCAAAAAAAAAGATTAAAAATAAATAAATAAAACAAGGTTTCAGAAATTCAACAGCAAAATTCCGATTTCACTTTTGCCCTTGGTTTGCTCTGCAAACTAATGGAAATCATACGACCTGTTAGGTCAATGGGATTCAAGGAGGACGGCATCTGCTGAATTCTACGGGCAAGCTGCTGTGGGTTCTTACTTTCCTCACCTATAAAGTGGATGGTGCAACCTGGACTTTGAAGTCCCCTCATTTCTCTTCAGCAAGTCCCCATATGACCAATAGAGCAAAGACTGTACCACATTCTGGTCACGTGAGCTGCTCCTGATGATATGCGATGCTATACAATATGTGGACTGTGTAGGTGGAAATGTGTCTAAATCATGTTCATATGTCTCAGTACTGTATATTATTTTCTTCTTTGTTCACAGTGGAAAATCATGAAAAACAGGACTTTCCTTAAAAAGGACACCTTTTTTTTGGAGACGGAGTCTTGCACTGTTCCCAGGTGTGGGAAGAGGTGGCCAGGGGCAGACCTGTGGTACTTATAGTTAAATGATTGCAAGCTTGCTTTACTTTTTATAACTGAGATTTGTACCACAGATCATATCCAAACTATGGTGCAGTAAAATAAAAGCAGAGATCAAGCGGTAACAGAGAGCCTCTGGTAAAGACCGTCTGAGCGCGCGGGACACTGCGGTGTGGCTGCAGAGCAGAAAAGCTGCTGCTTTGGTCCCACAACACTTCCCAACATAGAGTTTATGTGAGGATCTCATAAAGGGAGCTTATGCAAAAGACCCTGGGATGGAAATGCAACCTCTGCTCCTAAGACTCGGGAGGGTCTTTGCAGATGGTTCTGGTAAGGCTGGAAGGCCTTGCAGGGCAGAGAACACCAAAAGGCCACAGGCTCTGCCTATGTTCTCAGAATATGAAGCAATTCTGATTGCTCTGTGTCCACAATGCTCGGGAGATAAAAGCCCCTGACGCATTGTGTGTGGTCAGACCTCATGGCGCTGCTGCACCTCTGTTGCCAAAGCACCTGGTTAGACAATGGGTGGTAAAATCTCAGTGTCCTTAGGTAGTGTGTCTTTCTGAGAACCACCTTTGCTATTGAATGCTGCAGACACGTGCTCTTCCTCCTCGTATCTTCCTCCTCAACCCCACTCCCCACAGCCTGCAAGATTAACAAGATCATACACCTAATAAAAGCGCTTGGCCCGGAGCTCAGTGCCAATGGGGATCACCCCGAGAGAGTGCCTTGCACCCAGGGACCCATGCTGTAAAATTCTATTCTTGTGCCTTTATCTTTATTTCTTTTCTCACTCCCTCATCACTGCCAGGACACGGGGCGCCCATGCACAGGGTTGGGCTGGTTCCCAACACCCAGGCTGGAGTTCAATGGTGCAATCTTGGCTCACTGCAACCTCTGCCTCCTGTATTCAAGCGATTCCCCTGCCTCAGCCTCCTGAGTAGCTGGGACTACAGGCACCTGCCACAAGCCCTGGCTAACTTTTTGTATTTTAGTAGAGATGGGGTTTCACCATATTGGTGAGGATGGTCTCCATCTTCTGAGCTCGTGATCTGGCTGCCTTGGCCTCCAAAAGTGTTGGGATTACAGGCGAGAGCCACTGCGCCTGGCCCACATTTCTTTATTTTGAGATGGAGTCTTGCATTGTTGCCCAGGCTAAAGTGCAGTGACGTGACTCAGGTAAGAACATCATGGTGCCCTTCACAGCCTGGTTAATGTCCCAGCTGCCACTGCACTCACTGCAACCCCTGCTTCTTGGGTTCAACCTCTCAAGTAGCTGTAATTACAAGCACGCACCACATGCCTGGCTAATTTTTGTATTTTTAGTAGAAATGGGGTTTCGCCATGTTGCCCAGGCTGGTTTCGAACTTCTGATATCAACTGATCTGCTGGCCTTGGTCTCCCAAAGTGCTTGAATTACAGGCATGAGTCACAGTGTCTGGCCAAAGAGTACACGTTTCTTATGAGATCATCAAATTCCTGGCTATCCTCTGAAACCTGATAAGTAACTAAGAACTTGCTGTGCAGTGAAATGTCAAAGAAAGGTGCAGTCTCTGTCTACTATAAGGGGTGTATTCATTTTCTGTTGCCATTTAACAAATTACCAAAAGCTTAGCAGCTTAAAACAACACCCATTTATTATCTTAAAGCTTCCATAGGTTAGGAGTCTGGGCATGCCTGAGCTGGGTTCTCAATCCAGGATTTTACAGGCTGAAATCCAGTTGTCTGGATGTAAGAATATGGTCTCATCAGAGGCTTGACAGGGGATGGTCAATCACCTTCAAGCTCCCTTAGGTTGCTAGCTAAACTCATTTCCTTGTTGTTACAGGATGAAGGTCCCCATTTTCTTGCTGGTTTCTCGGGGGCACTCTCAGCTCCTAGAAGCCAACTTTAGTTCCTTGCTGCAAGGTAGCTTAATTTTTCAAAGCTAGCAATGTAGAGAGAGACTTTCTTATTTTAGCTCCTCTTTAAGGGATCTTCCCCTTACTAAGTCAGGCCAACCCAGGGTGACCTCCTTCTCATTAACTAAGGAATTGTCTGATTTAAGACCTTAACGGTATTTGCAAAATTCCTTTGCTTTGCCACATAGTGTACCCCGGCCTAAAAAGTTACATCCAATTATCTTTTTCATATTCTATTGGTTAGAAATCAGTCCCAAGTCCCACCTACATTCAAGGAGGGAGAATAAGTCATCACATCAGGTCTTGGACACCAGGAGGTGGGGTATCACTGGGGCCACCTCAGGGTCCACCTGCCAAATAGAAGAAGAAACTACAAGGTTTCATTTCTTTTAAAGATGGACTTTCATGCTCATTGCCCAGGCTGGAGTACAGTGGCACGATCTCAGCTCACTGCAATCTCCGCCTCCTGAGTTCAAGTCATTCTCGTGTCTCAGCCTCCCTTGTAGCTGGGATTACAGGTGTATACCACCATGCCCAGCTAATTTTGTATTTTTTTGTAGAGACAGGGTTTTACCATGTTGGCCAAGCTGGTCTCGAACTCCTGACCTCAGGTGATCTGCCCACCTCAGCCTCCCAAAGTGCTGGGATTACAAGCATGAGCCATTGCCCCCAGCCACAAGGTTCACTTTTAAGAAGTTTTATCACAGTAGGGTCAGGATTTATTTAAGCATGAGCTTACAAATGTGGTGCAGGAGAAGCATGGAGAGAAAAAGGACAGAATCTCAAACAAATATCTTCCAATAGGTCATTTCTTTTCAAGGTTTTCCTAACATTACCTGCTGCCCAGGAACGATGTAATAAAATGCAGATGTGGTTAGAATGCACAGTTAAACTTCAGCAGCTGACAGCTGGATGGCCAAAACCTTCCTTCAATAAGCACAAGAATGAGCTTGGACATCCAGGAGCACTAAAACATCAAGAAAGGCAAGGACATCTTCAAAGACAAACCTCCAGTTGTCTGAAAGATTAGTACGATGCAAGGTTAAAGGTGCGAGTGAATCATTGAATACATCGGGCAATAAAAGCCAAAGTTCTGAGGTGACCAAACACAAGTAAAACGGAAGTGTGTCTGGGTAAAGGGAGAGATGCAACTGGAAGAAGAAATGAACAAGAAACTCCAAGATGAAAAAAGAAATCAGTTACCAGGGGAGAGATGAAAGGGGTGAAGTTAAGGAGGTAAGACAGCAGCAGCAAACTGCCCACTGGGAGGAACTGGGTGAGTGGTGAGTAGGGGGTTAGCAGAGGGCATGAGCAGATGTAACCATGAGTTAATGGATAGTTCAGTTAACCAGAATGATGCCAGTTAAGTATGATTCCACTGAGCTTGGCAGCCTTATTCTGGTCATTAACTTTAATGTTTCACAGATCTCCAGCATTTTCACAGGTGTGAGTTAAAACCATCTGGTTTCTGCACCATACACTGCCCATTAAAACCCAGCATCTTCAAAGATAAATTGTGGACCAAGGTGGCAGCGGGAGAAGAGAAAGGAAGTTAAAGGCTGTTACAGGCTCTACCCTCAACAGAAGGAGCCTTTCAACAGCCTTTGAGTGGGACGATTTTGAAATTGCAAAGTAGAAAAACATAAAAATACAGTGAGAGGCTTTAATCTCCAGAAACACAATCTGAGTAAATGAATTGCTCAAAAACAACCAAATAAATGCAATGTGTAGTGACCTGGACATGCAAAAAGAAAGAAGAAATAAACCGAGGGGGAAATCCACATCCAAAAGCCTGTCTTCATAGTAGTGAGATTTATAAATTTGACACACTTGCCAGCAGAGCTCACTAAAGATTTCTACGCAAATAATGCATTTTGCTAACCCATCAGTGTGCAGAAACTCAAAAAAAAAAAAAACCCCCAAAAACCTATTTCTTGAAAATCAATTCTTGTGCAGTACAGGCGCATCAAGAAGCAATAAGTACACTGATAAATATTAAAATGTGCCAAATTTTTGGCTGAGCACGGTGGCTCACACCTGTAGTCCTAGCACTTTGGGAGGCTCAGGTGGGATCACAAGGTCAGGAGATCGAGACCATCCTGGCCAACATGGTGAAAACCTGTCTCTACTAAAAATACAAAAATTAGCTGGGCGTGGTGGTATGCACCCGTGGCTCCAGTTACTCAGGAGGATGAGAATTGCTTGAACCTGGGAGGCAGAGGTTGCAGTGAGCTGAGATTGCGCCACTGCACTCCAGCCTAGGTGACAGATTAAGACTCTGTCAAAAAAAAAAAAAGTGCCAAATTTTCAAACTTGTCAGGGAACAAGAGTATCAGATAAGGCAGCAGAGGACATGGAACTGTCCCACCCTGCCCATTGTCAAGTGTCTAGTCTGTATAGGGCACACGACAAATGCACCTCTGTCATTGATGCAGCTATTTTCTCCCATCCAGGGACCAAGCTTGGGTTTTGAATGTCCCAAGCACCATGTTTTTTCCAGGTGATGTAGAATGTTCTACATGAGTCTGCCTGGAGGAAAAATGTGAAACCTAAGCGCCCTGATTGACAGGAGGCATGGCCTGGGGATTCTGTATAGATCATCAGCAGGTTCTTAGCAGAAAGCCACGTGCCAACCGTCTTCAGTATCTTAAACAGCCCTCCTAACAGCACAGTTAAAACAGCCCGCTGCTTCGTGGTTAGGCCTGTTCTTTTGATTTCCCATTTCAGAAAGCAAAAGGTATAGATTTCTTTATTATTCATCCTTCTCACCGTTAGCTAATAAGTCCACTGTCCTGATCAACTGTGCGCCTGATACTGTCCTGGGTTTTTGAATTCATTATTAATTAGATATGGTCCCCCATTTAGCAGAAGAGGAAGCTGAGGTGCAAGATTAGTCTGCATTTTCTGAGTTACTTAATCAGGAGAAGAGCTCAGTCTACAGGAACTCAGATAAAAATAAGGCCTATGGTTCTGTTACCATTTTTTTTAAGATAGGGTTTCACTCTATCGCCCAGGCGAGATGGAGTACCATGGTGCAATCATGGCTCAAGTGATTCTCTTGCCTCAGCCTCCTGAATAGCTGCAACCACAGGCATGCGCCCCATGCCTCATTTTGTTTGTTTGTTTTGTTTTCATAGAGATGGAGTCTCACTATGTTGCCCAGGCTGGTCTCCAACTCCTGGGCTCAAGAGACCCTCTCACTTGGGACTCCCAACGTGCTGGGTTTACAGACATGAGCCATCACGCCGAGCTCATTTGGTTCTTTTTAGTATCCCCATTGCCTCCCTTTACTTCTTTATTTAATAAATGGAATAATAAAATTGAGATGAGAAGGGGCATCACAGCAAAGGGGACAAGAAGAGAGTGGCAGGGTCCTGTGGTTAACCTGTGCATAACATGTGGGTGCTGGTCACCGTGTGCCTTCAGTGTGTGAAAATTTGCTGAGATATACACCTGGAGTGTGTGCTCTTTTCTGCTTGCATTAAACTTTTGTGTGTGTGTGTGATGGGGTCTCGCTCTGTTGCCCGGGCTGGGTGCAGTGGTGCAGTCTTAGCTCACTCCCAGGTTCAAGCGATTCTCATGTCTCGATCTCCCAAGTACCTTACACTACAGGGGACGCCAGCACACACCATGCCCAGCTAATTTTTGTATTTTTTTTTAAATTTTCATTTTCGTAGAGATGGGATTTTGCCACGTTGGCCAGGCTGGTTTCAACCTCCTGAACACCAGTAATCCTCCCACGTCAGCCTCCCAAAGCACTGGAATTATAGGCATGAGCCACCATAGCTGGCCTAACACTTAAATAAAGAGCTGAGGAAACTTTGCCCGACAATTTCAGTATCTTACAGTCTTTGTCATGCACCAACACCGGGAGCTGTGCCTTTCTCTGACTCGGAGAAGATCCACGCTGTGCACATCCAAGGTGTCCACGTACACCCTGTCAGCCGGGTCTGAGTGTCTGGCTGTTGACCATTGCAGCCTACCGGGCAGTGCCTCCGAGCTTCCTTCTCTTCCTCTCAGGTCTCAGGTGGGGAAAAGGGAGAGGGAGTCTCTCATGAGTCATTATACATATCACAAGGAGGAAAGCAATTCTAGCTTTGTTCCCCAGATCAAACATGGATCCTGTTGAGAAGAGGTCTCTTATGAGCTGTACTGTGTCCCCAAACTTCATTTGTTGAAGCCCAGACCCTCAGTACCTCCAAATGTGACTGTATTTGGAGACAGAGCCTTTAAGGAGATAGCATGACAGTGAACCCTAATCCACTGTGACCAGTGCCCTTAGGAGAAGAGGCCATGAGGATGCAAACGCACGCAGAGGGAAGACCATGTGAAGGCAGAGCGAGAAGGCAGCCATCTACAAGCCAGGGAGAAAGGCCACAGGAGAAACCAACCCTACTTGAGGAGCAGGGAGACTCACTTCTAGCCTGGGGTTGGGGGATACCGCTCAGAACACACATTAAGCACATCCTCAGGGAAGACGTGGATGCTTCTTTATGTGGCTTCTTAAGTCCATCACCTGTGCTCTGGCAAAGTCACTACAAGATCAAGATACTTTGATCTTGGACTCCCGACCTCCAGAACTGTGAGAAACTGCATTTCCGTCATTAACCACCTGACCTGTTGTATTTCTACAGCAGCCCAAGCAAAATAGTACAAGTTCCAGAGTGAGAACGGCCTTGTGCTTTTCCACTTGAGAGGGACAGAGGTTTGAGAGCAAGGACTTTGGAATCAGAGAGATCAGGACGTGAGTCCCCGCTTTGCCCTGTGGCCTTCAGCAGGTTGTTTCTCGCCTCCAAGCCTTGCTTCCCTCGGAGGTAGAGTGTGGAGAGTCACAGCCTCTTAGGCTTGCCGTGAAAATTTAATTAGAGAACACACGAAAAGCACTGAACACTCTATCTGGCTCATAGGAGGGGCTCAATAAACATTAATCGTTAATATTATTCATATGAATGATAATATAACAAAGATTAAAAGTGCTTTCTGACTCACAGTTTGTTATAAAGACAAGTAGTGTGCACCTGCAAAGGTGCTAGGCAAAAGAGATTAATATTTTGAAGGACAGAAATGTCAAAATATAGCAAGACAGCTTCATTCCATCATCCAAATAAACATTAGCCGAGTTCCTGGGATGCTGGAGGCACTGTGCCGAGGGGCTGATGAGTGAGAAGCCCAACACGGCACAAAAAAGATGGCCATGCACGAAGACTTCCTGGGACTGGAAAGAATGGGGTGGAGCCCAGTGGCCCACCTGAGTGCCATGCAAGCTTGAGAAGCAGGGAGACTCGATTCTAGCCTGGGGTTGGGGGATACCGCTCAGAACACACATAAGCACATCCTCAGGGAAGACGTGGATGCTTCTTTATGTGGCTTCCTAAGTCCATCACCTGTGCTCTGGCAAAGTCACTGCACTGAGCATTGTGAATGAATGATCAATTTCATGAAATACTTGGGCAAAGCAGCAAAGCCAGTGTGCTCACTGTTTGTTTTATTTTGTTTTTTTTTTGGTTATAGGGTCTCTCTCTGTGGTCCAGGCTGGAGTGCTATGGTGCGATCTCAGCTCACTGCAAGCCTGCCTCCCCGGCTCAAGTGATCCTTCCACCTTAGCCTCCCCAGTAGCTGGGACCACAGGTGCATGCCACCACGCCCAACGAACATTTTGTATTCCTAGCAAAGATGGGGTTTCGCCATGTTGCCCAGGCTGGTCTTGAATTCCTGGGCTCAAGCGATCCACCTGCCTCGGCCTCCCAAAGTGCTAGGATTACAGGTGTGAGTCACTACACCCAGCCCATCACTTTGTAAAGACTGAATTGACCAGCTGATGTAGAGGGTTGAACAGAATGTCCAGACTATTTTTCTGGCTGTGTGCATGTTAAAGATACGTGGCAAGGCTACCCAAATCACCATGCTGAGTTTTTTATCTTCTCAGATCAGGTCTACTATCCTAAAAGTGTCTCTTCTTAAAGCAAAATGAACATAAAACATTACTGTGGACTGAATGTATGCCCCCGAAATGTACATGTTAAAATCCTAATCCCCACAGTGGTAATATTAGGAAGTGGGGCCTTTGGGAGGTGATTAGTCATGAGAGTGAAGTCTCCCTGAGTGGGGTTAGTGCTCTTTTATTCACTTGATTATTATTTTAGATGGAGTCTCCCTTTGTTGCCCAGACTGGAATGCAGTGGTACGAACTCGGCTCACTGCAACCTCCACCTCCCAGGTTCAAGCAATTCTGCCTTGGCCTTCCAAGTAGCTGGGATTACAGGTATGTGCCACCATACTTGGCTAATTTAGTATTTTTAGTAGAGATGGAGTTTCTCCATGTTGGTTAGGCTGGTCTCAAACTCCTGACCTCAGGTGATCCATCCGCCTTGCCCTCCCAAAGTTCTGGGATTACGAGTGTAAGCCACTGCACCCGGCCACTAACGTTATCTTCTTAAAGATTACCCTATTGATTTCCTAAGACAGCATCTCTTCCCTCCCTATGTATTTATTATGTATTTATTTTTTGGGAACAAGGTCTTGCTCTGCTGCCCAGGCTGGAATGCAGTGGTGCAATTTTAGCGATAGCAGCCTCTAACTTCTGGGCTCAGAGGATTCTCTCACCTCATCTTTCCAGTAGTCCCAAGTAGCTGGGACTAGAGGTGTCTACTACCACACCCAACTGTGTTTTAAATTTATTGTAGAGATGGGTCATGCTATATTGCCCAGCCTGGTCTTGAATGCTGGGCCTCAAGAGATTCCAGCCTCCCTACATGTGGAAATTACAGGGATGAGGAGCTTCACCCAGCCCCAGCCTGCTTTTTAGCCAACTATACACCAGGTATTGAGTTGCAGAGAAGGGAACAAAGGCATCACATGACCTAGGGGTAGCAGAGCCTTAAACTCTGGATCTCCTATTAGCAGCTTCCACAGTGTTGATGACCAATCAAATAATGTAGAGTTCTTATCATGTTACTTAACCTACAATCTCCAAAAAATAGTGGAAATACAGGTATCTTAATTCAGCTTAAAACATATACTTGTACAAATGATTTTATACATAAAATTTCACAAGAGTGTTCCCAGACTCAGGTTCACCCCCTATTTTTGAACTGACAAGGCATTAGCCCTACCTTCTAGTGAGATTAGGGAGGGAGCTGCATATAACACAGCCCAGAGCAAGAGATTATTAAACAGGTGTCGACTGATTAAGCAACACAAACAGCAATAGAAAAGGGAAATCTAAGAATGCATTTAAAAGATGGGTTGACGGGTGCAGCAAACCACCATGGCACATGTATACCTACGTAACAAATCTGTACGTTCTGCACATGCATCCCAAAACTAAAAGTAAAATTTTAAAATGCATAATAATTACAAAAACAAACAAATAAAAAGACAACTCGGTTAATACTTGGAGCATACATAAAATACATCAAGGCAGAGCCTGCTGTTGGTCCCCTGTCCTCCTTCATCTAGCCTTAGTATCAAAGAGGGGAGTCCCCGGAACTGGACTAAGGTGGAGGGGGTGGTCCCTCATCTGCCATGTACCTATGTCCTTCTAGCCCAAAGACCCACATATTTTCCTGAAATTAAGAGATTGTCACCAACAGGTGTTGAATCTGCTCCCCAGGGCCAGCTTGAGAAATGACACGGAAGTGAACCCAGCAGGACACACACCATGCAGAGGCTGGATATGGGCTGGTCCAGAGGACCTGCCACCCACACCCTGGCCAGAGTACAGGAGATACTTCAGGGCCCGGGCTCAAAGGCAGCAATCCAGACTCAGAATAAATGATGTGTTGAAGATATGCTAAGCATGATTTTACCAAAAACAGAACAGAACACACATAAATACACCATCTCATTCTACCTGATTCCCTCTGCTGTGTGCATCTACTTATCCACAGTGCCCAAGCTGGAAAGGACTCTATAAAACCCAAAAGGCTCTCAACACAAATAGTTCTTTCAATAACCATTTGATGGCAAAAGCAGTATACAGCTGACAGAAGTTATTTAACCCACTGAGCGTGAATATTCATTCATTCTGATGTGAGATATTCATGTGCTTAATTACAAGGTGCTGCCTCCAGGGGTGACACATCACAGGAGGTTCAGCACATTTTCTGCAAAGAGCCAGACAGTAAATGTTTTAGGCTTCGTGGGCATACGGTTACTGTCCTGACTACTCAGCTCTGTCACTGTAGCTGAAGGTAGCCATGGGCAACATGTAAACCAATGGGTATAGCTGTAGAGCAATAAAACTTTATTTACAAAAACAGGCCAGATTTGGCCCATGGGCTGTGAATTTGCCGACCCTGGTAATACACAGAATATGCAGTGTATCCCCTTCCTACAATTTAAAAACCTGTGAATTCTGAAACACATCTGGCCCCCAATGTTTCCGATAGAAAGTTGGGATCTTGTTCCCATTTTGGAAAGCATTCTTGGCTGGAAAGTTCTTTTTAAGCGCGGGGACCTTTCTCCCACTAGTGCTTAGCTTTCCCAGGCATTCTGCAGCCTTCTCCAGCAGTACTCACACAGCAAGAGCCGTGCTGGTCGCAACTTTCATCTGGAATCCAGGTGTACTGAAACGGTGGAACACCCACTATGGGTCGATTCCATCAGATGACGTGCATGCAGGTTTTGTGGCAAGAGAAAGGGTAAATGCCCCATGTGAGGTGGAAGGAAATCGGCGGGACAGTGATTCTGCCAGAGCTAGGTTTCCCAGATGACCCTCATAGATACCAATCTAGTTTCAGGAGGAGCCTTGTAACAGGGACACTCAGGGAGCTCCAGGGTCCAGAAGACCAAGTGCAACACAGCATGGGGCCAGCTCACTCATCAGGACTTCGGGGAACACACTAGGGCTTCCATACACTCAGGTTTCTGAAAGCATGATCCCCGCCCTAGTCCCGGAGAAGCTCCTGGTGTTGGGAATGCCGGGAAATGGGCCCTGGGCATAGATGTCAATGTGGTCAAGAGCGATGGGCACCAGCATCAGCAGGCATGGAGGGGAACCCTCACATGTCACTGTGAGCAGAGGATCAAGTGGGAAGGCCTCGTGTGAGAGAAGCTGAGGGCAGAAACCATGAGTTTCTAAAGCACAGTCTCTCCACCAACTCTCAAGAGGCACCTCTTGGGGAATCCAGAAGTACCGGGTAGTGTTCTCAGAGGGACAGTGTCACAGATGCACAGGCGAGTGAAAGGCAAGGTTGTCGTGATGCCACAGCATCTGGAAAACAATGACACACACACTAACTAACGTTTACTATTTCTTGAGCACTCATGTTATCCCAGGGACTACGATGAATGTCTTAGAGATGGTGGTTCTAATCCTCAGAGCAATCCTGCCAAGTAAATATTGTAGTCTTCATTCTATAAGTGACAAAATTAACATGGGCGGGATGGGGTGGCTCATGCCTGCAATCCCAGCACTTCGGGAGGCTGAGGCTGCAGGATGGCTTGAGAGGCCAGGAGTTTGAGACCTGCCTGGGCAACATAGCAAGTCTCCATCTCTATAAAAAATAAAATTAAAATTAGCCAGGTCTGGTGGTGCACGGCTGTAGTCCCACTTGGGAAAATGATGTGGGAGGGACTGCTTGAGCCCTGGAGTTTTAGGATGATTGTACCACTGCACTCCGGGCTACGCAAAAGACAGAGACCCTTTCTAGAAACCAAAACAAAACAAAAACCTACATCATGTGCAAGGGCTGCCTGCACCTGCAGAGAAAAGGCTGGGCCCCGGCTGCCTGACTCTGAGGCCTATGCCATGCTGCTTACCATAAAAGAGATAAGCCCCCCCCGCTCCACCTTAGGATGACCCATCAAATGTTTGGACGCAGAGAGCTCGTCTAACTTCAAGTTTTATCTCTTTCAGAAATTAACACCCAAGACCCTTTGCCATCCTTCACAAACCTTCAAAGGCCCTTGCAGTTGCTTTGCATTCTCATCCATTTACACCTCTTCATTAGAATTACTCATGGGAAACAGCGCTCTCCAGAGGATACCTCCTCACTGTGCTACAAGCAAAATCTGGCCTGAAAGGAGCAGCTAATACAAACTCCCTTGTTCTGACCTAGATCTACCAGCACTAAAGGACCCTGGGCTGGGCACGCTGGCTCACGCCTGTAATCCCAGCACTTTGGGAGGCCAAGGCAGGCAGATCACCTGAGGTCAGGTGTTCAAGACCAGCCTGGCCAACGTGGTGAAACTCTGTCTCTACTAAAGATACAAAAATTAGCCAGGTGTGGTGGTACACGCCTGTAATCCCAGCTACTTGGGAGGCTGAGACAGGAGAATCACTTGAACCCAGGAGCAGAGGCTGCAGTGAGCCAAGATCATGCCACTGCACTCCAGCCTGGGCAGCAGAGCGAGACTCTGTCTCCAAAAAAAAAAAAAAAAACCCTAAAGGATACACCAGGTGCACACCAGGATGCAATTTGCTTGAGAAGTCTAAGTCTTTAGTCAGTGCATGTTGAATCTGCTTGACCCCACCTGTGCTAGGCTGTATTACTGTTCTGGTATTTGCTACCCTTCCTATAGTGCAATGGCTTCTGGCTTATATGCTTGATTTGCTTCAGCCGATGGAATGACAGAGGCAACGCCACGTCTCTTCCAAAGTAGAAACGTTAAGAACTTTTGAAAGTCTGACCATGTTCTTTTTCTTTTCCTTGACAACAACGTGTTCCCTGAATGAAGCTGATATTGCAGTTGAGGTTAGAACAGCAGCCTACCATCAGGCAACATGCATCATGAGTGAGAAATAAACACGAGTTGTTGAAAACACTGACATTTGGAGCTGTTTGTTCTGCATAAAAAATCATGCAGAGGCTGGCTAATACAGCATCCAGCTGATCATTTTCCCAACTATTTTGCCAAAATAAATCTCTGAAGTTGAGACTAAACTTCTTGGTCTTGCTTAGGGCAGTACTGGACCTAGACAGCCGGCCAGTACCTCCCGTGTGTGTCTGGTGACAGGAAGGAGGGCAGGCAGGCCTCCAGGGAGGCAGGGCAGTCATGTGACCAAGATCATTTTACACAATAAAATACACCAAAGAGTTCCCTTATGGTAGGCAATTTATTCATTTCAAACTAAATAAACTCCTTGGCCCCCAGCCCCATCCTCAACCTCCTATATTTCAGCTTTATTATTATTATTATTATCTAATTGTGCTGACAGAGGATTTAAATAAAAGACAAGGCTGATGTCATCAAGGCTTGCATAAAATATGAGTAACAGATGTCTTTCACCAGAAGTCTTGCAAAATGAA